>NC_135548.1:24821792-25437047 GCF_045843805.1 Urocitellus parryii | reverse complement strand
GCCTTTCCCTTAGTTTGGTTGCTGCTAATAATTTTTTTGACTATTTCATCTGGATGTGCTTATTTCCTTTGTTTACTATCGTTTTCCTTCTTCATTTAATTAAATTAGTCATACATTCATCAGGAGTTTTTTTAAGCATATATGTATGAGTTAAGTGTTTCTTTTATAATTAAAAATTGATAATGAACTTTTCATTTACTCATATTAAAAACATGATGGCTGTTCCAGTACTGTGAAATTTCAGTGCTCCTTTTCATGTCTGTGTTTATATTTTTGTTGGTGCAAAATAGCCACCCAAAATAACATTTAACTTCCTTGATAAGCATATCTTTGGCTGCTCTTTGCTGCACAAAACACCTGCTTTTGTGCTCATTAATTTTTCTGGCAGTTATTGACTTCTTTTACATTGATATTTCACAATTGAAAGATTTGTTTATAACAAAATGGGAGTTTGTATGGTTGATTTGACATCATGAAAAAGAGAACAATGTCACAAATATTTCATTTAACAAGTATAGGATAATGAGATTGAATTTAATACCTTGTTAAATTATGAAGCCTGTGGCCATGTCAGATTTCTCTAAAAGTTTCTACATGCTTTCTTCTGTGTTTGCACTTATCCCATCATAATGCAGTAACACAGCTGTGAGTTGGTATTGATCTATGCTTCACACCTGAAATAGTTCTGGTTTTACTGGACATATTTTGAATTTTTTACTCAGTGATACTATTAGAATTATGATGAATTTGAGTAAATTGATATTAACAAATGAGGCCCTTTTTATTGGCTATTTGTACTTTTTGATTTATTTAATATTCTTTAAAAATATTATTTTCAGTGATAATTTTATGTTTATAAAGGACTTTTCACCTTGTAAATCTCATTCTCCTACATTATATGGCATTCCATAATTAGTAATAGTATGTATTTGCTTATACAAGGGGATTGCAAGTCTTATGGGTTTAATCATATTGGTCATACCTACTGTGACACATTGAAGAAACAGTCATGTTGGTTATGAGATAATGTACAGTATTTTATATTAACTATACTAATTACAGTACAAGGGGATTGCAAGTCTTATTTATTTATTTATTTATTGCAGTTCTTATTGGTTTAATCATATTGCTGATATCTATTGTGACACATTGAAGAATAGTCATGTTATGAGATAATGTACAGTATTTTATGTACTGTATTTAATAACTTTCTTATATTTTGTTACAAATTAATATTAGTTTAAAATTGGTATTATTAAATTTATTAGTGCCATTATATTGGTTAACTTGTTCACATGATTTGGATTATTGTCTCACTGTGTTCTCATGGAAAATAAAATTCAGTTAGACTGTTGGTGGGTCTTTAAAGTATTTTACTTTATCATAGTAGTTTCATGTATGTATATTAACCTATTTCTAGTTCTTGGTATTGCTTTAATTCTTTAAACAAAAGTACTGGAAACATGTATGATTATAGATATCTATGTATCTAAGACAAGCACTTTCAAAGTGAAAAAATAGGCTAGTATTTGTGTTTTTGTCATATTCAACTTGCTTGTTGCTATTATGGCCTGCTTAGCAAGTACCTTCCTCCTCCAGTTTTTTTTTTTTCTCTTTGCCTGAGTTCCCAATATATATGGACCAGTGGGCAATAAGAAGTTGGTATTGTGGACTGGGGGTAAAGCTCAGTGGAAGAGCACTTTTCTAGCATGTGTAAAGCCTGTGTCCCATCCCCAGAACCAAAAAAAAAAAAAAAAAAAAATCAACATTGCGAGAGGAATGGGCTCAAGAGCTTTAATCAGTCTGTTTGTGATCAAAAATTAGATTATTTTGAATCGGTAAATATTGATATTGAATTAATTAATTAGAATTCTATTACAAAACTGTATCATGAAGTATTACTTAGAAACTAAGGGAATAGTTACAAAAGCACTTCTATATTGCTGATCTTCAGTTAGGTTTACATCTACATCTTGAGGAACAGAATGGCTGGTGGTTGAGAGCACTGGACTCTGAAGTCCAGTTCTCCTGAGCTGAGGTCAGTCCTGGGTCTGCCACTAATCAGCTGTAACCTTGGACATGTTTCTTAATGCTCCCTGCCTAAGTTGGCTTATTCATAAAATGGTGTCAATTGTAGTACACCTCATAGTACAGTTATGAGGCTCAATGGCAAAATACAGAGTTCTTAGAATGCTGCTTTTTATTTGTTGAACACTCAGTAGATACTTACTGTTCTTGCTATTTAAATTCAAGTCTGGTTATTATTGCCAGTTAACGAAATTATTATAATTTGGGCAGGTAATAGATTTCTGATCATGTGTCACTTTTGGAAAAAGTTGATACTGTTTATTTTAGAAAACCCTCTATAAGCCAGGTGCTGTGGTTCACACCTGTAATCTCAATAGCTTGGGAGGTTGAGGCAGAAGGATCTCAAGTTCCAAGGCTAGCCTCAGCAACTTAGCAAGTCCCTAAGCAATTTAGTAAGACACTGTCTCAATGCAAAAAAGAAAAAATACCCTCTGTTGAGAGGGTTATCTTATGGCTTTTGAATCTCCTATTAAATCATATTTTTACATTAGTCTTTTGTAATCTCTCTCTATCTTTTTTTTTTTTTTTTTTTTGGTGCTGGGGATTGAATTCAGGGGCACTTGACCATTGAGCTACCTCCCCAGCCCATTTTGTATTTTATTTAAAGGGGAGGGTCTCACGGAGTTGCTCAGTGTCTCACTTTTGCTGAGGCTGGCTTTGAACTCGAAATCCTCCTGCCTCAGCCTCCCAACCCACTGGTTTTACAGGCATGCACCCACCATGCTGGCTTTTTGTAATCCTTAAGTAAACATGAAATAATGGCACAGGAAGAAAGAATATTTTATATTCATTATTTCACTTGTATAGGAAGAATAGAAAGAAAATTGGTAGAGGAAAACTGTCAATATTCAGTCTCTTACTATGGACTTGATTTTAATAAGTCTCAGAAGCTGAAGGCTGGTAATATATTGTTTAAATGTGACATTGTTATTATGTATTTGTCTTTCATTTTTGTTAATAAGGGTTTCAACTTAAGGTGTAATGGGATGCCTTCCTCAAAAATTAAATGTGTGCAATATTTTATGAAGACTAAATTCATTGTTCAGGAGGAAGGACTTATCTTTTGAGTCTGGGTTTTGTGAACAAATAGCTTATATAGCATAGCTTAACTTAAGTAAAGTTGGGAGAATATGACCAGTGAGCCAAATATGGCATGCTGTCTGTTTTTGTAAATGAAGTTTTATTGGAACACAGCAAGAACTATTCATACACTTACTGTCTGTGGCTCCTTTTGTGCTTTAGGGGTAGAGTTGATTAGTTCTGACAAAAATGATATGTTCTGTAAAGCCTATAATTTTAACCCATGTCTCTTTAGAGAAAAAGGTTGCTGATTTCTACCTTAAGTAATTAGTAATATCTATATATTAGTCCATTATTACTCAGAAAAAATAAAGATTGAAACAAGTAAATGCTGGTTATTCTAGTATTTGCCAATAATATTGTCAAAAATATTTGACAAAAAATATTGTCAAAAATAACTTGCCAAAACAACCAGTCTTTGTTCTTATCATTATTTGAAGTAGCTGGTATGAAATGGGTTGCCTCACAGATCAGTAAATCCTTACTATTTAGTAGGAATGTGCCAGTACTTAGCAACAGGGGTTTTCTTTCAAATATAGAGTGGTCAGTTGTTTTTGAAATGGTCTACTGATTTTAATAGAACTTTTCCATTATGCCTGTGGACATATAGAAATCCTTTATTGGCTTCAAATAAGCATTTCTATCATATCCAGACAACTTTTGGATTCTATAGATAACAAGCAATTTTGTTTTGTTTTGTCTTTTTAAAAATCAAACCAGTACTTCTTAAGGAGAGGAAAAAAAATGAATTCATGGTTGAAAAGCCTGCTAAAACATATCAATCCTGAATAAAAATATAAGAGTTTGTTTTAAATAAGTAAATATATTTGATAGTCATATTTAAATTAATAGTGTAAGGCTGATTATTTTTATTAGAAATTGAACTTATGAGGGGCTGGGGTTGTGGCTCAGTGGTATAGCGCTCACCGCTGGGTCGCTGGACACTCAGCACCACATAAAAATAAATAAATAAAATAAAGATTTTGTGTCCAACTACAACTAAAAAAATTATGTATACACACACATGTATATATGTAAAAAGAAATTGAATTTATGAAAATAAATTTAGGTCTTGATTTAACAGTTTTATAACAGTGTTCAGGGGACTACCACAAAGGTCACTTTGGTGTATTGGGTCTAGAAATAACATAGTAATAACAAGCAAACATGCTTACATTTAACAAATGTAACCAATAATAGGCAATAATAAATAATAAATGCCATTATTGGGAAAACTAGGCCCTAAATTTTTGCTAACTTAATGTGACAAGTACAATGAATTTGAGAAGTTTGAAGAACATATTAGGTTTTCTCTAACAAAAATACCATAGGTTGTTTAAACAACAGAAATTTATTTCTCGTGGTGCTGCAAGCCAGGACATAAAAGGACAAGGTGATTGCAGATTTAGTTCCTGGTGATGTCTCTCTTCCCTGATTGTAAATGGACACCTTGCTGTATCCTCACAAAACAAAACAAAAAACCAAAAGAAGCAAGTTCTCTGTGTCTACTGGCTCTGTTCCTTTCATGAGGGCTCTACCATCATGACCTAATTACCTCCCACAGGCTCCATCTACAAATGCCATCACATTGGGGATTAGAGTTTCAACATATGAATTTTGGGAAAACACAAACATCCTGTTCATAACACTATTCTAAAGGGAAAGTTGGCCCTGCTGCTTCTCTCTAGTCTGCTTTGAAGGCCTGGAATTTTTCCAGTTATTTTCAGAGAACCTTAAGCCTTTGGTAACTGGCTCGAGTATCTCAGAGGACTTCTCTCAATTCTTTTTGCCCACTTTTTATTTTTTGTAGTTGAAAGCCTAGAATGTTTAATTCATTATCAAATATGATTATTGATATGACTGGTTTTAGTTTCTAATTTCATTATTTTTTTATTTATCCTATTACTCTTGCCTCCTTTTCTGTTGAAGCATGTGTGTTTTAGTATTCCATTTTATGTACTCTGTTGACTTTTAGGTGTACCTCTTCATTTTTTTTTAATGGTTCTTCTAGAGAGTTTATGCTTTAGATTTCTACTTCATACTTTTTAGTATTTTTTTCAGACTTTAATTTGAATTTTAAAATATTTAGAAAGATATTTCTCCGTGCTACTCATTTGTAGTTTTTCTTTTGTAAAGTAAGTTGCATTACAGGTGTCAACAGATTAATGTGTTACATTAACTAAAACTTTATAAGATTGCAAGTGTAGTGGCTTATTAAAATGTAGATTAATAATTATGAAAAATGTTTGTGTTTAAATTGTTTTATGTAGTAGAATATATTTTTTTCATAAATTTTGTGCTTTTTAAATTTTATTTATTTATTATTTTTGGTATTAGGGATTGAACCTAGGAACAGTTCACCACTGAGCCAGTTTTTATTTTTTATTTTGATACAGTATATTGTTAAGTTGCTTAGGCTTGCTTTGAACTTGCAGTCTGATCTGCTGGGACTATGGGTGTACACCACCATGCCTGGCAAATTTTGGGTTTTGATATTAATTTTTGAAGTATGGAATTCCAATGAAGATAATTTTAATTTCTTTTAATCATAAAATTTTCCAAGAAGCAAACCCTTCTTTCAGATATGTAACAAGAAGTTAGAAATTAATGGCCATTTGTTTTGTTGAAAGAAACATAAAAAATATAAAGTATAGTCTCCTAGGAATAGGTGCAAGCATGTTTTGTTTACTGTTTTAATAAGTGATTGGAAGGTATAGGAGGACAGAAAAAATTTTCAAGTTGTCAGGAGATTTCAGTCTTTTCTAACTGACAAAATGCTAAATTCAGAAGATTAAAGTCTAAGAGGATATTTCTTTTGGCACATTTTTACAATTAAATGCTACATTTTATTAAATGAAACACAAACCAAGCTTGCCTTATTTATTTATTTATTTATTTATTTATTTATTTATTTATTTATTCATTCATTCATTCATTCATTCTTTTATACTAATGAAAATACAGATCCAATAAGTTTTTTTTTTTTTTTTCCCTCTCTACTATTTTATAAGAAACGGTGATCTGGCTCCTAGTAACCTTAGGTAACTGGGGTTTCCTATGTCTTTTACAGGGAACTTTGCAGTACTACATGATTTTTTTTCTTGTATCTGGCATAAATATAATTATGCGATTTAAAATTTCCTTCTAGTTTTCTTTTACCTTCAGTGAACTCTGCTTTATTCTGCCTCAATTCCTTAATGATATGGGAAGGGATATGATTACTGGGTCAATATATGGGGCTCTATATTATTCTGAGCTAGGTTAATATACTAGCATTCAGTATTTTCTCTATCCACTCTTTTTTGCCATTTCTCTCAGGTATCATTTTACTTTTTACTAACTTTGGGCAGGTTAATAATCTAAATTTTCTCATGTATAAAATGAAGATAAAGTGCTACTTTCTTCATAGTGTTATTAATAAATGAAATACTACTATCAAATGCCTAGAATGATATTTTAAGGCACAGTAAACATTTGTTTATATCATTGTTCCAAACTAGTTATCATTATCTCCACCCTGATATCATCCTCTTCTGTTCATTCTGAAATCACCATCACAGTCTGCCTATACACTGCTTATTATTTTGCTCTTAAACTTGAGCAGTAGTCTCCTAACTGATGGTTGTACCTACATTTCTAGTTTATTTACACTTTCCAAACTAATTTGCCAAAAATAGAACAGGACACTGCCCAGTTCAAAAGAATATTTCTCCATTGCTGATTGGGTCAAACTTTGCTTTGGTGTTTGCAGATGTTTTGCCTATTCAATATTTGTGGTGTTTTTTTTTTTCCTAAATATTTTTTGAATAGGTTGAATCCATGTCTCTCTAATAGCACTTACAATATTAGATTATCGAAAATTTCAGTATGTTGATTGGCAATACTGTTCTGTTTTAACTTATGTAATTAATGATTTCTTATAAAAGATAGTTGCTGATTTTCTTAAAAAATTACTTAAAATTTCTATCAAAGGGGCTGGGGATGTGGCTCAAGTGGTAGCGTGCTCACCTGGCATGTGCTGGGCGCTGGGTTTGATCCTCAGCACCACATAAAAATAAAATGAAGATGTTGTGTCCACCAAAAACTAAAAAATAAATATTAAAAAATTCATTCTTTCTCTCTCTCTCTCTCTCTTTCTCTGTGTGTGTGTGTGTGTGTGTGTGTGTGTGTGTGTGTCTGTCTCTCCTTAAAAAAAAAAATTTCTATCAAAGTAATATTTGTTGGGCTGGAGATGTGGCTCAAGCGGTAGCGCTCTCGCCTAGCATGCGTGGGGCCTGGGTTTGATCCTCAGCACCACATACAAACAAAGATGTTGTGTCTGCTGAGAACTAAAAAATAAATGTTAAAAAATTCAATCTTTCTCTCTCTCTTTAAAAAAAGTAATATTTGCGTATAGTTAAAAATCAATTGATGTGGAAGGGTTTATAATGAAGGACCATAGTCCTTGCTGTACCCATCTCTCTCCCTCTACTTCCTATATTGAACGCTTAAGGATTTTTAAACTCTTATAATATTTATGGTTGTTTTTATCTTTTTTCAAAATAATATATGTTTTTATCAGGTTGCCTTGATTTTATAATTTTTAATATAGTCATATTCTATTACTTGCTCTTCCTAATAAGTTATATACTTTTTAGTATCCCATTATTTGCATTGCCTATTTATTTGTACTTTTACTGTGTCCAGGTGGATGATTTGTTCAGTCTGTCATGCAACTATAATTAAATAGTCCATATGTTTAAAATTGGTTGACATGTAGTCACAACTTACGGTGTTTCTGTTATTATAACTGGGAATTTTCTTTATAGGAAATAATGTAAATAAGCTCTGATTTCTTTTATTTATTTATTTTTTTCTGTACTGGAGATTGAGCCTAGAGTTGTTCTACCACTGAGCTACATTCACAATCCTTTCTATTTTTTTTTTTTTTTTTTTAATTTTGAGACAGGCTGTTGCTAGCCTTGAACTTGGCATCCTTGTGCTAATCTTCCTATCTCTGGGATTACAGGCAGGTGCCACCATGTCTGGCTTACTTTCATTTTCTTATACAGCTTTTTCGTTGTTTTTTTTCATGAGTTTCCAAATGCCTTTTTAATTTGTTCTTGCATGGCTTGTTTTATCGTATCCTTCAATTCTTGTAAGAGATACATTCTCAATTGGTGGCATATACCCCTTGGAGAAATTGGTTGTCTAAGTTTGGAAAGTGCTACTGCCATATAGTGTGTACAGCACCCAAATGATGCTAGATATCATAGGATGCTTAACACAGTGCCCTACAACAAAAAATTTTCTAACCCAAAGTGCTAGTGTAGCAAGGTTGAGAAAAAACAAAAACAAGTCAAATATATGGAATTCCACCTTCCCCTTTGCCTTTTCCCTCTTGGATACTTCTTTGAAGTGTTCCTTTCTTTTTTCATCCTAAAGTGATTGTTTTTGAATCCTGCTGTGTGCTTCTCTCTTGGAATTTCAATTTATTACTCTTTGCAGTTAGATCCCTTTTCTAGTTGCATTTTCTTTCCTATTTCATTTCCTTGTTATATCTCATGTAATTTAATTTACTGTGAATGAATGGATAAAAGTAAATGTCTTAGCTTTTCCACAGCTGAAACTGGTTATTTTGCCTTCACATCTGAGTGATATTTTGGATAACTATGGAAATAAATACAAGAGGAAATAATTTTCTTTCATAATCTTGTGGGCATTAATCATAAAAAAATCTGGTGCCAACCCCATTCATTTTCCTTCTTATTTAGGACTTGTTTTTCTGTATGTAAAATCTTCTCTCCATATAATTGGTATTCTGAACATCCACCTTCTGTCCATGTTGTTATAGGTAGATCCATTTGTAAAGCAAGTACCTAGAATAGTATTTGGTATATATTAGCCGCTCTATGTGTAATTCTTATGTGAATTAATGTAGTTTATTGTTAGCATGACTGTAATAGTCAAGTACAGTCATGTACCACATAACATTTTGGTTAATAAAGAGACCACATGTAGGGTGGTGGTTTCATATATATATAATCAAGCTAAAGATTTCTATCAATTAGTGATGTCATAGGCATTGTAAACATAGGAGAGTATGTTTCTCATCTGTTTGTGGTGATGTTAGTGTAAACAAACCTATTTTGTACTGTTGTACTGTTAGATACCATGTATTTTAGTTTATGAAAGTGTAAGGCATACAGTTATGTCTAATACCTGATATTTGATGACAATAAATGATTATGTTGCTAGTTTATGTATTTGCTATGTTTGTCATTAAGAATGCACTCCTTTTATTCATTAAAAAACTTAGCTGTAAAACAGCATGCTGTGTCACACAGGCAGCAGCCTCATGCATCCTGTGTCTACTATGTTTTTTGACTGCATCCTTTGCTCTTATGCTTGAATTAATCATGTATTGTTTTGTTTATCGTGGCCATAGGATTTTTTAATATTCGGATCTCACAAGGATCTGTGTCAGGGAAGGCCTTAGCATTTTATAATTCAGTGTGTAGCACTAGACTATATAATATATATTATATATTATACATATTATATATATATATATATATATATATATATATATATATATATATATATATATATTCAGACACATGCATGCACATACTCACATCCACATCACATATAGCCTAGCTCTGTAGTAGGCTATATCTAGACCTATGTAAATACACTTTATGATGTTTATAGAGTGACAAAATTGCCTAACAAATACATATCTTTCTCAAGAAATGTCCCTGTTATTCTGTGACACATGACTGTATGTGAATTTATACCTGTAACATTTTATTTATTTACTTTCTTACAGATTAAAAATTAAGGTTATTTATTATTTTTGTGTTTATTTGAAATAATATTGTGTAATATAGTATCTTTACACATGTCTTCTTGTAATGTTCCTGTGTTTGAAATTTTATTTAGTGCTTGCTTACCTGACATTTGAATTGCTATGTTAGAGGAAATTAACTTCAATAAAATTTAAAATTAACTTCAATAAAATTAACTTCAATAAATTTAAAATTTATCTAGATATGGCCAAATTACTCTTCAAAATTTTCTGGTTTTAAAACATGTTCAGGAATTTATCTCATATTTTTTTTTTCTTTCTTTGAGTGTTCTATATCTTTGAAGCAATTTTATTCTTCCAGATTCTCAAGTTTTTACAATTTTATAATGTGTATCTCCAGGATTCATTCAGGCCTAATCTATGAGAGAGAGAATCTTTGATTTTCAAGTTATATTAGCTGATTATAACCACTTAGATAATTTGTTGAGGTAATATTTATATAACATAAATAATTTTAAAGTGAAAAATTAATTGATTGTCTCATTTTATTCTCATATTATTTCTTTTAAGTTCCTAAAAGCTTTCCTTGACTTTTTCCAAATTTTTTGATTTCTGGGAACCCTCTTCATTGGTATTTTTGATGATACTGTTTTTCTTTTATCTTCTTGAATCTCTTGAGAAAAGTAATTGTAGATCTTCTCCCCTTCTAAATTATTTTTCTTCTTTAGTGAATTCCCCCTCCCTTTTGTTATTCTTGATCTCTGTCCTATCTTATAGACTTTCTTCAATTACCCATAGTATTTGGATATTATTTTACATTTTAGAATGTGGCAGGAAAAGAGCTCTGTATTTTTGGGAGGAACTTTTAGACTGGAAGGTTCTGCTTTGGAGAGATCAAGTGGGCTACTGAGTAACTCATGTTTGGAGTTTAAAATGCTAGAATGAAAGGTCTTTTTGTTTGGGGGTTCCTAGTACCTGTACTTGTTACCTTGGCCATTTCCCCCTCCCTTTTGTTCCTCTTACTGCTTCTGTTTTATATATCCCACCCTCTCTTATCCTCACTCCACTAAAATGACACATTTAAAAAATCTGAAAAAGTTTCACTCCAATGATTTGCCTAAGTCCAAACTGAAATGTGGTAAGACTGGGAGACTGCCAAGTGAATGGAATACAACAAAGTGTCAAGGACATGTGGGGTTGACTCTGAACAAAGAAATTATTTTTGGTATACATAACAGATATCTGACCAGGACAGACCTTAACATTTTGGGATTTATCTGGGTAAATTTTGGAAATTCAGCTGCAGGAAGGATCCTTATGTCTTTTATAATTTGGTCCCAAATTTTCTTGTAGGCTTGATTTTACTTAATTATATTTAAACTTTCTTTCTTTCTTTTTTCTTTTAAGAGAGAGGGAGAGAGAGAGAGGGAGAGAGAGAGAGAATTTCAATATTTATTTTTTAGTATTTGGCGGACACAACATCTTTGTCTGTATGTGGTGCTGAGGATCGAACCTGGGCCGCACGCATGCCAGGCGAGCGTGCTACCGCTTGAGCCACATCCCCAGCCCAATATATTTAAACTTTCTAACATAATTTATCAAGTTAATTTAAATACTGTTTATTACATTTAATTTATTAAGTACTTCTGTGTGCCAGACACAACACTTCCAGTATATTATGCCATTTACTCTTCAACATATTGAAGAAGGTACTAGTCATTTTAACATAAAAAACTAGAGGCTCAGAGAAAGCAGCTGTTAATTTCTTATGATTTTTTTCCACTTATTCACAAAATTTGTTCAGTTTATCAAGGATTTAATGGCTGCCTCGGCTGAGGCAGTCATAATGCTCAGGATGCCTTCCTCTGAAGAACCTTGATGTAGAAAAGACTAGTCTCAGGGCAATGCAATGCATTGTGATGGTGATTGAGAAAAAAGTTCCTCTGAAGCCAGATCTTAATTGAAGAAAGACTATAGCAAATATTTTGAGTTGGGTCTTTAGGGTTGAATAGGGATTTGTTGGAGACAATGTAGAAAGCATTTCAGCTAGAGGGAAGGGGGAAAAGTTAAAATAAAATATAAAGGTGGAATAACATGATTTTGCGTATTTGGTGACTTCGAGTTATGACAGTAACTTGTTTGTGAGGGCATGGTGGTCACATTTCTGGGAATGAGACTGGACTGTGTGTCTAAGGCCAAGTTATATGCAGTCTCTTTGCTGTGTGCCTTAAAGATACCTTTGCTTGCTCCTTTAGTCATTCTTCATTCTCATCAAGACTTGAGAGCATTCCAGAAGTTTCTGTTCTATAAGTGATACCAGTCTTTGGAGATTAAGAATGAGTTTTTGTTCCTCTGGGTTAGAAGAAAACACTGAGGCAATCAAGTTTTACTTACGAAGGGATAGAGACAGACTTCTGCAGAAGAGCTGGGGCCTCAGAGATGGGTGTTTGTGGGAGGGCATGGTCTTGCTTTTCTTGTAGTCCCCAGAACCTCCTCCACCCCCTTTAAGTCATTGTCTTTTCTTTCTTCCCAGTATAGGTGACTAAGAGCAGGATCTTGGAGGTTTACTTGTTAGCAGTTTAGAATGTCTGAGGAGCACAATTGTGGAGGTTAACTGTTGGCAACCTGTTGTTCTGTCTTTGATAACTATCCTCACCCTCTGGACCCCATCTCATTATATACACTAACCTTTGCTTCCTGCCTCAGAGACTCTTCTCTTTTCACTTCCTGTGCTTACTCTGGGTCACATAATCTCTCACTGCCTCAATTTCTGGCTGCATGTTGATGCTCTCTGTGGTTTATCTCACACAGCTCTCCTGAATGTTAGCTGCTTTTAGGACATTTCCATGTGGTTGTCTTGCAGGTATCAAATCAGACATGCCTCAAACTAAACTTACCATCTTTCCCCCTCAAATCCTTCCCCTTAATAGCTCTCACCATCTGTCCTCACTATCACCATTTGTCCTCACTATATCTCACCTCCTCTTGAAGCCTCAGGTACTTTGGATTTTTATCTCTGAATAAGTTTTTAGACTTAAATGCTTCTTGCCTCTTTCTGCTTATGTTTACTCTCAATGTTACTGCACTCATGTCGGCCATCTTTATATTTGATTTGGATTGTTGTAATAGCTTCCTAATTTATGCCTGAGCCTCCAGGATTGCTTTCTTTCTATCTGAATTTCTGTCATGATGTAGTCAGTCATTCTTAGATCATCCATGTGGATTGCTATTCAGTTTTCAGCTACTTTAGTAAAAGGTTTATATTTTTTTTATATAAATTTTGATACCATCCCATTTATTGATTCTTTGAATTATTTACTGAGCTATAGGAGTCTTACTAAAGAAGTCTCTGCCTATTTCTATATGTTGGAGTATTTTCCTTATGTTTAGCAATTGCAAAGTTTCTGTGTCTTTGATCCATTTTGAGTTGACTTTTGTGTGGGATGAAGGATGAGTATCTAGTTTCAGTCTTTTACATATGAATATCCAGTGTTTCCAGCACTGTTAAAAGAGTCTGTTTTTTCTACAATATAAGGTTTTGGCACCTTTGTAGAGAATCAGAAAACTGTAGCTGTATGAATTTGTCTTTGTGTCTTCTGTTTTATTCCACTGGTCTACATGTTTGTTTGTTTATTTTAATTTAATTTAATTTTGTTAGTACCAAACTATTTTTGTTCCTATGACTCTGTATTCTGGTTTGAAGTCAGGTATTGTAGTGCCTCCAACTTTACTCTTTTTGCTCAGGATTGCTTTGACTCTTTTGAGTCTTTTGTTCTTCCATATACACTTTAGGAATGTTTTTTTCTAATTCTGAGAGGAATATCATTGGTATTTTGATGTATTGCATTGAACCTGTAGATGACTTTTCTTAGTATAGCCATTTAAACAATGCTTTATTCTGCCTATTCATGAACATAGGAGGTCTTTTGGTCTTTAGTTTCTTTTTTTTTTTCTGGTTTCTTTTTTCAAAGTTGTGTAATTTTTGTTGTAGAGGTCTTTTGCCCCTTTGATTAGACTTATTCCTAAGTTTTTTTTTTGGGGGGGGGTGAGGAGTGGGGGAACTCTCATGAATGGCTGTTTTCCAGCAGGTTATTTTTCTCAGTATTCATTTTTGGTGTATAGAAAAACTATTGATTTTTATATGTTGATTTTGTGTCCTGTTCCTTTGCAGAATTTGTTTATCAGCTCTTGAAGTGTACTGGTGGAGTTTTTATGTTCTTCTAAATGTAGGATTATATCATTGGCAATCAAGGACAATTTGACTTCTTCCTTTATTATTTATGTTCCTTTTGTTTCCGTCTTTGGCCTATTTGCTATGGCTAATATTTCAAGTACTATTGATAGTCTTCTTTTCATCCCTATGATCAAAATATAAGAAAAACTTAGAGAAGGAAAGGTTAATTTTGGCTCATGCTTTCAGAGATTTAATTTGTGGTTGGCTGACTCCATTGCTCTGAGCCCCCATAGTAGGGCTTCTGGTGGAAGGGATCATGGTGGAAGTACACAGCAGTAGAGTGTTGCTCTGTTATTGTAGCAGTGAGAATGGGGGAAAGAAGCTGCAGGGAAGATGAACTCTTCCAGGGCATGCTCCCAGTGACCTACCTTCTTTATCTAGGCCTCACATGCTTACAGTTGTCACACAGTCCATCCAAACAAGAATATATTTCTTTAGGTTACAGCTCTCATAATCTAACTATTTCATCTCTGAATACTCCCATATTAACACAGGAGTTTTTGGGGGACACCTCATATCCAAACTATAATATTCAACCCCTGGTCCCCCATAGCCCAAAAGATTGTCTGTCTTACAATTCAAAATGTGTCTAGTCCACTTCCAAGAGTTCCCATAGTCTTAACAATTTCAGCATTGTCCCAAAGCCCAAGTCCAAAGTGTCTTTGAGACTTAAGGTAAACTCTGAGCTGTGAGTCCCAGTAAAAATCAAAAGCAAGTTACATATATCCAAATGTAATGGTACAAAACAAACATTTCCATTCCAAAAGGAAAGAATAGGGACAGAGAAAGAAGGAATGGGGTCAAAGCAAGATGGAAACCAGACAGGTAAACATTTCCTCCACACCTGCTGTCAGGGAATATGTTGGCAAGATTTGCACTCCAAAGAGTTTGGGCAGCCTTGCTAGGTGCAGCCTCCATGCCCTCTCCATTAGGTTAGATAAGTCCACAGCCAGAAGCATACCTTGGCAGACAATCCATATTACTGGCATCTCTAATGCTGGAGGTCACCATTCTCATTTTGACTTCACCTTTATAACTTTATGCATCACCCTCTCAGGAGCTTCTAACAGGGATTCTGACTTTGCTATACTTTGCCTGGACTCCCAGGCCTTCCTTTGAAATCTTGGTGAAAGTTTCTATGACCCTGTAATTCTAGAATCCTGCATTTCTATAGAACCAGTACCACATGGATGGCACAAGGTTTCTAGCTTGAGCTGTAGCTAGGCCTCCTCTGATGATAGCTGGGAGTTTCTGAGTATTTGAGCAGCTGAGCATGGTGAAACAAGTTCCTGGGCACTCCTGTGTGAGCAGGGCGATACTTCTCTTAAACAAGTTTTCACTTCTACACCCTTGAGCCTTCAATGGGTTTTCTTTTTGATTACTTAGATGCCCTCAGGGATCTTTCCTGTTGTCTCTGTGCTAAGTATCTAGCATCTCTTTAATGGTTTTAATCTCCTTAACAACCATAACTTTCTTGGCTCCAGTTTTAGACACCTTTAGGCAAATTACAAGTTTTTAAAATCTTCTTTCTTTGCTTTGTGCTCCCAGTTCTTACAATAAATCCATCTAAAAGCTGCCAGACATATACATGCCAATGCTTGAATACTGTGCTCTGCCAGATTAAATAGTGCATCACTTTAAAATTTGGCTTCATGCAAAATCTCAGAACATGTGCAAATATGGTCATATTCTTTGCTAGAATATAACATGAATGACCTCTAAGCCTAATTCTCAATAGAATCCTTGTTTTCCTCTGAAACCTCATGAGCAAACTTTACTGTATACATTCCTGTTGACATTCTTGCCTTCTGAATTCCATCAGAATCATCCATGAATCTCTGCTTACAACATTCTCAGGCCTCTCTGCCCTGCATCTCCAAACTTTTCCAAACTGCTCCCACAAATCACTTCCAGAGGCTTCTGAACCACATTGACATGTTAAGTCACAGTCACAGCCCTGCTTCTTAGTACCAAATTCTGTGTTAGCTTTTTGTCACTGTGGCCAAAATACCTCACGAGAACAACTTAGAGGAGGAAAAAATTATTTTGGCTGAAGGTTTTAAAGGTTCAGCTCATGGTCAGCCAATTCCATTTCTCTGGGCCCAACATGAGGCAGAACATCATGGTAGAAGTGGATGGCAGAGGAGCAGTAATATCCACATGGTGACCAAGAAGCAGAGAGAATAAAGGTAAGGGGCCACAGGGAAGATGAATCCTTCCAGAACATGTCCCCAGTGGCCTAACCTCCCCCTCCTACTGATAATCACCCAGTTAATCCATTCAAACTAGGATGGACTAGTATAGGTTATAGTTTATAATCTAACCATTTCATGTCTGACTATTCCTGCATCAACACAAAAACTTCTGAAGGCCACCTCATATCTGAACCATACCAACTGTTATTGAATAGGATTGGTCTTGTTCTTGATTTTAGGGGAAAGGCTTTCAGTTTTTCTTCATGTGGTTTGATGTTGACTTTGTCACTTTATGATGTTGAGGTAAGTTCCTTCTATCCCTATTTTGCTTATTTGTTTATTTTTTAATCATGAGTGGGTATTGAAGTTTGTTGTTAGAGGCTTTTTCTGCATCTGTTGATGATCATGTGATTTTTTTTCTCCTTGAATTTATGTATATGATGCCTTACAGTGATTGATTAGTGTAATTGACCCATTCTTGCATCTCTAGATTGAAATCAACTTAATCATGAAGTACAATCTTCTTAATGGGTCGGTGAATTTTATTTGGTAGTATTTTATTAAGGACTTTATGTCTATTTTCACTAAGGATATTGGTCTGAGTTTTCTTTCCTTGAAGTGTACTTATCTGGTTGAGGTTTCAGGGATTTATAAGCTTTGTAGAATGAGTTTGGAAACATCCCTTTCATTTTCATAGAATATGAAATGTGAGTGACATTGACAATAATTTTTCTTTAATGATCATTAGAATTCAGCTGTGAATCCATATGGGCATTTGGATTTTCTGGGCATTTCTTTGTTGGTATCCTTTTCATTATCTCTTAAATGTCATTGTTAGTTATTGGTCTGTTAAAGTTTTCTATATTCTCTTGGTTCAATTTTGGTAGCACATATGATTTTTAAAAATTTATCTATTTCTTCTAGTGTCAAATTCATTAGAATATAAAATTTCAAAATAGTTCCTAATGACTCACTCTCTGGATTTCAATAATGTCTGTTGAAATATTTCCATTTTTTTCTCTGATTTTTGAATCTTCTCTTTCAGTTCCTTTGGATAAGGATTTATCTTCTCAAAGAAGAAGTTTTTTGTTTCATTGATCTTTTTATTGTTATTTTGTTCTCTTTTTGTTTATTCTTTTTTATTTCTTTCCTTCTTCTGGTTTTGGAGGTGGTTTGTTCTTGTTTTTCTAAAACCTTAAGATGTGCCATTAGGTTATTTGTTTGGAATCTTTCTGATTTCTTTTTTATTTTTGTAATGTAGGCACCTGTAACTTTATAAATGTTCCTCTTAAAACTGTGTTCACTTTTTCCTAGAGATTTTAGTATGTTGCAATTCTGTTCTTGGTTAATTCTAAGAATTTTTAATTTTTCCGATGATGAACTTATTCAAAAGTATCTTATTCATTTACTGTATAGTTTATGTTGTTTTTCTTGTTGTTTATTTCTGATTTCATTCCATTATGATCTGATAGGAAGCACAGTATTATTTTAACTTTTTTTGTATTTGCCAAGACTTACTTTGTAGTATAAAATTTAGTCTGTTTGGAGAATGTGGTCTATTTTGTGGACATTTCCATGAGCAGCTGAAAAAAAAAAAGTGTATTCAGCTGTTGTTGAATGAAATATATTATAGATATCTGTTAAGTTCATTTGCTTTATAGTATGTTTAATTCTGTGATATCTTGTTGATTTTATGTCAGAAAGACCTATTAGTGGGGCTGGGGTTGTGGCTTAGTGGGAGAGTGCTCGCCTAGTACATTCGAGGCTCTGGGTTCAATCCTCAGTACCACATAACAATAAATAAAATAAAGGCATTGTGTCCAACTACAACTAAAAAAAATATTTAAAAAACCTATTAGTGAAAGAGAAGTATTGAAATTATATAGTATTGTACTGGGGACTGTCTGAGCCTTTATGTCTAGTAATGTTTGCATTGTGCTTGTTTTAGTCATACTGATGTTTGGGGCATACATATTTATTGTCATTATATTTTCTTGTTAGATTGTTCCCTTTATCAATACTTAGTGACCTTTTCTATCTCTTCTAATTTTGACTTGAAGTTTGCTTTGTCAGATATGAGAGTAGCTACTCCTGGTTGCTTTTGGTTCCAGTTGCATGAAATGTAATTTTTCAGCCTTGGGTATCTTCACCTATGAGGTGTGTTTCTTGAAGGCAGCAAATAATTGTCTTGTTTTTTAAACCAATCTGCCATTCAGTGTCTTATTTGAGGATTGAGACCATATATATATTCAGTGTTATTATAAAGAGGTATGTGTTACTTCCTGTTATTTTGATTATTTCCAGGGTTTGCTTTGATCCTAATTCTCATTTGCTGATTTAGTCTTCTCATGAGACTAATTCTTACCTGAGCTCTTTTGTTCGTTTTTTCTTTTTCTTTTGTGTGTGAGGTTTTGTTAAGAATCTTCTGCAATACTGACTTAGTAGTCATGAATTCCTTTAATTTGTGCTTATCTTTAAAGGGTTTTATTTCCCATTTGGTTCTCAAGAATACAAGGAAGACGGAAGGAGACCCTCATGGGTTCGATGGTGTGAGGGGGAAGGGAAGGGAAAGACAGAGAGAGAGAGAGAGAGAGAGAGAGAGAGAGAGAGAGAGAGAGAGAGAGAGAAGTGTCACAGTAGAATGGATAGAGAATAGGGATAGGAGGGGAGGGGGGATAGGGAGGGCAGCAGAATACAACTGACACTAGGATTGCTATATGTATACACATGGATGTGTAACCAATGTGATCCTGCAATCTGTACACGTGGAAAAATGAGAATTCATACCCTATTTGAATCAAATGTATGATATGTCAAGATCATTGTATTGTCTTAAACAATTAAAAAAAAAGAATAGCTTTGTCAGGTAAAGCAATTGTGATTGGCAGCTATTTCAGGGCTTGAAAGATAACATTCCCAGCTCTCCTGGACTTAAGAATTTCTGCTGAGAAATCTGATATTATTCTGTTTAAGTTTCCTCTAAATGTGACCTGGTGTTTCTTTCTTGTAGCTTTTAACTTTCTTTGATCTGTATTCTTCATTTGTGTTCTAATTATAGTATGTTGTATGTGGTTCTATTCTCGTATTTTCTATGTGGGGTCCTCAATGTCTTCAGTATCTGGATGTCCATCATGTTCCCAAGGTTTGGAAATTTTTCTGTTATCATTTTACCGAATAGAGTATCAATCCATTAGCCTCCTTCCTCAATGCCTGTGAGTCAAGTTTGCTGTTTTAATGTTGTTTTGCTGCTGTGACTAAAAGATCTGACCAGAACAATTTTAAAGGAGGAAAAGTTTATTTGGGAGCTCATGTTTTCAGTGATCTTAATCCATAGAAGTTGGACTCCATTCCTCGGTGCTCAAGGTGAGGCTGCATATCATGGTGGGAGAGGGTGGTGAAGGGAAGTTGCGAGAGACTCCACTCTCCAGATACAAAAGACTCACCCTGGTTCCCCCTTGTCCAACTACACCATACCACTTTAGTTACCACTCAGTTAATCCCCATCAGGGGATTAAATCACTGTTTGGGTTAAGACTCTTACAAACCAAGCATTTTCCTCTGCATTGTCTCACATATGAGCTTTTGGGGACACCTCACATTCCAAACCATAATACAGAGTTTCTGTGTATTCTGATCATTGTTTTTTTTTTTTTTTTTTTTTTTTTTTTGTTATTATTGTTTTGTTTTGTTTGGCTACTATTGAGCATTCAGGGTTGTACACTTTATCTTTAAACTCTGAGATTCTGTATTCTACATGATTTAATCTATTGGAGAAACTTTCAGCTGCATTTTAAAATATGAGTTATTGTGCCTTCATTTCTGAGATTTCTGTTTGGCTCCTTTTCTGTGTTTCTACCTCTCTATTGGACTTCTCATTCATATCCTATACTGACTTTCTTAATTGTTTCAGGTGTGGGTTTTTTTTTTTGTGTGTGTGTGTGTGTGTGTGTTCTCTTGGAATTGATTGATCTTTTAAATAAGCATTCTTTTGTATTTTTCGTCTTTTTTTTTTTTTAAATCAGAGCATATTGGTTGTACATAGTAGTTGGGTTTATCCTGACAAAATCATACATTCACAGAATTCACCACTGGTTTGGTGCCTTTTCTTTGAAACAGCAGAATTTCTGGGTATCTCTGACTGAGTCTTTGACTGTTCATTATTAGATTTCAGTGAATTCCCTGTAACTTATCTTGCTGCCATACAGTTTTCCCGCTGCTTCAATTCTGAATCATGGAGAACTGGGAAAGTGCAGACTTCTTCTATATCACCATCTTTGTCCCCACCTTATTGTTTTAAATCTTGACAAAATAGCAGGTAAAATTGATGGCAATTTATTTTTCATTGGACATTTTGTTCAGGGCAAAAGCAGTTTCACAGTATAAGGGAATAATTTATTGTTATTTTTAATTAAAAAACTATTAATATCTGTCCACATATGTACCGATAAAAAATTTGAATAAATTAAATAATATAATTCTTTCCATCTAGCTGGTGGTTTTCTTGAGTTCACAGTGAACTTGGCATGAGTAGCCCATTAGAAATATATATTTCAGGGCTGGGGTTGTGGCTCAGCGGTAGAGCACTTGCCTAGCATGTGTGAGGCACTAGGTTCGATTCTCAGCACTGCATATAAATAAATGAAATAAAGGTCCATTGACAACTAAAAAATATTTTAAAAATATATTTTTCCGGCCTACTCATAAGGAAGCATATACACTTTGACTATTTTTTGTAGCATTTGAAGAAATTGTATAAACTTGTTAGGCAAACTTTATTTTTCTTTCTCCTCAGAATGCAGGATTTTAAATAGTTTCTAGAATAAAAAGAATATTTAGAAGAAAGAAAGCTAATGTTTATTTAGCATCTGCTCTACCAAATATCTGCTAGTTATTTCGTACTGTTTTATTTATTTTTAGAGCAACTCTGTAGATCAGTATTTTCAGTGCAGGCGAGCGCTACCGCTTGAGCCACATCCCTAGCCCTCATTTTCATTTTCTTATAGGGGGAAACTGAGGTGCAGAAAGATGTAATAAATTGACTAAGATACTGCTTGTGTTAAAGGTTATTGCAGAGATTTTCATCTTTCTCTCACTAAAAAATACAGATCAGATGAAAGATACTTGAAACTATTTATAAAAATGCCTTCCAATTTTATATTTCTAAGTAGCATTTCTTATGTAGTTTTAGTTCATTGTGCAGTCTCCTTGGAGCTAATCCTAGAAGGCCTTACCTTGGGGGGTTCTGGGCATGGACTCTGTAGTTACTAATGTAGTAGTCAGTATTACATGTGCTGTTTACCTTTTGCAATGTGCTCTATACATTCAAAATTATAATAATCTGTTTCTTCATTATCTGTACTTCCCAACTACCACCGCAATGTAACAAATGTCAGAAACCTTTCAACTAGTTTGGTATAACTTTGAAGTCTTAGCTTTCATTGTGCACTGTGCCATGTGGTGTGCATAAGGCTTCAAGTGAGCCTTTTGACCTGAACTGTAGTTTTATAGCTATTATTTATTTGCTGAGAAAAAGGGGCAGAAATATCAAGTTATCTTACATCTTAATATCTGATTTATTAAAAAATAACCAGCTCTGCTTCTGAATTAAAGTATGAAAATAATGAATTTGAAGAAGAGCATAAGTATTAACCCTAATAAAAGTAAAAACATCCATGCTTTCATTTATACTTTTAAATTCACACTGAAGTTTGGTTTACAAAAACGAATAACAGTTATGTTACTACTGCTATTATATTTTATGAAAGACAAATTATGGAATTTCAAAGAAATGATTTACAAGTTATTTGTTTATCTGTTAGAATTTTTAAAATACAAAATAAGCATTTCAGGTTTATATCTTTGTGAGTTAATTTACATTGGGGGAAAATACTTTCATATTCTGAATACATGTTAGAAAAAGTAAAAGTTTGTGATTTATTGTTATATCATCTTTTTATATTTTTTATCTTGAAACTGTCATGCTTATTAGGTGTCAAGAAAAGTAATGATTAAAATGATATTAAATAATCTTAATAACTTATTTCCCAGCAAAAAATAATTAGTCTCTAATTATTTGTGTCCCTTGTTTGTGTTATCCCTGTGTTTCCAAAGGATAAATGCAGGTAAGAATAGGAGATAAAATTGTATTTGATTTTCTTCCTTTTTCCCTTACCCTTTTGGGGAGGTATCTGTCCAATGTTACTAAAACTCTGAATTTTATTTTCTGTCAGACACAAATCCAATAATTTTAATGGTCTATTTTCTTCATTATTCCTGTGCCCAACCACCACTACAACAAAACAAATGTCTGAAACCTCTGAACTATAGTTTGTTATATCTTTTTAGGTCTTAGCTTTCAACAGTAGGGTATGGTAATATTTTACTTGTTATACAAGGTTGTCATCTAGTGGTATTTTCAAATAGACATAATTTGGAATTATCTACCTAATAAACTTTAGCCTTTTAAAGCAAGTACTTAACAAAGCAAATTTAGGTTTTAATATTTTCAGAGTCTAAACACCTTTGAATGTTACTGAATTAGATACAGTTTTATAAAGGTTTTTCCCTAGAACTCTTTTATAATTTCTGTCTCTTAATCTTTAAAAATATATTTTTTGGGTCTGGCCACTGAAATATTGAAGTTTGACTAGTATGAATGTTAATTGATGTGTATATCAATTGTTTTACATCTCCAGAAATTCTGTCTTATTAAGTAATTTCTTGAAGAACTCTTTGTGTATTCATCCTTTCCATTTGGTTCAGATTAGTTTCATGAAATGTTTTATGAAACATTTACATATGTAAAGAAATTCATGGTATTTTTTCTTGTCTTTGCTTTTGTTGTTTCTGGTTTTATAATATAACAATCTGAAGAGTTAGTAGAGAAAAAATTAAAACAAATTTTGTGATGAATGTTTATACATGTACATGAAAAATAGTATCATAAGTCAGTTAAATGGTGAAAATAATATACATTTGTGCATAAATAAATCATAAACTAAACACTGAGAATACATTTTTAAAGATTGTTTATTATTGAATAAAATAAATCTCATATTACATGGTTTACTAGATTAAGATCAACACCAAATACTAATAGAGGTACTTCAAATAATACATAATTTTATTTGTCTGATCCATTTATATGTAAGCCATAGAGAAAATAAAATTTTAAGCTAGCATTGATTCAGATCCTTTTTGTAAGAATGAGGATTGTAGGGATAGATTGTAGCATTCATTTTGCTCTAGTAGTCATCTACTGTATGTTAAGAGTCTGGACAAGAAAATGGTAGTGATGAAAGACATACTTGGTTATTAAGGAAAATGAAATAAAAGATTTTTTTTTCATTTTCCACTATTTCTTATAGTGACTCCACCTCTGAATTACCTTTAGTGGGATTCTGATCCTCCTAGTTGCTGGATTTAATAAAGATTGGGCATGGAATCTCATGGATTCATTAAATTTACTGCTGATGTTCCAATTAATATTCTTGTCTGTGATCTCTCCCCAATACATCTGTAAGCTATATTGAATATATTGATTTGATCTATATTAGGTTATGTGAAGCATATTTTGTACCCAAATTCTCATTAGTCTTATTTCCTTTCTAATCTTGTTACCTTTCTAATCTTGTTACTCAATATGGCTAAATATTGTATTTTCCCAAGTTATATTCAAAATAGTTATTTGTAAGCATTTTCTTTTGCCCTAGAGAAGGGAATCACATTATTTTGATGTCCCTAAGTTGGAACAGCAATAACTATGAGAAGGATAGGATAACCAAAATTTGGGCAGGTGTATTACAATCTACTTAAATAGTAGAGATAGAAACAATTTAGATAGAGTGAATATTATGTAGATAATTTTTAAAATTTTGCTTTATTTAATGTTTTGTCAGTTTGCAGATCAGAACTTCCATATTTGTTAAAATCAAAAATATTTCTTAACGTAAGTGGTTTTTGATTATGTTGTATTTTATTCTCTCCTGTCTCCATATTAACTTGGGTAATTGGGAGTTCATTATCTTTATTTTCTTTGTGGCTAAGCAGGAATTTATATATTAAATTCTCATTTTGGTATTTTGATATTACAAAGGGCTAGTATTTGCCAATGTGATAGCCCATTGGGACCCCCCCCCGAAAAAAAAATAAATGTAGCCATTTTATTTAAGGTTTTATTCATAGATGGTTAAAATGAGTGTTCAGGTATCTGTTTTATCTTAGTTGACAAAGTCCAATCCATTTAGGAAGAATGTTTTGATGATTTTTCTTCGTGGTATATTCAAGTTTTCTTGTGTAATTAGCCTACTATATATTAGTGTGTACTAATAGAATCTGTCTTTATTTTAGAAATCCAGGTCTGAGTTCAGATTTAAATGAGTATTCATTATTTAAATGGGTAGAGGTGGTCAGAGAAAAAAAAAACTGTATTGTTTGCTTTTATGGCTCAGTTTCTGTCTTTTTTCTACCTTAAAATTTTTCATAATCTGAAGCCAGGCATGGTGTTACATACCAGTAATCAAGCATTGTAATCTCGGCAACTCTGGAGGCTGAGGCAGGAAGGAGTATCTCGGATCAAGGCCAGCTTCAAAACCCTGCAATAATTTAGCAGAACCCTGTCATCCATACACACACACACACACACACACACACATACACACACACACACACACACACACACACATCTGTGTAAGTGCTCTATTCAATTCCCAGTGACCCCTGTCCTTCACCCCTTTTTTGATAGTTTGGAAGTCTGAAGTAAAAGTGGGTTTTCTATATGTGTCCAGTTTGTAAAATAATTTGGTCAAAGATTGACCTAAATGATTTTTCCACCTTTTAGTCTGGTGTACACAACTGTGCTAAGAAATTTGTTAGACGTATAATTGTGTTCTTTGCTTTCGTAGTGCCATACAAAATGATATAAAAGATATCTTATTCCTGTTTGCCTCAAAAGGAAGTTGACTATGAATGACATTATTGAGATACTTGAGAACACTGTATGTCAGAAGCACTTTGGAAGTGAATAAGCAAATAAGCAGAGAAACAGATTTAGTAAGTGCAGTGTGTGTGAGCCACATGCAGGCTGAATCATGTTTTGTTTGGCTTGTATATTGCCTTTACAAAAACCTAAAAGCTAAAAATCAGATCTAACAATAGCTGCTTTACCTGTCCTTATGAAGACAGTCAACTAAAGCTAAACTATTGGCTGCCTATTTCAGCTGGGGCATGTATTTGTAATTTTCCTTGGCATCTTAGTTTTGTTCTGTTTTTAATATGAAAGTTTTCTTTTTGGTGAAGTGCCTTCATTTTTTTTTTTTTTAATTGAGGTAGGATCTCACCAAGTTGCTAAAAGCCTCCTTAAGTTGCTCAAACTTGTGAACCTCAGTCACCCAAATCACTAGAATTACAGGTATGCACCTCTGCAACCAGCTTGGTCTTTTCATTTTGTATACAACAGCAAAGCCAGTGAATAAGGCTCAAGAATTTTTACTTACCTTCAGAAGAATGAATCAAAGGAAAATTGCCTTTTTTTTTTTTTTTTTTTTTTAGTTGTGGTAAAGGGTTGTGATGGAGATCCACTATCTGGAATTAAGAAATTAGCACTGGGCTGGGGATGTGGCTCAAGTGGTAGCGCGCTCTCCTGGCATGAGCGGGGCGCTGGGTTCCATCCTCAGCACCACATAAAAATAAAATAAAGATGTTGTGTCCACCAAAAACTAAAAAATAAATATTAAAAAATTCTCCCTCTTTCTCTCTCTCTCTCTCTCAAAAAAAAAAAAGAAATTAGCATAAAGTGGTAGTATTTGTTTTATGCTGATTGAGATTCTTAAACTGTGATTTGCACAAGTCTGTTTTGTAGGTCTGGTGACTTTTGAAGATGAAGTAAAGACAGTTGTAGTTAGTGGTACTTGGGCTCTCTAATTCTTCTTATTGAATTAATTATCTGCCATAGGAAAAAGATCCACTTATTCTTTTTTCTGAAGTTAAAGAATTTGTTCATGGTTGCCAATTATGTGACTTTAAGACAGAATTTTAACATCTGCTATTTATGAAAAAGGGAAGTATTTTCTAAAAGTACCTTTATAAAAGTTTTTTTCAGGACAAACACATTGGCAATTTAAAATTGCATTATTTCAATTTAAAATTAGTATGAAAATTTGACTCTTTATTGCCATGCTTGTCAATATAATATATTCAAATGTACTTTTATAATTCAAAATTGTAATGAGGGGTTTTATAATGTTACTATTCCACAAAATATCTGCTGAAGGGGGGAAATGTGTGTTTTTGCAGGATGTTTTAGTAAGCAAGAGCTCCCTGGGTCTGTTTTTTCTTTAGGGTTCTTACCCTTGGGTTTTACTTACTCAAAGCTGGTTCATGGGAATTGATTATAATTCTCTTCCCTTGAGTTCCATTGGGTTTGTAGTAGGACCAACTCTATTGCTTTCTTTCCTGATGACCACAATTAAAGATCACAGTGGAACCTTGTGTTTTGTTCTTTCATTTACTACATTCTTGGTACATGTTGAAGCAAATTTTGACATTTATTTTTATTAATTTTTTAAATTCATTGTTCGTATTGAAGTTTTAAATGTTTATAAAATAAAAATATTAATATATAAATCCCAAGTTCTAGTCAATTTAGGTTCTCTCCTTTTGTGAAAATAGTTCAATATTTACTGATGGATCACTAACATGTTAGGATAATCTGTAGAGTGGATATCCTGTTTTTTGATAATTGTAGAATAAATCTATAAGGTTTCAAAACATATTTTAAAATATGAAGTGTGAACAAGGGGAATTTTGGAAGATTGAAATTGAGCTGTATTTTATAATTTGTTATATTCAGAAATCCTTACATAGTCATAACTTGAAAGAAATCACATGATATTTTGCTTAAAGTCAAATTTCTATCCCTGTACAACTTCTGCCTTTAGAATTATTGTTAGATAGACTTTCCTTTTTTATAATTTGTAGGGGTAGGTATTTTTAATAACATAATAACCTTTTAAGGGCACAAAGAAAAATATGTATATGAATTTTCCACTCTGTTCTGTCAGTAATAGTAAACTAGAAATCTGTAAGCAGAACTCTTTTAGTTTTTTCAGTAAAAGCACTTTATAGTAGAGAACAAGGTTACATGTAATCTTAAGAAAAGAATTTTGGTTAATTTTGATTTTAGATAATATTAAGCTATTTATTTTATCTTTACAGGTATCTTTCAGATGAAGGCATTGAAGCTTGCACAAGTTCTCCTGACAAAGTCAATGTAAATGACATCATCCTGATTGCTCTCAATGTAGGTTACGTTTATTAACATTTTGAAAAACAGACTAAACTGGATTTTATTATAAATAATAGGAAGAATATCTTTCATTGTCTTATACATTTTAAGTTGTGATGCTTGTTGAATTTGGTAATCACATAATAGCCAATTATTAATGCCTATTATACAGAATCCAATAAAAAGAAAAAAATATCTAATCCAGGCTTCTCCTCTTTTTTTTTCTCTCTTTTAATTTTTAGTTGTAAATGGACACAATACCTTTATTTTATTTATTTATGTGGTGCTGAAGATTAAACCTGGTGCTCCATTCATGTGAGGCAAGCACTCTACCACTGAGCCACAACCCCAGCCCATTTCTTTTTAACACAGTGATTATTTGTAGAATTTTATAACATTTTCAGTAGCAATATAAAAATTTTTCACTCATTAAAATACATTTTCATTTTGGTTTGCATGGGAAAGTAGGTTATAGCCTTTTGACAGTTGTATTTATTGTTTTAAAATAAATTTTCTTGATTTAAAATACTTGTGGAACATTATAGAAATTACAGAAAATCAAAATAAGAAAAGTAAACTTATTATAATTATTATTAAGATTTTAGTTTGCTGGTATTTTTCTTTCTAGCTCTCTTCCCCCACTTAACTGTGTAGGTATACCTTTTCCATAATTACATTGGCTTTTTTTGAGAATTTTAAATATTTTTTGATGTAAAGAGTAAATAAATGTTCTTTTTCAATTCTGCAGTTACCCTTCTGGTAGTTCTTTTAATAAACACTCTATTAACAATCAAACAATTATAGTTTTTTTTTTTTTACAATAAACAATCTATTAATAATCAAATTTTTATTTTGTTATGTATAATCAATGAAATTCTCATAGTTCTGTGGGTATCATAGCACAGATAATGAAAAGCAGAAATAGTGGATACTAAGGATATTTGAAATACAAATAAATGTATAATTAATGTTTTCTTTTGAAAGCACTTAAATTTATAGAATTAAACTTGAGCTTAAACATAAATTTTATGTTCTGAACTTCTGGCATTTTTTGCAGGTTTGAATTTTATTTAGGTTAAGTTGTTTTGTTTGTTTTGGAACTGAGTATTTTGATTTTTAATAAACAAATGACTGAGTTTTTTAATAGTAATAATTAGTTAGGAATTATGCATGTTATCTGTGATTATAATGGCAATATTTCCTAGATGCTTTAACTTTCTTTACCTTGCACCCAAACTAGTGAATTCTACTTTTAAAATGTTGTAAAGAGCTTTATTTCTTGTTTATTTAAAAATAGCTTTCTAAAAATGATGGGAAATAGATTTTATGACAGTCTGCCGTTCTTTGTCTTATTTATATACTTGGGTAAATAGTAATGAATTGTCCATAGTTGGTGTGAACTTAAAAAAAATCAAGATCAAGTATTTGTTATACACACAGAAGTGACTAATGATCACTACTGAATGAATTAATTTGTCTTTATCATTTTCTTTGAAGTGTATAGTAAAATATTTGAGTACATAGCTATTACACAGTATAATAATAGAAACAATAAAAATCTTTTAGGATGAAGCCTATACCAGACAAATCTACTTTTTGAAGTTTTTTTCACCTTTTAATAAATTTCAAGCATTTATAATATCTAATTTATTTTTTAACTTTTCAAAAGATTATTGAATATTAGCCATTAGTTAAGAAAGACTTGTATTACTGATTCTTATTTTATATATATTTCATGTATGTAGTCTCTTTCCTATTGTCTCTTGTCCTGTGGGAGACACAGACACAGTAAATTTGTTGCTTTATCTAACAGTGAACAATAGAATAATATGTATACAATGTTTCTGCCCAGCGAGGTCCCTTAAAGGTTGGTGCCCAAAGCTTTTATTGGGTGCTTGCAAAGGTGCCCTCTACCCAGCATGCACCCAAATTCTAGACTCTCCTTTTCACTTCCCCCACCCCCCAAAACAGCAGGTGTTCACATTGTTTATACCAATAGGCTGTGCACCCTATCTCTTAACTTTGTTAAGTAGGCCTTTCTAAAAATATCTCCCTCAAATCTGTTGTATGACTCTTCTAGGTTCAGATTTAAAGGGAGGTATTGAAAAGGAGTGTTCTTAGTTTTTTTTTTTTTTAACCTCTGTAAACTAGGGAATAAGAATATTAACAAGTGACATTGAAGTCCTGTGAGATATTCAGAAAAATAAGTGATAGCAGTCTTAAATTACTAAGCACTATTAATAAAAATTGAAGTCAGTTGTATTTCTTTTTCTCTCCTGAGATTTTAAAAATTTGTTTTAGATATACAAACAGTTGAGTGTATTTTGACATATGTGGAGTATAACTTATTCTAATTAGGATCCTATTCTTGTGGTTGTACATGGTGTGGCGTTTCATTGTGGTGTATTCATTATATGTACACAGAGGAGTTATGTTATTTCCAGATATCTTAAACTTATTTGAATAGTCAGCAACGTGTATAAGTGGGTAGATACTTTGAAATATCAATAAAATTTTTACTTAATTTTTGTTTTTCTTTTTAATTAAGTTTTCAACAAAGTTTTTTTTTTTTTTTTCCAGGTAAGTATTTCTTTTATGTTTGATAATAAAAGTATTTTGGGACACAGCCATTGTTCTGGCAGTCCTGATATAATGAAGTGTTGAGTTAAAAAATTGCTTTTGTTGTACTCCTAAACTGACTTTGAATTTAGAGTCTTTAAAGATTTAGAATATCACTAGGCACGGTGGTGCATGCCTGTAATCCCAGGGACTTGGGAGGCTTTGAGGCAGGAGGATTGCCAGTTCAAAGCCAGCCTCAGCATAAAGTGAGTCCCTAAGCAACTCAGTGAGACCCTGTCTCTAAATAAAATACAAAATAGGGCTAAGGATATGGCTCAGTGGTTGAGTGCCCTCCTGAGTTCAATTCCCAGTACCCAAAAAAAATAAAAAGATTTAGAATGTCATTTTCATCTTGCTAAAAGCACACTGAAATAACATGCCCTATGTATGTTTGTAGTACTTTAAGAGTTATATAAACTTTGAGTGTATTGTTTTGTTTTAGCTTTGTGAAATAGAGTTGGTATTTTTTCAATTTTATGAATAAATTAACTGGGTTAGGGACATGTGATTAATCATAGTTGTGATGAATCAAAGTTTAGGATTTTTGTCTAGTGCTCATTAACTTTTACTCGATTCTTCATTTTATTTTGAATTAAATTTCTTAATTAGTAAAAGCCAGAAATGAGGGACTATAGTGTATCATAAGATTTTTATATTTCTGTTCATAAAATTTGTTTTTCATTTTTCAATATTTCTATCTTTGAATTCAAAATAATGCCAATGATTTTATGGACTATTTTTTGACTTAATGGTTATATATGTTTAGGTACTTACTCTCTGCAAGTCATTGCTCATGTTTGTTAACATTTGATCTTCAAACTTGTCCTAATGAAGGGAGCACTAGAATAAGAAAGTATTTTTACAAAGTACATTGGAAATGAAAAGGCATACAATTTGAGGTCGTATGTTCTTTTCACACTGTTTCTGGATTGAGGCTGCAAAAAGAATTATAAACCTAAAACATTTTGCACAAGTGTTTGTGTTTGGGACTTGATTTTCCTGGCAGTTTCATTTGGTGAGTTTTAGTGTAAGGGTGATCCTTGCATTATATTATAAAATAAATTATGAGTCCTATTGGTAAAAGACCAGAAAGGATCTGTGGGAATTGTATAGCATGTAAATGCTTGTTTCTTAAGCTGACTGAGTACATGTAAACATTTTAAAAAGAGTGATATTATTGTGGGTGTTCAAAGAAGACTCCTGCCTCTTTATATATATTCATTTCATATCAAAGTAATTGTCAAAAATGACAATGTGTTTTCTTCTTAAGTGTAATACAAATTTTACCTTATACTGTATGTGATTAAATGTATTTAAGTCTATTTTATTTTGTTCATAAGGTAATGAAAAGCTACTATTTACTATATTTAAGGAATAACAAAGATGATACAACTTTAGATTCACGCTAATTGCACTATCTCAAGCATCAAGATAGTTTCTCAGCCTAAATATTTCGGACCTTTTCCTAAGTCCAATTCATAAACTTTTCATAAGTACTGATAGTTTTGCTCTGAACAATTTTTTTGCCTGTTTTGGTTTTCACTTCAAGAGGATACAATCCTAAAAAGTTCTGCTTTTTATATAGACTATATAATTGTTTTTTGTAGCTATAGATGGATACGCTTGTTTGTTTATTTATTTATTTGTGGTGCTGAAGATGGAACCCAGTGTCTCACACATGTCAGGCAGGCGCTCTACCACTGAGCCACTACCCCAGCCCTAGTTTTTCCTTTGTGTTTCAAATGCTGTAAGTCATGCAGTGTTAGTCCTTATGTATCCCTTTTTTTGATCTGCTGTGATTTATGGAGTTATATGTCTGTATTTTCATATAGTCAGTTTGTTTTTCAACTTCTATTTTTGTAATTTGTGTAAGGAAATGAAATAATTTCTTTCTTTAGTGAGATCTTACTTCTTTGCTATTCCAGTGATATTGTTCCCTGGTATATTTGAGTGTTATGTTCTTTGTTAGGATATGGATATTTTAGCCATGTTTTCATGTCTTGCATATCAGAGTTATGTGGATGGGATTCATTTGTTTGAAATATAATATGTTCATGTATTTGAAAGCTATCTTCTGATTTTGGATTGAGGCATTATGTTTTTAGTAAGACTGTAATTTACATAAACTCAAATTTGATATTTTAATAGAGGAGAGTAAGTTAAAAGGTTACCTAAGGAAATATGAGGCCTTATATTTTACTATTCATTGTCCTGGCACACGTTAAACAACTTGAACATGAGACTATATTATCTGAAAAGACTGATTAACTTATTATAAGATTCATACATTTAAGTAGTCTTTTCAGATAACAAAGTCCCATACATAAGTTGTTTAACATATGTCAGTTCAGTAAATAGTAACATACAAGGTCTCATATTTCATGCATATAAAGACATGTAAAAAACTTTTTATTCTATAAATCTTAAGTAATTTCATCTTTTGTATATGAAATTAGATTTAGATTTACTTTCTATAGAATTCTGTTTTAATACTAATATTTTTATTTTAGACAGATCTGAGAACAATTGGCAAGAAATTTCTTCCCAGTGACATCAATGGTGGAAAGGTAGAAAAGGTAAAGCAAATTGGTAACTTCCTGAATTTCGCTAAGTACAATGAATAAGAACATCTACTAAATTAATGGAATATTTTTTCCAATAAATTTCAATTGCAAAATATTTTGGAAGTGAATAGTTCACAAAATCATCATTATAACGACTGTCTATGCACTTTGAAAAATATTAAAACTTAAATTTTTGTGACTTTAAAAAAATTAAAGAAAAAACACTTTTAGGAATTATAAATATGGTTATATTAGGAATTATAAATATGGTTTACTTTACATGTAAGACTTACCACAGGTTATTGGAACTCAGGACAAAGACCTTTTCCTACCTTCTTATTTTAATTATCTTTTTATTTTACTTAATAAGAGTGTCAGATTATAAGAAAATATTAGGAACAATTTGGCAAAGATATGCTTTTGTTTTTTGTTATAATTTTATATTGTACAAATGTATATTCATATTATGAACTTTTTCTATGATCTGTTTTTCTTTTCATTTATTTATTTGTTTGTTTATTTATTTATTTATATTTTCTTTATGGCACTGGGAATTGAACTCAGGGCTTTACACATGTTAGGCAAGCACTTTCACTGAGCTATACTCTAGCCCTTATTCTTTTGAGACAGGCTCTTGCTAAATTGCCCAGGCTGGCCTTGAACTTGCAATCCTCTTGCCTTAGCCTTCCAAATAACTGGGATTATGGGAATGCACCACAATTGCCTGGCTCAGTGATCTCTTTTTTAAATATAAGCATACATCTTTAAGAGATGTGTCAATAGTTTTTTGTTTCCTAATCATTCATGTTGAGTTATTTTCTCTTTATTGGTAAATATATATAAATTGTGTTAATCAACAATTTGATATGTGCTTGTCACTTTTTGAACTATTAAAGGAACATTATTGGCTATACTTTAAAGAAATATTTTTAAGGACTATATTTGTTTTTGAATGCACATTCTTATTTTTTTAGCACTCAGATATTTAAAGTAGATCTTTTAAATTTTGGATAAAAGGTCTCTAATATAACAATGTTTTTATATTTCCTAAATATTAATCCATTTTTTGCAATTGATGGTAAGAACTATTAGAGAAGAGCACTACTCTGTTTACAATTTAACAGATCATTAATCTGTTAACAACCATCAAAGAAAAGGGTTCCTTCCTTCAGAAATTCATTTGCATGTTTAATAAAATGAGAAAGCTTTATTTATATTTAAACCCACATTTCATGTGCTACAACTTGCATTCTCTGATCTTTATAGTCCCTCAGAGGAAACGGTGAGTATCTGGTTACCATCTTTTTTGAGTAATGTTCAGAGACTTGGAGACTTGTTATGTCATTTCTACAAGTTTCTTTTTGCTAAAACTGTCCTTTTTAGATTCGTAGTTTCAAGCTAGTCTGTCATTTTCATTGTACTTTTTTATTCTTTTCCAGTTTTTTTACATTTCCTTTTTGGTTACAGTGGTAGTTCTCAAACTTCTTCCATAAGAATTGCCCTGAGATCTGTTTGTAATAGAGATTGGATCCCAAATCACCCCTATTCCTGCCTGAGTCTCTGATTCCATTAAAATAGGATGGCACATTGAAATTTGATCAAGTTTCCCAGGAAAAGTTGATTTTGCTAGTCTGGGAAGTATACTTAAAAAAATACTGGATTATAAGCCCCCAAGTTGGACAGCAATCTCTGATAGGTCTGATGAGTACAGTGATTCTTCACAGGAGAAAAAAAAAGTAATATCAAAGCAATGTCTGCACATCTTTACACCAGTTTTTTAAAGAAAATTTTGGAGCTTTCTGGATTATTGGTTTTCCATTTCACTCTGTGGCCATAGAGAACCTGAGAATCTACCTCTGCTGTGATTCCCTAAGTATTAGTGGTGACACTTCTCTGCTCCCTTCACTTTCTGAGAGCATTTTTACTTCTAAAAGTTTTGTGTAGTACTACTTTTAAAGATTTTCTCTGAATGCAGCTAACAATGAAAACTAAATGTTCTGGTCTAGAATATTCTTTGCCAAATTTTATCCTTGAAAACATTCTTAATGCTGGTAAGACTTTGTGTATAAATTAGATATGAAATTAGCCCTTTTACATGAAACAAATTATTAGATACCTCTTTTTTGTTCTTCCTCTTTAATAATACTATTGTTTTTATTACTTGTTTCTGACACCAAATATAATTCTCACAGTATTAATGAAGATATTTTGAAAAATAATTTTCATAAAAATTTTTAAGAAGCTGACACATTACTCATTTCATGTACTGTTAAAACTCCATACATACATTATATAAAAATAAAACTTTAATAGGCCAACATAAATGTTCAAGAAATGTATTTTTATGTGATTTGCATTACTTTGGATAATTTGTCTCTAAAATAAAGACTAATGATTTATTTATGCTTTTATTGAAATACTTTATTAACTAGCATTTCACCGTGTTGATAGTGACTGAATCCTTATAAAGACATGAATATAGAATCGTCTGTCACTAAATTGCATATGTTTTAGTTCTAGTTTAAAATAAACTTTATTTGAGTCTGCATAAGCTATATGACAACATTTAGTAAGTAGAGTATTTGAATAAGTAATATGCCTCTCTCTTGACCCTTCCAGATTTTGGTGTAAAGTAATATTTCAATATACATTTTCAATATACATTCTGTCGACAAATATATGAAAAAATATTCAATATCTGTAGCAATTAGATGCAAATCAAAACCACTCTATCATCTCACTCCAATCAGAATGGCAGCTATTATGAAGACAAACAACAATAAGTGTTGCCAAGGATATGGGGGAAAAGGTACACTCATACACTGCTGGTGGGACTGCAAATTGGTGCAGCCAATCTGGAAAGCAGGATGGAGATTTCTTGGAAAATTGGGAATAGAACCATCATTTGACCCAGCTTATTTCTCTTCTCGATCTATACCTAAAGGACTTAAAAACAGCATACTACAGGGACACAGCCACATCAATGTTTATAGCAGCACAATTCACAATAGCTAAACTGTGGAACTAACCTAGATGCCCATCAATAGATGAGTGGATAAAAAAATGTGGCATATACACACAATGGAATATTACTCAGCAATAAGAGACAATTAAATCATGGCATTTGCAGGTAAATGGATGAAGTTAGAGAAGATAATGCTAAGTGAAGTTAGCCAATCCCCAAAAACCAAAATGCAGAATGTTTTCTTTGATATAAGAAGGCTGATTTATAGTGGGATAGGGAGAGGGAACATGAGAGGAATAGATGAATTGTAGTTAGTACAGATGGGTTGGAGGAGAAGGGAGGGGGCATGGGGTTAGAAATGATGGTGGAATGTGATGATCATTGTTATCCAAAGTACAGGTATGAAGACACGAGTTGTTGTGAATATACTTTGTATAAACCGGAGATATGAAAAATTGTGCTCTATATGTGTAATAAGAATTATAATGCATTCTGCTGTCATATAAAAAACAATAAAGGTGGAAAATTACAAGATAAAAAAAAGAGAGAAACTGGAACTGTAGAGAATGATCATCTGGTACTAGAATTGCAACAAGATTTTCTGTGGTCAAATGATCAAATCACTTAAAATATTATTTTGGGGTTTTGACTGACTGAAATTGCACTCAATCTCTTGTAGCAGTGCTAGGGTAAGTGTGCAGGACCAGTGAGATCACTGATACAAAGCACAGTGCTAATACTTGTAGTCTACTGGATTCAGCTTGTTCTAGTTTATGAATGTTGATTTTCAGCAGCTCTTTCCAGTTTAGAGTGCAGTAATACCTAGTTGGTAGTTGAAATTAGTCATGGAAATTGTTAAATACTACAAATGAGTATCTCTCTCTTGTCTTCTTTCAGAAGTGTTTTTGCTAAGCTTACCCCTGTCATCCAACCAGTGTCTGTGCTTTTATTTTTGAGTGTTTCCTGTTGCATATGTTGTAGACTTAGTTCTCTAATTTTCCTGACATTTCAGAGAACTCAATGTGTTAATTTTAAAACATGTGAATTATTTTAAATATTTAATGTATACAAGTAGCTATGTTTTAAAGCATAATTAAATGAAGTCAGCACCTGTGAATCCTCAACCAGCTGGTAAAAACTGGAACATTGCAATCACTCTACTTATGATCTTAGCCCCTCCCCCAACAACCACAACACCACACCAAGGAACAACTGCTGTAAATTTTGAGTTTGATTCTCTTTGACTTTTACAAATGTTTTGGTTGCATATGTCATTATTCCTTAACAACCTAATTGTTTTGTTTTGGAGCTTTTTAAAATGATAGCATGTTATTATCTGCTATAATTTGGGTTTATCATTCAGTATTATTACTGTAATGTATGTCTGTTGCATATATCATTCATTTTCTCTTTTATATAATATTAAATGATGTAAACATAACTAAAATAATAAGTGCATATTAATTCTGTTGATGGCCATCGAGGTTATTATTAATTGTTTTGATAATAGACACTACCTTTTAGGATTATATTTAGATTTCCTGATGCACATTTGAAAGATTTTCCTTAGGGAATATAACCAGGACATGAATTACTGTAAGATAGAGTTAAGCCAGTGTTCAGCTTTATGGATGAAATAGTGCCAGATTATTTTGCAAAGCAGTTGCATGAATGTGTATTACTTTTAGCAGTATGTATAAAATCCATTTGAATTGTATATTTTATGGCACTTGAAGTAATCTTACTTCTTACACTTTAGGTAAGTGGTCTAATGCCTATGTTTTTGATCCATTTCGAGTTGAGTCTGTGCAAGGTAAGAGATAGAGGTCTAATTTCATTTTATTACATATGGCTTTCCAGTTTCCCAGCATTATTTGTTGAAGAGGCTATCTTTTCTCCAATGCATTTTGTGGTGTCTTTGTCTAGTATGAGATAACTCTGTTTATGTGGGTTTTTCCTATGCCTTCTATTCTATACCATTGGTCTTCATGTCTGTTTTGGTGCCAATACCATGCTGTTTTTGTTACTATGATATTGTGATGCCTCCTGTTTCACTTCTATTGTTGAGGATTGCTTTGCTATTCTGGGCCTCTTAGTTTTTCAAATAAATTTCATGACTGCTTTTTGTATTTCTATGAATAACATCACAAGAACCTTAATAGGAATTGCATTAATCTGTATAGTGCTTTTGGTAGTATGGCCATTTTGACAATATTAATTCTGCCTATCCAAGAACATGGGAAATCTTTCCATTGTTTAAGGTCTTCTTCAGTTTCTTTAGTGTTCTGTAGTTCTCATTGTAGAGGTCTTTCACCTCTTTTGTTAGATTGAATCCTAAGTATTTTATCTTATTTTGAGGCTGTTGTGAATGGGACAGTTTTCCTAATTTCTCTTTCAGTGGATTCATCACTGATGTATAGGAATGCAGTTGATTTATGGGTGTTAATTTTATGTCCTGCTACTTTGCTGAATTTATTTATGAGTTTTAGGAGTTTTCTGGTAGGGTTTTTTTTTTTTTTTTTTTTTTGTCTTCTAAATATATAATCATGTCTTCAGCAAATAGGGATATTTTGAATTCTTCTTTTCCTATATGTGTTCCTTTAATTTCTTTCTTCTGTCTAATTGCTCTGGCTAGAGTTTCTATAATTATGTTGAATATAAGTGGTGAAAAAGGGAATCCATCCCTTTTAGAGGGAATGCTTTCAATTTTTCTCCATTTAGAATGATGTTGGCCTTGGGTTTAGCATAGAAGCTCTTACAGTGTAGAGGTATTCTTCTACTATCCCTTATTTTTCTTGTGTTTTGAACATAAATGGATGCTATATTTTGTCAAATGCTTTTTCTGCATCTTTAGTCCTTAAATTATTTGCCTTTATTTTTATTTCTTGATTAATAATGTGAGGCATCAATTTTGTTAGTCTGAATAAAGAATAATGCTAGACTTTTATTAACCCTCTATTGTATTTTGAGTTTATATCATTTATTTGTCTTTTTTTGTAGCTAGTTGGAACTCATTTTTTTCCCCTTTCCAACCTGTTGTTCCAACTCATTTGTTTTGTTTTGTTTTTTTTTTCTAATATAAATCTTCTAAGGCTATTAATTTTTCTCATAGCACTAGTTTGTGTCCCAAAGTTTTTATACAGGTAATTTTATCATCTTTCAGTTGTAAATATTTTTGGTTCATCTCATAGTTTCTTCTTTGCCTGTTTTAATTATAGTATAATTGGTATATATATATATATTTTCTTTTTTGTTATAGATTTTTAATTGACTTACATTGTGATGAAAGAATTTGGATGAATTGGTAGCTGCTTTTTGAAATTTTCAAAGGCTTATTTTATAGTTGTTACATATTTTTACATGTCACTTGTTTTCTTGAGAGGAATATTTGTTCCTAATTACTTGATTCTGAATTCTATGTAAATTCTCTAGATGTAGATGATTTTTCTATAGTCTCTGTTTGATAATTCCAAATTCGCAAGACCTTACAGGCCTAAATTTTTATTTGATAATTTTTTTAGGTTTCTCAGTCTTTGTGGCTTGCTGTCTTTTAAGTCTCAAGATTTCATGTTTCTTGAACTTTCTGTGTGGGAATCCTTGGTACCTGAATAGAAATGTTTTTTCCTAAAAGGGATGTGGTATTTGCTTCTACCTGGAACCAGTGCTGGTGCTGCTGACTTATAGTGAGTTAAGATTCTGGCCAAGATTCACTTTGCCACTAGTCAAAAGTTGAGACTCTTAAGTTACTAACATAAAGAAACATAGATCTTTTCTTGAAGAAAATGTTCTCCATGTTAAGGCTTATCCTAAGGGCCTCTCCAGATGACACAGGGAATATTTCTGAAGTTTTAAATGTCATACAGATCTCTTATTTTAGTTTTGTTGGGTCTGATACCATACTTAGGGATGGTACAAGGTGTAATCAATCATATTTTTTTCATTTTCTCTTCAGGCACCACCTACATGTTTATTAAAGTCCGATTGTGTAAAAATAGTATGTGGAGTTAGCTTGACAAAGAAAGAAGGAGTTAAGTAAGAAGGAATCATAAATGCTATTTAAAGCTTATCCTTTAGGCTTTTAAAACAGCCATAGGCTGAATAATCTTTCTTCTTTCAAGAGAGCTTTCTTGCAACATGGCCCAAGTGCCTGGATCCTAAAGTACAGATGTAAATGGTCCAGCCAGAAATTTCCCTTGAATGTCAGTTGTGTTGGCAGATCCCTTAATCTCAGCTCTTTAGGCTGAGGCAGAGGGTCACAGCCTTAGCAACTTAGTGAGACCCTATCTCAAAATAAAAACTGAAAATGAAAGGGCATGTAATTCAGTGGTAGAGTTCCCCTAGATTCCATCCTCAGTACAGAGGGGAAAAATTTCCCTTGAAATGAATGAATGAAATAATTAGCCCTAGGAAATCTCCTGAAGCCATTGGAAATACTTTTGGCAGTTGTGATAGGATAAACAAAAAATGAATTATGATTTATTATGAAAGAATTGTGAATTATGAAAGAATTGTGGATGGTGAAGTTGTTTTATTTCCTCTTAATTTTAATCTACTTTGCATTAATGATGGAGCATTGATGAGAACTGAATCATACTTCAATTCCTGTCAAATATATGGCTTATTTCTAGGTTTGATGAGAAGGTGGTGCAAGATTATAAAAATAAATGGCTGACAGATTTTTTCATATTGTCATAGAATACATAAATTTAAGTGGTTTCTAGAGTTGTAAAATATCTGTTTTAATATTTATGTATGATCAAACTTTAAAGAACTATTTATGTGTCATATAAACTTTGGAGACTCTGGTACATAAGAATGCTATTTATTATAACCAACAAATTAATAAGCTAATATATTCATTTAAATCTTATACTCCGTATCCAGTTGTATGACTGCCTAGAAGTTTAGATGACAGAGATGTTCATTTATCTCAGGAGAAGAAGGAATGAAGCCTAGATGATGGCCTCAGAGAATATTTCTGGCAGATACTTGATATTGTTTATTAGAGGTTTTTACCTGGAGATACAATGATAAAGTTCTCTTACCTTAAAAAGTTTTTAGAATGATTTTATTTACTTGTTCTTATTATTTGTATAAAAAAGAAAAATCAGACAGTTAACAAAATCTTGGGTTGTTAATGATTATAGTCTTTTTAAAATTATTATTTTTACTTAAAATTAATATCTTTTATTTTGGAGTTGCCCTAATAGTAAACACAGATTTTTAAATTCTCATCTATTTTTGTGACTGCTTTTAGATGTTTTGAACTCATAGTGTTGAACTCATAGGATCTTGAACTCATAATGTTTAGATCTAGTAATTCTGAAGAGTATAATAAACTGAAGATTATAAGAAGGATAATGAAAATTTAAATTTTATCTCATGGGTATACTTAAATAATATTTTGGAATTGTAGAAGTACTAATAGTAAGACTTGGTGATTCCCATTGAGAAATGACTATAAAGAACTTATGCATAATTTGAGGGTTTCTCAAGAGTATCTAATATATAGTATGTACTTTTTTTTTTTTTACTTTGCTTTTGAACTGATTGGCAGATATTGACCAAAATGTCCGTTTTGTTATTAATAAAAGTATATTTGGAAAATATGGGCCAATTAAGTGAACCATGAAGCTTAACAGTCTCATATCCTAATTCATGGAATTTTCCAACTTGTTGATATTGTTGAATAATTGCCTCTTTCTTTAAGGTCCCTGGCTACATCTCAAGAGGAAGAAGGATGAGGCTGGACCCAATTTATACAGTTTATTCTTCCTAAACAAGTCATTCCATTAGTGGATGCCTTAGCTGAGGTTGTTGTAACAGATTGCCACAAAACTTGGTAGCTGAAAACCATGGAAATTTATTTTCTCACATTTCTTCAGGTCTGATGTATAAAATCAAGGTGTCACCTGGGTTGGTTCTTTTTGGAAACCCTGAGAGAATCTGTTTCATGCTTTTCCTAGCTTTTGTTAGTTCTAGGCACTTTTTCCTTCTTCGCTTGTAGAGACATAACTTCAATTTCTGCCTCCAAGTTCATGTGATTTTTATAGCTGGTATCTTTATTTTTGTTTTCCCTTTTTTTCCAAGGACACTCATAATTGGATTTATTGCACATCCTAATCCAGTGTATTATCATTTCTGTATCCTTACTTTAATTATGTCTGAAAAGACCCTTTTCCCAAATGAGGTTGTATTTCCAGGTGGATCTGTCTTTTGGAGGGGCCACTATTCAGTTTATAAAAGGAATGGAGAGGCCAGGAATTGGATTGGTTAAATAAGTAATCTGCTTGTTAGGAAGCATCAGGAATTGGGGGCACGTATTCCTTCCTATTATTCCTCAGCTTTTTTTGTTCCCGATATAAGAGATCAGCAAAAGAGTCTTGTTCCTACCTTGTGTTGCATCATTTGTGTTATCTTCAGTTTATATTTCTTTGGCAAAATCTTTTACAGCATCTTATCCATGTTGTGAGCATTAGTGTTAAAGCTAGGCAATACAGTAAATATATTCATTTAACTATGCATAAATAAAAGGCAGTTTATCTTAACACAAACAAACCAGTATGAAAATGCCATGTCAACAACCAGGGGATATAGAACCCCCAAAATTCTGTGAAGGTGCCTCTGACTTCATGTCTGTCATACGTGCTTAGTGAGGATGACTTTGTCACTCTGGATATTAAATTAGTAAAGCTTAATTTGTTTCCTGTTAAACATTAAATAGAAAGAAATGTTTCCCTCCCAAGACACTATTGAAAGTTCTGTCCCTAGGATGCCTGAGTCTTTCTTTGAAACACCTAAGACGAAATCATCACTGATTGTCTAGGGCACATTTTGCATTGATGTCAATGGTCTATCTCTGTGCTGTGCAGGTATAAAACACTTGAAATATAGTAAGTGCAACTGAAGAAATGAATTTTTAACTTCATTATTTTTAATTGACTTAAATATAGGTAAAAATGGCCACATGTGACTGGTGGACCGTATTAAACATCTAAGGCAAGATATTTTTCATGCATAGGCTAATAATATTGGTAATGATAAAGTAAACAGTGATGAACACTATAATAACCATAACTTCTCTATTATGTAATTTAAATGTCCTATTGTAATGACATTAGTAAAGCCAAAGGAAAATTTCAACCTGAATTAGCAGCTCGTCTATATTTGTTAAAGATGTTGGGCATCTTTTTTTCTTATTCTAATTAGTTGTACATGACAGCAGAATGTATTTTGATTCATTGTACACAAATGCAGCACAGCTTTTTATTTCTCTGGTTGTACATGATGTAGAGTCACACCATATGTGCAGTCATACATACATCTCATTCTACCATCTTTCCTGCCCTTATGTCCTCTCCCCTTTCTTCTTTCCCTTTTGCCCAAATTTGGACAACTTTCAACTTGGAATTCTTTTATAGTTATAACAAAATAATTAGATGAAAATTTAGACTCTTTTTTAAAGTTATATTCTCTAGTTCTAATTTTAAAAGAAAATTATTCTTTTGCAGGCAAAATACTGGTAAATGTGGAGTAAAAAAATTTTAATGTGAATCCATATTTGCTCAAGAAATTTAGTATAAATATCTGTCAATCATTTTAAATTTCTCTTGCTCAAAATATAAATTAATACACCCGGATTTTATTTACAGGTGTGATACTATTTAAAGATATATTTTATGATGTGAAAATGATAATTTTTGTTGAAATTATTTTTCAGACGTCTAAGAAGATTTTTCTGTCGTTTTCCAGCTTTGCCTCAAGCATTTTATTATATAAAACTTTATAGCTAGTTAGTCCATTGATTTATTTTTTATTTTTGATTGAAGTTCGGCAAGAGAGAACATTTCTTTTCCACACTGTCTACTATATAATATAACATTTGATTTAATACCATTTGAAAAAGAAAATGTGGAAATAAGTCAAGTGTAACTCACCCCCTTTTTTTGTTACTGGGGATTGAATCCAGGGGTGCTTAACCACCAAGCCACACCCCCAGCCTTCCTCCCTGCCTTTTTGTTCTTTTAGAGACAAGGGTTCTACCAAGTTGCTTGGGACCTTGCAAAGTTGCTGAGGTTGGCTTTGAACTCATAGTCCTCCTGCCTCAACACTACTGTGTCCAGCTAACTCACACTTCTTGAACTTAATATAGTTTAAACTTTGGGGTATTGTATTGTTCATTTACACCAAGAGAAGGGGGTATTTTAAACTTGATGTCTTTGAACAGAAATCATTCCTTTAAACTACTGCTACAAAGTTTTATGTCCCTTAAAGAACTTTCAAGTTCTTTACCTCTATAATGTCCCCTAATGTACATGGCGGGGAGAAGTAGGATGCTTATGAACCATTTAGAGCTCTTAGGAATAAAAGCATCAATTAGTACACCTTTTATCCAGAAATAACAGCTTTATTTTCTAAGGGTCTTCTTTTCATGTTACTAGCTGAATAATAAATGAATTCAGAATTTTTAAAATTGTTCTTCACACACACCCACACATATGATTTGTATATAATTTCAGTTTTTACCTTAATTGAAGTTACTTTATAAATCATAATTTGTAACCATTAAAGAAAAGAGAAGCACTATAGATGAAAACACAGCCATAACTAGAAAATGATTTTATTGTTTTTTTTTTGTTGTTGTTGTTTTAACAGCTTGAAGGTCCATGTGTTTTGCAAATTCAAAAAATTTGCAATGTTGCTGCACCAAAGGATAATGAGGAATCTCAGGCTGCACCAAGGATGCTGCGTTTGCAGATGACTGATGGTCATACAAGTTGCATAGCAGTAGAATTTAGTTATATGCCAAAAATAAGGTGATTGGCACTTTATGTACTTATTAAAATGAGTGTTTGAAGGTACTATTCAAAAATAAATTTTAAGAACTTGGAAAAAACGCAGTAAACTCTCTAAGTGTATAATTTTTCAGAAGAAATTATGGAGCTTTGCATTTTAGCTTTTTCTACAGAGAAAATTGTTAAGAATAAAGTTAGTTACTCCTTGATTCAGTGTAAATTATAAAAATAGATTCAAAATGTTCTTGCATGAAGATTAATTTTTAAATTTTTTTAGAGGCTTTAGGTCATTCATTGATCAGAACAATTTTATTAAATGTGTCATAGTTTCTTTCTGATAGCCCAGTACCTGTGTACATAATAGTTGGGAGTTATTACTAAGAGTGATGAAGATACTCAGAATTAATTTTTAATGACTTTACTGAAAGATCATCGATAGCTAAAATGCATAAATATAACATGTACAGAATAATTTTATTACATATTCTGACTTTCTCTGTATGAATTTTTTGAAGCTTTAAAAACAGGTGTACTCTATTTATTCTTATTAGTAACTATCTTATAAACCCTCTGTCTTTAAAAAACAATGATATTAACACTTTTTGATTAACTTGGTATCGTACCTATCAGCATGCAGTGAATTTCATGTGCTTTTATATAGTGAATGATGTGAAACTGTTTCTGAATACTTTTCTAATTCAGCCTAAATCTTTTAGGGCACACTACTTTATGTATATTATTTGGACTGTTTTATCCCTTGTTATATGTGGGAGTAGATGGAGTAGGGCTCTGTATGTATGCTTTTTTATGTTTGTTTTATTTTAGAGAAAACTTATGTGATGGTATGGATTTCTTTCCTTATTTCCTCATTTTGTCTCTGGTTTTTGCAAAAGGAGTCATGGTATAATATTTGTTCCAAATCTAATAATACTGACCTGTTATAGAAAAGTCTTCTTAAAATTAGTGTACAGAAGGCTTAAAATTACTGTAAATAGCTTAGTGTGTTAAAAGGCCTTTTTAAAACAATTATTGCTTATTTTTATTTTCTATAATCAAAACAACGTTAGTTTAGAAGTATAAAATATATAAAGCATAATTTTGCATATTATAAAAAATTTGAAAGGTTTTCAGGTTTTAGACAGGATTAGACATGGCCTAGGTTAAGAAATTATTAACCTGTAAACTCTGAAGAATGTAGCATTTCTTACTTTTGTGAGGTTGAAAGAGGAAGCAGTTTTACATAGAACATGTCATCAACTTTATAGTAGTAATACTAATTACCATTGTTGAGCATGGCGAGTAGCAGAGCCAGTGTTCAAACCAGGCACTTTCCAAATATTGGCTCACGTAATCCTCACAACCACGAGGACAATAACCATTATTGACATTTTAAAGATTAGGAAAACAAGGTGCCAAGAAATTAGGTGATTTAAGTAGCAGATTTGGGATTCCAAGTAAGATCTGTATGTCTCTAAAACCTTTTTATTTTCTTTTTACCGTACCACACCACCCCTCTGCTTTAAAGAGACACATAATTTAAAGATAAACATTTTTCCCTTGTTTCCTGCCACTAGGCTGCTCTCTCTTTTTAGTAGTTACTAATTCATTCTCTCTCTTTTTCTTTTGTTTTTCTTTTTAAAAGGCCTTTTAATGTTCCTGTATAAATAATTATCATTTGATCTTTAACATGGGTTTTTTTTAAAAGACCATTATTTTTTATGGATTACTATAATTCATACAGATGTTAAATTATACTGGTCAGAATATTTTTGTATTAAAATTTAATTTTGTAATAAAAAGCATTTTGCAATGTATAGCAAAAGTTCAGTGGGGAAAAAAAGACATATATTTATGTAGCATGGTAGTGTTGAAAAAGTAATCTTTTATTTTGTTTGTCTTTGCCATAACTTTGTGGATGTGATTACTGTTGTTTATGTTGTTTTAACACATGGAAACCTAAGTACATTTCTTTATCATTAAGTTAGAAAATGAGAGTCTTGTATCTGGTTTTCTGACTTTCTCCCTATTGATCTATTTATACTTGATAGCTAATCTGAAAAATATTTTTGATGTTGATGTAATTTGAATAACTTGACTGAGTCATAATTTATTCCACTTTAGGGGAGGAACTTCAGTGTGTTTTGTTTTGTTTTGTTTAACTGTTTTTTCCTTTGCTTTAGCTTGAACACACCACCTGGAACTAAGGTTAAGCTGTCAGGCATTGTTGATGTAAAGAACGGATTCCTGCTCTTGAATGACTCTAATACCACAATTCTTGGTGGTGAAGTGGAACACCTTATTGAGAAATGGGAGTTACAGAGAGTGAGTATAAACTAAGAATGATTTGAACGTTTAAAACACTGTATTCTCTTATTTTAGGGAGTTCTTCCCATAATAAGTAGTAAAATTAGTTCTTTGTGTAACAGTGAGTAGAATAAAATATGATGATCTTTAGAGCAACTGTCTACCTTTGTCTAAGCATGGTCTTCCTATAGAGCAAATGTAATTTTTTAGTGTTCATTATATTTTATTACGTTCATTATGTTTTATATTTAAAAAATCCTTCTTTATTGACAAGTTTTAAAATTTCTAAGATTTATGTTACTATCTATGTATACTGTATCTGGGAATAATTCTTAAAAAATTGTGCATATACTGGTGTATGGGTATATGTATATTTGTTTTATGTACATACATACAAGCAGGCAAATGAAAGCTAGTTAGGATTCTACTATAATGAAGTCCTTGTTGTACTTGACTTTCTAGTTGCATTAGTTGATACTTTTCCCCATTTGTGGCTGCACATATTCATCCTGCTACTCATGTTGATTGTCTTCTAATTGTTTCTCTATTTTGCTTCCTGCAACTAATATTGTTGGTCTACTATAGCTGAATGAATCCCTTATTAATTTCTTGCTTTCCCACTCCATTGCTGTTGTTACAGTTTAGATCTTTAGTGTCTCTTGCTTTGACTGCTTCAATAGCCATTTAACTTGTCTCATTACATATCATTTCTCCATTTTTCTAATTTATTTCACGCACTTTTGACAGATTATTTTCCTCTAGCATAGGTCAGAACAAGTCACACTCAGCTTCTGTTTCAAATGTCTGAATTTGAATGAAATAGGAACTAGTCGTAGTTCCATTTTACCTGTTAAACTTTCTAAATTATTTTGCATAGATTTTCTTCCAGTCAAATGAAACCGTTTACTCCTTCTTTGATTCTCTTTGCTTTTTTCAGTTGTATTTTTGGGCAAAAATTATTTCCCCACTTTTGTGCCATTCATCTTGATTTTTCTTTTCTAATCCCTGCATGTCCAAATGATCTCTTTGGTTTTAGACCTAGAACAAATGCTTGTTCCTTCACAAAGTGAAGTAGTTGGTCCTTTATTAAATATTTGAAACATGTTATCTGTATTAATAGTATATTACTTTTGACCTTGCATTCAAATTATTTTATTTTTTATATCCTTTAATAAATAATATCCTTCTTGAGGTCAGATATGTTGGAGCTGCCATCTTCTATCTTTAAAGTGGTAGTCCTGAAACTTACATGTAATAAATATAGAAAATATTTGTGGGATGGAATTAATTGGAAAGCATGTAAACTAATTACTTTAAACTAAAATTGATGTTCTTATGCCACCTTCAAGTGTTGCCTATTGTCTAAAGCAAGGCAAGAGCCTAGTGAGAGCAAGAGCCAGAACTAGACAAGAAGTATGGTAGCAGGGGAACCTTGATTACAACATTCTGTGTACAAAGTATCTGATGGGCCAGACCACACAGTGATCAAGCAAGTGAATAGCACATAATCAAGATCCTGATTAGAGAGTACTTGATCACTGAGTGCTTTTCTCTGATTGGATATTAAACTCCCTTCCCTAAAACTCATTATCCAGTAATGTTGAAGGTCAACTCCAGAAACACCCTATAAATCCTTAGATAGTAGTAACATACTCAGGACTCCTCCTTTATGGGTGTTATGTTTCTGCTGTTTCAAAAATAAACTCTGCTACTTTATTCTGTCTTCTGTTGTCCCTGGGTCTCATTCTTTGGATCTTTAGGTCTATGAAACAAAGATTCTATACCTCAGATTTGGGGGCTTGTCTTTTGGAGGGTGAGTAAAATGGACCAATGGCACTATTACTTTTTTTCCCTGAAGTTCTGTACTCCTTTTAGAAAAATTTCTGCCCAAATAAAGGAAATACTGGATTCTTTTGGCTAGTTAAAAGTGATTTAGCATAGCTGCTATCTAAAGACTCAGGTGACAGGCTTACTGGAAGAGGCTTGATCAATGCCCTTTGTCCCTGACAGAAGAATGCTAGTCAAGCTCTGCTTTAGCTTCCTCTTACAACATGAACAGGTCAACCTGGCTGGCTCAAGTGTCTCCAAGGTCTTTGGGAAAGAGATAACCCACCAATCCCCAAACTGTAAGCCAAGTGGTCTCTTTCTCTACTGCTCTGCTAAAAATGCCTTTTTCTAGGTGTACCACAGAACCCATGTAGGCCCAGTTTTCTTGATATGTCCCTCTGAACCCCAATCGTTTCACTAATATCCATAGATAATGTTATTGGGAATCTTTAGTCCTTGAGTGCCTCTTAGGATGCAGATCCCACCAATATCCCTGGTGACCACCTCTAAGACAAGGACCAATTTCACACATTTCTAGCCACAGTTCTCTAAAAGCTTTCAGGCTAGACCTATTCAGTTGTACTTTAGGGCAAAAATTATTTCCCCACTTTTATGCCATTCATCTTGATTTTTCTCTTCCATTGTACCCATTCAAGGTACAATCCAAGATAATCATAGTCTATTACAATTGTTTGCTCTCCTTAATTGGGAACATCACTGAGACATCTGTGTCCTTGTCCAGCTACAAAAAGGGCAGGGAGTAGGTGGAGTTTTGGCTGTGTTTTGTTTTGACTGAAGTGCTTTGTCTCATGGAAGGAGTGGTGTTCTGGAATTTCTTAGGGATTATTTCAGGATTGGACTTGAGAAAGGATCAGCAACTAGGAAAGAGACATAAGAAAGTTATAGGTATGAAAACATACTTTGGTAGGAACAGTTGAAAGGAAGAGAAAATATTTTGTGAAGTAAGAGGACCAAACTTAGAATGTAAATAGGCTGTAGAGCTCAGAAGGTAAGTTTGTGTATGCGCTTAAATTGGCTATAAATAGCACAGTCTGTTAAGGTGGCCTGAGGTTTTGTTTTTTCTGGGTCGAATTTTAATGTGCTGGTGCAGGTCTGAACCTGTTCTTAGTTCTTGAAATGATATCTTATTGTTTATTGGGATTTTTTTGCTTAGGAGGCTGGGTCTTGGTGGGTTTTGTTTCATACCTGTTTTAGGGTCTTTTGAATGGTTGCTTTGTTGCTGGTTGAATGGATGGCTGTTGTTTTGGGTTGGTTAATATAGTTGGCACCCTAAGTATGTGTGGATAGAGGTATGTATATATGTCTGGGAGTTGGGTGTGTTTGTCCAGCAGCTTTTCTCTACATGTTGTTGTGGTGGTTTGCTTGTATGGGTTTGGTATAGTCAGGATGGTTTCCTTGTCTGGGTTAAGCCTGCATGGGCTTTCATTTTGCAGAATTTTGTGTTGGTTCTTTACAGGGCTCTTGAGTGGGTATGTTTAATTCTTAGATGTGTTCATGTCTCTGGTCACATATATTTGGGGTACCAGCTGTATTGTGTTGGCCTAGAATGACAGTTGTTTGGCCAATTTGTCCATTTGGGGGACTTTGGAGCAGGTGTTGGAAAGATCTGATTCTTTGGGATTTGGTTTGCCCAAGTGATGGAAGCCTGGTGCACACAGAAGGTTATATTAATAGGAGCAGATTGGTGTTTTGGGAGGACCTTATTGATTTGACACATGAATGGTTGGATTGTGGTTTATGTTAGTGAGCTGAAGTTTGACCTTAGAGAAACCTTTGAATACATTCCTCCAAAGAGAGTGAGGCCCAATTCTCCCTCCAAAAGATTTTTAGCTGGTGGTAGGTTCAACAGACAGGTCACGGTTTATCATAACAGTCAGGGAATCATACAATGTAAGGCCACTAGTCACTATGGAGGAAAGGGGAAGGGATCTAAGGGAATCACAGGATGAAAGGCCATTTGTAAGAATAACTACTCTGATAGGCTTCAACTCTTTACAAGGTTTCTTATGAGAAATGGAAAGGATACCAGGGAATGCCCTGGCAGGAGGCAAAGGGAAGAAGAGGGAATGTCTTATTCTCTTTTTTGTCTTATAGCTGGGAAATACTCCCTTGGCTGTTTATACACCCTTACAATGTATCTTAGGTAGTTGGGATCAGTTTGATCCACAAACTCTAATAAAAGGAAAAATGGTCAGAAGTGCCCTGTATACAAGATTTTTGCATGTCATGTTCAATATAGCAGCTTTCTTTATACCTTAACTGCCTTCCTGATATCCATCTGGAATGTAGGCTTCAATGAGCAAGGGCCCAAACCGTTTTGAGACCAGAGAAAAAAGTGTCACTTTTAAATCTAAGTTACTGGGCTGGGGATGTGGCTCAAGCGGTAGCGTGCTCGCCTGGCATGCGTGCGGCCCGGGTTCCATCCTCAGCACCACATACAAACGAAGATGTTGTGTCCGCCGAGAACTAAGAAAAAATAAATATTTTTTTAAAAAAATCTAAGTTACTATGAGACATAAATAATTATGTTCATTTTTTTTCCCCTCTTGTATCCTACTATTCTGTTCTTTCAGTAACTCCCTCTCTAAATGCTAGAAAAAGGGAAAGACAGGAGGAGCTAAGTGTATCCTTCTCCTGGAAAGGCCAGACCTTTTGGGAATATTAAAAGGTGGACATTATGCTTTGAGGACAATGTAACAGGTGTTACCCCAAATTGCAGGAACTCAGCTTGCAGGAAGCGGACTTGACAGGCTTGGGAATGTCAGAGGATACGCTAGTTCCCATGAGATTTTAATTTCTCTCCAGACAGGTACATGGAAGGAAAATTTAAAAATCCCATATCTGGGCTGACTCTAATTTGATTTAAAAGTTCACTCTAGTCTTAAAATTAGTCCATGTCATTCCCCCTGCTCCCCAAACCTGTCTTTTTTGAGCTCATCGTTTTTCTGATGTACCTTTGGTCCTACATGCCTAAATTAATGTATCTTTTGTTCCAATTTAATTTTGTTTTGTCTAACTGAAGTCTTTTCAGGCCTCTGTTTTCTCTTACTGTCTTCATTTGGAGGCTAATTATTCAAGGGTTAACTTGCAAATACATTGGAAAAATAAAGAGATTTCCTTTAGAAAATCCTACGGAGGAAGATAAACAGTGGACATAATGGCACCCTAAATATTTGTGTAAAATGAAGAAAGGGAGCTTTAAGCAGTAAACTATATATAGGTGTGGTAACTATGGTGAGTTATAGAAAGATGAAGCAAAGAAAACAATAAAACCCCCTCAAAGCCTAGGTGTTTTGTACATTTGTATGGTCTAGGAGTTCTGTACCAGATGTATTGCAAAGTAATGTAGTTCTATAACATTTTAATGTCCTGAGTTATGGGGATTTTTTTCTTATTTCTTTTTTTTTATTATGGTAACATAAAATTGAACAGTTTACCCATTTTAAGTGTAGAATTCTCTGACTACCATTCTACTTTTGTCTCATCTTTAACCAGAACTCATCTGTTGTTTTCCTTTTTCTCTCTCTCTTTCAGTGATAATAGTCTTACACTACCTGTTATCTTATGTCTTAAAGTGATTTTTTTTTTTACACACATTGTCCAGATTGCTAGATGTTTATAAAGGGAGATTAAGTTTGGCTCTTGTACCTTCATCAGGCAAGGAAATAGAAATCCTATAAGATGTTTTAAATTATATAATGTCATTGAGAGATGGTATATTACTAGTAACTTATGTGAGTTTTTAAAGTTATATATATGTTGCAATGACTTAAAGCTGTTTGCATTATTGTTTTCTTAGATCTAAATTAAAATTGAGGAAATGTCCCCTAGATAATTTTATGAATTTGTTGTGTGTTTCTTTTTAAATCAGGTTACTATCTTAAATGTAGTTTGTAAAAAAAATTGGCTTTCATGTACAGTTTAAATATTTCTTTGTTTAGTAAACTCAATGTTGTGGTGATCATTATTCTTAGTATTCTATATAATTTACCGAAAACATATAGTATTGCTTAATTTAGGAACTCTAGAATATGTTTGAAAGTACACATGGCTTTTTTTTTTTTAACTTTGACACTCTTTTATAATGTATTTTTATCAGCAATTTCTTTAATGACATTTTAAAATACACAAAAAATGTTTACAGTTGAGATGTGTCAAAATAACGATTAGTGCTTCAGATACATAATAATGTCTCAAAAACAAACTGACTAGGAGTAATAGATAGGAAAGATTTCACAATCTGAGAAATTGCTTTGCTAGGAGAATATTTTTTTCCATTTTCATCATGCATTGTTACTTCTCTAATTCTATGAGAGTCTAGCAAAAAAGCAAACTGAAATTAGTAGTTTTGAAGCTAATTTTTACTAGAGTATAATCAATGATTATTTCTTCAAAGTGTAAATTGTTTTAAGACATTATTAAGAAAATCTCACATTAATTGAAAAAAACATTCATATTATAAACTATAGTGATCTGAACTCTTTAAATAATTCAAAATCACTTTTGTCAGTATGTTTGCTAATAAATTTTATCTAAAAGCTTCTCTTTGAAGATAATTTGAAATTAATATTTGTTGCCAGTTTATTATCTTTGGCTTTGCTATTTCTTGAAGAGAGCTTGTTTTCTCCCTAGGATAACGTTTTGATAAAATATTTCTGAAAATTTTACATGAATATGTATTTTGGTCAGGGGAAATAAAGAAAGAACCTTTGCCTAGTTACTGAAGTGAGAAATATAATATTTTATTCACTATGGTTTAAAATAATTTAGAGAAGGTTTTTTTCCTTTTTCTTATAAGAGTCTACTCAACGCAGTGGATCCTTGTACATTTTAAATATCTTTTATGTGCATTCTGTTTTATGACTTTTTCCCCCCCACAGAGCTTATCAAAACACAATAGAAACAATATTGGAACTGAAGGTGGACCACCACCTTTTGTGCCTTTTGGACAGGTAATGACTTTCATGTTGGCAAATGAATTTAAGTCAGGAAAAAGTGTTTTTTACTTATATGTAATGTGTGCTGAGTTTTTTTTTGTGTGTGTGTGTGTGAACTATTTATTCAGAGGTTATGGAATTATGTGCAAATACAAAGTTTGAAAATGTAAGGAATTTAGTAATTTGCTGTTAATCCAAAGATTGAAACAATTTAAGAGTCATAGCTGAAGAGCAGCTAAGAACTAATTAGGATAAGGAGAAACATTTTTTTGTTGTTGTTATTTTTCAATGGGATATTCAAAAGTAGAAAGACTAAAATATGCCATAATTTTTCAGAAGTCTGCTCTTCTTCCTCACTCTAAATACCCATTTCAGTTAGATTTAATTTTATTGCCAGTTGGCATTCACCCACAGCAGCCCTCATTCTTCTACACAACTGAAAATTTTTCTGTCTACTTTCTATTTTTCAGTCTCCTTTGCTACAAAATACTACCTTGAGGTAGCTCCTCTGCTAGCCAGTATCTTTTATCTTCCTCATTGTGCTTAGAATCAAATTGCATTCACATCAGTGTCCTCCAGCCTTTCCTGTTTTATCCCTGGCAAATCCAAGGGCAATCCCTGTGACAGCTAGCTCTTCTCATGAAATCACCAAAATTTAACTCTTGGTAAATCTGCCTTGGATTTGTTCTTTACAAGTGCTGGCTCAGAGTAAATATGAGCTGAGGACATAAAGTTAGAAAACAGAAAACTACATTTCTATAACATGGTTTTGTGTGTGTGTGTGTGTGTGTGTGTGTGTGTGTTTAATTTGCTATAAAAATGATCTAGTTTATCAGATGAGTAAGATCAGTTGACTGTCATCCTCTTCAAAAACCTCTTCATATAGTGTACTTAGAGTTATTCTTGCATTGTGACTGTTTTGAAAATATTTTAAAAATATGTTGATCTTATTCTGTGTTTTGGAACAATGGATAGTCAAGATAAAAGGAAGCATGAAGTCCTAATATATAGTCCATGTTTATGATATTCTCACAGTGTAATAAAAATCCCCAGAAAGAAAACAAAGTAGAAAGTTTCTAGTAACTTATATTTGAAGATGATAAATGACATATTTGTAAGAATTTACCTGTGAGGAATTTGGTGATAATATGTCTCTTTCATAAATTACAAATAATGAATGTTTGCAGCCTGATTGAGGCAGAGGGTATGGTTTTTTGTTTTTGATTTTAAAGTTCAGAAACTTGTTAAAATAACTATAACATAATTCTTATATAGATATTGTGGCATAATATGGAAATTGAGCTCTTACTTACAGAATCAAATTTAACTTTCCTTTTGATTACTATAGACCATGTGAAATCTCAAATTGTTTTAAGCGATTATCCAAAAGTGAAACTTAGATTCCTTGCTTCAATATATGCATCCCCTGATTCAGAGGACCACATTTGTGTGTATCTTTAATTTAATTTTCTGATTAAATTACTGAAAAGTTACTTTAATCAATTTACTACTGTTTTCTCAATTTTTTTTGTAGATTTGTGGGGTGGAATCTTATTTTTGTAGATTCTCAGCTATTGAAATGTATACAAACATTTCTTTTCAAGAGGTATTGCTTTCTAATGAAAACCTTTTAATCTCTTTTGAAATTACTGGATTTCTTTTTACTATTTTACCAGAAGTGTGTATCTCATGTCCAAGTGGATACCAGAGAGCTTGATAGATGAAAGACATTGAAAGTTACAATGCCTGTTAAACCTACAAATGATAATGATGAATTTGAAAAGCAAAGGACTGCCACTATTGCAGAAGTTGCAAAGAGTAAAGAAGTAAGAAATTAAATAGTCACAAATCTCTCTTATTTCTTATCATTATTTTCTATTTAGATCACTCATGATTGTTATTATCTTTTCACCTAAGATATTCAGCAAACCTATGACAATATTCTTGCATATTTCATAAGTAAAAAATGCTTTGTCACCTCATGGGGTCTTAAGCTTACACATATTATTCTTGTGTTCTTTTTCCAAATCTCCTTGGCAATTGTAATAAATTCTTCTTCCTAGCAAATTACCTTTCTTTTTTTCTTAATTTATGTATGACAGAAGAATGCATTACAAGTCTTATTACACATATAGAGCACAATTTTTCATATCTCTGGTTATATACAAAGTATATTCACGCCAATTTGTGTCTTCATACATGTACTTTGGATAATAATGTCCAGCACATTCCACCATCATTTGTAACCCCATGACCCCTCCCCCTCCAACCCCTCTGTCCTATTTAGAGTTCCTCTCATGTTCCCTCTCCCTATCCCACTATGAATCAACCTCCTTATCAGAGAAAACGTTTGGTATCTGGTTTTCTGGGATTGGCTAACTTCACTTAGCATTATCTTCTCTAACTCCAACCATTTACCTGCAAATGCCATGATTTTATTCTCTTTTATTGCTGAGTAATATTCCACTGTGTGTATATGCCACATTTTTTTGTTGTTGTTTTTATCCACTTATCTATTGAAGGGCATCTAGGTTGGTTCCACAGTTTAGTTATTGTAAATTGTGCTGCTATAAACATTAATGTGGCTGTGTCCCTGTAGTATGTTGTTTTTAAATCCTTTGGGTATAGACTGAGGAGTGGGATAGCTGGGTCAAATGGTGGTTCCATTCCCAATTTTCCAAGGAATCTCTATCCTGCTTTCCATATTGGCTGCACCAATTTGCAGTCTCACCATCAATGAATGTATCTTTTCCCACACATACTTGCCAACACTTATTGTTGTTTGTCTTCATAATAACTGCCATTCTGACTGGAGTGAGATGAAATCTTAGAGTGGTTTTGATTTACATTTCTCTAATTGCTAGTGATGATGAACAAGTTTTCGTCTATTTGCTGATTGACTGTATATCATCTTCTGAGAAGTGTCTCTTCAGGTCCTTGGCCCATTTATTGATTGGGTTACTTGTTTTTTTGGGTTATTTGTTTTATTTGTTTTTGAGTTCTTTATATACCCTAGAGATTAGTACTCTATCTGATGTGTGAGGAGTAAAGATTTGCTCCCAAGATGTAAGCTCTTTATTCACCTCACAGATTGTTTCTTTTGCTGAGAAGAAACTTTTTAGTTGGTGTCCATCCCATTTACAAAATGAAATTAAACCCCTATCTCTCACCATGCACAAAACTCAAAATGGATCAAGGACTTAGGAATAAAACCAGAGACCCTGTGTCTAATAGAAGAAAAAGTAGGCCCCAATCTCCATCATGTGGGATTAGGCCCCAACTTCCTTAATAAGACTCCTTTGGTGCAAGAATTAAAAGCAAATCATCTTTTTATTTTCCCTTTTGTTTTTCTTCTTAACAGTGTAACAACTGAACCCAACACTTTTTATGTAGCAGAGGGTTATTGTTTGGGTTAGTTACCATTTTCCCACATAATAGCAGCTTCTGAGGAATAGTAACTTCTGAGGATATGTCAATGGATGAGCATCAACATTTTTGTTATTTTCTTTCTTAATTTTATTCAATTTGAAGTAATTTTTATCTTTGGGTTATATGTGTTTTTACATACACACACACACACACACACACACACACACACACACATATATTCACACTCCATTTTACACTATTGTTAGCCAAAGGTTCTATTTTAATTATTTTGAATTTATTGCTTATTTGGAATAGGTATTTGATTAGTCTTTGATAAAAAATTTAAGTTCTTGAGTTAGTTGCTTAGACTTTTCTTACCAATGAGTTAGAATAGTTTCCTTTATTCCAGAACCATAATAAAAGCTTAGCTAACAATTGCTTTCATCTATTTAATTTCACATTTTAAGTAGAAGACTTGTTGAAATATAGTTGTTCTTCCTGCAGTGTCTTCCTAATCATCAGTCTAGAGTAGGAGCCAAAACATAAGCTCTGGAATCAGACATCTTGGAAGTATATATTGCTCATAATCTTAAATGGTGCTTTTTGTACCCCAACTTTCATCATCTGTGAAAATCAGGAACCGTAGGATTACCTACTTCATATGGTTACTGTGGGAGTTAAATTAACAATTTCTAAGACATTTAGAACAGTTGCTAGTACTTGGATGAGATCCTGACATTTTGTTGTTCAAAGCTCTAAATAAACATGGCTGTTGCTATTCTTTTTTATGCACTGTTTTCTGAAGTACCTTTTATTAAAAAAATTAACATTTCTTAAATTAATATTTCACTTAATTTATATGAAATATATTTATTTTTTCCAGAAGATATTAAAATTATGGAGTTTCACAAGAAGATACTAGAAACTAAATAGATGTTCCTTAATGATTATGAGTAACTTTTTTTATAGCTGGCTCTTTATTGGAGCATAGTTCACATATTTTTTTTTTTTGTTTGTTTGTTTACTTTTTTTTGAGAGAGAGAGAGAGAATTTTAATATTTATTTTTTATTTTTCTGCGGACACAACATCTTTGTATGTGGTGCTGAGGATTGAACCCGGGCCACACGCATGCTAGGCGAGCGCGCTACCGCTTGAGCCACATCCCCAGCCCAGTTCACGTTTTAATTGCTTCATTTTTTAGGCCTAATTGATAACATATTTTCTCCACAAATTCTTGGTAATTGATCATATTTTTTAAGAACTAAAACAGACTTCAGAACTTCTTAATTTACATATGAGAGAGTTAGTGGAGGCTTAAAACTAACCAATTAGCAAGTTGCCCAAGGTTACCCAGTAACAGTTCTAGGATTAATATATGCAAAACATAAAATTTGTATCATCAATAATATAAATATATCAAATATGTAAATTACATGCTGCAATTTTAAATATAGTAGAAGATTTGTAGGATGTAGGAGAATTAGCTGTGTTGTTGCTGAAGAAGAGTAATCCAGATATTGGAGGGGCCATTGCAAACACTATAAAGCAGGGACATGTGTTCAAGGAAAGCAAAGGAGATCATGGAAACAGTGAAGAGATGATAAGTAAAAGACAAGAGAAAAAAAGGAGGTCAGCTTATGTGGCATGCTACAAACCATTGTAAAAACATTAGCCTTCATTCAGAGAGAAATGGGAACTCTTTGAGGGGTTTGAGCACAATAATACCTTCTACTGACATACATTTTAAAAGATTAATTCTGGCTGCTGTGTTCAGACTAGGTTGTAGAAGAGGAGGATTAGAATTAAGTAAGTCACATATTGAAGTAACCCAAGGGGAAAAAATGATGGTTTAGATGAAGAACATGTAAATATTGTGGTACGTTTTAGACATGCATGTAGTAATGTTTAATAGACAGTGAGAAGACTATAGTTGAAAACAGCTTTGGAATAGATACATGCATTTCAGAGTTACTTTAGGCATGCAAATGATATTTAAAGTCATCAAACCAAATGAGATCACCAAAGGAATGAGTGTTTATAGAGAATAGAAGAGGGTAAGAGCTCAGTAGCATTTCAGTCTTAAGAGTTTGGATGGAAGAAGCTGAACCAGCCATGCTGTGATCAGTAATAGAAACAAGAGAATGCAGAAAATGTATCATGGAGAAGGGAGTGAGGAACCTGTCAAGGACAAGTGAAAAGACTTATGACTAGTGGTGGAGATTTATTCATCCCTTCTACATTCCTCTTGTTGTAATGAAAACATGTGTGGGTTCTTCAATGATTATTTCAATTTTTAAGTATAAAATGGAGCAAGACAACAGTAACAATGAGGGGAAAAGGTGTTGGAGGATTGAGAAGTGAGGAAAACATTTAAGACAGTGGTTTAAAATGTGAGAACAAATGGGTTAGGGAAATACAGTAAGATTGCTAGGTATCTTTGAGAGCCCCCTTGAACTTCACAGTTATGATGATTCCACATATACATCACTCACATATTGTGAACAGATGATGTGGTTCATAAAAGGCAATACCAGTTACATGGTAGGTAATTGTGACTGTTCTGGATACTTTTATGTGTTTTGATTAAGAACCATTTTAAAGCAGCAAAAAAATCTGATTCTGAAAGTGCTGTTTATCCTATTCCTTAATTCATAAAATGGAAATAAAATAATAAGGAAATGTGTCTAGAAATTGGGGCTATTTCATTGTCAAAAGAAAAAGCACTTTTGGAGTTACAGAACATAAATTCCAGAAGTGTATTTAATTTGGAAGAGGTCAGCCTCCAGACTTTTCAGGTAACTATGTTCTAGATATGATCCAAAATAGTAATTACTATCTGTTATTGAGTGTTTTCCCTGTGCCAGTTACAGAGATAATCACTTCCTATTGATGGTGTCATTTAATCCTCTCAAGGTAGTTTTTCTCATTGCTCTTTTAAGAATGGAAAACCTGAGGCTCAGTGGAAAGTGATTTGCCTGAGGACAGGAGATAATAGGTGACTGAGCAAAGATTAGCATAAGCCTTGTCTAGCTAGTCCAAAGCCTGTGTACTTAACTGTATTAAATCGTCTCCTATCTCTAACCTTTGTATCCCATTAATATAACCCTGTATTATTCTTTGCATTCAAACAAGTAATGGCTATCAAGATATTTCAATTTTTTTTGAAATGCTGTCTCTCCATGTTGCCCAGGCTGGTCTTAAAAAAAACTCATGGGTTTAAGTAATTATTTTGCCTCAGTTTCCCAAGTAGCTAGGATCATAGGTGTGTGCTACCATACCTGCCTTCAGTTTTGTTGGAATTTCACAACCCCAAAATTGAAGAAATCAGTTGATGTTTTTGGTCTTTGAATATATAATTTTAATTTTGATTTGAATTCAACTTAAATATTGTGGGGTAGCAACTACTCAATGGAGATATTTATTAATCTTTTAATGTTCATTTAACATGATATTTTTGTTTTTCTGGTTCTACTTTTTTATGATTCAAGGTAATTTCCTAGTGTTGTATACACTTATATCTGAAATATTTTATTATTATAATCATTTTAAGTTTAAAATGATCATTAAATTGATCATTATCTCTAATAAAATGTCTAATAAGTTTTAACTTATTCAATTTATGCTAAAGCTGTTGGAGCTTTAAAATATTATGTAACCATATATTTAATTTGCTGTTATATAAGTAGCAGTGTGAATGCTATACATGAATTTGTATCTTTCCAAAACAAAGTTCTTCATGGTTATTTCTTCATAAGTTTTGAAAAGAAAAAATTGGATTAAAGTAAAGTTTCAAATTTAATTATAAGTTTTTCAAGTAAGTGAGACAAAATAAGGAATATAGATCTAAAAGTTTTTTAAATGTAGTTGGTAAGAAATAACATAGGATAATGTAGATAATAAATTAGTAGTTTTAATACAGTGTTTAAATTTATTTTTGTTTACTTTCTGCCACTATAGAATCATATTCCTAGACCATGGACATAGGTTTAGAATCTTGCTAAGTATAACCTGGCCTTGTAGGTGGATTTAGAAACCAGTTCCAGTTTTATCAGTCATGAATTTTATCCTAGAATCATTTGACATCTAATCTTTATAATACTTATTTTATTTTCTTTTATATTGTTGTATAGTTAAGTTTATTTCCTTGGAGAGACTGAAAGGCAACCTGACTTGTGAGAGGAAAAGATGGCTAATACTTGTCTGTGACTTGTGCTGTTTAAAAAGAACAAGCTGTTTCACTTTTCCATGTAAAAAACATAATTAAGAAACTTTTAATTACTTAATTTCACCAGATTTTTTTAGTAGTGACTTGGTTTTTAAGGCTATTTTTAAATGCTGTTTACTTACACCTCTTTTATGTTTCTCTTGTCCTAAAGACCAAGACATTTGGAGGAGGTGGTGGTAGTGCCAGAAGTAATCTCAATATGAGTGCTGTTGGTAACCGAAACAGGGAAGTTTTACAAAAAGAAAAGTCAGCCAAATCAGAGGGGAAACATGAGGGTGTCTACAGAGAACTGGTAAGACTAAAGAATCAACCACAAAATTAATATTTTTTAAAAAATACCCTTGATCTGTCTTTGAGTTTTTAGAAAGGTGCTATATAAATTATATTTCTTTTTTTTTTGATGGAGAACTATCAAAAATTTTTCATTTTTTTTACCATAAAAATATTCACTGAGTAGTTTTCTCTTCATTATATTATTTTCAAACATCTTATTTTAATATAAAATTTTTTTTCTTAGTTTTGCATTTGCAATGGAACTTGCTAAGTTAGAGTACTCAAGGCATAATACATTTTATACAGATTCTTCTTGACTTTTAGTATGAATAAATAGCAAGTGAATGTTACATTAGTGTATTATTTTCCATAAATATGAGATGTAATTTTGAGTTAAACAACAGTGAATAATTAAAAATATATACCTCACTTTATTTACTGACTGTCAGCACAGCTTTCTCTTACTCCTTATAGGTTGATGAAAAGGCACTGAAGCACATAACAGAAATGGGCTTCAGTAAGGAAGCATCGAGGCAAGCTCTTATGGATAATGGCAACAACTTAGAGGCAGCATTGAATGTACTTCTTAACGGCAATAAACAGAAACCTGTTACGGGTCCACCTCTAAGAGGTATAACTTAACAGGCAATGTGCCAGATATTATTGCTGGCTTTTAGAGTAATATATTTTATCAAAAGAGGCTGAGTTTTATCACTGTGAGTACTGTAACTTTATGTAGCATGGTGAATGGAAGGATTGTGAGCTTGGAACCATAGATATGTTTGCAGATTATTTTGAGTCTCTCTGTCCTTATATAAAGTATGTCTAATGGTACCTTATTTAATAGGGTTAGTATGAGCAGCAGAGAAAATATGACATTGAGTGACTAGTTCTATTAATTTTTTCTAGAACTGTGCCACTTATATAAATAACAACATTTTGTACACTGTTTAAAATTAAGAAGAATATAAATTTTATTTGGTGGTGTTTTTTAATTATTGCATGGTCAAAGGTATTAGGTAATTTTTCAAGTCTCATTCCTTTATTTTAAAAACAAGGAATTTTACTCAGGTATAAAGAAGAATGAAATTGTCATTTGCTGGTAGATGGATGGAACTAGAGAACATTATGCTAAATAAAATAAGCCATTCTCAGAAAGCCAAGGGTTGAATGTTTTATATGTGGAAGCCAGAGAGAAAAATAATTTTTAAAAGTGGGGAAGTTGGGGTATCTTAGGAAAATAGGAAACCGTAGAGTAGAGGAAGGAAGGGAATCTGGAATTAATAGGGAATTAAATCTACCAAATTTTACTGTGTGCATGTCCAAATTTACCAAAGTTAATCCCATATATTTATAATTATATAATATAGGTAACTATACAAAAATTAAAATATTAATAACAGAAGAGAGATTAGTATAGCAGAGCAAGAGGGAAAGAGAAGGTACTGGGAAATGAGATTGATCAAATTATATGCATGTTTGAATATAATGATGAATTCTATTATAATTTTTTCTTTTAAATATAATATATATAAGCAAATTTAAATTTCTGGATAACTCATTTAGGGGATTAACCCATTAAGTTAAAAGTTCTCAATTCTGTTAACATAATAATTATTTAAAAGTTGCCATAAGTGTTGTATTGTTGTGAGTAATTTTTATAGATGTTTTGTATCTGGGACAATGGTACAAAATTGGTTGAATGTACTATATAATATAATCATTTAAAAGTTTTCTTATTATTAAAAGAATATACGGAAAAATAATGAAAAGAAATATATGTAACATCCTGCTTGAAATGATTGCTGATTGTATTTTAATGCTTTTTTCTCCTTCCATTTTTCCATATAGAATATATATAAATACACATACATACACACACACATACACACGTATATATATATATATATGTATGTATGTCTTACTTTTAAATCTTAAGGTAGAGGAAAAGGAAGGGGTCGAATAAGATCTGAAGATGAAGAAGACCTAGGAAATGCAAGGCCATCAGCACCAAGCACATTATTTGATTTCCTGGAATCTAAAATGGGGACTTTGAATGTGGAAGGTAGGCTAACTTAAAGTAGATTCCTTTTTTAAAAATAGATTTCTTTTTAAAGATAATACTTTATTTAGAATTATACAAAAATATTTAATAAAGCAGCTGATGATATAATATGAACATCTATTCTGAGTGTTTAGAAATTTATTTAGTGCATTTCCTGGTTGACAAAAGCACAGAAGAAAATTTTGTTACATTGTGAAAAAAATACATAGCACCTTATTTGGCCCTCTAATTGTATGATAAATAATTGTACCAACAACTTCTCTCAACTTTACTCCTATTAGATAGCAGATTTAGCCGTGTAGACAAATTGTTATTTTGGAAAACTATTATTACATATTCTTATGTATTTTATTTTGATTGGGAGATTAGTCTGTCTTCTTTTTCTGCATGTTACATGTTGTATAAAATGTTGAGACTGAGAGAATATGCTTTCACAATGTAATGAATTCTAATTATGATATAGTTCAGTGAGTAACATAAATACTCAAGAAAGTAAGTATGTTAAATGTGTATCATTTTTCCTAAAAGTGGAATATAATAAACATTTTCCAAAGAGTAAGTTTTAAAAATATGATTCCAAAATAATAGGGAAATATCCTTTTAAATGTAGTTTTTCTTTTTGAGTTATATTTTAAATCCAACCAAATAAACTTTCAGGTAATGTGGATTGATTGTTTGTTTGTTGTTTTTGTTTTACAGATTTGGAGTATTCAGGTTTCATGAAACTGGAAGCTGTTTTGCTAGATTATATAGAAAAATCCACATTGTTTGAAAAGCAAATGTTTAGTATAGAGGAAAACTATAAGCAGTAACATGGAAAAAAAGTATTTTCTTGGTTTTAAAGCATGAAATAGTTTCTGTTGCTATATAATGAATTACCCCAAAGTCAGCTTTTTAAAAAAATGCAAATTTATTATCATAGTTTATGTGTGTCAAGGTTATGATCTAGCATTAAGCCCAAGGTCCTCTTACAGGCTCACTAATTGTTAGCAGAATTCAAAAACTGAATTCTCTTTTGGCTTTCAGAAGACAGCTTTCAGCTCCTACAAGCTGTCCCTCAAGTTGTTGCCACATGGATCATAAGACAGGCAATAGTCATGGTATTTAGCCAGCAGGAGAATCTCTGCTGCTTTTTCACATCTCTCTCACTTCTGACTGTGACTTCTTGATATTCTTGTCCCAACCTCTTTTTATACAATTCTATTCAGATCTTCTTTCCTTTCATCTTCCTGTCCCCCTACACTTCCTTTTGACTGTTACAGTATCTACTAAATCGTAGTGAGTTCAAGATTGATAGTTGTAACTCATCTATGACTTATAATAGTTGTTTTGACTGGCTGGGTTACAAACATGTCAAACCACATTGATTCTTATATTTAAAACAACTTCCACTAAGCCCTTATATTTTTTCATTTTCATTTTCTTTTTTTTTTCATTTACACTAAGGATTACATTCTTTTAAATAAATATCTCTTTGTGCCTTTAGTTTGTGAGTTGTCATCTCGCAAACTAGACAGTAAGTTTTCTGGCATATTTATAACCTATATTAATCTTTAGTCTTTTATTTCAAAAGTTTATTTTACAAAATAAGATCTAGTAGTTTTTTGTTTTTATTTTTAATACTCTATAATCAAGCACTATTGAATACTGCTTGGTTTGCTATTTCATTATTTTTAAATATTTGTCTGACCTGGAACTAATTCTGTCAGTAGCCACTTTTCTGCCACTTTTATTTTTTAAGATGACATCACATGGAAAAGATTCATGACAACTCACAGAAGTACAAACAGCTGTGCAATAAATTTATAAGTATATAGATGGAAGATGGTTATACTTGTAGATGATTTTTTTGAGAGAGAGAGAGAGAGAGAGAGAGAGAATTTTTTTAATATTTATTTTTTAGTTTTTGGAGGAAATAATATCTTTGTCTTGTATGTGGTGCTGAGGATCGAACCCGGGCTGCATGCATGCCAGGCGAGAGCGCTACCGCTTGAGCCAGATCCCCAGCCCCTATAGATGATTTTTTTATTCTATTGGTCTTGTCTTCATGGTGACGATAAAGGTGACAAGATTGATGGGAAACCTTTGCAGGTGATCACCCTTAAAGTATCTTTGCCAAGTTTTATTCTATTACTCTTTTTTTTTTTTTTTTTTTTTTTTTTTGCTAACCTACTCATACTACTAATTCACCACATTCTTAGATAAACTTTGGTTATAGTAAAAAAAAAATAGTTGACACAAGGTATCAATTGAATTTTCAATACATTTTAAGATCTCATGGAATTGAAGCCTGAAATATACTGCTAGTTTTATAAAAATTGAATCTCCACTTTTTTTTTTTCTCAGAATTTGGTCATTGTTCCATAAATCTTATATTCTAAAATTAACTCTTCATTGATAGTATGAAATGTTGGAGATTTTCGAAGGAAAATTTAGGAAGTTTTTCAGGGCAATTGTCATAATTTTAAATGGTTAAATGCCTTATAAACAGATAATGAAGAGAATTATGACCTTGTAATTGATATATGTTCATATCATCAACATCATTTGTGTCTGTTATAGAAAGTGACTTTATAAAGAAGTAGTTGTGATTCAGTGATACATATATGTGAGGATTCAAAATTATTTTTCTAATAAAATTGAAAATTGAACTTTTCTTCTTTGTGTCATATCAGTCCAAACTTTCAGATGATTGTTTAATTTGGGATCCCTAAAAGACACAATTTAGCTTAGTAAGTTTTTACCTAGATGATTGTGTCATATAGGTTGAACATATTTAATTCAAAAGTATAAAATCTGAAATGCTGAAAAATCTGAATCTTTTGAGTGCCAACATAATGCCATAGTGGAAAATTCTGTATCTGACCTCATGTGACAGGTCACAGTTAAAATGTAGGTGTGATAAAAGTATTGTATAAAATCACTACCATGTAATCCCAGTTCTTTCAGAAGCTGAAGCAGGAAGCTTCCAATTTCAAGGCCAGCCTTGACAACTCAAGAAAGACCTTGCCTCAAAATAAAAAGGGTTGAAGATGTGGCTCAGTGATTAAATGCCCTGGGTTCAATTTTCAGTATTTCAATACATGAATAAATAACTGTAACCTGAATATATAAGGTGTATATGAAACGTAAGATTTTTTAAATTGAGTAAGGTTTTGAGTAGCATGATAAAATATCACACCATACCTTTACATCCTGTGTAGGAAACACATTATTCCCTTGTCCAATGTGTGCATGGTACCTGTGCTAGTCCCTTAGAAGCCATCTCAGTCATCAGATCTGCTGTTGCAGGATCACAGGGCCTTTGTTCAAGTACCACTTATTTTACTTAATAATGGCCCCAAAGTACAAGAGTAGTGACACTGGCGATTTTAATATAGCTTATCGCCAAAAGTGTTTTATTATTATTAGTGACTACTGTTAATCTCTTACTGTGACTAATTTATAAATTTAACTTGTATAGGAAAGAACATGGTGTAAAAATAGTATTTTCTATGGTTTCAGGCATCCACTGAGGATATTGAAACATATCCCCTGTGGATCAGGAGGACTACTGTAGTAGAAAAGAGCACTTCTGAGTTATTTCTTTTCCTTCTGTGGTTTCAAACTTGCCATCTGGTTTGTTTTTTTGTAATTGAAGTCTGAAAGAAATAACCAACACTTTCCATTGTCCTGACATTTTCATAATTTTTATACCAGGTTTTCTAAAGCATTAACTACCTTAGTTAGGTGATTTCAGTTCCAAGACAGTAGACTAACAGGATGCCAGCTTCCTGTTAGGACATGCCACTAAGTTTGATTGACATTATATTAAGTGATGGTAGTATTGAGAATAATCCCTGAAAATTGACCTCGTCTAAAATTGTCTTTAAAAAAAAAAACATACGAATGAAAAGACTGTGTCTGCTACTGGTATTTTGTTTTAAAATTTATCATAGTGTATTTCAACTTTTTAAATACATTTAAAAATGTATTTAATAATTTAAGTACCATACTTAATTGCCTAGGAATTTGTGATTTATAAGATACTGATTTTAGGAATCTTAATTATTCTGAATGTATTGTAAATTGTAAATGTTGATATTTTCTTAGACTAGTAATGTATCTAGCACTAATCTATAAATATCTTTAGCATTTACTAGGGGCTACTCCAAAGGATTTAGTTTTACAAAATTAGTCTCTATCAGGTGTCGTGTAAAGAGGCTATATAGTTTTTTTTTTTTTTTTTTTTTTTTGCAGTACTTGGGTTTGAACTAAATCTTTGAGTTACATCTCCACATCTCCAGCCCCACCCCACCCCCTTTTTTTTTTTTTTTTTTGGAGACAGGATCTTGCTAAACTGCACAGGCTGGCTTTGAATGTAACAATCCTCCTGTCTCAGCCTCCCAAGTTGTTGGAATTACAGGTGTGCACCACCCTACCTAGCTTACGTAGATTATTTGTGTTCCTTTCAGCTCACAGTCTTATTAGCGTACTATTAGAGACACTCTTAAATTCAAAATGGTCCAGATATACTTTGTTTTGAAGTTTTGAAATTTTCTGGGTAGATGCCATAGCTGATATAATTGAACACTAGTGACCTGAAGAAGCTTACTATTATAGAGATTGCATATTAAATCCAAATTTTAAATTGTTTTATTTTATGGCACGTGATATGTAATTAATTTTCTTTGGTATTTAGTTCAGTGAATGATGGCATATTGCTTGTCTCAGAATATTAGAGTACATGAGCCTATTTTTCATTTTGCCATTCTTCTATTTTCCTCAATTTATTGTTCATTCCTTTAAACATTTACTAAACATAAATTAAAATAATAGTTACAATTTATTGAGCATCTACTCTGGCAGGAACTATGGTGGATGCTTTGCATATTATTAATTCATTTAATCATATGAAATGCAAAATATATATTGTTATTTCCATTTGATAAGCAAGCAGGCTTGAAGAAAGAAAATGTAATAAGAGCTCAAGACCTGGGATTTGGATTCTGTCTTGTCCTTTTCCCAATTCAAAACTCTTTCTACCATGATGCATATCTTTTAAGATGTTCAAGCTGTGTATAGCACACCACTGATTGTAGACTTAAAAATATAGTATGGTTAGAGGATAAGCTGGAGAATACCATTAGATGAAATGCAGTATAAATATTGAGATGTTTGTTTTGAAAGACTAGTAAAGAATAACATTTAATATAGCATGACAGGACTGTGATTATAGCTCAGTGGTAGAGCACTTGCCTCGCACATGTGAGGCACTAGATTCAATCCTCAGCACCACATAAAAATAAATAAATAAAATAAAGGTATTATGTCCATCTACCAAAAACTAAAAATATTTAAAAATATGTGTATAGCAAGACAGTTTGATTGTATGGGTTTGGGGAGATGGGTTATTGCTCTTGTTGCCTCCCCCACAATATTTTTTTAAAAGATTTTATTCTATTTTTATAATACATCGATTATAATAATGTTTTCTAAAACATCATAATAATAAACTAAACACATATTTTACATGTATTTGTTAAAAATGAGAAATAGTTCATGGTTTCTATGAAATGGAAAACATTATCATAATAATAAACTAAACACTTATTTTACATGTATTTGTTAAAAATGAGAAATAGTCCATAGCATTTCTATGCTTTCTAATCTCAGAATCATATAGAATATATTTATAGAGGAAATGATTTTTATAGAGAAACTATATAAATTTTGAACAGATAAAACAAATTTTTAGAGCCAGAGCATTCTGTGTAATAATAGTATATGTATTAACTAAAGATATTTTATATGTAAAAGTCCTGATTTGTGTAACTGAAAAAAATTAGTTGGGAATTTTTGGAAAAAAGTATAAACTGGTTTAAATATAGACATTACAATATTAGTGTTCTGTTTCTGCTTTAATTTAAATTTATATACTAATCAGTTCATATCATCTTTTAGTAATAAATATCTAATGATTTGTTTTTGTTTGATTCTTAGAGGATTTTAGTTATTCTCCTTAGAACAGCTTAGAAGTCAGTAGATAAGCAGGTATAGGGGTACTATGACTTCTTAATAAATAGTATTCTGGCCCATAAATGAACATTCCTTTGGTATTTCATTTTAATAATCTCCTTTATTTTCATTTTTTTGCCTCTTGAAAATGACTTAAAATTTTCACTAGCATAGTTTGGCTTCCTAATTGTAAGAGATTTTTGTCTAGCTATAGTTTAGTGTGATATTTACAAGAACATGTATGTACAGAATAATACTGAATTTAAGTCATCATACTCATCACCATAGAAAATATTAATCAACTTGGAGGAAAAGATCTCAAAAGTTACATTTAGTTTTTTGTATGTGGCTGATGCTTATTATGGCAGTTTCGGTTGTTCTAATACTTCATCCCTTCAGTTTTTACAAATGTGATAATAAATGATGATGCTTTATGTTTACTTATAATTTTAATGCCCTATTTATCAACAGGGAACCTTGCCTCACTTGCCTAAATCCACCATTGTACCATTGAACAGTTGGTATGAAGGAGAGAAGGCATTAATGATAGTAGCATGGGGATGATAATAAATTAACAGTGTTACATTTAATTTAATAATCTTTATGTTATTTTATACCCAAGATATGCTAGAAAGTTGAAAATATCCAATTTCAGAAGAGTTATATAAGAACGAAATGTGATTGATGTGCTGAAGTATAGTATTAGATAGAAGGAAGAAAATAAGGATTTTAGAGCAACAAGAATTAAAATGGGCTCCACAAAGCCATGTCCTCATCTCCTGCATTAAATCTCCTCTCTAGGGGAAAAAAAAATCATTAGGGGTTGCACACATACTGTTTTTCTCTTGAAGTTGTTAAGAAAACACAGGGAATAAAAAAAAATTCCCACAGTATGACAGTAATTATAAAAATCTTTATTTTGCAAAATTGCTTTTTTCTTCATAAAAGCCATGTTTATTCACTCTAGAAAATACTGAAGAGTACTCATTTATCCCTTCCACAATATTATTTGGGGACTTACCAGGAGCCAGTTACTGTGTTGGAAAAGAGATACTGATAAACAAAATAGGTCAGAGATTTTTAAAATGTAGCAAAACAAAGGCTAGAATAGTTCTGGATTGTATGTTGCCCTGCTGGTACTATAGTAGCACAGAAGAAGGGTTTCTGACTCAGTGGTAGGGGTTGGAGAATATGGTTCTGTTAGAAAAGGTAATATCTATCCTGAGACCTGAGGAGAGACTGGAGAGAAGAGGCTTGGGACATGTCCAGGTGCTGTGCGGGCATGGACATGTGTATGTATGCTTGCGCACAGTGTGCACAACTAATAAATTGAAAATACTCAGAATAAGACTCATCACTTGCACCAGAAAACAAAACTCTGTTGTAGGGTAACTGTTGTTAACCGATGGAGAAAGGCAAAACTGTGGCTAGAAAAACCCTTTCTTTGAAAAGGACATTACAAATATTAAATTTTTTCTAATTGTAATAGCATGTTTATGGTATGAAATTTAATATGTTTACAGAAAAGGAAAAGGAGAAGAGTCACCTAAGTTACCCAACCAGATATAGTCCTAGAGCTTTGTCTAACTAGTGCTTCTTTTATCCCTGGCAAAAATAATATTTTTATGGTAATCCTAACCTGAGTTCCAGAATAGTGAAGATAACTCATAGTTATTGATGATTTAATGTTAGTTAGAATAATGGTGCTTTTGCTTGAAGATAGGTATGTGAGAGGGAGGTTAATAGCTGGGCTTGGAACCTGAATGGATGGTCAGTCCCTGCTCTACCTTGTGCTAGTGGTCTTATGGGGCAGACCGCTCAGAAAACATACCAAGTCCATTTTGTCCTAATGGGAGAGTCTTTATTTAGCCTGCCAGCTGGTGACTGCTCCCCACAGGACCCATAACTCATAACTGTCTTTGCAAGGAACAGCCTTGAGCCTGAGCATTTCAGGGTCTTTAAAGGCAAAAACCACATCCAGGTTGACATAGCTGCAAACAAGCAGGGGTACAGAAACTGAATTGAGCAGTTAGCAAAACAGTGCAGTGGGTACATTGGTATTTCCCACAGGACTTTCCAGGTTGACATAGCATCAAGCAAGCAGAAGGGAAGTGTCACCTAAGTTACCCAACCAGATATAGTCCTAGAGGACTAGTTGTACTAGTTGAGTACAAGTTAGAGAATGGTTACAAACGCCTAGACAATCAATCTCTGACAGAGTCATTGCCCAAGAAAAATGGGAACCAAAGAGAGAACAATTTACATTATATAAGAATTGCCATTTTGTGTTGCCAAACATGCTATACTAAGCAACTATTGATAGGTACAGAGGCAGAGTGTTCCCATGGGAGAAGCATTTTTTATATTACATGGAGTCTCAGGGTAAAATGGAGCCTGTATGGTCATTGCCCATATAGCCTGGCCCATAACAGTTTGTGACCTTGGGCAAAGCCTCCTCAATGTCCTTATCTGTAAAATGGGGGTATTATTGTGTCCTAAAGTAAGCTCGTCCTTCCTTCCTTCCTTCCTTCTTTCCTTCCTTCCTTCCTTCCTTCCTTCCTTCCTTCCTTCCTTCCTTCCTTCCTTCCTCCCTCCCTCCCTCCCTCCCTTTTTTTTTTTTTGTATTATGGGAACGCACCTTGGATTTACATGCATTTTGAGCATGGTGGGAGGGGGCATCTTTGCACTTGTTTTGTTGCTGAATGTTGCACTATGTCTTAGAGTTCTCATGATTTGTTTATTTATAGTTGGAATTATCTGCTTTATGACCCCTAGTTTTTAAATTTACTTTTCTCTCTCATGGTGGTTTTAAATACTAAAAAACTTAATTTTTTTGAACATAAAGTATAAGAAATATGTTTATTTTAAACTTAGTCTTCTGTTTAATGTGTGCCATAGTTATGAAAGAATTTGAGAACAAAAAACAACAGTATATCTTTGATTAATTGATCAAAGAAAATTGTCATGTGAGATTAAAAAAAAAACTAGTATTAGTTTATGTGTGATCATTGTTTCTTGGATTTGGTATTTTTATTTGAGTAAGTGGATATCAATTTGTGGATATTAGAATGCATAGTATTTTCCCTTTGAAATTAATTATTAATGATGATTATATTTCATTTAGAATTCATGAAGCAGGTTACTAGCCCAGGACCTTTGTATGTATTATTCCCTCCTCTTGGGCTACTTAAGTTTACCTGCTTTCATAGCATTCTCATTTTTTTAAAAAAATTTTCTTTTAGTTGTCAACAGACTTTATCTATCTATTTATTTATTTCCTGTGTGCTGAGGATCAAACCCAGGGCCTCACATATGCCAGACAAGCACTCTACCACTGAGCCACAACTCAAGCCCTTTCTTCTCATTATTTAGGGCTCAAGTGGAAACATCACTGCTTCAGAGAGATTTTTTTTCTACTACATTGGTGTAACCTGTCAATTTTATCTTAGTAGCCTGTTTAGTTCCTTCATATATTTTGCCAGTTTTAAGCTATGATGTTCTGTTTATATATTTGCTGTCTGCCTGTTCCCAATATAACTGAAGTACCACAGAATAGGGGGTATAGTTCCTTAGCCTATTGCTTCATAAATAGTGATTTAGGAGAGTGTTGACCCATCTTTCAGTGTCCACTAACTAAAAGGAGTAACTGAGAGAAGGAAAGAGAGAAATAATATCTTTCTTATTGTACAGGGCCACACAGCTGCTCAGAGGGAGCACTAGGATTGAATTCTAGTGGTCATTTTACTTCCAAAGACCTCATGGACCCTTCGAAAAGTAATTTTACATATTTTTTCAAATTGAGTCTTCTCCATAATCCTGTGGTGTAGGTATCATTATCCACACATTATAGATGAGGAAACTAGAGTTTCTGTGCTGTTGTCAAAGACTCATTACTAGGAAGTAGGAGGACAGTTTATTTGGTTTTAAGCTCAGTGTTCTCTACAGTAAGTCAGAGATGGTTTTTTATAAGCTTACTTTTCTTTTACATAGTACCAGGCTTTCCCTGCAATCATTTGAACTCTGTCTAAATGTACCCCAATGTGCTTTAATGCAGACCTCTCCTACAGAAGGCAGAAGACTACATTTTCTGTTTGATGTTGCACTCTTAGCTAAGCAGAAGTGATAGGGTTAAACACATAGTAATTGTGAACATAAAGGCTTTTTCTATTCTCAGTGTTTTTAGTAACTCTTTTATCAAATATTTACTGAGTGCCATGTGTTTGTCTGACTTGTGGCAAGTAAACACTGAAGCAAACAATACTGAATATACCTTCAGCTTGGCTGTCATGTAACAGTGTTTAAAAAATGTACTACTAACAGAAATCAATGAGATACCTCTATGCATTCACTTGGAAAGATGCTGGGTTAGTAAGCCTCTCTATGACAAATACTTGAGAAGAACAACTTAGAGGAGAAAAGATTTAATTTGGCTCATAGTTACAGAGATTTCAGTGCATTGTTGGCTGACTCCATTGCTTTGGGCTTGAAGCAAGATAGAATTTTATGGTGGAAGAGCATGATGAGGAAAAGTGTTCTCTTCATGGAGCCAGGAAACAGAAAGAGAGAAAGGGAGAGGCAGTTTGAGATAATAAGGCATTAAGGGCAAGACATATTCCCCAAGGGCATCTCCCAGTGACCTACTTCCTCCAAGTATGTCCCACATGCCTACAGTTTACACCACCTTCTGTTGTTCATTCAGCTATCAGTGGATTGATATCAATCCACTGAAGAGGTCTGAGCCCTTAAGATTCTATCCCCAAATGTCTCACCTCTGAATCCTGCTGTACTAGAAACCAATCCTTTAATGTGTGAGCTTTTGGGAGACATTCCACATCTGAACCATAACAGACACCCATGTTGTTATGGTTGATTTAAAAAGTACATTGCAGCCTGTAAGATATAACATATTTACTTTTTTTGTTTTTTAAAAAACTAAATATGCAGGATATATCTGTATGAATTGCATTTAAGAAAATAACCTCTGATACCATTAATAATGGCTATATCTACAAGTGGGATTAGAAAGACATATTTCTTATGATAGGACTACAAGTAATTTTTAAATTTCTAAAAATTTCTTAGCATTTTTTATGCAGAAAAATTTTTAAAGGTTGTATATATATACATATATATGTATATATATATATTTAATCTGGAGAATGTTTCTAATATATTTAAGTGAATAACAATATTTGATTTTCTTTTTTGTTTGTCTCACCTCTGTCTTTTTTTTCCCCCCAACTCTTCTTGATTTTCTGATGTATCTAAATTTTCTCTATACTATGACTTTTATAACATGGCAATGAAGGGGTTTTATTAAAGCATTCTTCCTGCTCTGCTTTCAACAAGAAAAAATAAACAAAAACTAAAGCAAGTTTAGGATTCTAAGTAAAGGAGGGAATTGTGGTAGTGAAAATTTGTAAATAAGGAATTATCTTATAATCTAAATACCATTTTTTTATGGTTGCCATTAAGTTTATTTGCTTAATTATGGTGCTAATGATAATAATTACCATAAAAACAATAGTTCATATTTATTGAAACTTACTTTTATTGAAGCCAGATACAATTCTAAGAACTTTGTATGGAGAATATATATATATACACACACATGCATACACACACAAACACACACGGTTAATCTTCTAAAATATATACTTTGTTCTTATCCCTATCTTAAAGATGAGGTTCAGAAAAGTTAGTTATCTTGCCTAAGGTTTTAGAGCCTAGTAAATGGCAGACCTATGGTAGATGCTATGCTATTTTTAAGTGCCATTTTGTGAGCTTCTAAATACTAGTCCAACTGTAATGGGTTTTAATTTTTTTGCAGTTATTGAAAAGAAATTATTATTTTTAGGTCAGAATTCTGATAGTTCTAGTATCCAAATTTATTCTTCAGCCTATCAAGGATTGTTAAAGAACATTGTAATTTCTGTATTTCCCCAAAATGAACAGATACAGGAGAAAAAATTGTAGCTAATATGTTGTTGGTTACATTCTGGTTTTGTTTTTTTTTTTTTTTTTTTTTTTTGGCTGTTTATTTATTGGTTTATTTCTTTTTCTGAGTAGGCAGCTTGACATATAGGAAAAATCTTGGCCTTTAGCTCCATTTAGATTTTACTTTAATTTTTTTCAGCATTTTCTAATGCAAATCTTTTATTGAGGCACATTACTTTGTTTCTTCTCTTGTAAAATAATGCTAATAATAATGCCCTTTCAGGGTGGTTGTAAGGGGTACATGACATAAAGTAGGCAAAAGATCTTTAATGTTTAAAAGGTTTACAAAATAGAAAAAACTGTGAAAATTCTCAGATCAATGTGATAAATATTTCTTAATGAGACCCTGTCTCAAAAAAAAAAAAAAAAAAAAAAGGACTGGGTATGTAGCTCAGTGGTAAAGCACTCCTGGGTTTAATATGCAGTGCCAAAACAAAAGAAAAAGAGTTGTTATCTGCATTATTTATGGTGTAGGATAAAAGAAACATTGTTCACCAAAGAGAAATCAATGTATTTAATAATAATGTTATAAGCATGCTATGTGAAAAAAAGAGGAAGATAGAAATAGAATTCAAATTACTACATGAAATACAGCCATTAATATATTATCTATTATTATGTATTTACCATGTTACTACTTTTGGTTTCAAGTTGGATATTACCTGTATTATTATGCTTAGTAAGATTTTTGATGCTCTTTTCTGTATTTTTAAGTAGTACATGCTCTTAATTACTTTGATAGGTCAAGAAATTATTTTTCTATAATAGCATATCTGTTTGAAATATAAACAGCCATTCAGATCCAGAAATATTTAAGAAGGAACATATTTGCAAATGCTCTAATATGAATGATAATGATAGCTGTACATATTTAAATTATAGCAGGATTCAGAAAGGGGAACAAGTGTTCTACAGTTTCATAGTTATTTCTGAGTTAGCAATTTGAAGTTTTATTTCATTAATATTTTGGGACATGAATTACCAGAATAGCTTATAGATAATTATATTATAAAAATGGAAACATTCAGCAACAAAGACAAATGACTTTTCTACCATTTTTTCTTAGTTCACATCATTGCTTTACTCATCCAATGGTGCTAACCTAAAACAATCCTATGTTAGAAATACAGGATTCTAAAGGGCTGGGGATGTGGCTCAAGCGGTAATGCGCTCACCTGGCATGCAGGGGGCGCTGGGTTCGATCCTCAGCACCACATAAAATAAAATAAAGATGTTGTGTCCGCTGAAAACTGAAAAATAAATATTCAAAAAAAAACAAGTAAAGAATTAAAATTATGAGGTAGGAAAGTGGAGGAAGGTATTAAAGTAGTAATTCCATAATTTTGCATTAATATGATAATTTTTGGTGTATTACCTTTCAGAACCTAAGTCACAGCTGCAACAATTTCATCAGGGACAGCACAGAATGTCAAGTACTGAACAAAATGGAGTAAAAGATAATAATCAACCAAGACATCTTCCTCGAAGTGATACCAGGCAGCCACGAAATGAAAAACCTCCTCGTTTTCAAAGAGACACCCAAAATCCAAAGTCACTTTTAGAAAGCAGTGGATTACCTAGAAATAGAGCTTCTGAAAGACCAAGTACTTCTTCAGGATCTGAAGTATGGGCTGAAGAAAGAATCAAGTGTGATTGACTATATTCTAGATATGACAGAACTAAAGATGCTTCATTTCCTCTAAGCTCTCAGCACAATGATGGTGCTTTTAAAAAAAGAGAGAATTCTATGCAAAGCAGATCAGGAAAAGGCCCATCTTATTCAGAGGCAAAAGAAAATCCACTTCCTCAAGAATCCATAGATTATAATAACCAAAAACGAGGGAAAAGAGAAAACCAAACAGGTAATCCTGATCATTTTTATGACAGGAAATCACGAACAATAAACAATGAAACTTTCAGTGGTATGAAAATTGAAAAACATTTTAATGTAAATACTGATTACCAAAATTCTGTCCCAGCTAATAGTTTCATTGGTGTTCCAAATGGAGAGACAGAAATGTCACTGAAAGGAAGACGAGTAGGACCAATTAAGCCTGGAGGACCTGTCACAGCTACACCTTATGATGAGAAAGTATTTTACAATAGTGGGCCCAAAAGAAGATCAGGCCCAATTAAGCCAGAAAAAGTGCTAGAATCATCTATCCCTGTGGAGTATGCAAAAATGTGGAAACCTGGAGATGAATGTTTTGCACTTTATTGGGAAGACAACAAGGTATGAATGCTATAAACACGTTAAGTACTAATATTCCCAAATGTAATATTCTGTTGGGAATTTATAGAAAGCCATTACTTGGAACTGTGTATTTGGTTCTGCACTTGTACTTGTTTAAAGCCTTTAAACAGTTTTATAGTTTATAAAAGAGAAACATTTAATTTTTTTATGGATGCTTAGACATCTTTCCCTTAAGATTTGATTAAGTTAGGTTTAATTTTAGCTTTCATATTATAAAATTATAGCAGTGATTAAGTATAGTCCAAATTTATTTCACTTGTCATTTGCTGACTTATAAATGTTTTTCATTTTAGTAATATTTTACTGATTCATAAGGAACAAATTTGTTGTGTGGTACAGAATAAAATTCTGCAGATTTTCATTTAAAGAGAACATATACATTCAGGCTACTTTAAAAAAAAATAAGAGCATGTGATTATTTACCTTATAATAAATGATTTAATGTTTATTAGATTGATAATTTAGAGGTTTTAATTTTTACATTATATGGTAGCTGAAAGGGAAAGAAGGAAGTTGGGAGAAAAGGAAAAGATAAAATCAGAACAAGCAGGAATCTAGCAGATCAAGTAAGAGCTTAGCCAAAGAAGACCAACATGCAAGAACAGGAAAGTCATGGACAGAAGGCCCCTTGGAGAGAAGTATTTTGTACATTCTCCTTTTACCCAACATGTTTTCAACCAACTGCTCTTCTTATCATTGAGGGCTTGACCTGAACATCAGCTCCTAGAAGAAGCATCTATGATTTTCCTCAAAAGTGATTTTCCCTCTCAATGCTTTGTTCACTTTAATTTTAAACTTAACATAATTTGTAAATATTTTTGGTTTTGATTCCTCAGTTGGTATCTTTCTCCTCTGCCTTACTATTAAATTCTTTAAAGGCAGGATTATGCCTGGGTTACTCCTCCCTACAGCATAGGGTTGTTTGTTTTTTTTTAATTGTTGACTATTGATTAGTTAACCTAGGTGGGGATTCTTAACAGAAAAAAATAGAGTGGTGAGGGGTTTGAAATAAGTATTTCATAGTTAGAATTCTATTAATTGATAAAGTAAGGGTGTGTCCATGCAAGTGGGTGTGTTCATGAAAGTGTGTGGCTAATGGGCGTGGAGGTAAATGTAACTGAAGTTGTTAAGGAACTGAAATTCAGACAAGGGAATTTTGATGGATCCTTTACAAGGATGCCTTAAAACTTGGGATCTGGAACAAAGTCCTGTTATATTCAATGATTATAAGGTATAAGCATGGTGTTAATCATTACCTGATAATGGCAACAAGGGGGGCAGAAAGGGTGGGAAATATAGATGGCATTACCTTTTAAAGCTTTTATATGAATATGGGATAGTATTTGCTTACAAGTGGCTCTCTGTATGTCCAGTCTTTATTCAAGGAGAGAAAGAAGGAAGAAGACAAAACTGTCCGTGTGTCCTTTTTTTTCTAGAAAAGCAAAAGCTTTCCCAGGAATACTAGCAAGACTTTAATTAAATCTCATTATTTGAACTATTTCAAATGGCCACTTTCTGGCTGTCAGAGAAGCTTGGAAAGCAGATGCAGTTTCTGCACTATCTAGACTCTGGTTCTACCAATTCAGACCACTTAACTTTCTAAAATTAAGGAATTATTTGATTTGGGTAGTAGGGAGGATTCCTTACATTTAGCTATTTCTCTCTCATTATAGAGGCAAGAGAAAGTGGTTAGTGTTTATCAAACCAACATTGATTTCTTGAAAGGGAATGCCCACTGTGTCAGATGCTTTTGTGAATGACTAAGGTGAGGTTCATGGAAGCATGTTTTCTCTAGGGACAACTTCTATATGAAGTTGTTCATGACCTGGTTTGTAAATATTCAGGCTTTCCACTGAAATTTCACAAAGATTGTGGAAGTAAAGGCAAAGCTTAAAACCAGCCCTCCACAGGAATATGGACGTCTCCTATACTATGTAGGCCTGCTGAAAAGAAAGGGAAAAAATTAGCATTGGTGATTGACTACCCACAAATGAAACAACAGAGAGGAATAACAGGTCTTCATCTATTCAGATAATTGGACTTAGCAAACAAATTCCTTCAACAAATATTAATTGAGTATTGAACAAAACATTATGAGTAGCTGCTAAGTGCCAGGTGCTTGGAATGTATAAGATAATTCAGACTATGTGCTGTCACCCAAATGCTTCCAAATACCTGATAGGATTAAGTTTTAATCTTAATTATAATTATCTATAAAAATCGGTAATAATTAATTTATCTATTACCTTAGTTGAATACGTTTTTAAAAAAACCCTAGCCTGATTATGGTGGTTCATAGCTGTAATCCCAGCAGCTCAGGAGTCTGAGGCAGGAGGATTACACGTTCAAAGCCAGCCCTCTCTTAAAATAAAAAAGGGCGGAGTATGTGGTTCAGTGGTTAAGTACCCTGGGTTCAATTCCTAGTACCATAAATATAAACTAAAAAAATTAAAAATAAACTTCTAGAATATAGTACCTAATACCCAAAATGTTTCAAGCTATGAGAGTGTTCTTAGAGTAACTGGATAATATTTTAAGGTGACTACTTTTTAAAAATTGTATACTTTCAGTTTAGGATAAGGACTATAGACTCTTAACTATATTATACTCTTAAGTATTGAAAATAAGATAAGCAACATTCTCCTGTGAAAGACAGAATTAGTTATCCTCTGAAACCATACAACTTAAGAGGTAGTTTTTAAATGTGTTGTCAAGAATAGAAAACTTTCCAATTTCCAACCAGAGACAAGGATGGAAATTTAAGAAAAGGAATTGACTCTAACTGTCAGTAAGAAACCATAATCTTTGTAATTGCATTGTAATGATATTTTGGAGATAATCAGTGTAATCTGTTGTTTTACAAAAATTCTTCCTAATACCTTTTCTTCTTTCTAGCATTGTTTCCAAAGAAGGATCTGAGAATTGGTGGGCAGTTCTCCTTCTTCATTGAGACTGCCAGACTAGTTCAGCTCTTTCTCCCCTCTGACCTGGAATATTTTAACAGCTTTCAAATTGGTTTCCTTGCCTTAAACCCCATTATTCTTAAATTTGTCATTAATAGTGTCACCATTGTGATTCTTCTCTTAGAACATGCTATTGTTTTTCCTTAAAATCTTTTACCTGCTGATGAAATACAGACTTGAGCATGAATACAGACCTTCCATTATCTGATCCTTACATACTTATCCTGCATTTCTTGTTGGCTTAACCACCTTCTCACATCATAATTAATTTAAAACTGTTTTTAGTTTTTTACACTCAGCTTCATGTTTTATGTCTTTGTAACTTCCCCTGGAATACCTGTCACTGCTCTTTATTTGACTAAATGCTCTTCACCCTTGAACCCATTCCATCTACCTCAGGAAGTTTTTCCTAAGCTCCTCAGTTTAAGTGCCACATCTCTACACCTGTATTATAATACTTATATAGAAGTGGGGTTTTTAGTATGAATCATTTTTCTTAAACTATAAGGTATTTTTGTATTAAAGATTTGACTTTATTTGGGGTGGGAAGAGTTTCTTAAATGAGGCCTTTTAAAAACTCACCTCTATGTCACGAGCTGAAAATACAAACCAGATAAGTGGTATACACGTCCTAAGTTCATAAGAGTATCAACTTATTTGTCTTCCTATGTCTGTTGAACTTCTTTGAACTGACACATAACTTCAGAAGTTCATAATTGAAGCATGTATGCAGCACAATTCACAGAACACAAGAATGTGAGGCTAAAAAATAAAGGAGGAAGTGAGAAAGTGTTATGTATACCCAAGACAAGATCTTAAGACAGAGTCCCAACATGGTGACTAAACCTGCAACAACCAGACCTGGGAAGGAAAACCATGGATTCACTGAACAGTTTTGTAGTACAAAATACACTAGTTAAATATAGCTAAAAAACAATTATTTCCTTATATTCTTGGGGTAATAAGATTTTTTTTGAAGGATGTAGAGAATGTGAATTTTTATTGCCTTTATTCTGGTGAACTTTTGAAGAGATACTGTTAGTAGATATATTGTTACAGTCAAGCATCCAGCTATCCTACCTTGAAGAAAATGTTCTCTAAGAGCAAATTATTTTTTATATTTATTTCACATTCACTAAACAACTTTCAGACCTATAATTTGGGTCTTGAATGTATTGATCTATATTGAAGAAGTACTCTATCATATGACCTACTCTCAAATATCATAACAAATTTTTAATTGTAATTATTATGTAAATAAGTTGCTTACAAGTCTGTAATATGCATGAGGTTCTCAGAGGCAAATTACACCAGGATAGATTATTTCAAACTCCACAAATCCCAGATTTGACTGAAGTGCTTACTCCTTACTCAATATCCTTACCTTACTCCAGCCATTTGTGATAAAGAAGCAATGACCTTTTTTCTTTGTAATTTATTTTTGTTATATATTTCTTTTTTTAAAATAAATTGCTTGTTAATATATTCTGATTTGTATCTATGTATTACCTTATCAGTATTAGAGGGTGAACTAATGGTAGGGTTTCTTTCTTAAAAATATTATGCATTGTCTAGTTAAACAGACCATCTCTAGAAGGCATAAAAATAGGGCCAAATACATTTTTATATTAAACTTTTTGTTAAATAAACTTAAATAGCAAAAAAAAAAAAACTACATTATGCATTGTTATAGTGATACACCTTGGAAATTCGTATTTCCATTAACATTGCCTTGGAGGATAGCATTGATTGTCATACTTAAAATTCCTTTTTCCCTTCTCAGTTTTACCGAGCAGAAGTTGAAGCCCTCCATTCTTCTGGTATGACAGCAGTTGTTAAATTCGTTGATTATGGAAACTACGAAGAGGTGCTACTAAGCAATATCAAGCCCATTCAGACAGAGGCATGGGTACGTGATCCAAATTCTGTACAAAGGCATAATCTATTTTGAAGAAAACATATAGCTCTAAGACATTAGTTATAGTCATACAAAATTTGCAAATGGAAAAATATTTTGAATTTGTTTAAAACTGGCTACCCCAAAATAAGATTTTAATTTAATAATTATTCTGAACTAAAATAAAAATGATTGCATTGGAATTACTTTTCTTATATAATGTGCTGTTTTATTACTTTGGAAATAGGTACCCTTATTTACATGTTTGCCAAAAATTTATATTTGTAAAATGGGTTTTTATGCATATTTTGTTTTTTTCCCATATTGTTATTTTAAATCTTACTAAACTATGTCCAGCAGTTGTAATAGTTAAATCTCTGTTGGATACATGTATATTGCTTATTCTTCTAGTTACATGTAAAATTTTTAAAAAATACTTTAAATTATATTTGAATTCACACTGCATTTGCCCCCCCTCACACACATACACACAAATATATGTACAGATTAACAATAAATATCTGTTTAATAATTATTTGATTAGTTTTATTGCCAAATGTTTGTCAAATCTGTGTGATAACTTTGATGATATAATTTAGAGCTTACTGGCCTCATTTAGAGTCCATTTTATATAGAACTCATGATTTTGTATAGTTTCTCAGCCACACTTGGTCAAAAACCTGGGCATAAGAAATCTTAGAATTAGTTTAATAAAATTTTTCTTATTTTTCTCACATCTCCCTGTGGATAGTTGTAAATACATTTATTATTGTAAGCCTAATTTCTTCCTATTTCCCTAAAATACCAAAATTTGCCAGAAAATTATATTTAGCAAGTAGCCTTTATCCTTGAAGCATACATTGTTCTCTCATGAGCTGATTTTAGTTTTGATTTTTTAAAGTTTTCTTTTGTATCTTTACTGGTTCCTCTACCCTCAAATATAAATAAAACAACAACATGGAACCTAATAGCAATAATCCATGTTAGGAGCCATGGATCTTTATTTTCTGCCTTTTTTTTTTCCTAAAAAAAAAATCATTTTCTAGATGATTTATCATCTTATATTTTACAATTTGACATTACTAATGGTTTACATGTTTACTTAAGAGATACTTTTTCTTGCTCTCATTTTTTAAAGTTTAACTGCTTTTCTTCTAAAAGACTGAAATACCATCAATATATAATTTATGCTTTTCTTTTCTTGGAGATATTTGATTTAACCATATATTTACTCTTGTTGTTATCATTGTAAATATTTTCATTCTATTTTTCCCATTAATATACTTAATCTAGTTTTGATGATGAAAGTAATTATTTATTTATCTATATTTCTAGACATTAAGTTCTGGTTTGCTATTCTCTATATACTCCTAATAGGTTTTAGCCTTAATAAAGAATCAGAAATAGAATTCTTATGTTATTTAGCTTTTTTTTTTTAAATATACACTTAGTCAGAATTTAATTCTTTTCTCCTTAAAGAAAATTTAGTTTTCTTACCTTGCTTCTTCTCACCTTTCTTTTAAAGTTCCAAGGTGATAAGGATCACATTCGTTATTCCTTACTGTACCTCTTCTGTTCAGAGCTTTTTATAGTCAGAGACTTTTCCTTTTCCCACCTTAATAGTTTTCATTGCCTTATCCTTGATTTTAAATCTATGCAAACTTAGCTGGAGAATATATTTTTATCAGATGTCATAGCCCATGTAATGATTCTATGCTGAACAACTATACTTCCTTTTTTTTGCTTACCCATTTGTGAATACTCATCTATGATTTAGTTTGCTATTTTTAAACTCATTTTCTTTTCCTGTATTTTATTTAGAAGTCTTTTATAAGGTACTTAAAATATTTTTCAAAAAGTATCAGGATAAATCATTAAATATTTTGGAAGTGTTAGTATTTCTTTAATTCTATTTATACATAATCAAATGATTCTTAATGGTTTATAATTTTGCAAAAATGAATATTTTTTTATTTGAGTGAATAATTACCTTGGTTGAGAGAAACCTCTCCTTCTTGAAATATAAAGGCCACTAATTTAATATTTCTTCATTATTCACCATTAAAATATATATATGTGTGTGTGTATGTGTACATATACATAAAAGCCCCTGCAGAAATATAATCTATGTGAATGTTAGTACATGTAATGTAAAGTTAGTGTGTGATTCTCTTAGCTGCCAACAGTGTTAATGTTGTGGACTGTGAGCACTTTTTCTTTTTGTGACTAGAGACTATAACATGGTTTAAATTAATCAAATATGTATCTAATTATCAAAAAGAATGGCATTCACTGTACCAATAAGAAGATAACACTAATTGATAAGTCATACTAGTAAAACTAAAGGGCTGCAAAGGTGCAAGGAAGTTGTTCAAGTCCTTAGCACAATTATTCATTTACACTGTGGATTGTGGAATTTTTAATTTTTTAACTCTTGCACTACAAATGTGCATTAGTATTTTTATTGTGAAATGATAATGTATCTTTTATTAAGATTTATGTTTGTTATTGGCACACGATTTTAGATAACCTCTTAAGTTTTCAGTTTTCCCCAGTGTAAGTGAAGACCTTTTAAGTAGTTTGCAAAAAAAAAAAAAAAAATGAGAGAGAGAGAAAAGGAAAAAAAAACCTGCATTTAAGCCAAAAGCCTTTACAGAAGTCAGTTGCTTGTATTGTTTCTTAGAGTTTTAAGGATCAAGCATTAAATAAAATGCATGAAATATTAAGAGACTCAATGACTAAGGTAACAGTCTATTGTATGAAAAATTAAAATAAAAATCAAGTAAATACTTTAAATCTAAGTGTTAATGTTTTTCTCATGAGATTTAGGAATTTTTTCGCCTTACATATGTCTATAGGCCAATTATTTATTTCCCTTTTTTCTCTGGAGATACCTTTTTAGTTCCAGAACATACTCAGGGATGATATTTTAAATGGCCAAATATATGTTCTAAATATTATTAAAGACTTTATTTCTTCCAAAATGATTGACTGAACTTTTTGGTAAGTCATGCTCAATTTTGGCTTTGTTGTTATTGCTCTAGCTAGATTTCACCTGGTTCTTTTGGCTACCATAAAACATTCTGTCTTCTTTCCTTTATTGTAGTGAACTTTCTAATTATCACATGTAATGTGGAATTTACAGCTCATTGTGAATTGGGTAAATGCTTTAACTTTTTTTCTGGCTTTTGTTTTGTAAAGATTGAGTCTTTGCACCATTGTAGGTTTTTCCATATGCTAGCAAAGCAAATGAAACATAATGGAGTCTCATGTATTGTTTATGAAATACATGGAGAAACAGTATTATTTTAGATTTTTAACTACTGTATGAGAAAATATTATGGCCCTTTCCCAACTGGCTTCTTGTAATTCTAAAACTATTAATAGAAAACCAGTAAACAGATGCCCCAGGAAATTTGGAAGCACTGTAAAATACCTTGGCACTACTGCTCAGATTGCTGCTCTGACAGTCCTTTTGTGTGTTTTGGGTGCTGTTGCTACTGAATTGTTCTTCTAAACCTGGGAGGATGCTGTTGAGTTCTGATTTTCCACATACATTCAGGACCTGGATTCTACTGAAACTTTTATGTCCTAAGCAGTGTTTTAGAACATGATGGTATCTAAGCTTTTCAAAGTTTTCAGTATCTGCTTCTTGCTATCAGGAAATGATCACTGTTCACCTACTGTTTTAACCAGAAAAATTATGATTGTGTAGGTAATGTTTGATAGGTAGATGGTTATTGTCTTTCAGGTGATTATTCTAAGTGTTTTTCTGTAAAATATGTATCTATTCAACATATTCTGTGCACATCTGTTAGATGCCAGGCATCACTTAAGTGAGAGGTATATATAAAAACCACAAAATACACCTGGTCTCTGCACAAAAGTAAGAAAGTTATAATTTTTACTATATGAAACACTTCAGTGTCTCATCAGGATCTTCTTGTGTTTTGAAACTTTAAAACAAAATAATAGTAGAGAAAATACTCTTTTATTAACTGAAGTTTTAGTTTAAGTAATATATAGATCTTTATTCTACCTTAGTTTGAAGATGAAATTTTTATGGAAGAAAGTATAGCAATAAATCTTGTTTATGTTCTTTTACTTTTTTATTATTATTTTTAAAGACAGGCGTGGCTTGTTGCTAAGCTGGCCTTGAACTCCTGGGCTCAGGTGATCTTCCTGCTTAAGCCTCACAAGTAGCTAGACTACAGGCACATGACATTGTGCCCAGCTTTATTTCACATATTTAAAAAGTAAAATTTGTTTTTAGATGAATTCAGCTCTGTTTTTTATAGTAATTACAATGTGTATACTTTCCAACTTAGCATACTTAGGAACTATCAATCTCAAGTTTTAGTTTTGAAGTAACTGCACATAGTTTTTGTTGTTCTTTATTTCTTTCTTTATTTTTAATAATGGCATCTTGGAAAGCACATTTGAAAGTCACCTTTTTAAATTCAAATAACATTCACAAAAACCCATAGATTATTCTAACCTATTTAAATGAGAAGAAAAATGAAGAATTGGGATATGTAAATTAAATAATTTAAAACAAAGCTTAATTATTACTAGAATGTATCCTGTTAACAATTTCAGTGACTTAATGATAAATTAGGTTATAAGTAGTTTGATTTTGATATTGAAAAATATAGTGGATTTTAAAAAGAAGACAGTTGTTATACAAAACATTAATTTCAGAGGAATATCAGAATTATGTAACAATGAATTTCTGCCAATTAGTATTTAATAAAAAGTGCAAATACTTAGTTGATCCAATCTATAAAGTTTTTTATTCTTGCTGATAAATTCTTAAAGTAATACAAATAATCTAGCATAATTACATTTTTTCACTAAACACATAGTTTGGTTAAAGTCACTAAAATATATGTTGGCTTCCACTATACATATTTTGGGAAATAGGCAATACCCATTTTCTTTTGCAAAGTAAACAGTAAATCAAGGCAAGGTACATGGTTAATTTAACCCATTTAAGAACATAATTTTCAAATTATAGGCTGTGGAACTTGATAACTTGTGTCAGTATCTTTCTTTTACTGGGGATTCAATCCACAGCCTTGTTCATGCTAATAAGCACATGCTCTACCACTGACCTGTGCCCCAATTCAACTTGTAGTATCTTTAGGCTTCATTTTAATAATCTTTGCTTGTATTAGACAAACTTTATTTCTTCTTCATCTATTACTCAACCTTTTGAAATTCCTACAGTAGATTGTTGATTATATAAAACCAATTTACTGAAGATACAAAATCTGTTGGCATAGAGAGGAGATGATTTATTCTTAAGTATACTCCATTTGCTTAAGTATGTCACTTTAAAAATTGTTCATTTCTGACCCTTAAAAGTCAAATTCAGATTGTAACAGCTAAACCTAATGGAAAATTATGAAAATCTTGAGATTTAGTTTTGATCTAGCTATACTATTCAATAGAGATAATTTATTTCATCTTTTAAATTAATGTTAAAAGTAATATACTATTTTAAGAATGTGTACAAAAGTATGTTTAAATTTTAATATAATGTAATCTTTTCAAACTATGTAAAAGCTTTTTTAAATGGTTTCTGGGTAAACTGATTTTTCTTTATTGATCAATAAAAGTACATATTATATATATATATATATATATATATATATACACACACATATATTTTTACATATATACATACATATATACACATACATGTATATATATATATATAATATATACACACACATATATATATGTATATGTATATATATAATTTTTTTTTCTCTTTCTGAAGACAAAGTAACTCCCACAGTAAAGTAACATATCAGGGTATTACCTAAGACATTTTTCTTTTTAGTTAATGATATTCTTGAGGTTTCTAACTTTAAAGTTTGTAAAGCAAGTTAATCCTCAAATTACTTAAATTTTAGTCATTTTCTCTGTCAGGTTAGCATAATTATTTGAAAAATATATAGCATTCTTTTGTTATACACATGAATTATAATAGTATGAGATGATACTTTAATCTTTTATCATCTGAGTCTCCCTTTTATTAATGGCATGGACTTGTGAATATGTTGTGTTGGTTAATTAAGAAGTAAATTCATGATGCTTTACCTTTATACTGACTATTATATAATTTTAATTTTGTCCTTTGAAGTAATCTGAATGGGGCTTTTATGGGTGAGAGCCACCGCTGAAGGGGGTTGGAATTGTCAGGTGCAGTTATTTTCTCCTCATACTTTTTTGATTCAGTAAACCCAGGGTTGTTCACTTCTAAATACAAATTTTGTCTTTTCATTTATTTAACTTAAAGGGAATTTTAAAACTATATTTTCCAACTCCTTTGAATTTTACCATTTCTAGATGGAGGACTTGCTAATATGCTCATTGCACAGGGAAATAGTAATGAAATCAATGCATTATAAGGATATTTTGTTTTATTTCTATGTTCCCAAAGATGTCAGCCTTACATTTGTAAATCTTAAAAGGCATCCTTCTTGAATTAAAGAAAAAATGAAATTCTGTTTTAGTTTCTGGTAAATTTCTGAGACTTTTTCATCTGCATCTAGAATACCAGTAAAACAATGTTGATTATCGAACTATAGATCATTTCCTTTCAGTGGGATCTCCCTCAGTGTGGTTCTGTGTCTTCTAAAGTCAGTGATGGTGTACCTCAACGATTTGGACTAAAAGTTGACTTATGATGCATATTTGATTGCATACCATAATGAGTTATCAGTTACCCATTCTCTTTTTAATCTTACACAGTCATCTGTGTATCTCTATTTAATGCTCTTTCTCTGTATACTTAACTTTTTTCTCTATACTTAACTTTTACCATCTTATTTATTAGTCATTTCCCTTAGTTTTCATTCAGTTTCTTAAACATTGTGTCCTTTATTTAATTTTTTTTAACTTCTGGTATCTTTTTGTACAAATAAAAATAGTCTTCCTACTGATCCTAATTTTCTGAACTTTACTGGATCTATGCTGTCTATTCTAGAATCATATCCAATAGGTTTTACTGTTAAACTTCTAGCAAAAATAGCAGAATTTATCTATCTCCTTGTGAGAAATACTTTGGTATTATAGAGCTTCCAGTTCCATTAAGCTTGGGAACTACTGGCAGGAGTTTTACACCTTGGCTTGAAATAAGTCCCTTAGTGGCCTGTCATTGGCTGAGAGCTCCATTCAGAAGGGAAAGGAAATACTGCAACAGTGAGTACATTTTATTTGCTTTTTAAAAAAACTCATAATTTATTAAGAGTAAACATAATGAAGAAGTTTTTAATTTGCAGCTTAGAGCATCATAAAAATACTGAAGTCATTTTTTGAGGGATATGTTTTTCTTCTCACCTCATCCATTTAGTTTTCTAAAGTATGTTCTAAGAACATGAGTTCTGTTTTATACTTAAACAGATTTGGAAAATGCTGTGTTAAGTAAGTCCTTTTTGATTACAGGACTTATTTGAGTCACTAACAAGTTAATAAATATCTTAACTATTTTCTTAACTTGATGGTTTTTAAATCTCCCATCTAAAAAATGAGAAATATTTATCCTTAAAATTTATTGTTATACATTTTCCAAACCTCTTATAATGTATATTTTTGTAGTTGTAGATGGACAGAATGCCTATATTTTATTTGTTAATTTTTATGTGGTGCTAAGGATTGAATCCAGTGCCTCATGCATGCTAGGCAAGTGCTTTGCCACTGAGCTACAGCCCCTATAATGTATTTTTGTTTTAAATGAAGACTAAATGTATACAGAACAACTTCTCCTCAAACAACAAACATTTCAAGATTTTCTATGACTAGGGAGCAAAATATTTTTCTGAAATTTTATGCCCTTTTAAATCTTTCTGCTGTTACAGTAGGATTTAATTTCATAAAATATTTTATTGTACATGTAATTATACACAATTCACTATCTTTTGTATAACATTCAGAAATTGCCATTTGTGAAAACGCCTTTTGTAGCTTTCATAATATTATTGTCTTTTCCTATTATTCTCACCTAATAACACACATGATGTTTACATTTTCTATCAGTACGGTATTTCATCATTTTTTTGGATTTTTTTCTTTGGAGTTTTTCACCTAGTCTAAGGTGAAATATAAAGCCCTCTTCCCCAATCTCCTGTTTTTCATTAAACTGGCATTGACTATTAAGTAAAAAAAAAAAAAAGTGTCCAAGTAAGTTAATTCCACTGAGTGTGTGGATATTCTTAAATGGAGAAGAGGACTTATAAAGACCAATGTGTTTGCTTTGTACTAACATTTGTATTATTCTTTTAATAATGCACCAGTGAATTGCCTTAGGCCTTTATATATTATTGTTTTATGTATTTAAAAGCTTGTTCTTCAAAGCCTCCTGGGAAACTAATTCTTCTAACTACTCTAGGTCTCCTGTTTTTATTTTATTGATTTCATTTGTTAAATCAGATGAACTGATAATCTTGGATCTGATGCCAGAGCTCACTTGAGAGATCTGGAAGAAAAAATATCCTTATTCAAGTTATATCCTCTTTTAGGCACTTATTTATAAGTTAAGGAAGAATTTACTGTTGCATATTAACTGTAGGAATGCTAAGGAATTATATGAATAATAAGTAGATGTATACTACAAGTTGATGGCATCAGAATTTTAAGTTAGTCCATGAACTACTGTTGTTAGATGAAACAGTGGAAGGAGGGCAGCAATTATTTAATTATTTATTGAATAATTGGTGTAGTCCTGGTGATCACCTTGATTATATTAAAAAATGACAAGCCTGGTTAATTTTTCTTTTCTTTTTTTTTAAACCAAATATTCCTTAATTTCTTTTTTGTACCAAAAAGTCTTTGGAAAACAGATCTCACTGTGTATGTGTAAAAGACTAAAAAGATATAAGTATAAGATGCATTTCCTTTCCTCCAGAAACCACTTAGTAAATATTGATAAGGCTGCCATCAGACTGAAATGGTGCCATCTTTGAATCATTGCTGTCTTTGTTCCTGGTTACAATTTTGTTATGTATGTTAAGTGACTGGAATACCATGAAGAAATTAATTTTGGAAGCCTAACACTGGCTTCCAAAACTCTATTAACTTTAACACACCTTTATTGGCATTTTTTGTCAAGTTAAATAAATATGCTTGCTTCTCTCAGATTGTGTAATTAGGAAATTAGGGTCAACTCTCTTGATCAAGATTAACAAACAGCTTATTATACAAAGCAAGATATTAGAAATCACTTTTAATTCTGGTTCAAATTCTAAAATGTATGTACCTGTAATTTTTTAAGTGTTGGTGATTATTTTTTGGTAACATTAAGTGGATAATTTAGTATAACACAATGAGCATTTTATTATGAAAAGACATGAATAAGGTTTACAATAACATGGACAAAGTATACTAATGTACTTTTTTTTCATAAGGTAACCAGATGGTGTGAAATCTTCATATATCAAGAAATCCTGAAATTGGTTGTCTGTACCCAAAAGAATATTAGACTTGATCAGATTTTTTTAAAATATGAAACTGAAATCTTAAAGGGAAAGAGAGAGAGAGAGAGAATTAATTAATTCTTACTTTAAATTTCTTAGGTCTTTTAGGTTACCCTTTATTTCCTTTTCTTTACTCCACATCTCTACCTCTCACTCCTTATCCAGACTCTTCCTCCTCATCTTCTTCATTTATTTTATTTTGGTTTGTTAATGTTTGCCACCTTATTTATCTTAAAGGTGTCAGATTACTTTTAAATATTGGGTTGGAAATATTACAATCTAGATAGGACTGATGCTTAAGTGAAGAACAGTTGGAGTATCTTTCAAAGTTCACAAATACCTTGATATTTCTGGTTAATTTGTATTCCCTAACTTGTATAACTGCTAATTTTGCACTTGACCCTACTGATAGTTGTTCTCAGAAATGGAAAAATAGAGGCTGAAGTACATTGGGGCTTCTTATTAAAAACATCTACAATTGATTAATTGGTCATAGTTCATTTGAATTGTATTCTTAGAAAATTAGTAAAGGAAATAAATTTCTTCATTGTCTGTATTTAAAACTCATTAAAGTTTAAATAGGATGAGAAATTAAAACATATAATTCCTGTAAGAAAAATTAAGAAATCTGTAGACTAAAAACTAGAGAGTCTAAATTTTGTTATAGAAAATTAAGAAAGTCTACATTAAAAGTATTCTAGTCATAATTTTGAAAAGAATATGAGATTTATATCTCTAGAAGATGATGCATATACATTGCTGCTTGTTGAAAATACTCAAAGTTGGTTATGAAAAGACAACTGTGAATTTTTTTTTCCATTTGAATGATTATAAGTGTCTTACTGACAATAATCATTGAGGGAAGATGATTAAGATAGGTAAAAATGTAGCCACAGAGTAGATTAAAAGTTGATGGATGTCTGGTTCTTCAGCACTTTTCAAAATAATTTTTATAATATTGCAATTAAAAAGTTTAACTGAAAATGTCAAACAAAAATCATAAGTAAACTTCTTTAAAGAATAATTATTAAATATTTTTACTTTCTGAAAAGAGGATTACTATACTTTGATATTCTAATCAATTGCACATAAATGGCAAAGTATAGCCAAAAATAATTTCTAATGTCATTTACATTCATTGCCATACATGAACCCAAGGCTGAGAAATATTTTCAGATTCTTGTGTGCTTTATCCTGAAAGAATTTGGTGAAAAGGGTCACTGAGAGAATTAAATGTTTTTTGCTCTTCCTTGGGGAGAGGGCAAGGCTGGTTTTGGGCAAATTACTTCCACCTCCCTTTTTGCCCTGCTTCAGCTCCAGGGGAGCTGGAGATGCACAGGAGGAATCAGAAGACCTGGGTTCGAGTCCCGGCTCTGCTACTTACTACCTATGTGACTTTGGGTAAGTTCCTTAACATCTCTGGGTCTCAGTAGCAGTACAGGTTCTTATGAGGATTAAGTAATACAATCGAGGTAAATGTGATTTGTAACCTCTCAACATCTACAAAAACATAAATTTTTATTACAGGCTTGGCCTCCTCCCCTTTTCTTCTGTTGTCTAGTGGTCTCAGCTTTGCATTTGTATAGCACCCCAGGCTGATTGTACTCCTTTTGCTTCTCCTTATATTCTCTACATATGAGAACTGTTATTTCTATCCTCTGCATGCTTCAGAGTTCTGTACTCTTATGAATTTAAAACCAGATTGATTAATCTTCACTATAGTGTGTAGACTACTGTTATCCCTTCTTACCCTTCCTACTCTATTACCCTTCTTTAATCTTCCCAGAATTCTGTGCTTAGAAACATCAAAGAATACATTTCTAATTTATGAAAATTCAGTCAGTGTTGGGAAAAAAGATTTTGGCACAGTGAAGTCCTTAAAGTCCTGTTTCCTAGCTTGCTCCTGTTGTTTGTTAGTAAGGTTAACTGGGAAACTAGAATATAAATGTGCCTCTAGTTCTTTCATCTTCTCTGTGAGAAAGGAGATGGAAATAGTTCCAAATTTAAAGTTCTTCTGAGGTCTCACTGGAAATCTAGATTCTTAACTTGAGGAATAATTGTAGAAGAAATAAGGGGCTTGATGGCCATTTCTTTGGTCAGTTGAGTAACATCTGATATGCCTGTTCTCAGTAAAATAAATGCTGGCCCACTTTCAGCCAAACTTAATTTACAGTGCTGTCTTTAGAAAGCACTCAGTTTATGGAGGGTGCATATTGCTGAGGTAAAAGTAGAATTTGCCTTCTGGATCACATCTGACTTCAAATCAAGGAATCCTTATGAGTACTAAGAGCTTGGTCAATCCTCTCCCCACCCCCATCTAAGAATGCTTAGTTTGGCTATCTGTAAATAATAGTGATAACAGCCACTTATAGGAACTGCTTGCCATATTAATGACTAATTACTGTGTGGCACAATAACAGTTACTCGTGTCATGATTAACTTTATTAAGGCTTTTATTTTTTTTAGCCTCAAACCATTGACTTATGCTCAATATGGTTTCTTGCTGAAGTAGCAGTGTCATCTTTTTTTGACTAAAAATTAAAGAGAAATCCTGACTTCTGGACGTAATAAACTACAAATTGAAACAATTAGTATAGTTTTAAGATTATTAATTAATGGGGGGAAAGTAAATGATAACACTCATGCTGGCAGGGATGCAGTAATATGGGTACTCTTATACATTGCTAATAGCAGTGCGAAGTGTTATGATTCTTTTGATTTTTTTTCTTTTCTCCCAAGACTTAAAAGTGTTCATAAATTTGAATCCAGTATTTCTACTGTTGTTAATGTCTCCCCCTGAAGTATAGAAAAAGAAAAAGAGTTAATTGCTGGGAGATTATTATTACAACATTTTCATAATAGCAAAAAAAAAGAAAACTAGAATCGACCTAAATGTCCATAGTAAGAGAATGGTAAAATATCATCTATCTGAAATATTATACATTTATCATAAAAGATCATTATAAAGACTTTAATATATGGGAAGCCTTTATAGTAAGTGAATAAAAATAATTCAGTCTTATATGAGAATATATTCAACATTGTAGTTGATTTTAAGTGATAATGTAGCCCCAGTATGTATAAATTCAGTTTTATAAACTTTTTAATATACTTTCAATTAAAAAATTCAGAAGCAAGTAAAATGAACAAGAATTATTTTATGACCGTTCATTCTCAGTTTCTAGTCTTTTAGTAACATAAGGAAAGTATTTGATCCACAAGTGATATAACCCTTCTGGGTTTATTAAGCCCAAGCTAACAGGTAACCATTCAACCAATTATCAGTAGAGGGGTCTCATGAGGAAGTTGATGTTTGAGAGTCTATCTAGTAATAATATTGTGACCCTTGGAAATCAGCAAAATTCAGTATTGGAAAATGTCCTGTGAAGCAGATTTTAGGCTCTTGGTTATATGGCAATATAATCCCAGGAATGTTAACAAAGTTTCACGTCATCTTGAGTTCATCTTTATGCCAGGTATGAATATATTCAACAAATAAAAATGTTATCCAGGTACCTGAGCAAAGCAAGACACAATGTGTGTATACATGTGCATGCACTTATGCACACACATGTGAAACATACTAGTGTTTGAAAATTTGTGGTATTTGCTAAATTGTTCCTTTGAGGGATTTATCTCAGTAAAGAGAGCAAGAAAATAAGGCAGGAAATTATTTTTTAAGACACTGTTTAATTTCATAAGGTTTAACCTAATCTACTGACCTATTCATCTATTATCAACACTCATGGAGAGAGATTTTCCTATCACTTTCAAATGAGAAAAATGTTTTAGTGCTCATCATAATTTTTGTATGACAGCTGTAAAGTGTTGTCCATCACTAGCAATGAAATTTAAAAACGGAATCCAAATAGGAAACTACATAATCCTATTAAGAATAGATGTTCTTATGATCAAAAAGAAGTCTGTAAACTACCATAGAGTAATCTGTGTCATTGGAGGGCACAATTCTATTATCATAGACACTTAATCTCTAATTGCTACCATCCCAAAATATTGGTAAAATTTCTAAAAAAGAACCCAAAACAACTTAGGATCTCTAAAACTACAGAGAGTTTAGAAAAATAACCTGTCTCACAGTTCATACTATGAATGTTATAACTCTTGAAACAGAGAAATATTACTAGGGGATTTATGAAATTGATGAACACCCCTTATTTTTAAAGTATGTTACTGACAAATTCTCAAGTAAATGTACAAATTTGCTAAGTGTACAAAATAATAATTTGTATTTATCTAAATTTCTGTGGATAAATGTATTCAAATGAATAATGTTAATGTCAAGAATTTGAAAATATTTGGTGAATTTTAGTGCTTTATTATACTTTCCTTCTCAAGTAGTCATGTTCTTGGAAAAGATAATAATCTATATCTGTAGATACAAAGGGAGGGGGGAAAATTTTAACTTGAATGAGTTTTATAAAGATGGTTTCTGTATTTGATAAGCTGGTTGGATTTCTCTCAGTTTTTAAAAAAATGCCTCCTTTCTTCACTGAAAGAAAAATGAGCATGAATACCAACACATTGCAAAGTCATTTTGTAAGTATAAGGTGCCACATAAGAGCTAGTTTGGCATTGTGTGCTAGGTTCTTTGCCTCTATAACTCACTAGGATAAAATGTTTAAATAGCTTGACTCAAACCAATAAAAGAAAACCATTTTATGTTGCATCTGGCATTATAAAGAATAGAAATTTACATTTGGGAACTGATATCTCACTTTATTGTATTCTTTAGTTTTTGTACCAGAAATTAGTTCTAAGCTCTGTATTTACCTTAATTCATTGCTTTCATTATATATTTAAAATGTTAAATGGAAAGCACTTGATATTTATTCATATTAACTTCATAAAAGTTTTATTACATAATTAGCCTAATTTTATCCTTTAGCCTCTGCATCTACTGTAATATGTTGAGAGAGCATGAACTTTAGAGTCCAGCATAACCTAGGTATATATAATCTTTTTTAACCTCGGTTATATTTTCTCCTCTGAAAAATAACAGTAACCTCATAGGGTGGTTGTGAGGAACACAGAAACTGCTCAATAAATATTTTGTTAGGTCGCAGGATGATTAAAATGTCAGGCATGTGGGTTCTGAATCAGTGTTAGTTTCATTTCTTTAGGTTTCCTTTAAGGCTTTGGAAAGAGTATCCTCATTTATTGGTAATATCTGAAAAGTGATGATTTTTGACCCTGAATTGCAGAAGCAGGTACAAATTGAAATTAGAACTTGTATATCCATCCTGAATTACTTACCTTGGAAGGAAACCCTCACTGGTTCTTCCTACCCTCCTTTTCTTCAAGCTAATTTCTTTTCTTTCATTTTTTTTTGTTAAAATTTTATTTTCTGCTCGAATGTTATTAATAAAATGAATTTTTATATTTACTCTTAAAATATAGCTCTAATATAAAATCCACATTTTTTAAAGTAAACGAATTTTTTTCAGAAAATGATTGAATCATGGTCCCTTAAGCTAATGATATTTGCTGCAAAGTTATATTGATTTCTATTTTTTTTTCTTTATGGAAACTATTTTATTCCATGCTTTCAAAATTTTATGGTTTTTAACAGCCTTCATAAATCAGCAACTTCATTTTAGCTCTGATACAAGGCTTTTCTGCCAGTCCTACAAAAAGTGCACCTGCTATTTGACATTGACAGGAGTCCTGTCAAAACCTGGGTTTTGCATAAATTAGTGTTTAACCCTAGACAAACTTTTCCTCCTACTTAAGTGCAGTTTTTAAAAGACTGTCATGCCTTTCTTCAAAAGCAATGAAAGTGAAATTTAACATAGTATACATTTTATACTCTGAACAAAGAAGTTTATAAACTGTTTGAAAACTATGAATTTCTGTCTTTTTGACTTCTCATTGAGCCTTAATAAGCTTCACTCTAAAAATAACGATATAGACTTCATCTCTCAGAACTCACCATCCAAATGATTTGTTTTTGTGTATTTTTAAAATATAGAACTTGCATTTGATGGAAATAAGTTCATATCCCTTATTATTCTTGGAGAAAATCTTTGTGATATCTTTTCCTTTCTTTAACCATCTAAAATGATTGTGAAAGATTCCTAAGCTTGGGAATAATATTTTTTTAAAACGGAAATGTTATATACTGTCTAACTTCTCAAATACTGAACACTATGGAAAAGAGGGGGGAAATTCATAAATTTAAACATACTGAGTGAAATCTATATATTTGATAGTAACGAGATGATATTACTTCTCTGTGAACTTATTGAGGTAAAATAGTATAAACGGTTGAGAATGTGAGGACTAAAGTTCCTTCTGTTCAACATGGTTACCATTTGAAATACTTCTTCTGTGCCACCAGATATATTACTTGTTACACATTAACTGGTTTAATATCTATAGGATCTCTATGGAATCTTCATTTTATACACCAGAAAAGCTATAAATTCAGGTTTAGAGATATTAAGTAACTTGTCTAAAATCTTTGGGCTGGGTTTCAGAACTGATGTTTAGGTTTAGTACTAGCTAACACCATAGAGCATGATCCTATATTTTACCTATAAATGGAAGCAAATGAAATTACCTACTGGAGAATTTTTGTGTGAGTTTAATGAAATGATATACCTAAGAATGTTCAGCATAACAGTAACTTCTAATTTGATATGTGATAGGTTGTTCTGATAAGGTGTCTTTCATTCATTTATTTTAACCAATCTTAGTTCTCACAATTTAAGATGTATTTGAGTAGAATTATCAGCTGATATTTTTCAAGGGACTAGAAACTATTTTGCAAATGGTAGAAAATAAACCTACCTAGGCCTTTTAATCTATTATTTCTTGCTATTATAGTTTAATCTTATACTAAGACTCTCTTATCACCGTCTAAATTTCACTAGAAAATAGTTCCAAGATTAAGGTACTTTTAACTACCTATCTAGATGGTACCCTTTTAGATGGCAGTCCTCTATTTACTATGCAAAAACAAAGGCTAATAAATTATCAAAATAGCTTTTGATAAATATCTGATATGATGTTACAGTTATTCACTATGCCAATGATGATACTGTGCCAAAGTAATATCTTTTATTAGTGCACAAACATCAACAACACTTAAATTTAGAACTTTGTATGTAGGTCAGAAAAACTGTTCTCTACAAATACATAATGAAATAGACCTGGGAGGTTATAGAAATTTCGGTTAATGGCAAGCACAGTATGAGTGAATACTGATCAAGCAACTGATAAAAACATTAACATTAAACCAGTTCCCTGATAGACATATAAATTGCCTAGAACAGTACCTTCCTCATGAGAAATACATATTAGTGTTATGTTCTTCTAGGCAGGCCATACTTAAAATATTATTGTGATTTTTAGGTTATGTGGAAAAGTAAATACTAAACTGTATAAAAGATGATCAAAATGATGCATATTCTAAAAATAATGGTATTTGACAAATGATTCTTATTAATAGAGTAAGAGAAGTTATTATATTTGCCTTTAAATAACTTAAAATCTTTTCTATGGTAGAGGAAACAGACTGATCTGGAAAACATAAATAGAAGTTCCAGAAATGCAGGTTTATACTTTATAGTGAAAAATACAAAACAGTAGAATTGGCTGTCCAAGAAAGCTTCAGCTAACTTCACCAGTTATTTCAAGGGGGCAAAACCAGCATTTGTGTGATACAGCAAAGGAATCTTGTACTGCAGAGGAGATCACATCAGTGACTCCTAGGTATACCTAAAATGAAAACTTAGCTGGCTTAATAACTGATAAAATGAGTTAAAACTTATCTTTTCTATATGCTTCACTAAAGAGAAGTAATTATAGTTTATTATGCAAGCATTGTTAGTATGAGTAGTTAGACATGAATTAGAAATTAAATGTGATAATGGTATTATTATGTTGGGGCTCTATTTGCTTTAAGGTTAGAATTTTTCATTCTTTTCCCTTTTTTTTCTTTTTTATTTTTTATACCTTTATTTTTAAAATTTATTTTTATGTGCTTCTGAGGATTGAACCCTCATATATGCTAGGTGAGGCTTTACCACTGAGCCACAACCCCAGTCCCTACTATCTTATTTTCTTAATCATCAATAAAGGATCAAATTATTTATTTCTGTATCATTTGGTATTGCAGCTTTTTAAAAATAAGTATATGAGGCATTTTGTCCCAATTTTTTCTTCTGCATTCTAACCCTTAGTGCTCTTTAAAAGCAAAAGATCTGGTTTGTAATTTATCAATTTAACATGAAAATTTTTCTTTTAATTCAGTTTCTTATGTCTGTATTACAAAATTCACTGTAACATACCATGTATCTCTGTCTCAGTTGGTCAGTGAGATAAAATGCATGGAATTGACTCTTTAGAGTCAAAGGCAGTGTGGTATTATGTTATAGTAATTATTACTTTCAGGGAAAGAATTTAGTTAACCTATCTTAAATTATATTAGTCAATTTAAGATGTAAAAATGATAGAAATTATAATTAAAACAGTTGAACACCTGTAATTAGTGCTCATCTATCTTAACCATAAATATTTTTAATACATATTTGCTCAACTAGCATATTTGAGCACAGCATTGCTTTTGCAAACATTAATTATGTATGTTGACTTGAAAACATATCAATAGACATAAATAGGTGTATATATATTTTCCATTTTTAATCATTATTGCTATACTTCTACTTTTAATATTGTTGTGTTTAGCCTGTTCCATTTTATGACTTTTACTAAAATTTCAAGTGTACAGACTGAGGGTGAGATATTAAACAGATTAATCATGTTAATTTATTTTAATTCCATCTTTAAATATTCATATTTTATGTAGTGTCTTTAACTTTTTATTGATCATTTTCAATCTTGATCCTCCGCTAATTTCCTCCCTCCTTTTGTTCTGTTTGATGGTTTTGCTATAATTCAAAAGAAAAAAAAGATTGACTTTCTTGCGAAACAAAAACAATGGCAGCAACAAACTGAACTATAATGTAAAATTATTAGTTTTTGTGTGTAGTTTTTGAACTTCTGAAGAAATAAAAGAAAGGCAGGGTGAGAACCTTTTTTCCTTGAATTGGCCCTTTGATTTTCTCCAAAGACCTCTTCACTTTCTTTATCTGCACAAAGTAATTTGGGGAATACTGTTAACAGGGAGCTAAGTTCCTGATTTTCAGGAAAATCCGTGAATCTGCATAGTTTAAGTGAAGGAAGGATGTATATTTTATTAACCTGAAGTTATTTAATTTAGGATAGTAACCAATATAAAGTTGTTAAACTCTTTATTATCTCATATAATTCTCCTAGTAAATCTCTGGAGTCCTGATTATTTTGTATGTGAAAAAAATTGAGACATAGGGAAAGCATAGTTAAATGCTTAGGTTGTAGTAGACTCTAAGCCCAGACTCAGATCTGATTTAAAGGACAGAGCTCTTAAATGCCAGTTCCTTAACATAATATTTCTCCAGGAAATCTCCCAACACATTAGAGCAGGAATATGCTGCCTACTCTGACTTCTGGAGTGTTGGTAATCTATTTAACCTTTAGCTAAAACAGGCAGTGTGTTTTAGAGAGAGGTACATGTCTTTACAAGTGATACATTCATTCTTTGGACTGCACTATAGGATCTCAACAAAGATGATGACCATTAAATGGTATTTACACTACCTGCAGGGTTATGCAATTCTTTTATTCAGAATTGACCATAGAATCTTAAGGACATTATTCTAAGTAAAATAAAACAAATACTGCATGATCTCACTTAACACATGGAATCTAAAAAAATCAAATCCACAGAAACAAAGAATAGGATTGTGGTAACCAGGAAAAAGAGTTAAGGAAAACGGGGAGATGTTGTGTTCAAAGGGTACAAAGTTTCATATGCAAGATGAATGAGCTCAAGATCATGGTGACTGGGCTCTATTTACTATGCAAAAATAAAGGCTAATAATACCAAAATAGATTTTGATAAATATCTGTATGGTGTTAACAGTGGACTGGGATTGTGGCTCAGTGGTAGAGCACTCACCTCGTACGGGCGGGACCCAGGTTCAATCCTCAGGACCACATAAAAATAAAACCATTGTATTGTGTCCACCTACACCTAAAAAATAAATAAATATTTAAAAAAAATTTTTAAAAAGATCTTGGTGACCACAATTGACGATATACAGTATTGTATACTCGAAATTTGCTTAAAGGATAGAACTTCAATATTCTCACCACAAAAAGAGAGAGAGAGAGAATAAATATGGTAATGTTTTTCCGAAACATAATTAGGAAAAAATAGTAACCATGTGAGATAGTAGATTTGTTAATTAGTTTTTGATCATTTCATAGTATCAAAATATCAAGTTGTACCCCTTAAATTCATGACTGCTATTTGCCCTTATGTTTGTTTGTCAATTATGCTTCAATAATGATGAAAAAAATTTAAAAGAATCAACCCTAGAAAATTAGGCTATTAAATTAAGAAAAACTCTCTGAAGCAAGAAATGTAAATATACACTGTGTAATGCAATGCAAAGAACTTTAGGTTGTACAGCCTAGGGATCTTCTGAAGCATGGTCACTTAACATAACTCTGAAATGGGAGATTAAATAATTCAGAGCATTCTTGCAAAGAGTAAAGGAGACAAGATACGTAATGCAAGCACATGGTAGAATAAACATTCGTTCCCTTTTTTCTATTGTTAAGTTGTAAATAAACTTAGATGTACTTTTGAATGAAAGAGGACCCATAACATTTATCATTTTGGAAGACGTAAGGCCGAAATTAGTCTCTTTTCTATACTTTATTCTCCTACTTAAAATATGGATGCAACCTTTTGATACTTATCTGAATTTTCATAAGTACCTAATCCCCTAAAAGTAGCTTTTTTGCTTTGTATCAAAGAGTTAAAAAATCATGTTTAGGAAAAACATTACTATATTTGTTCATTTAAAAATCCCACATTTTCTTTTATGTTAAAGTTTTAAGTCTATTCAGATTGTGCTTTAGTTAGCATAAAATGAAACACTTGAGCTAGTAAGAATTTGTATGGTTTTTATCATACCTGGTAAAATCAAGAATATTTATTTCCTTTGAAAATATGAATTTTAAAAAGAAAAGATCAGAAACTTGGTGAAATATTCCTCAGTCCTCTGATATAGGAATAAATCATTATATCAGCCATGCATTTTGGAAGAGTTGTTTGCTAATTAGATTTTGAATCTGATTTTTTCTTTTGTCTTAAATTAGTGCTTTCTTTTTTTCTCATTTCTGCCATAAAATGCTTTGGTTTATATAAAATATTGCCAGATATATGTATACGTTAAACAAAAGTGGGGCTGGGGTTCAGTGGTAGCACAATTGCCTGGCACTGGGTTCAATTTTTAGCATTGCATATAAATAAATAAAGATCTATTAACAACTACAAAAAATATTATTAAAAAAAGTGGTCTTAGAGCTGCTCTAGGGAAAAGGGAGAGAGACTATAATTCCCTATTATGTTTTCTTCTAAAGTGGAATTTTGTTTTACTCAAAGCTTCAAACACTAAGAAAATTTAGTCTTATAAATTTTAGTATATTTGCTTATATAATAGCTTTTTCGTATGTTAGTGAAGTCCATGGTTTTTTTTTCCCTCCATTTAGTTGAGCTTTTATTATTAGACAATTTATGGAATTAAAAGTAGGGTATAGATTTTCTCTGTAATCACAGACAAAAGAGAAAGGGCTCTGAACTCAGAGTTGGAGTCCTGCATTCCAATTCCTATTTTTTCACTAGCTCACTTTCTTTTATCAATCAAGTACTCCACTCCGTTGGTTCCCAGTGTATAGCAGAGGTTTGATTAGGTTGAGTTTTTAATATCTGTGCCTTGAGTGTTACAAATCTTGGGACACTGAGGAAGAGAAAGCCAAAGAACAGTGCCCATACCTGTAAAGATGCCTACTTTAATCTAAGCCCATCTCTTTACATCAGTTTTCTACATAAAATTTAATTTGAAAAACATGCTGCATTTACCTCAAAATTAATAACAACAACAATAATAATCATACAAATCTGCTCCATTAGATTATCCCCAATTTCCCTTCTAGTTCTGAAATTAATATCTGTGTTTCTCACTTTGCCTATTCAGGAGCACAGTGACAGGCAGCCAGGGCTGTGAATCAGATCTGCATTCTAGTTCAGGTTGTGGCACTAATGACTTGAATGAAGAACTTCTTCACAAAAACTTTTGTCTTATAATCTGTGGTTCTAGGCTACCATAAACTTGGGTTGTTTTGGGGGAGAACAATAAATATGAAGTGAAATATACTTCTTAAACAAAGGTAATTGGTAAATTGAGGTTCAGTGTTGATAATACACAGCTTTCACAGGTACATAGGTTATGCTTGATCTTCATAGAAAGTAAGAGCAGATCCAGGTTTGACTTTCGATTTCAGTGACTCTGATATATCAAATATTGGTACAATTTAAAAATAAGTCATTTAAAAATATTTAAGTCCTACTTTTGAAGTATATTGAGTAATGTTTGGAGAAAGATTTGTCTTTACAGTGATTGTTTGCTTAGGTTGTTATATTGCAAGTAGTTAAAGTTCCATAAACTCAAGGAAACCAGGCAAAATGTGGCCTGGAATTTCAGAGTAGGTGATCCATAGGTGAATTACTGAAGGAGACATGTACTTACTAATATTTAATTGTTTAAAACATTCTAAAATTCAAGGATGATTATTGAGAGAACATTGAATTTCATCCACTGGCTTATGTTTTATCATTACTACACAATTTGTTAAAAAGAATAAACTAGAAGATATTTTATTAAGCTATACACAAAATAACTATTAAAGGACAGGTATTCCCAGGCTCAGTGGCACATGCCTAAAATCTCAGCAACTGGGGAAGTAGAGACAGAGGGTCACAAATTCAGGGCCAGCCTTGGCAACTTGGCAAAACCCTGTCTCAAGATAAAAAGTAAAACTGCTGGGATAAAGCTCAGTGTTACAGTGCTTGCCCAGCATGTATGAGGCTCTGGATTCAATCCCCAAAAGTGCAAAAGAAGTAAATAAATTTACATTAATTTACTAGGTTTATTTTAATTAAGAGAATTACCATCCCCATTCCCTGCTCCTGCTAAATAATCTATCATTGTCTCCTCACAGTTGTAACTGTGAAAAAATGGTGAAGAAATGGTAATCTGAGATAAATTGATTTATTAGATTAAGTAAATAAAAACAGTAGCTTATTTACATTATTAGCAAATACAATAAGTCTTTGTGATATAGGCCATTCTGTGCATTATAGAATGTTTTACAGCATCCCTGTCCTCTATTAGATGCAGTAACAACTTTGTTTATGCCTAATATCTCCTGAGTGACAAAGTATCTATGAAATGAGAACCACTGCTCCAAGAAGAATACTTGTTTGGTTTTGTTGTTGTTTCTTTTCTGGTGATGCTGTGTATCAAGCCCAGGCGCATGTGTGTTCGGAGGCTCTACTGTTGAGCTACATCCCCATCCCAGAGTATAATATTATTTATATGCTTAGCTGCACTTCACTTGAATATTTGTGATACAGAGAACCTGACTATTATGTGTGTTTCAAACCTACTGAAATACATTTCAGGTTCCAAGTAACTGACTTACAGTGACCTTCAATAACTCATTCATAAATGGGAAACATGTAGTTTGTCTGTCTCCCCATTCTAGACACTATGTGCACCAATGAGATACTGAAGATGTTGTGCAGGAAAGATGCAGTTGTTACAAATCATATGCTTTATTGATAGAGTCGTGTGCCTCATTTTCGCACTGGTTTCTATTTTGTTTCAAAATACCACCTCATTTTGCTTGATGTCACAGGGATTTTTGTATTATTTTATTTTTTCATTAAAAAGGATCAGTAGACTAGTGAATATTGGCATGGAAAGAGGGCTTGTTTTGAAATATTAGTTTGTTTTTTAAAACCAGCTTTTATCTGATAACATGTCTAAGGTGAGCCAAAATTGGACTCTTTATGAAATGGCTCTAAGTCTCAAAAACTTACGTGAAGATAACATTGCAAAGTCCCATTTTATGGCTTTATCACAAGCCTATAAGACCTTTTTGCCCAGGAGTCAATAATAAAGTGGCTCTGGTGTGGGCTTTCCCTCTAATAAGTTCTACAATTTGAGTAAATTACTTCATCTCTTTGAATTTATAGATTGGTCTGTCCAATCTAGAGGGATGCTTCCAGGATTATGCCAGCTGTCATGTAGTGTCAGATTTTTAAAAATATGCTCATGAACTATGAAATGAATTTTCTTTGTATTTTCAGTCTGTAATGTATTAGTGAAAACTAAAGGAAGAAGATGGGCTAGAAGGAGAAAAAACATGAATTTCATTCAAACACAGCTCAAAATAAACTGATTTATTAAATTGAGCTGTGTGCTATAGAAAGTGGAAGAAGATACCCATTGAATGCATGAAATTAATAGCTGTAGATTATAAAAGTGGTTGTTGTGCATAACCAGATTTGCCCTTGCTGCCCTGTAAAGACTAAAAAAAAAAAAAAAAAAAAAAAAGGTTATGCCTTTGACAGTAATTGAAAACAAAACTGTCAGAACCATTTTTATTTGTATTTTGGCTTCTACTTTGTAGAAAATGGGAAATAAATTTCATGGTCAGTTATCTCTATAAAATTATTTCAATAGTTTTGGTTGGTACTGTTTGATTCTTAAACACAGAAAACACAATTTTTTAAAATAGTAATGTCATTTTTATTATATAAACCCAGCTCACTCAGCAAATGCAGTATCCTGCCTCTTAACAGTGTATTTTATTGGTAAAGTACAGATTTTTAGATGTTTTCAGCTGGTACTGCAGCTGGGTGTGGAGAAAAATAACATTCCATTCTAATCCCTAAAATAATTACTTCATTTCCTGCAGTACCAAACACATTGTTATCCTTTTTAGTTAATATGCAACTTAGACATGTTATCAGCTGGTTTTAGAAAACAAAACTAATATTAAATGTTGTCATTTATAATAAAATTAAATAGCTCTTTTTCAAATTTAACTAATATTTGGCAATCATTCAGAACATAATAACAACAAAAACAACTCTGTTCTTTCTCTGGCTACCTTCACATTTTTCTTCCTGCATTTTAATTGCTTTGCTAAATTACAGATAAAATATCTGACACTTCTAACCATTTTCAGATTGTTAATGAAAGGGATTTAGAAAAAGGAGAACTCATCTGAAATTTTGTCTTTATAAGGAGGCTGTTGAGTTAGATATATTGTCAGAGTATCTTGTTTCTTGGATGATAGGTCTTCAAGGATAATCATTAATTTTGGACTATTGACTTGTTTCTTTTATATCCAAACTGAGACTTAAAGAAATAAGTAACAGAGTTCCAAATTCAAAACCAAAATTTTTCTTAGAAGTTTTACAAGCAAAGTTAGAAAGCATTCTTGGACTTCAATATTCTTTATATAAAATGGACATAATGTTTCTGTCTTAAGAATCCTATGGAGGATGCCTAACAATAAGAGTCATACTGAATACTAAATATACATTGTATACCTCCCCATGTTCCAATTCATTATCTCTATCTCTAGACATAAGGTTCTTAACAATGTTAGAGATTTCATCCAATGAGGACAGACAGTCTGTACCTCTTCAACCCTTTTTCCATATCTTATCAAGATTCTTTTCCATGACAAATATGTGAAAATATTTAGAAGTCTAAATACTCAAGAAAATTGTTTTTATGATATTAGATCATCTGTTTTCACCACATTGTATTAATTCATCTGATGAGACAATCACACAATTACTTGGAAATAGTTACCTTTTCTGAAATTAAATTTGATTCTATTCTTACCAATTACATTCTTTTTTTAACTAAGTACCAAACAAGTTTTAACAGTTTCCCTGCCTTTGTTTTTCTTCCCCTTGCTTCCCTCTGTTGTCAAAGTTGACTGATCCAAATCCCAGGGTAGTTTAAGAGGGTACATTAAAATGGGGGGGGGCATAAAATGTATTTAACTTAGGAAAGTTGGAGCTGTTTTGAACATGTTAAATCATTGCTCTTTGAAAACAGGAAGAAGAAGGCATCTATGACCAAACTCTTGAGTTCCGTAGAGGAGGTGATGGCCAGCCAAGACGATCTACTCGGCCAACCCAGCAGTTTTACCAACCTCCCCGGGCACGGAACTAATCAGAGAAGGTAAAAAAAAGTTGACCTTGTAAAGTGATTTCCATATAAAGAAAGATGTAATTGATGTTGAATATGTAAGTCTAATTACTGATATTTCATAATAATATGGATAGAAAAAAATAGCTCCTTCAAACAATTGGTATAAAGTATTTGAGATTATACCATGGTTACATACTCCTTTTCCACCAAACTTTTTCCCACAAGTGCTATTTCTAATTTCCTTTCTTCTCTGTACCTCCTCTCTTCTATTGAAAGTGATAATGATCTGTAAAATGATTATTAATTTTGAAAGCACAAAAGTTTACATATAATAAACACCAACAATTGAGTTTACTTTTTAATTGCTTAATCTCTTTTCGATTTTTTGAGAAAGAGAAATATTTCATGGTATATATTCAGAAATTTGATGAAGAAAACATGATTGGTTACTTATTGAAATGTAATTTTGGGGTCATATGCTGTTGATCTAGAAGCTATTATACTAGTGTATTCTATAACCTTGCATGAAACACTCAGCATCTTTACAGTGAACTTCTTCAGGTAGGGTCTATAACCACAGCTCCCAGGAAATCTCGTCCTGCACCTTTGAACAGCATATTCCCAGGGCAAAGCTAGCCACAGCTCTAGGCAGTTAAACACCATGGTCCAAGTGACCACTGCCCACATCTCCCCCCTTTTTATTTAAAAAAAATAAAAATAAATGATGCTTGTCTACTCCGAAGTGCAGGAACTGGGATTAGAGGAGTTTGTAGCTAACTCTAAGAAAACAACACAGAATAAAAAACAAAGGGAGTCCTAAGAGATGCCATATAGTATGTTTTAGCACATTCCAAGGATTGAAACCATTCAGATAATCCAACAGCTTTTTTGTAAAACTGGCAGGAAATAACATGGGAATATGTCTTTCCTGTATAACTTGAATTTAAATGGTGCAGTTGCAAGAGATTTAAACTAACATTGTTATGATTCCAAATTCCTAATAGATGTGTCTTTATCTTTTCACAATCCCATTGGGAGGTATTATATGGAACAGGTGTTACACAAGTAAAGTAATAAGCAATATGGCATCATAATTGTTGCCTGATGTAAAGACTTTGTATCTGATCATCCAAGCCCACTACAGTAGCTTATAAGGCATTCAACTCTAATTCAAGTTTATTATCAATAGTTTTCAGATCTTGGAGGGCTCTTGAAGTATTTTGTGCCAAAGCATTGGTGATGAGAGTGCTATCTACCCATTTCTTTTTTTTCCCTTTCTTTATCCTTTGTCCTGATCTCATCCCTCCACCCCCTTCTAATTAAAAGAGCAGTTACTGTTGTAAGGGGAAATGAATGATGACCACTCTGGCTCCTTCAGCCTTAAAGGGAGAGAAGTGGGGCAAGCAGTTTGGGTTTCTCATTTAGGAATGCTTTGAGTCAGTTGAGGGGTCCATGGTAAAAGTCTAGTTTGGAAAGAACAGGTTATAAAGTTATCTGAGAAATGAATGCTTCTATGAGATAAACAAGAAGATATAAGTATTAGAATGAGATTAATACAAAATAAATGAATATGATATTAGAGACCAGCAATTTTTCACCAGGAGGTGCAAGAGCTAAGAAGTTTTTTTTTCCATGACAAGGCCACTGAGTACATGGCTTCCATTTGGGAATGTAACTCCTAAAGGATATTCGTTACATTGTCAGAGTTACCAGGAATATAAACACAACACTTCGTTTTTATAATGTCACAAATACCCCCGTAAGATAAGATATCTAATGTCATTTGATTTTTGTAAAATACCTTTTTGTAGGTATATCCTCTATATTTAGTAGAGTTCCCTTTATTTTTGTCACTTAGAGGTTCATAATCATACTAGCAAACAAAGATCAAGGCTGCCTGCCTGTGTAGGAAGTTAGGAAGATTTGTAGGCCTTAGATTGACTCAAAAATGCTTTTGACTCTGATAGACTTTTTTGATAGTTATTGGGCACCCCTGTCTAAGAATCCTTCTTTTGTAGCCTCTACCTTTATTAAACTCTTGGTGAAGCTGACACAAGTATACATCTTAAGTTATATTCAAAGAACTATTATCTTTTAAATGCCCAGGTATGGCTCTATTTGGGTTGTAACTTATTTTGCTATGTGTTCAAGACCAAGCTAATCAAATTTATCTTGTTCCTGTCAATTGTTAAGAGTTGAATTCCCTCAGGGAAACAGTCTTGGAAACTTGAGAGCAACCTCTTTGCTCCCTTAGTGCCATCTGTCAGGATGGGTCAGGGTCTTGTTAACCATGTGACTTCCCTTTGAAGCATCAAAGATGTCTTCTCTCTCCAATGGCCCTCCTCTTTATAGCATGTGCATTGATCATCTTTCTGTTCTCCAAGGTCTCAGTGATTCCCCTGATCAGGAGGTTATATGGCCTAGAGTTGCAAAGCCCTTAGAGAAGTCCCTTTGTTCCTTGGGGTCAAACTGACTCAGAGGACAAGAGCCAAATATTGTCTATTTTTCTTTTTGGCCCTTTTACTTCCTTAACTTTAGTCTACAAAGTTTTGGGTTTAAACATCCAGCAAGCCAGTTTTACCAGTCTTAAAGTAGGATTACTAGGATTTTAATTTTAATGTCTATAACTTTACAGTTATTTACCCCTTCCATTTAATTGTGGTCAGTGTTAGTACTTACATCCTGTCTGTCCTATAAGTGTCCTATAAGTAATTATTTCAAATTAACTCATGTTGTTATATTAGAAGTTGAGCTTTTACAAGGCACTAACAGACAATAGTTCTGAAGTTTACAAGGAAAATACATAATGAAATTAACAAGAGTAAAAACATATTTAGTTTGCATAATAGCTATGAATCAAGAAACATAATTTTTATAATCCCAAGTCTTTACTTTAAACTTTAGTTTGAAGAATACCAGCTTGGTAAAATGTTCTTTTAAACCTTATATTTTAAAATATATATCTACTTGGAAGATATGAATATATCTAGTATACAAGGAAGCCAGTAACAGTGCCACAGTTATGCTGATATTCTTATATTAACTAGGTTTAACTTTTAAAGAAAATTTGGAATCTGGAATATAGTGTAACACTCTGAAATAATAGTTGTTGTTTAACTAGAGATATACCAACCCTAATTTCTTTAAGACTGGTTACTCTAAATAATAAAACTTAACAGACATAAGAAATTACCTTGATAGATAAGGGCAGATTAATGCTTTAAGAAATCCTTATTTCTTTAAAATAGAGAGGATTAAACTTTGATTTATACATATGTTAATATTTGACCTTAGGAAAAATCTTGAATAACTTTAACTGATTGTGTTAATTATATATAATCAATTTAGTTACACAAACTTTTTGAAATTTACCCTCCACAAACCTTGTGTAACTTACTTAGATGTTCTATAACTTGCTTGCATCCTTAGTTTTCTCCTCTCTTACATCTTGGACTTAGCACAAGAATATTACTTTACCAGACAAAATATTCTCATCAAGAACATTTCCTTTAGCTTTTAATTTTCCATCCTAAAAAAAAAATATATTTCTACACCTATAACTTTATCTTTTCTAGTTTCACACCCTTTCTAAAACTTATATTTTAAAACAATCCTTATAAATGTTATCTATGCATTTAATTTACACAACACATTTCATCCCAGAAAAGGGATCAGATGAGGTAGTATATATAAAAGCTGTGCCTTAATCTTTCTTCCAGGTTGCAGTCAAAGTGTTAGACCACAGGATATTTTTGAGCCTGACCTGTTTCCCTTATTTTTATCACAATGTCATCAACTTTAAGTAAGTTCCTCACTGTCAATTTTGCCCAGATTCTCCTTTGGGTTTTTTTCCTTCAACTGGGCATATTGATATTCAGTGAAGGGAGCCCCAGAGAGGTGATCTGCAGCTGCCTGGGGCCAGGCTGAGAAACAGCCTGAAAGGATTTAACTCTTGTAACCCTTTCTTTGGTGTCCTGCTATCCTTATATATCAGAGGCAGTGAGTTTTAATGGCTTCAACATAGTTCCTGACTGTCCAGACTCCTTATCTTGTAACTGCCTATAAATATCTGTACATACAGAATCTTCTATATACTTTATGCTGATGAACAAAATCTTATGATTGTATAACTATCTAGAAAACCATTTAAAGGACAAGTAGTATTACAGTGAAACATCTTTCTCTTAAAAGTTCCCATACCGTGGGCTGCCCACAGCCCTCAGTATGCAGTTGCTAGCACATTGAGGCCCTGGGTTCACTCCTTAGCACCACATAAAAATAAATAAATAAAATAAAGGTGTTATGTCCAACTACAACTACAAAATAAAATATTTAAAAACAAACAAAACAACAACCAAAAAAAAAATGCCCATACCTTTAGGTGGCACATTCAGCCAAAATCTCAATTTTTTTGAGACTACCAGTAAGATCGTATAATATGGCTCACATTTTACCTGGCCAGTAACAGAAAGAACAGATAGACAAGAGAGGATCACCAAAACCAGGGCTGACAGGTGGGAACCTTTAAAACATACAAACTTACATGTACAAATTTTCCTTACCTTGGATAGTGAAGGATACAGGGTAGGTAGAGGAGGGGAAACCACTGCAGCTGGCTCAGACTCCCTGAAACCCCCCAACATTGCTGGCATCATTCTCAGAAGTTCAGGGAGAAAACTGAAGGCTTCTTGGGTCCAAGTAAAACAACAGTATTTTATAATACATTGAGGATTTTTTTCTTCTTTTAATTGTTGTTGGTAGAACAATACATGAAAGTAGAATTTTAACCCTTAATCATTTGCTTTTAGTGAAGACCCCAAAACAAAGCAATCTCAAACTTTTTTCATTTACCAATTTACAAAAACACATTTAATGGTTAAATATCTTACCTTATGAAATTTAAGAAGTCAAGCAGTTGATGTTTTAGCACTTTAATTTTGCAAATTAATCAGATGTCTCCTTTAACAAACACATTTATGAAGATTGATCCCATTTATGTTAAATTTAATTTACTCACTTTTAACTGTAGAAACAAGAATATCAGACAATTATAGTTAACAGAATTAGCCATCTCTTCCATGTTGAAGAAAAATCCTAGAAGCAATGGATATTACATTTTAGACATTTTATAGAAACTAACACTTTATTGACTGACCACCTAGAAAAGCTTATGTTAGTAATTTTAAACACATCTTTAATTTATTTGCCTAACGTAAATTGAACTTCGTTTTCAAGGCACGTGAACTAAAAGGTATTTGGATCCATTTCTTATATAAATTTGATTTGTGAGCACTCATTTATCTGTGTCAATTTTTATATCATGTATATGATATATGGACACAGGCTCATATGTACAAACAACAACACAATACATAGGTGTGAATACATAAAATAGGAATCAAAGATCTTGTAGCTTCTTGTAGGTAGATCTCCACAGGTAGGAGACAATGCTATAGATGTTTATTAAAGCCGCTATTAGATTTAACCTTTTAAAAGTTAAAATAGAGCCTATCAGACTTTTATATTATGAGTTAAATATAGGGCAGGCCTGTATGGTTGGAAATGCTAGGTATAAAGTCTGACAGCCATGGTGGCCGCTGTAATTAAAGATTCAGATATATACTTGTCCTCAGTGGCTGTCAGACTTATTCCCAATGCCACTATATCTATATCTTTCTTAGGATTTTATAAAAGGAGGTTTTCCAATGGATTTGAGAATCAACCCTTGAAAAATTGGCCTGTGAACAAATGGTGTAAAACCTTCTATAGTTAGATAAAATAAGACTGACAGAAAAATACATTAATTTATGTTCACAGGATCAAATGTGAATTCACCATAAAACCATGAGCTCAAAAGTATAAAATTTTTAAAAAGAGGAGTTATAAATAAAAAGTCATGGTTGAAATTACATCTTTATCAGATCAGAGTGCACTTTTGGGTCAGATTATAGTCAATTCAGATAATTAAAGAATGTTAGAATCCTAAATTTCTCAGGTAAAGAAGACTTGTATATATGAGATCATTCCATTTTTCTCCCTGTGCTACAGTGTTTGAGGAGGAACATGTTAAGAAAGCAGGGTGGTAGAGTGTGAGAGCAGATAAAATAGGTAGGTGTTTGTGTCTCACAGCAGCTTGAATTTAAAAGTGACACTGTTTTTTCTTAATCTCAAACTGGTTTTAAATAATTGTCTCTGTCCAAGTCACAACTCTTCACAGCTTATCCTTATTCTGTTTTCATCTCGGTGGCTTCCTATTTCACAAACCATTGGTGGTTCTTAGCCCTTTAGATGCAGCTAGTCTGAATTGAGATGTTTTTTGCATAAATATAGAAGGAGTGTATGTACTGGATTATGTAGCTATTTGTGTGGGTGTGTGGGTTTTTTTTTTTTTTTACACAAGTGGACTATTATATACACAGTACAAACCTTCTGCCGCAGTCTGGCTGGGCACAATTCAGGAGCCACTTGTCAAAAGAAACAAACTTTATTTTTAAAACTACAAACGCCAAACAAAACAGCTCCTCAGGAAAAACCTTCAGAGCCCAACTGCCACCACCGGCTTCCACTAGCCTCTCCCACACACCAACCAACCTCCCACAATCCTCCTGCTCTTGAGGCCGATTGGCTAGGTCGCGTGGGCGGAGCCAAAGAAGTCCCCCAATGAGCAGTTCCGTAGTCTGAAGGGCAGGGAAACAGCCCAATGAACATGACCGCAGAGGAGCCAATCAGCTAGATGTTGCTGGGGCCGCTGTGAGCCAATCATCAGCTGGCAGTCTGAAGGGCAGGGAAACAGCCCAATGAACATCACCGCAGAGGAGCCAATCAGCTAGATGTTGCTGGGGCCACTGTGAGCCAATCATCAGCCGGCAGCTGGGAGTTTGCTGGCAGCTGGAAGTTTTCTGGGGCCCCTTTGGCTGTGGCTCTCAACAACCTTCTTGCTTTTTTTTTCTCCTTTTTTATTAGTACATCATGGTCTTCCTTATTCCTTTTAAAAGATGGCCAGTGTTGCAATTTATTTCATCAAGTCCCCTGTGGACTGGTCAGATTATGGACTTGTGTATTGTTCAGTGCTTTTTACCCACAATGCTGTGATAATTATTATTGTATATATGAAACACAGTCATCCTCAGTATCCAAGAGGGTTTGGTTCCAGGAACTCCATATGGATACCACAATCTGAGCCTACCAAAAAACTAAAGATGCTCAAGTCAAAGTCCAGTTTTCAATACCATTTTAACTAGTAATAGATGTGTTTTTAAAATGTTTATTTATTTGATGATCTGGTCCATCTTCCCTTTGCCAAATTTTTCAAATCAGGTCAGGGAAATGATTACTTCAAAGACAGTTGTTACAGAACCCTGCCATATCAATCAAAGTGACATCATGTGAGGATAATAATGCTCAAAGCTATGTTTTTTAGTCTGGGGACTGTTTATTTCAGAAGGCTTTAGAGCTGTTTGTGTGTAGCTATTGCAGTCCCAGCTCAAGCACCTTCATGTATGAAGTTGAACAGATAAGACTGCAGCAAATGAGTCTTTCATCATGTGTTTTCTGTTGTCAACATCTATTTTTTATAGTTTCAAATACAGTAGTACCTAACAAAGGTGTGGAGCAGGCAGTGGGAGGCGACACAGAAAAACCAGTTCAAAGGTGTTTAAAGAGAAAGCAAAGATAGGTGGAATGGAGTAACTCCTCGTTGGCAGGCTACAATTTTCAAGTCTTCCTTTGTTAAAAACTATTCAGTTAATGCACATTCCTGAAAACAACATAATTGCAATAAACAATCTAACGGTGTAAGGATGTACAGTTTCTAAAAGAAAAACTTGGTTTTAAAACTTTTGCTCAGCCAGGCGCAGTGGCGCATGCCTGTAATCCCAGCAGCTTAGGGGGCTGAGGCAGGAGGATCACAAGTTCAAAGCCAGCCTCAGCGAAAGTGAACAGGTGTTAAGCAACTCAGTGAGACCCTGTCTCTAAATAAAATACAAAAATAGGGCTGGGGATGTGGGTCAATGGTTGAATGTCCCTGAGTTCAATCTCTGGTACCAAATAAATAAATAAATAAATAAACAAACAAACAAACAAAACTTTGTTCTTTCCTCTGTGTATTACTTTATAGAGATGAAGTTTAATTAGTAGTACTCATCTTATTCTACTTGAGGTCTATTGATATTTATGCAAACACTTCACATGTTCAAATGAGTTTCAGCAAAATTGTGTCTTGAAAAATATGAAAAAATTAAGAATCCAATTTTTTTGTTGTTGTTGTTTCTTTTTAATATAGAGTCTTCATGAAGAAAGGAGCCATTGACTGAAACATCCTGGTCAAAACCTGTTGATAAACCATCTACTTTCCCTTCAGATTAAGATGCAGCCATGGTGGATATTTTTAGAAGAAGCAGATTTTTAGGGGGAGAAACTTCAACATATAAAGAAGGGTAAAAATACTGAGTTAAATGAAGCAAATAACTTTACAAGTGAAAGGAAGAGTTTTTTTTTTTCTTCTGCCATCAATAAAATCATTGTGCTATTATATTTATTGTTTTATTTGCTTGATGTTTTCTTTCTTATTCATCTGGTATTAACTTCATACTAATTTCCTTTTATAGAATAGCAGTTACAAAACACAGAGGCTTTTTCTGTAATTATAGGATAATAACTGACATATCATTTGTCATATTTCTTACAAATACAACTGAAGGATAGTAGCAGCTCTTAGTATGGTAATAGTACTAAATATGACAAAAATTAGTATTGAAAATTGAATGTTTATTTATAACATTCCAATAGCTTTTTCAGATATAATTCAATTTGAAATATAGTTATTCCTTCTCTTATAAAATGTTCCATGGATCTCTAGGATGCATCTGGTTGCTAGAAATAGAAAACCTCTTTCAAACTTGTTAGTTAATCATTAAGGGAATTTACTGATGCACTTCATTTCCAGAAATGCAAAGTTTCCCAATTGACTTAATTGTGTGACCCATCTTTCAGGGATGTCATGAACGATTGGTTCTTTGCATCTCTCATTTCTCATTCTCTGGGATCGATCATCCCTTCTGTAGCAGTCTGCTTTATGTGGCCAGGGATGCTTCCTGTAACTCCCAGAGCTATCCTCAGGATGGAGCAAGAACTGCTTCCAGAAGGATCCTCAGAAATGGGCTCAAGGAGAAAAGGCCACATTAACCTATACTGGGCTACTTGTCTTCCTGTGAATCAGTAACTCCATCAGGACCTGTGGATTATTTTAGGTCTGATCCAAGTGCCCCAGCCTTAAACATGGAGGCAGTCAGTGGGGCTAGACTGGAGGTGGAAGGTATGCATCTGAAAGTCAGGATACTTGCTAGGAGGAGAGGGAAGAAGTATTGGTGGAGCAACTTGGCATTCTCTCTAGGCCTACAAACTCTTAGTTTTGTTATTTAGCTCACAGTTGATAGTAGAAGGCACTAGCAGTATTTTTGTTTTAACCCAACATAATAAACCAGGAATGGGGTAGGACTGGGCATCATTTTTTAAAAAGATTTCCAATTGATGTTAATGTGCGTACAAGGTTGTCCATGGCTGTTTTCATGAATTTGACAGCTAAGTCAATAAGGGAAGAGGCAGAAGAACTTAATGTGAGGGCTAAAGGTAATTTAAAATACTGGTTCTCTGTACTTATTAGATGGGGACAATAATATCTTTAGTAGCCTCTCATTTGATGGCACCAGTGGTGGCTAATAGTTACTATTATTCTTCATTAGTCCCAAATATAGTAGAGTAATAAGTGATTTATGATTTAACCTAAAGAAATCAAGAAAAGTTTAAATTGGACAGCAAGTGAGGACATAAAATCTTACTGATTGCTGGTGGCTGCCTGGGGCTCTGAAGGGTGGAATTCATTTCTGACACAGCAAGATATATCTGGCTAAATAGATAAAAAAATTTCCGGTACAACTTTATGTTATGAATGTCAGCTGCAGGCCTGGATGTGTGGATGGGGTGTCTAATAATAAAATAATCACTAGTATTTGCCAAGATTTCCCCACATGACCAGCACTATGTAAACATTTTTCATTTGTTATTTCTTCTGATTTTCACCACAGCTCTGTGAGGTATACATTATTAATCATCTCTGTTCTTTAGCTAAAGTAGCTGATATCTTTTGGAAATGTGAAGTCACTTACCCTAGGTCACAGAGTGAAAGATTTAAAGCCAGGATCCAAAGCAGACATGCAACAGGAAGTACCCTTAAAGAAGGGAGAGCCAAGTGGGACATCTTTCCTTTTCCTCTTTATCTCCTACTTTTTTAGCTTTGATTTGGTTAGGAATATATTCTGTCATTTTTACTAGCACTTTAGGTTTGTTTTAGATTTGCTCTGAGGTGTGATGCTCATCTTTGTGTTGTCCTCCTAGCTCCACAGCAGATGCATCTCCTCCTGGCCTCTTCCTCCCACTCAACCTTCCTTTCTTTCATCTCTCCTTTTTTATATCTTTATTGGAAACTTTAATATAGTTTCACTGACTTTTATTTTTGCTGAACTATTAAAATTACTTTAGTTGTATTATTTTTGTTATGTCCTCAATTTTTTGAATAGGTTTTTAATCTTAATGTTCTTCAGCTATGGACCCTGTGTATTTGTATGGGGAAGCCCCTAAGGTTGAATCTCCAAATTTTTCTCACTTTCCCAGAATAGAACCCAATTTGAAGCATGGTTAGGATTACTGTTTATTTACCATTTATTGAAATGCTATAGAAACAACTAATAGTTAATAGGTTAATAGGCCCTGAGAGATGTCTGAAGCCCTTTTCTTCCATACAAAGTACCAAATTTTATATATCGTTTTGGTCAGAGGTTTCTCATTTATTCATTTATTCTCAACTCCTCTCTCCACTTCTCTCCTTTGCCCTTTACCCCTCCCCCACCTCTTCCCCCTAACCTCTAACCTCCCCACCCCACCCCATCTTCATTCCCTTTTTTCCTCTCTCCCTACCTGTTTTGTTTTTTTTTTGTTTTTTTGTTTTTTTTTTTTTTATTGTTCATTCTACCTCTATAGGATTAAGACTATGGGAAGGTGCTTGTGTCCTATTAAATGAAGAATTTGTAGTTCACTTGACTCCCAGGCTTAGGCAAATATGACAACACCCCAGCCTCATGCAAGTCTCTAGGTCCTATATAGTTACATGGGCCTTTCTTAGTAACTGTTAACATAAGACATCGTGGCTTACCCTATGCCTAGTTTGGTTGACTGTAAGACATAAACATGGAAGGAACAAGAAAGAAAACAAAACTGACAGTGGTAAGACGTGTTTATGCTCTAAGGTGACTTTCACATACAGGAACCTGACATTTAGTCCTCTGTATGATTAACATCTAATTAGGATGTCAGTACAGAGTTGGGGAACATTTCTATCCTGTCCATTGTCCCTTCTAGGGAGGGTAGATACTATAAATGTATTTTTGGTTTATTTACTGTTCATTAAGAATTAGAAATGTGCTGGGGTATTTACCATTCTTCTTCATCTCCCATTCTAGTAATGTCTTGAGGTAAAATACTGAAGATAATAATATCCTTTAAGATGATGACTGCACATATGGTGCGATGCTACATCGTGTCCAACCAGAGAAATGAAAAGTTGTGCTGCAATTGTGCACAATGAATCAAAATGCATTCTGCTATCATATATACCTAATTAAAATTAATTAATAAAAAAAGTTATAAGGCACATTTCTTAACCTGGAAAAATCTCTTAGTCTAGAGAAGAGTATAGGATGACCTAACAGTTTTATGACAAAAACATTTACAATAAAGTCCTGGATTATAATAACAACCTGTATGAATATAGCATGTAATTGAAATTGTGGTTATAGTAATAAAACAAGTTATTCTGATTTTTAAGAAAAAATAATGTTTGTATAAATAAAATAAGGTCACAGATATCAAATATGGTTTTATATAAGTAGAAAAGATAGTATTTTTGCTAAATGCAGAAATAAACCTTAGTTTTGTGTCATAGTTCACACACAATGAGAAGGAGAAAGTGCAGCAAGAGAAATAGGTGTTCAGCCAGAGGCAGAAAGTCAACATGCCCTAGGAGAGGTGGCCTCAGTATCCTCTGTTCTCAGTGCCAGTGACTGACAGCTCCACCAAGGCTCTGGGTCTCAGAACACAGGCAACCCCCTGCCCAGGTGGAGTCCAACACAAAAAAATACAAGCTTGCCTGGAGCCAAGGCAGCTTCACTTTAAGATGGACACAGCTTCAGCCTTTGATTCCTTTTTCTTTGCTTCCAGTGTGTAGAGAGGGCCTGGCATGTCACTTAAAAGAAAATAGGGTCGCAATCAACTGCTTTGGTCAAAGAAGTCTGTATAAGGTATGTTTGAGTCCTCCTTTGGGAAGCAAAGCTAATTCATGCTTACACGTTCCAAAATCTGAGGAATGACAAGGTTGATAAAAGATCATTTGACAGATACTTATTTTCCTCTCATCCTTGGAGAACACATGGGTGAAACATGCTGGTGGCACAGTGCCTGCTACAAAAGACTCAGAATCCTCTGGGGCTAGAGAAGCTGGGGTTGGTATGTGGAGAGTATGGAGCTTAAAAAGGTGTTTTAATAAATACTAGGGCTTCTCTCACTAGAGGGTAAAATTCTTTCTCTTGACAGAGCCTAGTGGGTGTCAGGAACCCCACAGCCAAAAGAAAAATGGAAAGTTAAAATAAGGATCATCAAATGAGGCAAGAGCTCTCAAGGAATATCCCAAAACAAAGAGATGCTGCATCTGATCCTCTCAAGAATCTCTAATCACCAGATATGGTCTTTAGACATTAACATAGATTTCCTGGCACCATGGTGGCTGTCCTTTTTTTTTTTCCATCTGCCCTCTTTCCAAATAAAACAAATGCAATTTTGACTTATATTGGTATTGCTGATATTGTCAAGTGCACATTATATAATTTAAGGTAGAGAACACTAGAACTTAAGAAAGTTATGATGACATCATATTTCATTTCATGTTGGAATGGCCCTAATTTAAGTAATAATGCTAAGTTAAATTCAGATACTGCAAGGACTCAACCTCCATGAGAAACTTACAAAAGGCAGTGCGAAGCTCCCTGCCCACTTCACAGGGTCTAAGTCATATGTGTGTGTTTTAAATCATTGACTTAGAAGAGCTGTGGCACAGAAAAATACCCTCTTAAAAAAGCAATCAGAATTTGTTTTTCCCTTTGTGTTACTGGGGATCAAACCCAGCGATTTGCACATGTCAGGCAAATCCTCTACCATTGAGCAACACTCCTATCCCAGAAATATTTTTTTTAAATTCCTGTTTTGTGTCAGCTGGTTTCAACAGTTGAAATACCCATAATTATCTCAGGTTGTTAAATGCATTGAGGTCTATAAGAAAGAAAGAATATTTAGAGCAATGAATGACAATCTAACTATGGATGACAACTCTTGCAGATATATTAATAAAGATAGGCAATTTTACCTAAGTCCAAGAGTTTACCAGATTTTTGCTTATGGTTAGGATAGAACCATAGTACATTTACCTTCCTGTTTGAAACAGTTGAAGAACTAGACAAAATATATGAGATGTTGGAACTCGTTATAGCAAACACCAGGTAATTAAGTACAGTGACTTCAGAGATAGCAAACTAAGTAGATGAAGATAAGCCCTATAATGGGTCCACGTTTACTGGAGAAATTGGTAGGGCTGAAGAAAAGGAAAGAGGAATACAGACGGTGCCTGTCAATCTTGGAATGGTCAATCTTGGAGATGGTCATTTTGGCAAAACAATATAAATGAATTTGCAAGGCAGATTACCAGAGGAATGGCTCATAGACTTAAATGTAATACCTGATGTTAGGAACAAGAATACTAACATAGAGGATTATTAGGTATAATGCCAAACACATGATCCATAAGAGAACAAATTGACAAATTAATCAAAATTAAGAACTTCTTGTTAAGAGAATGAAAAGATAATGGGGGGAAATTGCAAATATTTGCATATCTGATAAAGGATTTGAACGGGAATATATAAATAATTCTAAAAACTCAATGAGGAAAAGAACAATAAAAAATGAGCAAAAAATTCAAATAGCTAACCATCCTATATAAGGATGGCAGATAAGCTCATGACATGATCTAAATATCATCAGTTACTAAAGAAATGCCAACCAGCACTATAAAGAGGTTACTAGTACCTAACTATTAATATGATCATAATTGAAAAGATCTATGTATCAAGATTTGACAAGTAACAGGAACTCATACACTCCAATGGGATGTAAGATGGTTCCTAAAAAGTTAAACATATGATTATCTTATGACTCAGTCATCTCAAACCTAACTCTTTCCCTATGATAAATGAAAGCAGATGTTCTTATATTTCTACACGAATGAATATCACAGTATTTTTATTTGTAATTGTCCCAAACTCCTAACAATTCAGTGTCCATCACATGAATGCATAAATACATTGTGATATTCCCTAAATGAAATGCTACTTAGCAAGGAAAAGGAATGAACTACTGATAGAACAACATGGATCGGAACTTTATGGAGCATGGGTATGCTTATTGCCTTGATTGTGGTGATAGTTTCATGAGTATAGATAAGCCCAAATCTATCAAATTATACCTTTTAAATGTGCACTTCTCTATATGCCAATTATACCTCAGTAACACTGCTTTTACAAAAATTAACTGTGAATCCCATGTAGGCATTTTCTTGCTCTTCACCTAACTTCTTGAAATAATGTCAGACATTACTACTTCATTCAGTGAAAAAGTCACAAAAAGTCACGTTACAACTTTCCCCTCGTCTCTAGGTTGCGGTACAATATAATGATGATTACAGTTGTCTTTGATAGGCTGTATTTAACATGAGAAACATTATGGTTACTCTAGAGGTATGGAGCCTTTAAATTATTATGGTTGTTTGTAAAGCTCTTGATTCTTGGAGGACAGATAAATTATTATAATCATTTGAATCTTGATTATGTTATTAAAACTTAGACTTTTATAATACCCCTTCTTGTGGTTTGGGGTTTTATGTGTGTATAGATATGTGTGCACTTAAATTTTCTATTGTTCGACTTAAATCTATCAATAGTCCCAAGCATTTACTAAAAAGGACTAGGGCTTTTGATAGGAAAGAGTTGCCCATCTGAATCTGTTCCATTTGTTTCTTTGTGTTTACTGTTCAGTTTTTAGTACTTACAGAAATAAATCTAGTACCTAATTTGCTATTTAATAGAAACTTTTTAAAAATTTCATGAATATTTGTGATCTCTTGATAATATAGCTCATAGATTAATAGCTCTGGCATTTTTACTATATGCTGAATTTCTTTAAATTTTCCCTAGCATTTTTTCAAACATGGAGTAATTTCTTCCTCACCTATTTCACATTAGAACTATATAACATAAAAATGCTCAAGTAAACATGATATATAAATATTTACATACTATAGGAACTTTTCTGTGTACTCAGATTTATGTACACTGCACAAATATTAATTTTGTCTTGTTTCTTTGAGTTTATCCTGCTAAAACTTATAGAAATCCAAATACATGTAATAAACACAAAGTAAAGATTTCTATTTTATATGAAACACTTCATTTTGACATGAAGTTAAGTAATCTTTCCACATTTCTCATGATATTAGCAAAGTAATTTTGTGCATGCAGTTGCTTCCATCTGAGTTCTTTGTATTCTTTCAAAAATTTAAAAAGCAGAGAAAGGGTGAAAGAGGGGAAGGGCCTGTTTGGAAGACGAATCCTTCCAGGGAATGTCCTAAGTGACCCACCCTCTCCAGCCATGCTCCACCTGCCTACAGTTCCCATCTAGTCAGTCCATTCAAATTGGGATAAATTGATTATGTCTCAGCTTTCATAACCTAATTCCTCCTCTGAATATTCCTGCATTAACACAAGAGCTTTGGGGAGACACCTTATATTCAAACCATAACAGGTAGAAATAGATCTTGGGCTAGCTAGATGGCAGTTTATTCATCTAAAATAATTCCATGAATTAATCAATTCAATTAAAAAAATGTGCCATGTGTTACAAATAAGTTGCCCTTATGAAAGCAGTTTATTCCAACAGGAATTGTTCCTTTCAAGTACCATTTATAACCTTCTTGGAACATAATTCTTGCCCTCCTGGCAAAATGTTCCTACTTAAGTTATCAAGTTCATGACCAGTTACTCAGATGGGGTTTCCTGAGTTCAGCATTTCTACTTTATCCATGGAATGTGATTCTTAGATTTTAGACACCAAAAAAGGAAAACTATGTATTACTAGAACAACACTCCAAACAATGCACCAGTGGAATTACTTACTAAATCGATTGAACACACTTTTAGTGTAGTGAAAATCTCTGCAATTGCTTCCATAGCCTCTCTCCCTTTTCTAAACATTGCTTTTCCCCTTCTTCAATCCTATGGTTTCCTAGAATGAACCACCACAGTCTCACAGTGTTCTCAGGAGGAACAAAGTAGAACCAAGACGTTAGGGCATCTTGACTATGACATTGGTCACATACTTTAGTCTTTCTAAACCTGTTTCCACACTTAATAAACAGGATGTTAGTAGCACCTACCTTGTAGAATTATTCAGAAAGAGAAACAATCTCTAATGTCCAGAGTCTGGCATGGCACTCAACTCTCATGCTACCCATAAACAAATTCACAGACACCAACATCAGACAAGGTCACCATGACCATGATGAAGGAGGAAAAAGGAAAGCCAATCATAATCATATCTAAGGACCAAACAACAAAAAAATAAAAATTAAAAACCAAAACAAGAATATTATCCAAACCACAACAGTGACCAAATCTCTCCCTTTTCTAATTATTTTTTATTTTATTTCTTTTTTTTCCTTGCTAATTTGAATGACTTTCTCCTTTACATTTTGTCTAAAAGGTAAAAATTATATGGTACCCAGTCATAAAATCATCCTTTTTCCTGACAATATCCAGTGCAGAGCAAAGCCTGCTTTCATTAAACCATCTCCAAAGTTCTCTAACAAAGGTAAAATTCTAATGCATGAACCACATCTAGTTTTTGTTTCTGATATTTTGACATCTGATGCATTGCTGACTAGGAAAATCTGATCCTTTCTGGGGTTAGGAAGGGACACTCGAGTTTGCCTTTCCCCAAACCAGCCAATCTGGGACTCACTTAGCCCTTGTGAGACACTAACCTTCTGCACTAATTAACCCAGAACCAGGCATCACACAACTGCAGGCAGCCTCTATTCCCCAGAGCTTCCTGAAGTGATATAAAGTGGCCAATCCTAACTTGGTCAGCCTGCTTACCCTGCCTTGCCCATTCCTTCCTGGGGAAACCACAATAAAGGCATTTTCGAGGTCCCTTGTTCTATCTCTACCTGGAAGGATTCGTCTCCAACCTGATTGTTCTCTCCCCGTGGCATGGTAGGCCCTCCTTCTCTTTGATGCTGTGAGTAATGAACTGTTTCCCGTGGCAATCTTCTGATCTGTCATGTGCACACAACTTGAATGAAACCAAAATCTCAAGTACATTTTAAAACACCTATAAGTCTTTTCCATCCTCTTACAAACATGCCCTACAGTTATCTACAAGAAGTCAGTAAACCCAAGTTTATCCAACAACAGGTGCATTTCTAGTGGTATATCTGGACGGCATTGATACAAGATTTAAGGAGGAGATGAATGTGAAGTATAGTAACTGAAACCATTGAAAACTCAATGATATTATTTAAAATCAGATCCATGGTACATTGCCTCAGGAGAGGAAATGGGTGGGTCAATCCATGTTTGTCTTCAGAAAAATAGACCTATAAATAGGTAAAATTCACAAGGTACTAAAAATATTTTGCCATATGACCTTGGAAACAGATTACTCATCTAAGATGATAGAGAAGAATGAACTTAATGCTGGCAAAAACGCAGAGAGGAGACAAAGAGAATTTCCTAGGTTCCTCAACAGTACCTGGTGTCAACTGAGGTCACAATACCTCTAGTCTAGAACTCTCCTCTCCTTTGGACCCTGTGAGGTACCTCAGTGTTCTTATAAATCTCAATACATTTTATGGGAGCCTAAGGTTACTATGTTCAGCCAAGAGAAATCCTAATAGATGTACATAATTAATAAACAAAATATTAAATGGGTCAGGTCTTTAAAACATTCTAGTAAATTTTTCTATTCATGGGTAAATTTTCTTTGACATTTGTTTTCTTATTTCTGTCTTGATCTGCTGTCCCTTTTTGCATTTCTGTTTAAAATCACATGGAATTTCTAGCACCCATTTTGTCATGGTTTCATGAGGACCCTTGAAGAACTTTTATTACCTTTGCTGCAGATACAAAGCTGCTGCTGCTATGGTGCTGTGGATCAGGTTCTTTGGGTCTCTACTCATTTTTGAGCTGAGTTGATCTTTTGGGGGCTAATTTTTTTTTAAGGCTTAAAGCCTCTAAGTCCTTTGTGGCTATGCTTTTAAAACATTTTTGTAATTCCAGGTATGGTGGTGCACACCTGTAATCTCAGCAACTTGGGAAGCTGAACAACTTAGCAAGGCCCTCAGAAACTTAGCAAGTTCCTCTTTCAGAATTAAAAAGCATAAAACGGTATTTGTTTTTTAAAGATTGACTAGCTTCACTTAGCATAATCTGCTCTAATGCCATCCATTTTCCTCCAAATTCTATGATTTTGTCATTTTTTAATGCAGAATAATACTCCATAGTATATAAATGCCACATTTTTTTTATCCATTCATCTATTGAAGGGCATCTAGGCTGGTTCCACAGTCTTGCTATCGTGAATTGAGCTGCTATGAACATCGATGTAGCAGTGTCCCTGTAGCATGCTCTTGTTAGGGCTTTAGGGAATAGACCGAGAAGGGGAATAGCTGGGTCAAATGGTGGTTCCATTCCCAGCTTTCCAAGAAATCTCCATACTGCTTTCCAAATTGGCTGCACCAATTTGCAGTCCCACCAGCAAATTGGGACTGCAATTTTAAAAAACAAATACCAAATGACTCCTTTGATATAAGGGGAGTAAACAAGGACAGGGTAGGGACGAAGAGCTTGAGAAGAAGATTTACATTAAACAGGGATGAGAGGTGGGAGGGAAAGGGAGTGAGAAGGGAAATTGCATGGAAATGGAAGGCGATCCTCAGGGTTATACAAAATGTCATATAAGAGGAAAGGAGGGGCAAGACAAGATAATACAAATGGAAGAAATGATTTACAGTAGAAGGGGTAGAGAAAGAAAAGGGGAGGGGAGGGGAGGGGAGGGGAGGGGTGGGGGGATAGTAGAGAATAGGACAGACAGCAGAATACATCAGACACTAGAAAGGCAATATGTCAAGCAATGGAAGGGAAACTGATATGATACAGCAATTTGTATATGGGGTAAAAGGGAGAGTTCATAATCCACGTGAATCAAACTGTGTAATATGATGTATTATGAACTATGTAATGTTATGAACGACCAATAAAAAAAAAAAATGGAAAAAAAAAAAAAAAAAAAAAAGCATAAAACGGGCTGGGAATGTAGCTCAGTAGGTTCAATCACCTATACCTAAATAAATAAACACAATAAAACATATTCTCTAAATATTAAAATAAAACAACTCCTAGTATTTGTTTCATTTGGCATAGAATTATTTTATCATAAGTTTATAAATTGCAAAGAATATAATCCCTGTCATGCTGGACTTGTGCTTTTAATTATGTATTTTTTTCAAAGCCTAAGAGCTCATATTTAACTTATTTTTTTAGCAATGTTTTTCATTTTCTGTAGATCAGAAAGCCAGTCCTCTCTGTCAAACCAGTCCAAAAAAAAAAGTGTGGTTGTTTATATCAGGAAACATCTAAATTTACTTCTCCCCCTCCAAGTCAAACAAACACTGTAAACTTGTCTCTTGAACAATTATTTCACTCAGACTCAGAGATAGATGGGAACTTGTCCTTGTTTGTTGACATGGTAAAAGAGGATATCTTCTGGACTCCTTGGCCATGTTCTCTTTGCTAGCTGCTCCAGGACTCTCGCTTCACAGTTATTTCTTCTTGAATTGTCTGTACTGCACACATTGCCCCCACACCAGCCTGGAAGAAAGCATTGTTTTAAGATTTTAATAGACCTATTAATAGGTAAATATTCAGGATAGTGAAGAGATATGCCTTTCTCTTTCTTTTTAAAAATGTCCATATTCTTTAATGAGCTTATTGGATTGGGGTGACGATGTGGGCCATCAGTGAAAAGACAGCTCTCCTTTTTATGCCTTTCCTTTTTATCAAGAGGAGGGAAGAGAAAAAAGTGGCAGAGAGAACACTGGTAGTGCTCTCTGGCAGATCTGTTCTTGGAAGAGTAGAAATAAAATTTGAGGATCTAAGAAATGATTCCTTTAAACTACTTTTATTGTGTGGCCTTTAGAAAATCTTCATGTCTCCCCAGGTATACAGCTGTTTCCTTGTAAAAATTGATACTTTAGCTTAGGCAGTGGTTCCTCCCCCTCAGAGAGAAGCAGAACCCTCCCAAGGGCTTCTCAGCGCAACTGCCAGTTCCTCCCCAGAAATTCTGATTCTATATGGAGTTCATTTAGGTCCTAGGAACAAGCATTTTAGTCTCCTCAAGTGACTGTGATGCTCATGCTGATTGCAGAATCAGTACTCTGAACAAGTACAATTTCAGGCGAGAGTGTTAAAAATACAGATCAAGGATCTGAGTACTTAGTAGTGAGATGTGGAAGGTCAAATGAAAATTAAAAATAAGAGGCTTAATTCTCCTGTCAAAAATAAGAGATTCCCCTCCTTTTCCCCTAGAACTCTAAAATTTTAAGTATTCTCTCTTCTCTTTAAAATGGCTGTATAACCTTTTTAAAACCAGATAGGCCTTTGTTGGCTTGATGTCAGGAATGTCTTTCTCAAGAGCCTGAATTCCCTTTATTGGAAATGTAACCATCAAGGGAGATAGTTCCTGGTTTTAGTCTGGAAGTTTCTATGAGACAAGGAGAGCCAACATCTACAGCCCCCTGTTCCAAATTGCAGAACCAACTCCTTCCACACAGATAGAAGGATTTTGCTTTTCTCTCCAAATGGTACTGTCTTATTGGAGAAATACTTTTTGTTGATCTTGAGAACGTGCATGCGTAATAGGATCTACCTGGTTCTCTGAAATGATATGTCTTCCCATCACTCTATCAGCAGATTGCCTACGATATGCAAATATAAACCATATTCTAGTTTAATGTCTATTCAATAGTAAAGCTTTTTTCTGTCTCTACTGTATTTGTGGAGAGGTTTTCTGGGTTGAGGGAATATTTTATTTCCTTAACAGATGTCAGGGGTTTTTGTTTTTGTTTTTTGCAGTTCTGGGGATTGAACCCAGCAACTCGCACATACTCAGCAAGCACTCTACCACTAAGCTACATCCCCAGTGCCCAAGAAGTGTCAATATTTCTTACCATTGGTTCCCCAGAAGAAGCAGTGAGCCTGCAGTTGGTGTAGAAACCACAGTGGAAAAGCTTTATCCCATTGCTTCCAAAGTCATGTGGTCAGCCTTCAAGGGTTCCCATAGGACCAGGTCACATGTGACCTGTGCTGATGCCTTTGGAAGCACTGTAGAGGGGCCAGGTCATGAGTGAGTGAACATGTGGTCAGAAAGTACTTGTGCAGGTAGTGTGTCCTCGCAGCCTGCCTATAAGACTTACCTCTGGCAGGCTCCTCTCTTTAGCCTCTCAGTGCAATGCCTCAGTGGGATTGTCCTCTTATCATTGAGGGTGCTGCTTTGTGCTTGCTCTAGGATTGGGACTGTGGAGAATTGGGACTGTGCATCTCAGAAGAGCACTGCAAAGGTCACCATCCTTCAGGAAGGACCACTATTTTCTCTAATATTTCTGTTTTCACACTTAGATCTTGCCTTTGCCTTGGTTTCAAGTCTTATCTCAATGAGCTTTGTATTAGTGAGCTTTTCATCACTGTGACAAAATACTAGAGAAAAGAAAAAGGATGAAAGCTTTATTTTGGCTCATGGTTTTAGGGCTTTCAGTCCCTAGTATCTGGTCCTATCTCTGGGCTTGTGGTGAGGCATAAGGTCATGGCAGGCAAGGAGTAGTGGAGCAAAGCTGCTCACTCATGACAGTCAAAAGAGGGGAAAGAGAAAGAAGGGGTCGGGGGAGAAAGTGGCCAGCGACCAGATGTGGTGGTCCCCAAGATTATGCCCCCAAGGACCTGTTCCATTCAACTAGGTCCCACCTGTCTGCAGTTTCCACCACATGCCAATAGTTCTTTTTATTTATGAATCCATCAATGGATTAGTCCACCGATGGGGTAAGGGTCCTCATGTTCTAATCATTTCTCCAAAGCCCCACCTCTTGACATTGCTGCACTGTGGACAAAGTCTTTAAAACAAGAACCTTTTGGGGGCATTCCAGATCCAAAGCATAAGAAGGCAGTAATGCTAGAAAAAAACTCCCTGCATTGTAAACTCCTTTTCCTCTTCTGTGTCCCTGCCTACCTCCTTACCTGTGGACTGTACTTCCATTTGGGGATATTTTCCTGTTAAGCAGGGTAAAATCTGGGTGTTAGCAGGTGGGGGTGTCCAAGAGTGTGATTTGAGGTATGCTAAAAGATATCTTCCCCACCATCAAGATTAGAGGCTGTGTGAGGAAAGGAGAGAGAGAGAAATGGTGCTCAGATCTGGGCCAGTTACAACAAGTTTCGTTTTGTTTTTAAATTATTTCCTTCATTTCCTTTTTCTTAGCACAAAATGTATATACATTTCTTTATATCAATATTTGACATATCAAAAAAAGTGCCAACATATTTTAGACAATACACTAGAAATAATAAATAAAATCATATATATCCTTTAAATGTTGGGCCCTTTCAATTTTTCTAAAGAGACTAACTTTTTCCATGGCAACAATAGATGTACATTTTGTAATGAAAATTTATGATGATAAATACACAGGCATTTATATATTTCCACAGTATCTTTCTTTTTCACAGTTACCAAAAATTTACACAATCCAAGTGAGTGATGTTTTTTTCCCATTCTTTCACCTTCCGTATGTGGATGTCTTTGCCTATGAGGTAAATCTCTTGGAGACAGCATATTGTTGGGTCTTTTTTTTTTTTAATCCATCTGCCACTCTGTGTTTTTTGATTAATGAGGCTAGGCCATTCATATTCAAGGTTATTATTGAGATATGATTTGTATTCCAGTGACCTGGGTTTATTTCTAGTTTTTAATTTGATTTAGTTTCTCCTTTGATTGACTATTCCTTTAGTGTAGTTCCTCCCTTTGCTGGTTTCACTTTTTTTTTTTTCCATTTCATCTTTATGGTATATCTTGTTGAGAATGTTTTGTTGTGCAGCCTTTCTAGTTGCAAAATCTTTTAACTTTTGTTTATCATGGAAGGTTTTTATTTCATCTTCAAATCTGAAGCTTAATTTTGCTGGATGTAGGATTTCTTCTTTGGTATATATTATTCCAGAAGCTCTTAGCTTTGAGGGTCCGGGTTGAGAAATCAGCTGAAATGTGAATTGGTTTCCCCCTTTCCGTAAACTGCTATTTTTCTCCTGCAGCCTTTAAAATTCTATCCTTATTCTGAATGCTAGGCATTTTCATTATAATGTGCTTTGATGTGGGTCTGTTGTAATTTTGTACATTTGGGGTTCTGTAAGCCTCTTGTATTTGATTTTCCATTTCATTATTTAGGTATGGGAAAACTTCTGATATTATTTCATTGAAAAGACTGTGTATTCCTTTGCTTTGTATCTCCACTCCACATCTTTATGTATCTTGATAAATCTTAAATTTGATCTTTTCATGTTATCCTGTACTTCTTGAAAGTTCTGTTCATGGTTTCTTAATGTCTTCTCTCCATAGTCAATTCTATTTTCAAGATTATGTATTTTATCTTCATTGTCTGAGTTTTGTCTTTTTAGTCCAGTGGTCTAGTCTGTTGGTGATGCTTTCTATTGAATTTAATTTGGTTTATTGTTTCCTCCATTTTGAGAATTTTTGCTTTTTTTTCTTCAGAATCTCTGCCTCTCTATGGAAGTGATCTTCCACTTCTCTCTGATTTCATTTCTTATACCATCCTTTACTTTGCATATCAGTTTAACTATGTATATTCTAAACTCCTTTTCTTACATTTCTTCCATTGTGGTGTCAATGGATTCTGTTATTGAATTACCTCCGTATGTTTGGTGTGATTTGTTCCCTTGTTTTTTTCGTGTTGTTTGTCTACCTATTTAACAGTATGAATCTGAGACTGTAGAGTTTCTACCCTGTGGATTTATAGTCCTATAAATCTTTATAGTCCCTAAAGTTTTCCAGTACCTCACTGCTTAGGGGGAGACAAATAATAATAACAACCAATACAAACAATATATAACATTAAACCAAGTAGTTCCTAATATGTAGCCTACAATGTTAATTATCACAATAAAAATAAATTATATGATGTTGTTGCCTACAATAAAAACAGCAAGTTTGCAAAAGGGTTTATAATTTCAAATGGTGGACAGGGAGAGAACAGAAGTGATACAGGATGTGGTGATTATGAGGGAGAAGGAGAGAAGTAAAAAATTAAAGGAAGAGTGAAAGAGAATTATAAAGATTGGCTGTTAGCAGAATAAAAGAGAATCAAGAGAAACAGGAGAAAATTTATATATGTGAAGTAAAAATTTAAAAAAATACAAATACAAAACAAAAGTATACTAATCAAGCATCCTACTTCACAAAAAAAAAACTAATCCATGAAAAATAACTGGATTTAAAAATGCTAGAAATGAGAAAAAAAAAAAATATATATATATATATATCCATGTATCATTAAGGTCACAATTAAACAGAGAAAAAAATAATTTAAAAAAATCTTGATGAAAATCTAAAGAATTTTTTCCATTGGAGTTCAAAAGAGTCTCAGCTTCTCTTCTCAGCAGTTTTAAGTGGGATCTTCTGGAGCGTGATGCTCTACTATCTGGATTGCAGGAATGAGATAATCACCTTGGTGGAATTCCTGGAGGCAGGATTTAGGCTTAGGTGGACTCCAAGCTCTTTGCTTAATGCCAGTTGGTTTACAGATTTTAAATCAGGGCACCTTCAGCACCCCATACTTGCTGGTCCTCCATGGAAGATTGCACTCCAGGGATCTCCCCTGGGTTTCACTCATGTGGAGGGTGACCCAGATCTTAGTCTCCCCTATGTCACCTTTGAACCCCATGTTTCTGGTCATGGGTTCAGTCTCCAAGCAATCTCGCTTGTCCCTGCCCTTCTGAATTTCCCAACAGATGCATCTCTCCCAGTAGGTCCTGCAAGCAGACAGATTGGCGGGGGAGTAGTAGAGCTGGGTGAGTTTCCACAATCAATTTTCCCCTATGTAATCCTCTCTCCATGTTTAATTTTATCCTGGTCACTTAAGCATACTCTATGTCATGCAGTGTGTGTTTCCTTGGCCTATATTTCAGGCCAAACTCCAGTTTGCCAAGAATTGGCCTCCTCAGTTGCTGGCCCCCATGCAGCAGCTACAAAATGGTTCCTTCCTTTGTCCTCTGCAAGCTACTTGGAGAGATGGTGGCTTTTTTCCCTGCACATGGATATTGTGCAGTGCATCTTTCAGGTTTGCCGGGCAATGTTCTTGATCTCTACACTCTCCCAAAAATGTAGGTTTCTTTAATTCCCTATCTCTCCACTGTGCTTGTGGAGGGACTGCTGTGGCTGGTGCTTCCAGCCCAGTCGAGGTAGTAGCTGTGCCACTGGGGATTTCTTTCTTATTTTATTATATCCAGCTTCCTGAGTCCCTGATCTGCTTTGAATGTCCAGTTTTAAGTTCCAGTAAAGTCCTCCATCTTTTTTTTTTACCCACTTTGCTGAGAGCTTCTTGTCTGCTTTCTTGGTTCCACTCCACAGAGCATCCAGGAACACAAACTCCTTTTATTTCACCATCTTGAAAAAGCCCTGGCTCCTTCATTTATAAAATGGAGAAAAGTTACCCATCTTTCTTGTTGTTAAGATCCTATTTGGTGCTTTTGGGGTACCTAGGCTATGTGAAGGCTCAGATCAGATGATATGAATTAGCCTCTTTTTAGACAAAGAGCATACCCTTGATGGTGCTGAGTAAAATGATGGGGGCTGGTGGGCTCTCTGAGAGCTAAGACATTACCAACAGGGAAGTCTGGGCTCAGCATGAAGGGGAAATATATCTGCAATAGAGGAGAGAGAGAAATACTTATGGAAGCACAACTTCCCCAGCCTTATAATTTTGCCAGCTGCAAATCACAAATATTGTTATCAAGAGGTCTAAGTAGGAAAGGCACCATAAACATACCTTGGAGAAAATATAGTCTCTTCAACAAATGGTGTTTGGATAATTGGAAATCCATATGTAATAAAATGAAATTAGACCCTTATCTTTCACTCTGCACAAAACTCAAAGTAAATCAATGACATAAGCATTAGACAGAGACCCTGTGATTACTAGAAGAAAAAGAAGGTACAAATCTCCATCATGTCAGCTTAGGAACGGAAGTAAAACCAATAAATGGGATGGTATCAAACTAAAGGAACAATCAAGAACATTAAGAGAGAATCTACAGAATGGAAGAAAAATCTTTACCACATGCACCTCAGATAGACCATTAACCTCCAGGGTATATAAAGAACTCAAAACACTTAACAGCAAAAAACAAAAAATAAACAACCAAAAAAAAAAAAAACCCCACAAATAGCCCAATCAATAAATGGACAAAGAAACTGAACAGACATTTTATAGAAGAAATACAATCAGTCAACAAATATATGAAAAAAATGTTTAACATCACTAGCAATTAGAGAAACAAAGTTTAAAACTACACTGAGATTTCAACTCACTCTAATCAGAATGGCAATTATCAAGAATAAAAGTAACAATAAATGTTGGTGCAAATATAGTCTCATGTGGAGGAAAATGTACATTCATGCATTGATGGTGGGACTGAAAATTGGTGCAACCACTCTGGAAAGCAGTATGGAGATTCCTCAGAAAACTTGGAATGGAAATGCCATTTGACCCAGCTATCCCAAATCCTCAGTTTATGCCCAAAGGATTTAAAATCATTATACTACAGTGATGCAGCCACATCAGTGTTTATAGAAGCTCAATTCACAATAGCTGAACTATGGAACTAACCTAGGTGCCCTTCAACAGATGAATGGATAAAGAAAATGTGGTGTATATATACACAGTGCAATATTACTCAGCATTAAAGAAGAATGAAATGATGTTATTTACTGGTAAATGGATGGAGGTGGAGAATATCATACTAAGCAAAATAAGCCAATCCCAAATAATCAAAGGTTGAAGGTTTTCTCTGATATGTGGATGCTGACTTACAATGAGGGGTGGAGGTTCATGGGATTATACAGAGGGAGTGGGGCAAAGGAAGAGCATATGGAAATGGTAAGATGGTAGAATGAATCAGACATACATTTCCTACATTCATATATGAATACATGACTAGGGTAACTCTACATCGTGTACAACCATGGAAGAATGGGAAGTTATACTCCATCTATGTATGATATGTAAAACTACATTCTACTGTCATGTATAACTAAAAAGAACAAATAAAGTATGTTTTAAAAAGAGGTCTAATGGCTTATTTTCTGTAGATAATCACATTTATTGAATTAAGAACAAATGAATGGAAGAAGGAAGAGATGAATGTTACTTGTTTTAAGATGCAGTTTGAGATGTAGACATATTTTTGGCGAAGTCTTGTTTTAATGACACATGTGAAATGCCAGTCCAAAAGTTTTATTTGCAATTCTGAAATTAAAAATAATCTCTGAAATGCAAAGTTTGTGGACAAATTTATGGCAAACTCATTCAGCAGCAAAATCTCAACTGATGTAAAACTTGATGACCATTCTGAAATGGCGAACACAATAATATCTCAGGATTCCCTATAATATTAGCAGTTTGTTCTTAAATTTATTTACTTTTTATCCACCCCACTACCACCACCACCACCACTGGGCCCAGTGACTGATAGAATGCTCCCAAATAATGGTTAACTCTATAGCTAAACTTACATGAGTCAAATGCAACCTACATAAAAGCCATGTTCATGAATAATTTGCTTTTTGAGTTGAAGCATTTAAATGCAAACGACTTGGTCTCTGGAAAGTGTTTAGATTCATGGCTTTGTCTTCACATTTTCTGTGACCCAGACACCAGTGCAGACACAACACTTGCTCTGTTATTGGAACAGCACCTAGTGCGCAAGGTTAAGGTTTGGCTTTAGTTTTCTGTGGTACAGAGTCCTCTTCTGAGTTTCAGAATGACTCTGAGCTCAGAGGCAATAGGGACAGATGCTAAAAGCTAAATTCCCATGTGATTGTCTGCCTCCTCCTCAGGAGCACAAATAAGTCACAGATTTAGAAGGGCCACCACTCCTGTGGCTGTACTATTTATTAGGCTATAATTTATGTTAGGAGGCAGGGGATTCCAAATGTAAAGGCCAAAGCACCAGGAAGCCTTCTTGAGATCTCAGAAATGAGTATGTGTCCTAGAACATCTACCAAGCCCTCCAGGGGAAGCTGAGCAAGCAGGATAAAATTTCTCATTGGCTTCCTTAAATTCGAGTGAATGGTATTATGGGTTCTTACATCAAATGTAGATGGGGCTGGACTCCACTTTCAGAGAAGAGGAGGGGTTTTGAGTCAGTTTAATTATTGCATCTCACGGACATGGCCACCCACCCAACTGGAGCCCTCTGGGCTCTGCACCCAGTTCACTTCCTGACTACACAGGTTTTCTTTGGTACAGATAACAAATGCCTCAGGTGCTTTCCATTTGTCCCTTGCCAAAAGCTGTCACTGATGTGTGAAGTGCCTGGTTTGAAAGTGTTCCAACACAGCATTCTTTGGGTTTGAGGTTTGTTCTCACTGGTGCTCACGGGTGTGGGAAGTTCCCTGGGGGCTGAGGCAGTAGCTCACTTGCTGGGCTGAGCAGTGATCTTCCGCTGTGTGTCTGAGATTTCTCAGCAATGAAAAGCATCCAGGTTTTGAGGAGGTTTTGGATTTGCCAATTATTTTCAAATGCATGGTGGTTGGTGTTACTTTCCTCCAATTCTCAAGTCAGAAGACAGAAAGTTGTTTTCTTTCATCTTTGTTTGTTTTAGGCCACAGAATTTTAAATCCAAATTTGCATTTCCTGGTTAGATTCCCATTGTATGTGTTGCAACACAACATTTCAGATCTGGCAACACAACATGTTAGAAATCTCCTAAGGAGTAAATACTTGTTAACTGACTCTACACCCCACTTCCCTCCCTTTCCAAGATTTTTATTCTGCTTAGCACCTAACCTATAATGTCGTTTATTAAGATCAGAAATTTAATTATGTACAAATCTGAAACCTGAACCTATTAAGTCTATAGATCCCTTGGAAATGCCATTTTCCAGGTGTGCAATCACTGTAAATGTGCAAAAATGTTGCACAACAATTAAGATTCAAAGCTTAACTTAAAATAAGCTGAGGGACTAGCATTTTAAATAGAGAAAAACTGCTCTGTAGACATGAGAAGAAATAAGAAAACTATGTGAGATAAATGAGAAGGGAAATTACAAGGATTGTATCCACACAGAAGTTATTAGAGGAGATACACTGGAGGAAAGAAGGACATGAAGTTGGTAAACTGCAAACCCCTGCAGAATCCTCTTGCCTGCTCAGCTCCCCCCCCACTGTCTTCCTGGGTCCCCCTCAACCCAGGCAGATGCTCACTCCTCTGAGTGTTTGGACATAATCACACCCTCCTGTGTGTCTGTTTACCTGTTTACCTTTGGATGTGTAATTGCAGTTCACATCATCATCAGGGTTTATATATTTTTAATTTTTAAAATAGTGGTTATTCTTTTTTAAAAAATCTATTTTTTTTTGTAGTTGTACACAAAAACTCTATTTATTTATTTATTTCTATGTGGTGCTGAGGATCAAACCCAGGGCCTCAAATGTGCAAGGCAAGTGCTCTATCACTGAGCCATAACCTCAGCCCTATCATCAGGGTTTATTAACTCTCTCTTCTACTAGACTTTAAGCTCCTCGAGGGGGAGGATCATGAGAAATGTCTAAGATGGTACATTCTATGCAGCAGGCTATCAGTGAGTGTTAGCTCTCTCTGTGTGTGTGTGTGTGTGTGTGTGTGTGTGTGTGTATGTGTGTGTAAATAGTGTATGTGATAGAAATGCGATGTACCACCCAGATGATCCCTCCTCAAAGAAGGACTTGTTCCTTGGGGACTGTTAGTGGACAGCCGTCAGCTCTCAGCCAATCTGGAGATGGCCTGGGATGGGGAGAGCTGCCTCAGCCCCAGATCATGCCCTTCTGGGGGCTGGGCCATACCTACTGCCTGGGGCCAGCCATCTGTTCCTGGCAGGGACAGCTCTGAAGGCCATTTTAGCTCCAGGATTCTCTGTGTGCTTGTCCAAGGCTCCTGGGGCTCTCACAGGTTGGCCTTTCTCTCTGTCCACTCCTATTCTTGCCCCTTGCAGCCATAGGTGTTGCTCCCTATGAGTGCTCATTTCGCCAAGTCCTGGTTCGGAGTTTATTTCCAGGAGAACTCTTCTTGTAACACCTTTTAGCAGAGGTTAAACAATAGTAATGGCCTGGAGGTAGAGGACTGAAGCAGAAATATTTTAATATCTTAAACAGTTTGGGGTTTTACAGGAGAAGAAGTAAATACAAAACTAAGAAAGCAAAGTAGTCTGGTGGAGAGGAGTAGTAGCTCAGGAGCCCCAGAGCAGGTGATCTTGCTGGCTCTGCTGTGAGCGCAGGCAGTGCATGAGCTGGGACAGTCACACTGTCACCCTGGGGCCTCCCATCTGTACTACAAAGAAAAGGAGTTAGAAAAAAATATCTCCACATTCCTCTAACTCTAAGAATGTACAGTGAGAATTCGGCTATGAACAGGTTTCTAAATATGATCTCAAAACTATAAATCCAGAGAAAAGGAAATGTACCATTCGGGGCTGCAGGCAGTGATATAACATCCCTCAGAGAAGTCATTCTGGCAGCTCTTTGGGATGTGTGAGAGATTCTTTGATGGCTGCTTTCTGAAGAGAACTGCCACCTTTCAGGGAAAATAAGGCAAAAGTTCAGCAAAGGCTTGGGCTCTGTGGGTAGGGGACATTAGGATAGAAACATGGTAAGAGATGAAATCAGATCCAAAAACATTATCATTAACATTAAAATGAAAAGAACAGCAGGAAGCAATATTTTGTAGTCTCAGAAGTAAAACTCAGGTAATTCAAGAAATTGGGCCAAAAATGAAAGTCGGAATCTTATTTATTTCATTTTGGTTTCAGGACCCTCTGGTTTATATTTTGTTTAATTAAAACAAGTCATTCAACATATAATTATCAAAACTTACTTATTTCTATCAGTTAGGTTTTCTTGGCACAGTCAACAAGGAACAAAAGAATAAAAAAGAACTAACAATCATAGTATGTTAACAGAATAGAAAGAAAAGTGGAAGCAGGCAGGCTCCCAAGAGGGGAAGCATTGATGCTGCAAGGATCTAGCAGCTGGAGGAAGAGCTCTTCCTGGCTCCACACATGCTTTATTCTGCCATCTGCTTCTTAAGGTTCAGTTTCCCAGGAAACAAGAGGATGGACTCACTGGAGTTATTTCCCAAGCTGTGACAGGAAACAGGGAAAAATTTACTGACAGTCCTACCACGATTTCATTCACTGGGGCAGGGGCCAGATACCAAAGAAAGATCAAGGATCTCTTACCAACAGAAGGGAGAAGCATGGATGTTGGACCATCAAAACTTTCAGACACCTCCCATCCCTTCTTGTACCAGGCGGATGGGTATGCATTGGTGACAGGCACAGACATGCCCCTGCTCTCAGGGAGCACATAGTCTGGTGAGAAAGCATAGCAGGATATGGCAGGGGTACTGTGCGGGTGGGCGGGAGGAATGAAGAGTGACTTCCAGTGGTATGAGATTCCTTTTAGGGGTGGTGAAAATATTATGGAATTAATGGTAATCAACGAATAACTTTGTGAATGTATTTAAATCACTAAGTTGTACATTTTAGAAGGGTAAACTTTATAGGAATGTGATGGTATCTTAATAAAGTGGTTAATTAAAAAAACGAAAAACAAAATATAACAACCACTACAACAGAAAACAGGGTATGGCAGATATGTCAGTTAGCTACTAACACCCATTTTTCAATCTAATTTTTCCTTGACCACTTCCATTCCACAGTTTGGAAAACTAAAGGATTTATTTTCCACATTCCCGTTCAGCTAGGAATGGCCAAGCAACACATTTTTGGCCAATATATACAACTAGAAGTTTGCTAGAGAATTCAGAGGTACCTGGCACTATTCTTTCTCCTTTCTTCTGCTTGAGGCATGATGTCTGTGGTACAGCAACCATGCTGTGACTATGAGGATGAAACAGCAAGTAAAAATACTGGAGGAGAAGGCATGAGCCAGCCTAGGGCCTTCATATTATCATTAAAGAACATCTTTGTTATTTGTAAACTATTGTTAGTGAGGTTTTTTAGCTACTTGCTGCTGAATGAATTTCTAACTGATAATATGGGGAAACTTACTTAAACTATGGAGTCTGGGAAGGACTCTGAGGAAGTAAATGAAGTATAAATAGAAATATCTAAATGGCTTGTGGGCTTTGAAGGGAAGGACAATCATTCTAGAATATTTGTGCCTATTTCTTTCATAATGCATGTGAACTGAGCTGGGCTAAAATTTCTGAGCACTCACATCCTTTAAACTCAGGGAAAAATATTTATTTTTATTATTATTTCTATTATTAATTCAAAGAAAATCCCTCCAGCATGGTCTGATAGAATTCGAGGAATCAATGGATTATTCTTCTTGTTTTTAAATTTCTCTGCATCTACTTACAACTTACTTTCAATCTCAAATTTCTCTCTTATTGAAAAGAAAAATCCTCCTCCAGCAGCTACATTATTTTTTGTTCTTCCTTGAAAACTTGACTCTGTTTTTTGGTATTTACTTTTTCTCCCTTACTTGGTAAGTCTATCAATTCTGGCTGTTGGACAGTTAGTCTATCATGCACTAAATCTGGTCTAAAAAAGTCCCTGGAACAATAGAAAGTGGCTTCTATTGTTATGGTTAAAGCTTCATCCCAGGGTTTCATAAACTGACTTCCAGTCCACTCATGTATAATCGAAGTAAGCCTTATTGAAGCACATTGGTGGCAGCTGACCAGAACATAAAGCTATTCCCCTGATCAGCCCTGAACAATTGCATGCTCCTTATAAGCCTGAAAACTGCAAGTTCAAGTAAGCCAGGTTACAAAAGAGGGAGAGTGCAGTCAAGCGGCTGGAAGCCTAACCAATCACAGCCCAATCACCCCAGTTACAGAAACAGAGCCCCATTACCCTAGTTACAGAAACAATGCCCCATTAGGTAGTTCTGTGTTCTTAAAGGTTTCTATAGCAAAAGGAAAAGAACATCTTGCCCCAGTCATGACCCTTGTACTTGGCATGGTTGTTTTACAGAATGGAGTCACAAAACAAAAGAGAGTCACATTTCCTTTTACTATCACACTATTAGGGCAGGAATTTTGACCATTTTGTTCACTACTGTGTGCCCAATCATCACAGTGGTGCTAGCGTATAGTTTCTGCTCAAGAACTATATCAATGCCTTCTTAAAAATCAAAACAATGAACTTTTTCTTCTTACTTTTAAATGCTGTTGCCTTTGTAATTTTTGATGACTTTCTTCTTGAAACTCACTCATCTTTTTGCTTTTTGTAACATAATTATGTTTTATTTTCTTTTAAACGTTTTGTTATTTTTATTATACCCACATATGAAAATAGTAAAACATGATGATAATGGTACAGGCTCAATTTCCAATGAAACTCATGGCCAAATTTATTTCATCTGAATCGTCACTCAGTCCCTGCCTATGATAATTTGACGCTATCACAGGCATCATGTCATTTCATCCACATTTATTCTAGCTTGTGTTGCCAAAAAGAAAATAAATATTTTTTAAAGAAAAAGAAGAAACATAATATCATCATTATATATAAAAATGAATAATAATCCTGGAATATCACTAAATTCATTTTTGTTTTTATTTTTGACCCCTTTGTTTAATGGAAAGTGGGACAGATAATTCCCTGGATGGTAACCTAAATTCTTAGGAAACTGAAACCACTTTACTTTGGCCAATAATTAAACTGAGACTTTGATCTTTAGTTGTCTGACACCCATGTCTGCCTCCCAATCAATTCTGAACTTGAGAGGAAGAGTGATGCTCAGCACCATCAACAGACTATAAATGTTATTTAGGAACACTCAGGAAAATGCCAGATCAAAGAGCTGAAGAGTTGAAAGTGATCACTTCTTGGGAGGGGACAGGTCTTAGTGGGTGGGGGAGAGAAGCAACACTTTTCTCTTTGTTTTAATCTTATTAACAATATGTGACTTTAAGATCTATACATATATGTTGGAAAAAAAATTAAGAAAATAATGAAATATGTATTGTATCAAAACACTTACACTTAACCCAAAAGTCACCTCTGCAAACTATTGCACCCTGCTCACAGGTGCCCATTCCTAGATACCTGGGGTTCCTGCTTTCTTCTTTTTGCCCTTGCCTCACAGATCCAGTGATGCAAAGGTCCTTTTCTTGTCATGGGCATCACCACCCTGTGTCCCCATTGCTCCTTGACTTCTTCCTTATCTCCAGCATCTCTCACCTGGATCATGACCATGTTGTGATCATTTCATTCCTAAATTCCTATGTTCAATTCCTAATCTCCTCTACTTTGTGTGTGACAGTGTTTGGAAATAGGGCTTTAAAGAAGGAATTAAGGTAAATGAGATCATAGGTTGAACCCTGATTCAATGACAGGTATCTTTCACAGAAGAGGCAATGATACAGACATGCACACAGAGGGAAGATAATATAAAGGCAGGGGAGATGGTCACCTGCAAGCCAAGGAGAGAGGCCTCAGAAGAAATACTCCTGCCAACCTCTTGACCTCAGACTTCCACGAGAAAATAAATTTCTATAGTTTGAGCCACTCAGTTTATGATACTTCATTATGGAGGCCTTAACAAGCTAATATACCATCTCCCTGCCTTCATCTAATGCTAAAAGGCAGAGATTGTGTTTGCATGCTCAGGGGCTAACACAATACCTGGCATATAATAGATGCTGAAAAACATGATTATCAATCAGCTGATCAAATGAATGAAATCTGAAATTAGCACAATTCTGTTTTGTAGCATAAAAAAACAGTGAATTGATGGTGATAATATATGTGGGAATTTTAAATTATCTATAAATCTATATCTATATAATTGTTTTAGAACTTGTAAAGGTGAACTGAAATGGCAATTTATTACTTGGTCTTGAGTTTCTGCACTCAGAATGAGTCATGTCCAGTCCTTTAAATTGGGTGGTTTCTTCTTAAAACATGAAATCATGTGCTTGCTTCAGTAGCACATATACTAAAATTGGAATGATACAGAGAAGATTAGCATGGTCCCTGCACAAGGATGACATGCAAATTAGTGAAGTGTTACATATTTTTAATTAAAATGAATAAATTAATTAAAAAAGAATATCATAAACCATATGGAAAAGTACTATAGCTACCCAGGGATTATGCTTATAAATTTGACACTTTATTAAAGTTCCCATTTTAAAAAAGTGGTTTCCACTTCACACCTAATAAACTCATTACATATTTTTTAAGCAGAGTAAAATTTCTGCTTAGAAGTGTTTTAATCCTGGTTTCATGCTTCAAATGAGCATCTTCAGTTAAAAAAATCCAGGAAAAGGTATTAAAGGTGACCTATCCAATCACTTTCATTTTTTTATAGTTAGATATATGTAAATATTTTAAATTATCACACTAATTGTACATTTTCATGGAGTACAGTGTGATATTTAAATAGATGCATATGATTGTGTTATGATCAGAGTGTGGCAGTTGGCTTATCTGTCACCTCATGCATTGATCATTTCTTTGCCAACCACTTTCTTATACAGATAAGAAGCAATAGCACCTACTATCATGTAGCTGCCTGCTACCAGAACCAGTCTGATGCACTTATTATGCCTCTCCTGAAAACAGAAGTTCTGCAGTCAGAGTAGTTTGAAGAAAATGGAATTTAAATGTAATTCAACAAAGGAAAAGCCAGCAAACTTGCATAAATAAAAATAATAGAAAAAGTATGGCTCTTAACATTATTTCTAAATAAAATATTGTAAATGAGCTTCATCCAATCTTAATATATCCTTTGGCTTTGGGCCATTTTAAAATACTTATTTGTTTTTGCAAAAAAAATGCATTTGAATAATGTATATGCAAATTGCCTTTGAATAAGTGTAACCATAAAGATTTTCTTTATTCATTTATTGTCTTTCCTTTAAGGAACTACAAGTGTTTCCACTTAAGTTAGCTGTAACTTGTTACACCTGTGCTTTTTCACATAACCTTAACACTTTGGATACTTAAACAGTGATTAGAGCCCATGAGAACAGCACTTAATAACTAGGGAATTATCTTAACATAACAAATTTACATTGTCTACCCATACATTGACACAACTTGGAAGCGCTATATGAAAAAGGAAAAATGGTGAGCTTGCTGTGTGGAGGGTGGGGGGAATTCAGGGAATTTAGACTTTTCGGGTTTCAGAGGAGTGGGTAGGGCTCAGAGTGCAAGGGCTTTTATGCTTTATGGTGTCCTCATGACAGGCACAGTCACAGATTGTAAGGGTGAATTCTTGCTCTTCTTCTTCCAGAATATAATGCTTCACTTGGTGAGGGATGCAAGGGACATAGCATGGCTTTTTTGTGTTTAGGTTTCAGGAATCTTTGTTCTTTACACATGCAGGAAGTGGTTAGAGTGGCCTAGGTCTGACAGTGTAGCTGGGTGGGAGTTGTCTTCAAGAATCATCAAGAAAAGAAGGCCCCCATAGGGCAAAGATATTAGTAGGCTATTCATGAACATATAGCAGAGACTCCAAGAGATTCCCACAAATGACTAGGTGTGATGGTTAATCTGGATTTTCAACTTGATTGGATTGAGAGATGACTAAGATTAAGAGACTTCTAGTGTGTCAATGAAAGTCTTTCCAGAGATGATCGGCATGTGGGATATCAAACTGAATGGGGAGAATCACCTGAATGTGTGTTGCACTGTTAAGTAGGTGGGGGACAAAAGACAAAAGAAGAAGAAAGTTCTGAGAATGCAAGCTGGATTCTTCTGGAGTGGATGCATCTTTTGCTGCTGTCATTATCTGAGGACATTGGACTCCACCTCCTTTACTCTTCCAACATGGACTCTGACTAGCAATTCTCTAGGGATTTCCCAGGTCTTCAGTCTTGGATTGGGGATGCATTGGTCCTTCTTGTTTTGTGGCTCCAGTTTCTCGGACTGAGACACTACTGGTTCCTCCTGCTCTCTGTGATGCAGATAGTCATTGTGAGACTATCCAGCTTCTGATCATGTAAACCTATCTATAAAATTCTTTTTTCATCACACATATACATATCCTGTTAGTTCAGTTCCTCTAGAGAACCCTGACTAATACTGGGTAAGACTTTGAGGGGTACAGAAATTTGTAATTGGTCAATGGGATAGCATTCATTCAATTATTAACATATCTGTGCCAGATGCTGCTCTTGGAACTGAAATACAGAATTAAAGAAATATCCTTCCTTTTGTGGAGCATATGCAAAGTGTATGTGAAGATGAAAAAAATAAATGTTATATAAGTGAATTATTTAAATATGATATTGATTAACTGCGTGTTAACCCCAGTTAGGTAGTGTGTGACTGGAGGAAAGGTCACTGAGGTGTGACTTTGAGGTTCATATTTTGTCCTTTGTGAGAAGAGCTTTCCGGATATCATGTCCTGAGGTGCTTTCCTCTGCCATGCCCTTCTACCAATGATGTTCTTGCTTACCTTGGGCCCAGAGCTATGGAGTCATTTGATCATGGACTGAAATTCTGAAATCGTGAGTCAAAATAAACTCTTCCTCCTCTATGTTATTGTTGTCAGGCATGTTGGTTACAGTGACACAAAAACTGACTACAACACATGCTGTATACATGTACCAAATTATTATATTGTACCAGTAAATCTGTAGAAATATTATGTCAATTAAAAATTTGAAACAACAACAGGACTTAGGAAGATGGCAGAAGTGAGCTCAGCAGCAAGTTTGGGTCTCCTCACAACATGGAAAGGAGACAGTAAATAAAAACAGAATTGAGAGATGGGTAACATAATAAATGCACTAAGACTTGTTATTACAAAGTCTAACATTTGGAAAGACTGGAAGACAGATTACCAGAGTAGAAATCAAAATTCTGAGGGCCTTAACTCAAACCTGTGGATGGAGGAAGAGGGCATCAGAGAGAGAGAGAAAAAGAAAGAGATGGGGAGCAGACATTCTCTTAAGCTCACCCATTTAAAAACTATTGGAAAGACAGCCAAAATTTAAAACACAGAAGGCTTAAAATAGCACAAACCACTTAAAACCAAAAGGTGAAAAGAAAGCTGAACAGCCCCCACAGCCATCTTGTGGAGCCTGTAGCCAACCAGTCACCTTCTTAAATCAGCACAATATATATCCATGCCCAAATAGCTGCAAATTAAACCAAAGAGAAGGGGCCCTCTTAAGAATCTGGCCAGAAAGAACTTCTATAAGGACCACTACTAGCTGTAAATCTCTGAAATGCCCTCTCTATCTCCCCTCACTGGGAAAAGGGGGAATGGAGTGGGCTGGTGGGGACCCGTGCTTGGAAAGTGCATGTCTAATCCTGCTCAGCCTCTGTGACCCAGGCAAGGGCAAAAAGCTGCACACAATCTTGCTCAACTCAGACAAAAGTAACAACCGAGCAGCTTTGGCCCTGAATAAAGGTAGGCACTGTGGAAAGCCTAGGAAGAGTCCCCAGCATTGTGGCACCACACTACAGGTAAGATGACTGACTATCCAGTGACATAGAGACCCAGCGGGAAATTGCCAGAGGCTAGGCAGCAGAAAGAGGTGGATATCAGCCTCAATAGGTGCATAGCCTGAACTATGATGGCAACTGGCAAGTGACAGGGCATTGTTTGGATACTTGTGGAATCTGGTACCAGATTTATTAAGCAGAGGGAGTCAACACCCATCATTCACAACCTGGGGCAGGGGAAACTACAGTCCAGGTGAACCATCAGAGACCCTTCAGTATAATACCTCAGAGAGTGGAGGCAGCAGGTGGCATACTCCTGCAACACAGAACACATGTGGAAAACCCACAACTAGCGTTCATGCACACATGGACAGCTACCAGGATCTTCACTACCATGAAAAGAATCTAGCAAATAGGAACAGGTACAGGGGCACTTCAGAGCCTGTATCCTGAACTTCTGTGACATTAGAGTCAGCCAACTCACAACACCGCACTCTCTGAGACTGTAACAACTCTAATGTCAACTTTGATGGTATACATAACTACTTAACTTGAATGATAATTGTTAACCCATTGCCAACATTGTACCTCTAATCCATTTGAATGTATTTCATCTAATGGTTTTGAGAATTCATTGGAATCAATCTCCTTATCTATCTCTAGTTTATACTTGTGTGTCTTACCCCCCACTCATCCTCTTACCCTATCTGCTACTACCTCAGATAACACCCATTCATCTATTTCTCCTTTGCCTTGGCATAAATGACCTTTTTATAGCCTCTCTCTCTCCCTCAATCTCTCTTTATTTAATTCTGACCTTTTTCTCTCTTCTATTTGCCCAAACCTTCTTACCCCCTCCTTTTAGCACTCACTTAAGGTTATAGTAAGTTTACTAAATTTAACTACAAATTTTTGGATCTGTTCCATAACCTTATTATAGGTTTATACCTGAATTGGTGGAACTGCAGAGAACAATTGTAACACGTTTTTGTTCTTAAGGTTGACTAGTACAAGGCTTGGCTCAGAAGTGATTACAGTAAATAGGGCTCAGTGGTATCTTTTATAGTGGAACTAATATTGGGATCAGCAGAAGTCATACATTGAATTAAAGTATCATTATCTAGATATCTACCCAACCCAGGGTTCTTAAGAAAAAGAAGCTCACAGAGTAGTCCTTCACTTAAAAGAAGAAGTCAGAACTATACCGATAGATGGGCATACATATAATCAATATGAAAAAGCAAAAAATCCATTACAAACAACCTGTAATGCTTCAACAACAGCTTCATTAAAAATTTTTCCAAACCTTAAGAAATGAAATGGAAATTCAAATACAGGAGGCATATAGGATTCCAAATATACAAAATCACAACAGATCTACTCCAAAACACATTATTATGAAAATGCCCAATATACAGAATAAGAATAAAATGTTAAAAGCTGCAAGAGGAAAAACAACTGGTCATGTATAGAGGTAACCAACCCAGATTTTGACTAATTTCTCAACCTAGACCCTGAAAGTGAGGCTGGCTTGAAATAATATATATCAATCTCTAAAAGATAATGGATGTCAACCAAGAAACCATACCCAGAAAAATTAAGCTTCAAAGTTGAAAATGAAATAAAAACTTTTCATGACAAATGAAAGCTAAAAAATTTATAACTAGAAAACCTGCACTATAAAACATACTCAATAAAATATTTCATGAAGAAAAAATGGAGTATACAAATGAAAACCAGCATAGGGAGGAATAACATTGGAATAATAATAAATCAAAGGAGAGTCAAATCCAATTTAAACACTAGAAATAAATCAAAATGGCAGGAAATAAAAATAATCTCTCAATAATAATATTGAATGTAAATGGTCTAAACACTTCAAACAAGAGTCATGGGTTGGTAAGTTGGATTAAAAAAATGAAACCCAACAATATGCTGTCTGCAAGAGACTTAGCTCACAGGAAAAGACATGCAAGACTAAAGGTGAAAGGATGGGAAAAAAACGTATCACTTACACAGATCTCATAAACAAGCAGAGGTTACCATTCTCGAATCAGATACAGTGGACTTCAAGGCAATGTAAATCAGAAGAGATAAAAAAAGGTCACTCCATATACTGCTTAAGGGAATCATACATCAACAAGTTATAACAATCATAAATATTTATTCCACAAACAACAGAGCATCTATGTACATAAAACAAAGCCTTCTCAATATTAAGAATCAAATGGACCACAACAAAATAGTAATGGGTGACTTTAACATGCCTATCTCACCACTGAATAGATCATTCAAACATATTAAGTAAAGGTTCCACAAAACTAAAAATACAATTAATAATATGAGTCTAACAGACAGCTGTTGAATATTTCATCATCCACCACTGAATTCACTTTTTTCTCAGCAGTATATACGTTTTCTAAAATAGACTACATTTGTCATAAAACAAATCTTAGCAAATACAAAAAAATAAAGATAATACCTTGCATTCTATCAGATTATAATAAAATGGAATTAGAAATCAACGATAAGATAAAAAATAGAAACCACTCTAACACCTGGAGATTAAATAATATACTCTTGAATGATGAATAGATAGAAGAAATGAGGGGAGAAATAAAAAAATTACTTTGCTGCATTTACAGGCAAAATATGCTCTTTCTTCTTCTTGACAATACAGTACCTCCACGGTTTAGAAACTTAAATCAGATATGCTTTTTTCACTTTGATTTGTGAACATTCTCAGGGTAATCCTGGGGTGTTGGCACGTGCCAGAAGGCCACCTGTGGCTATGCACAGTAGAGCTCCCTGAGCAAACCTGCCTGGCCTTGTCAACTAACTTCTCTCAGCTGAGGCCCACCACATCCACCCCTGCAGATCTCTTAGAATCAGTTGCCATTGTGTTTCTTGGATGAATTACTTATTTGTTCTGAGTTTAAGACAACATTCTCATCATTGATGTCTGGAATGATCTTCTTGGCTCATACCCTTCTGTTTGGATTTTAACTCTACCTGGTTCACCTGGAATTTGCTTCCCACCTAGCTCTTCAGAACTCTTAACTCTGGGCTTATCTTGTCCTTGTGATTTGTGCTGCACACATGCTCCTTCTCAGAGAACCCAATTTCCTCATGGGATTATGGCTTGTATAGCATTTGACATTCTACAAAGTCCACAGTCCTATACCCACTTGAGCTAACTAGTAATGAATTATTCATGACTTGCTGTCTGATGTTATCAGGAACAGAATGGCTTCTGTAGCCTGTTCTGTCACCAGAAAGTCTGCACTCAGAGAAATGAAGAACTTGAGTGAGGAGTTTGTCAGTCATCCTTCAGCTCTGTTGGTCAGAAGACCTCTATAGTGGAACAGGAGGATCTGATTCTAAAAGGGTTAGGAAGTGCATTAGTGCCCTAAGGCTGACTAACAGAGGGCCACAATATAAGTGACTTTATTTATTTATTTTTTTAAAGAGAGAGTGAGGAGAGAGAGAGAGAGAGAGAGAGAGAATTTTTAATATTTATTTTTTAGTTTTCGGCGGACACAACATCTTTGTATGTGGTGCTGAGAATCAAACCCAGGCCGCACGCATGCCAGGTGAGTGCACTACCACTTGAGCCACATCCCCAGCCCCTCTAAGTGACTTTAAACAACAGAAATGTACTTCTTCACAGTTCTGGAGGGTAGGAGTCTGATATCTAGGTGTTGGCAGGGTTTTTCTGAAGCCTGTATGGAGAATCTTTCTGGTATTTCTGGGGTAGTCAGTGGCTGGTGTTGGTAAATATCCAGTCCTTACTTCCCTAGTCACATACGCAGGTAATCTCTCTCTTTTTTAAAATTTCTGTTCTCTTTCTTAGTTTTTGAATTTTTTGCTTTTTATAGCAATATCTCAAATTTCTCCATTTTCTTTTGCTCCTTCCATTAATTTATTTTTTTAGTGTTATTTATTTCTTAAAGTTTGAGCATCCCTAATCTGAAAATCCAAAATATGTAATTCTCCCAAATCTGTAATTTTTTGGATGCCCATATGACACTACAAATAGAAAAATCCATACCTGACCTCATGTGATGGGTCAAAGTTAAAATGCATATGCATTAAAATGTTGTATAAAACTGTCTTCAGGTTATGTGTGCAGGTATATGTAAAACATAAATTAATTTCATGTTTAGGCTTGAGTCCCATCCCTCAGACATCTCATTATGCATTTGAAAATATAATGAAGCCCCCAAAATTCTGAAAGCTGAAATACTTCTGGTTCCTAATGTGTGTGTACATTTTGTTTTGCCTCTTGCATGTTGGAAAATTTCCCAAATTCCCTGTGTTCCCCTGGCTTTCTATTAATACACAGGAAGGAATTAGACTGTTTGTAAGCTCTATGTGCAAGGATGGGACTGACTGGTTTTGCCATGGGATTATTAGACAGCAAATGTGTTTTCTATGGAGTTATAAATGTCAATATCATTAGGCGTTTGCTTTGGGGTGCTTTAGTTTTTCAGAAAAGTCTTAGCTATAAAGGTCTGGCAGCTGCTTTTCTAGGGTCTAGAGAGAAGGGGGCTTAGGCTTCTCAGTGGTCCTGTATGTATACTCTCAGTTAATCATCCTGCCTCAGTCCTCTGCTGTGTGAGATTCAATTCAAGAGAGTAAGCATCTGATCTACTTGGGGAGTGAGCACAAGGGAAGGATTGCCTAACCACACAGACTGCCAAAGGGGACATGGGGGCCCAAATACTCCTTAAAGAGACATTCTGTCCACACTGAGGAGCTCAGTTCCAAAGGATGGATCACACAGTTCTCATTACTACTGCCTTGAAGTCCTTTAATTTTACCTTTTCTTTTGCTATGTTAGTTACCACTCCTTAATTCACTTTCTGTCTTCCAGAATTTATCTCTTGTATTCTGCCACTTCTCTTCATTGAAAATGCATATAGTAGTTCTCCCTTATCTGTGGGGAACATGTTCCAAGGCCCCAACTGGACACCTAAAACCACAGATAGTACCAAACCCTATTTATATTATTGTTTTTTTCCTATATGCCCTGCAGCAACACATAGTAGCAGAGTTAATCTTTCCTTCCACGTATTAAGGCCTGCTGCCTCCTTTGCATTACTACTTTGAGCTTTAGGACCATAATTAAGTAAAATAGGAGTGATTTGAACACAAGCATCACAAAAATGTGATTGTTGATCTGATAACTGATATGGCTATCAAGCAAACAACTGGTGGGTAGAGTATACAGTGTAGATATACTGGACAGATGGATGATTAATGTCCATGGTGAGACCGACCCCAATGGCACAAGATTTCATCACATTACACAGAATATTATGTACTTCTAAACTTACTATTTATGTATTTGTTCAATTTTCCTTTTAATATTTTTGGACTATGATTTTCTGAGGGTACACCTCAGAAAGTGAAATTGAAGACAAGATAGGATTATTGTACTATTTTTATTACTTTACTATTAGTTTAGGGACATTCCATGAGGGAGTGAAGATAAACTCATGTTCAACCTGCCATGTGTAACCCTAATTATAATAAAAACTTTCAAAAAAAGACAAACAATCACCACCACCAGCATCAAACACTACCTGGGATTCTCTATCTTATGAGCTGCCAGTTTTTATTATCAGGTCAAATTAAGCTTTATTACCATTGAATTTTAGCACTGATAAGCATCATCTCAGGCAAGCAATACATAAAGGTATCCAGAGATTTTAATATTCTTGGAATATTTATTTGTATATTTATATGCGTTGTTTGCCTGTTCTCCCTCCCAATTCTATTTTAAAGTCTTTCACAAATACATCTATCAGGTAAAGAATCTTTGATCATGACATCAATGTTTTTGGCATTCATTAACAAATCAACAATATACCAGTATCACTTGCCTGCTGGTGTAATTGGGGCCAATAGATCCTATAGCAATGGGTGCTTTCATGTTGAAAATCTCCAAACACCCAAATGATTAAAAGAACTAGCTGAAATGCCCATCTTGTTCTTATTCCAGAAGAAGTTCACAGTAATGGAATCTGACTGGTTGGAAGCTAATAAATTCCTCTCTGTGACTAGGTGACTGCCTTTAGTCTTAAACACTAAAGTCAGACTTAGAGCTATGTTTGCTGCTAGGCAGATGCTTTGCCTCACCACTTGTCTTTCAGTTGCAGAAGATATCTGTTTCATTGCAAAATTAAATTGGTATGGTTGTCTAATTAACTGTAAGTATCGGGACAAATTTTTTTCCCCATCTTCTCCTTTTATTCCATAAAGCAATTCAAAACCAAATGTCAGGAGAAAAAACAGCATGTCCTTGCCAGCTCAGCAAAACTCTTATGAGGCAATGCTGCCTCCATCCCAGGATCTGCTGCATGAACAAAGAGGCAAGAATTTGTAAGGTGACTTTTTAGTGGCTGAAAGAGTCTAATCTGCTCTCATGCCCCACTGTTGAGTCCATATGCATCCCACTTCATCAAGATTCTATTTAAGGAGAGGTCCTTGAACACTCTATGTTTTGTAGTATGAACAACCATCACTGTTTGCCTGGGACTGAAGGATTTCCCAGGATAAAAGAGCTTTAGCAGTAAAACTAGAAACATTTTAGGCAAATGGGAAGTTAGTTACCATAGCTGTGTGAGGTCAGGGATCATGTGAAACCTCATAGGCTGAAGACTTATCTGAGTTTCCTCCAAATGAGATAGAGAGATTCTGATCACCAGCTGAGAGACTGGCATAGTGAAACTGAAGACCAAGCTGGCCACTACTCTTCATCTGCTCTGGGCATCAGGTGAACCATAGATTATTGGATAATTTCAGCTGTTCTTCATGCTGAGAGAGCCCTGCACCCAGACAGCGCTCACTCGCTCTCTCTCTCTCTCTCTCTCTCTCTCTCTCTCTCTCTCTCTTACTTTGTTTTCACACAATTAACTCCCCATTTGTGTAAAGGATGTGCTGGATAGCTGCAGTTATTTTTCATACAAAGAGCCATAGCACCAAAATTAGGAAGAAGAGCAAAGAATTTGTCAGCTTATGATGAATTCTCATCCATATTTTTTGACATATTTGAGTCTGAGAACAATGAACTAATTGAGAAAGAAAAAAAACAAAGAAAAAAATAGCATGGATCAAACTACCGGTGTTCTCTAATTAACCACTGTAGGCTCTATATTTCCAGGAGCTTATTCTGGCTTAGGAGAAGTCAGAGACATCAAATGAGGTCTCAAAGCATTTTCTAGCATTTCCAACTTGGGGCTGAGTCTATGAACCATGTGAACTTCACATCTGTCCAGTAGAGCAGGAGGTCACTTATGATACTGTGGGTTTGCTCTTATTAAATCAATTTCTCCTAAGACTTACTCAAAGATAGGGAATTAATTATTATTGGTTCAATTACTCCATCTTACTTGGAGGAAACAGCTAGGAATTAAAAATTCTTATGACAGCTCATGTTAACTAGTTGAAAATGCTTCCTTGTTTATTGTAATAATCCAAATCACAATAACCAGAATACAATGAACATGAGTCTCATTATTTATTATCCCAAAGTGTGATAGTATCAAACAGAATGTCAATAAATCACCTATATAGAGATAAATCCTGGACTCTGCCTGTATTACTGTAATTAATTCATTTTCCATTATTTGATCTGTTTTATGGGCTAAAGGGGGAAACTGAAAATAATGTTTATTAGCACTTATAACATAACAAGCACTATGCTAAATAATTCATACTAGACAACATAACTTCCCAATAACACTGGAATTTACATCTCAATCTTATCTGAATAGTTGAGTGATCCCCCTAAGACCACACAGCTAGTAATAGAAGCATAATGCTTCCACCTCCCATGGGCTGGACCCAAAGCTCAGTCTTTCAGCTATGACATGCTGAGAGATGCCAGTCTTCCTCTCATTTGTCCTTTTGCACAGCCCTAGTACATGGCATGTGAGGAGGAAATGTTCCTCCTGAAACAGAAGTATGAGGGAAAGCAGGAGTGGAATATAAGAAGATGGAATCTATCCTTTCTGCTCTTGTTCATTTCTTAAATCAGTCACTATCCACCTCCCCTTCTGGTGTCTGATTATTTTTTCTGTATTATTCAAAGTCAAGCTTTCCAGCTTGATGTGAATCTTGGCCACATCATGAATATTCATTTCTTTTAATTTTTCTATATTTTTCTAACCCCTTCTCTTGTTTATGTTCTGTTTTGTGGGGTGGCCCACTTTCCTCCAAGTACCAATCGGTACTGGGAGTTTTGACTTTCCCCAGAAGCCCTAAGAAGCGATGGTCCTTTTGTTCATACTTGCCTTCTTCCTTCTTGCCTACAAATCCACTTACATTTTGATATTTTAATCTCCTTTAACAGTAAATTCTGTCGCGATCAATAGATTTTCAGCTCCAGGAGGGTGGGGCTGAGCTCTTATTTTCTGATCATTAAATTCCAGGCATTCAGCACAGTGTCTGTCCATAGTAGATTCATAAAAGATATAATTTTGATGAATGAATCTAATTGTTTGCTATTTTCCAAGCACAATGATAGTGAGCTCTGAGGATACAAGGGTTAGTAAAAAGTCCCTGTATTATATATATGGAAGCTAAAAAAGTTGATAGAATAGAATAAGGGAGTAGAATGGTAGTCACTAGAGGTTAGAAAGTGTAGGGAGGAGTGGGGAGAGAGAAGTTTGGGTAACAGGTAGCAAAATAGTGTTAGAGGAAATAAAGTCTTGTACTCTACAGCACAATAGTGTGGTAATAGTTTATGATTTATTATATTTCTAGAAGAGAGGAATTTGTGGGCTCCAAACATAGAGGATAAATTTCTAAGGTGATAAATACTAATAATCCTAATTTGATCACTACCCTTTAAACATGTATTAAATAATTATACTTTAACCCATAAATATGTGCAATTATTGTGTGTCAGTTCAAAAAGAAGTTTATGCCTTCTTATAGGCTATAGTTTTTCAGGGAACATAAACTATTAATACACTATTAGAATAAAATATAATAAGTGATATGCCAGGTGGGTGTGATGGAGAGTAGAAAGGTCTATGAACTAGGAGTAAAATTGAATAAAAGGACTGGGAAATTGATATTGTGGTTAGACAGTGGGGTACTTGGCTATTTGTTTATAGGCACAGATGTTCCAGGCAAAATCTAAGCTCATAATCTAGCAAAGGCTAAACTGGAGGAGAAAGTCACTATTCTGATATAGTTCAAAGAACTGAGATGCCAGCAGTTGGATGACTCATCCACATGGTACTGATAATACTTAGAATAATTAGAGAGTTTACAGGAAAACTTCAATCAAATATCTCAAATACTTCCTTTGAGTTCCGTCGCTGTTGCAGGAGCACCCATGCAGCTTTGTGTGCCCTGTGACAACACTTATTGCACTGAATGGTCTTTGCTTCTTTACGTGGTAGTGAAGGCTTTGAGGGCAAGGACTACAGTGTGCCTCTGACTCTAGCAGAGAGGATGGTTCATAAAACTGCTTAATTAACAAATTAATTAATTCAGATATTGCATGTAATCTAGTTTCAGGTGTGGCTTGATGAAGGAAGCTTTTTTTTTTTTTTTTAATTTTCCTATCCATTTCTGGACTCTACTTTTTTGGTTTGACCCTGTTAGTCATTTTTCTTTTTGAACTGTACAAATGGAACCAGAACATATATTGCTCAGTCCATTATCTTCATAATTGAGTGTGTGCATCCAAAGGGTGCAAATATGCTTAAAAGCATATGAACTGAGAGTGGGAAAAGCATGGTTACCTGGAGGGAAATCAAGTGCACTTATTAATGGACACTAGGGGACAGTCGCAACAGACATCCACCACAAAAAGCAGTGACAGTTATTTCTCTTGTGAATCCAAAATGTATCAACAACAACTACAAAAGGAGCAAGAATTGGATCTTTTTTGCTCTTTGGGGCTTGGAGTCCTCACTTGCATGTTTGATTTTGAGAAGAGATAACCTGCTCCTAAGTGAGTAGTTCATTTTGACTTCCTGGATTCTTGGGGTGTCTGAACTTCAGGGCTTGTAATTGCTGGCTGTGGGTCACACTTCTCACCCTATTAGGAGCGTTTGAGTTGGGAAGACAGCATGGTGGCTGCCAGAGGCAGTCTTCTCATTGGGAACCCACTGGAATGCATTGACAGGGACTTGACAGTGATTCCATAGAAGCTAGACTTGCAAAGCTTCTAGTAGGTAGGCTCACTGCAGAAAGCAACTGTTGTCTTGGAAAGAGAAGGAAGAGTTAAAGGCATAGGAAGCTAGCAGTGGTGGTGATGTGTATAGAGTGCAACTGAGAATCATTGAAAACTGTAGATGGAGAGGAAGGTCCACAGGTTAAAAAGTCCATAGGCTGACTTCAGATTGAAAGAAAACAGAAAGGCTTTATTGATCAGTGATACATCTTGGAAGCCAGAGGCCAAATATGCTCGTGGAATTTAGCCATGGATAGTGAGCAAATCATTAGAATTCTTTACAAAATATGAAAAGTCTAAGTAGTAGAAAAATAATAAAATCCATTTTATAAGAATTTAAATATTGGGAATGGAAAAAATAAAATAAGAGGCAAGTTATTGGAAGGAACAGACATAAACATGTTATTTTAATCTCCTGTATAGTACTGTCCCAAGCTTTGGGCTATTTTAATTATCTTCTAATTTACAAATTACTTTAACACAAATGTGTCTTAAATTGATAAGTAGAGTGTCAAGGATCACTTCCAGTAACAGGAAAAGAATCTACAATCTTTAATTTTTACATCTAATTGACTTCAGTTGAGGTGTAGTCAAATGTATATTATTTTTAAATTTGACACTTTCCATTTAAGAGGTCTTATTTTATATGTGTCAGAGTTGCAGATGTGAAATTAGCCACTGGAAAGGTTAACTGTTCCAGGTTCTTTTGACTCTATGGCTGGAAAGAATTTGATTGTAAGCTCATAAAGAGAAAGGAATGCTGTCCACTAGGGAAAAAGATTACATGGTCAATGACAATGTGAACTTGAATAGCTACATTAGTTCTTTAATTATAATGAGTCCAGAAGAAATGTTCAAGGTTGGAAAGGAGACACTTGGTAGGGGATGATGACAGATACTTATGCAAATGCTGTCAACACTGACAGAATGAAGAGGCTAGAGCTTCTTTGGGACAGTTGGAAACATCATCCAGAAGGGAAAAGTTTTAAGATCCACCAAAAGTTCAGTACCTATCATCCAAACTACCCTGTAAAGTGACAAGTGACACATTTCTAGTCACTAAATCTCAAGCTAGCGTTTTTCTCTGTTGGGAAAATAAAACTGTGGTCTTTTACTTTTCAAATATTTTTATGCTAATTTGGTGCTAAATTTTCTAAATGTGAATAGAGGGAAAAGAAAAATAAAATAGCTGAGAATAATATATCAAAAATTCCTGGTAACCAATTTTTTTTTTAATGTAAGTTCTCACTATTAAAAAAAATTGTTTTCTTTCTTTCTTTTTTTTTTATTCTCAGCTTTGGCTTCAACTTCTGTCATCTCAAAACACCTAAGGCTGTTCTGAATGCATAGAACATGGTTATTAAGACAAGATGAATGAATTAATGGTTGAAAGAACTGGATGATTATGGAGACATGAATGCTGTTCTGGAGATATAAAAGCAACTAAAAACTGCATTAAGGGAAACAGCTTCAATATTAAAACTCAATTTACATACCTTTGAAACATTGAAAATAGATGCATTTCTTGGAATTCTTTAAGGGAAATCTGTTGAGAACACTTGTGAGATAGTCATTTTTAGTCAGAGATTTCTTAATCAAAGTTAGGATGTATAAACAGCTTTAACCACCCACAGGCAAAGTGTGTTGTTTGTCAGAGGAATGAAATGGGTTTCTGTATATAGAAAACCAGAGATTCCTCATTGGAGTTCCTTTTCTCAGTAATGAAGTGTAAAAAAAATATGTTTTTTTAAGATGCAGTCTTCATTTTGAAGAGCTGGTTTAGAGGAAAGAATAGTTATTCCTCACTCTTAATGCTTTCTTCTATGTGGGCAGAACTCCTGCCTCCTCCTTTTATTTCTCTCCAGGAGAAGAGACTTCATTTGCTATGTCAATTTGTGAGAGATCACAGAGTCCACCCTCTTTTCCAGTGCCATCCTGCCCACCAGAAGCCCACACTACTTGTCTGTTCATTTCAGTCGTTGTCCAAGTGTGTTCTTGGACCACCTGTACCCCCAGCACCTGGAGACTTTGTTATATAAATGAGACAAAGATGGCTGATGTATATTGGTCCTATACTGTTATTTCCTCACAAGAGGCTGGGACCAGTGAGCTCAGAAGTCCAGAAGTGCCAAACTCAATTTTTACACATCCAGTTGTTTTCAACATAGTCCAAATAAATAGATTCTTAGTCATTTAGAGGCTATTTGCTTTGCATACACTGTGAAATTGCACCCAACATCTGTTAGTAATAGAAAAGAGAAATCCTGTCACAATAAATTAGACTCCAAGCTGCTGCTGCTCTGGGGAGCTCATTGACCTGGAGATTTCCTGTTAAACTGCTGAGAAATATAATCCTCCTCTCTGACTCCCCCTTTCCCTCAGGAGATCTCTTGTCCCTCCTCCCCTTTCAGATGGTGGCCTCTGGATAGTCTCATGTTGAGAGACAGCCCCATGTGCAAACCTGTCTATGTGTAGACCCAGTAAAGCCTGCTAGGTGTTACTGCCATCTTCTTTTGTCAGCACCCAAACCCCTGGAAGTCACTAGAGAACTGCAATTATTTTTTAAGTTCCTCTGCAGACCTAATGAATCAGAAACTCCCATGTGAGGTCCGTAATCTGTATTTTCAGATGATTCTGTTGCATGCAGAAGTTTGAGAACTACCACCTTAAGTTGTATAGGGGCAGGATGCCACTGGGGAGGCCTACAGTTCTCTAGCATATGTGTTATGGCCTGGTAGATAGATTTCTATATTATTCATCTACTGCTGTGTAACAAATTGTACCCCTCAAATTTAGTGGCTTAAAATAGTACACATTTACTAACCTTCCGTTTCTGTGGGCTGAGAATTTAGAAGCAGCATGACTGAGTGGTTCTGCTCAGGGTTTCTCACGTGGTTTACTGTCGAGATATTTGTTGGAACTTCAGTTGTTTGAGGGTCTGATTGGGGCTGGAGTAGCTGCTTTTGAGATGATTTACTTGCATGCTGTTGGCAAGATGCCCCAGTTTCTGACCATATGAGATCTCCAGAGAGTTCCTTGGATGGCTTCACAACAAGGTAGTCAGCTTCCACCAGAGGAAGAGATCCACGAGAAAAAAGAACCGAAGTTGTGATGTCTTTTCTAAAGTAGTCGTAGAAATCACATTTGTCATTTTTGCTGTAATCTCATTGGTCATTGTGATGGTCAATCTGGATTATCAACTTGATTGGATTAAGAAATGCCTAGGACTAAGACATCTCTGAGAGTGCTGACAAGGGTCTTCCCAGAGATAATTGGCACATCATGGAGGAAACTGAGTGAGAGATACCTGTGATTGTGGGTGGCATTGTCTGGTAGGCTAGGGGCCTGGAGAGAACCAATGGCCAATTCGTTAACCTTTTTGCTACTATGTCTAAAAGATCTGACAAGAACAACTTTATAGGAGGAAAAGTTTATTTGAGGGCTCACAGTTTCAGAGGTCTGAGTCCATAGAAGGCCGGCTCCATTCCTCAAGAATGGAGGCCAGCTTCAGGGCTAAAAGGGAGGCAGAATATTACGGTGGAAGAGTGTGGCAGAGGGAAGCGGCTCACACGATGATCAGAAAGCAGAGAGAGACTGCACTTGCCACACACAAAACATATACCCCAAAAGCATGTCCCTAGGAACCCACCTCCTCCAGCCACAGCCCATCAACCTTCAGCCACCACTAGGTTAATCCCATCAGGGGATCAATTCACTGATTGGATTGAGGCTTTCAAAACTCAATCATTTGTCCTCTAATCCTTCTTGTACTCTCTCAGTATGAGCTTTTTGGGGACACCTCACATCCACATCATAACAAGTAGTGTGGATGCCAGTTCAATTTTTCTTGAGTGGGTGCTATAATTTCTGCTGCCATCACCTGAGGACATTGAACTCTTCACTCTTCCAATGTGGTCTCTCACCAGCAATACTCCAGGAAGTTCCCTGCCTTAAGTTTTGGACTGGGACTCAATCATTTGTCCTTCTTGTTCTGAGGCTCCAGCTTCTTAGACTGAACAGCTACTGATCCCTCTGGCTTTCTAGTATGCAGAGGATCATTGTGGAACCATTCAGCTTCTGATTATGTAAGTCAATCTATTAAATTCCCTTTTATAACCATATATAATATATATCTTGTTGGTTCTGTTCCTCTGGAGAATACTAATACAGTCATAAGTCAACCTATCCAATGTAGAGAAAGGCTACACAAGGACATGAATATCAAGTTGCAGGGATTATTAGGGACCATTTTGGAGACTATCATATTCTCCTAAATCAGTAATAACTGGCAATCTGTGTTTCCCAAAAATGACATATAGTGGTAATCAAAGTAATATTTTAATTCCATCTGCTTATGCTCATGTCTCATTTGATTGTTAGTGGATGAAGAAAAGCAATGCTACTTGTTGGCCCCCTTGAAGACCTAACATGTAAAAAATTGTAAATCATGGTAATCTCTCATTTTTTTTTTTCTAATGAACTGTTGACTATACAGCTCTTTCTGGATATCCTATAGCATCTTGAGCTCAAAATTAAACTCCTGATTTATCTCACAAATGCTGTTTTTCTCATAATTAAATAGCACCACCATCCACTTAATAACTGCCCAAAGCCAGGAATCTTGGACCTTTTAATTCCTGCCTCCTTCATGCTACTAGTCCTGCTTATTTTATCTCCCAATAGCTCTCAAATTGGTCCATTTCTCTTCTTCACCACGACTATCTCTCAACAATATTGTTGCTACGACCTCTAGCCAGTCTCCCTGTGTTCTCTGTGGTAAATAGTTTAGGGATGAAACATTGTGGAGGCCACAAGGCCAGCTGGAGGTTGTAACATTAATCCCACTGAGAGGGAAAATTTGTGGTGGTGGAGAAGAGAGACAACCAGCTTGAGAGCTATTCAGGAGGTAAAATGAACACAATGTGGTGATTTTCCTCAAGAAATGTCTTCTTTAAACTCCTAGATGACTCCCTTTTGTCTTCAAAGTCCCATTTCCAAGAATTCTATGCAGGGCCTGCATGACTTCACTTGACATACATCTCCAGCTTCCTGTCTTAGACATTACTGAGCTGGTCTGAGCTTCTTTCAACCCATGATTGCTTATTTCCGCTTACCACTATGCCCTTCTTATCCATTTTCATCCTCCATCTGAAATGCTCTTTGCCTCACCTTATTCACTTGAGCAGCTTTTGTTTGTTCTTCCGCTCTTGATTTCTTTGTGCATGTTGCCATTGGGACTATAAAGCTTGGGGCAGAAGTTTTTCTGTCGTCTCCTTCAAAACTTGGTAATCACTCATAACTAATCATAGCATTTACCAATACTCTCTCCTCCATTCAACTGCATGGTGCTTGAGGGAGGGATCATGATTTATTAACTGTTTTATACCAACCCTCTGCAATGTATTTAGCACTTGGTACAATTTGTTGAATGAACAAATGCTTTTTATTTGGTATTTAATATGTCCTTTGTTTATTACCCACTGGAGGGTTGTCTGCTTTGGCTGATATCTCATTATTTGTCTTTATATTTTCTGTCTTCCCTCCCTCTTGTCCCTATACCCCCTCCTCTCTTTCTTACTTCTTTTCTTTATTATTTCTCAAGCATTTGAGATCCTACTAGCAATTGCTTTCTAACATTTCTTTATACCTGATGTTATATTTCTCCACCTGCTGTTGGCTTATTTTTAAAATTTTTTCCATGAATGTGAATAATTTTCAAGATCCTTCTAAATTTATACGTAGCTTTATACTTAATATAGAGAACAGATGCTTTGTGTGGAATCAGGCAGTATGGTGCAATTGATCAGAAGTAATACACATCTTTCTTAAAAATATAGACGAACAACTAACTATTGTTAGTTTGCCCAGCATCTTGATCTCCTTTCCTGGAATTTGTCCTACCTACTGCATAGTTGTCAACTGGATTATGCTGATAGGGTAGCAGATCCTTGAGTCAAACTGCACCAAGCAAGGTACTTGGAAAACTTGGATTTGTAATTCATTTGAATGGTCTCATGAACAGAGAAGATATAAACAGGAGTTGTTGGTATGGTGGTCATTTTCTTCACTTGGAATTAGGAATGATTTTCTGGAACCCTTGAAATATACCATGCAGATGATTAACTCTTCTAGGATCAAGAGATCCTTTTTGAGGTCAAAGGTCTCCTTACTTAGGAATTGAGTTCAGATAGACAGATATCCTTCAGTTTTTGCTTTCAATTCACACTAACCAAGTAACTGAATGACAAATAGTAATATTTTCTTTCTATTGTTTTTTAAATAGCAAAGTTTTCCAACAGAACTCAAAGATTTCCAGAGGGAAGTGGCATGTCAAAGTCACAACTCTAGGGAGCTAATCAATGGAAAAATTGGCACGTGAATTGGGGGGAAAAACTCAAAAACAAAATTGCCTTGTCATTCACATAAATTTGTGAAGTCCTCTTCCTCAATGTGGAGGGAAAAGCAAGCTCTACAGAGCACACTAGCTGAGGAGTTTGCATAGGCCTTAGGCTACATTGTTATACAACACATTCCTTAGAAGACTTCTGAACAGAAGCATGGTGGGGGTGGGGGGAAGCATGGCATTTCCTATGTATGTATAGAATGTGGAAATTACCTTGATTCCCCTGGGCTTTCTTACTGGCCTTAGTGATGTAATCACATGCAATTGACTTTTGTAATGAGCAACTTCATTTTGAATATTTTCACCATTACTCATAGGTTTTATTGTTTGTAACCTAATTAAAGGAATATTGAATAGATTTTCAGTGAGTATATTAAGGGTAATTGCTAGTTGAATTCCTAAATTTTAGGGAAAATAGAAAAAGTGATTCCATTGATGAGCAAGCATTTAATATATAAAGTTTCTTCCACCTTTTTGTTTCTTGTTCCATCTTTTGTTTTTAGTTTGCCACAGAATCAATTAGCACTAATATATTCCTGTGGATTTTGTCTGCTGATAATTACTCTCACTCAGTAGGACTGGTTGCGTGTGAATTTCACTTTTAGTAAAAATTTCCTATGATAAAGTTTTTTTCTTTGCCTATGTAAAATTTAAATTTATAAGCTAAATCTTGCTCAATTAAAAATCATTGTTTTCTCCTCCTCCTCCCTCCCTCCTCCTCCTCCTACCCCCCCCCTCCTCCTCCTCCTCCTCCTCCTCCTCCTCCTCCTCCTCCTCCTCCTCCTCCTCCTCTTCTTCTTCTTCTTCTTCTTCTTCTTCTTCTTTCATTTTTCCTTGGGTGAGGTTTTATTTCAGGTTCCTTTTGTAGCTTTTTTCCCATCATTGATTTACCAGTCTATTATTTGGTGGTGTGACTTGATCTTTTTTTGTATTTTTTTTTCTTTCCCAGTGATGGGGCTTTCTATTATGGTTTTGTTCCTATTCTTTTTCCTCTGCAGGTGAATGCAATTTCATTGTATATAGTTCAATAATGTTTTAGAATGTGATACCTCTTCTCCTAAGATTTTGGAGGACTATGAGAGCTAAGTTTACCTAATATATAAAATGTTTGCTGTGGTCAGAATTTTCTTTCTTTATAAAGTCAAGGAACATGTGGACTAAGCACTTGGCATTTTTCCCCCTGTGTTTCTGTTGGGGTGCAGCGGAGAGTCGGAGGGAGAGACCACACAAGAGACTCATTTCATGCAATCGCAGGGGGGAAATTTATTGGGGATCCGTTCCAGCGCGCTGGGACTCTGTGCCCACTCAAGAAGGGAGAGCGGCTCAGAGCCCAAAGCAGAGGTCAAGAGGAGCTTAAGTACACTTTTTGGAGAGGGCGGTGGGCTTTGCATACATCAGAACAAATCATCATGAGGCGCGGGAAAATTGAACAACATCTCTGAGTCAGGATTAGTACATACATTGGTGGGAACAATCAGGGCAGGAGTGATTGGTGCTCCTAGGTGGGGTACATTCAAACTGATTAGTTTAGGTCCTGCAATGCCTACGTGCCAAGCAACTCGGAACCCTTAGCTATTAAACAACCAGAAAGTCAGTGGAAATATTTACTGGGCAGTTCCAGTATTGTCCTAACAGCTACAGGGATTACAGGTTTTGGGGGTAGCAGAGGGACTCTAACAATACCTAGTCTTTTACTTTTTAACTCAATCCCTGAACTTTGGAAACTTTAGGATGCCTGGTATTTTACACTTTAACTCAGGCTCTGCGGCTTAGGATCAGCTTAGAAATTTTACCTTTACATTTCATGGATAGAAATGACTACTTGGATGAACTGAATGATATGTTTATTGAATATATATAAAGTATTAACTTCTCAAATAACCATATGGCATTTCCTTTACTCTTTATTAAAAAAAACAATGTGAGGTAGTAATATGAATACACTTAGGGGGGTTTTGAAGTGTGTTTCAAGTAGATCACATATGCTAAGGGGCAGGGCACTTTCTTGTGTGTTTTATATACATTTTTAAAACTATCATAGAGAGAAGTGAGCTTTGGGCAGACTCAAACAGTATTTTTAAGTTCTGGTTGCTGCACTATTTCTCAAATGTCATCTAAATGTTGGTGGAACCTTGATTTTTTTTTCCCCTTTGTGAAGGAGGTTTAGTGAAAAAAAAAATCCAGTTAATAGGATTTGTTAATATTTCCCAATCCAATTTTTGCCTGTTGCAGAGAACTAAATAATGTAGATCCACTGGGGCTTGACTTGTTGACAGAAAGACCAACTGTTGTATTCATGTCACAAATATTTATAGAAAACTGGGTGTGTGTAAACTTACTTGTTTGTTATTTATAATTCTGCTCTCATTGAAAGAGGACAGATTCTGGTTAGAAAAACCAAGAGATAAATAAAGTTCTCTAGGAAGGGAAGAGATACATGAGGATGAGGTTTTAAACCAGAGTGGGTAAGATCGAGTTTGAAGGGTGAACGGAGGGAAACAGTCTCTAGGAAGGACTGGGTGGGGGGGCTGCAAGCACTATTTAATCTTCATGAGGACAACCAGAGAAGGTATCTTCCATCCCTTTTGATAATGGAGAAAGCTGAGTCCATTAGCAGGATAAAGTTACATCTGTATCAAGCCCAATGACAGGTTGTGTGTGTGCCAAATGTGGGGAGACCCAAAGGTAAACACTGGACAGAGATATCTTCTTCAAAACACAATGTGTTTAAGTAGTATTTATGAAGTTTTATTGTGATGAGTATTCTTTTGTGTTTCAACATGAAATCAATAGTAAAATATCTCATTGTTGTGAATGAGAAAAGCTACTGTATGGTGTGTGAATATAATTCTAGTTAATGTATTGCAGTTTGAAGTATTTTTGGATTGTTTCAAAGTTCCATGTCCTGCTTTAGGGTTTTACTAGACAAGAAATGAAGCTTTGAGAACTAAAAATGTCAGCAGGGGATTAAACACAGGTCTGCTGCCCCTGAGGCTAATGTTCCTAATGATTGTGTTTGGTTGAGAAAACATCAATAGAGTGATCCACAGGTTTCTTACTGGAAGCATCCCGCTGGCAGCCCCAAGGACATGGTGGGCACAGTTGAGGGGGAGCTCAGTACTAACGGGAGCAGTAGTGGGAGGAATAGATAGCTAACCTTAATTTAAAAAAAATCCATGGAGCAACCTGTTATTGTTCTTTTATGTTATTAAATAAGAAATCCAACTGTGTTTTTAGGTGCTTTATTTTCATGTTAAGATATCCTAGCAACTGAACAATCTACAAAGATTCATTGAGCAGGAAAGGAATGACTAGACAATCTTATTAACTTGGTTGTTTGTAACATGGAGACACTTTGTTTTAACTTTTAGAAATGAAAAATATGGCAAAAATGTGATTTCTCAAGCCATACTCACAGCTGCTTGTTCTTCAAGTACATTTTAACAAGCCATTTTGTAGAGCAATGAGCTCCTTGCAATTCACTGTCTGACCCTCTCTCCAGCAGCAGTGGCATCCTCTGGTTGCTTGTTAGAAAGTGCAGGATCTCAGGTTCCACCCAGATCCTCTGAATTAGACTCTGCATTTTGACAGGGTCTACAGGTGATTCTACTGCTCTAGGGCAATTTTGGACTCTGCGGTGAATTAAAAAATATTGGGAATATCTTAGCCCTGCCTGAGCTTGCTTGTAATGGCAATTAGCTAAAAGCACATGAACTGGCAATTAACAAAAGTCAGAAAGATTTCTATGCCAAGCCTGTGGTATCCACAAAAGGGTTATAAGTGTTCGAAGGAAGGATCAATCACAGCCAATTAGGTCCACCAGGGAAGATTTCAAGCCCGTTGCCTTCTAGGTGTTTCATTCTCTTAACCTCCAAACTTGCCATAGGCTCCTGCAGCTCTAGGGGGCAGTGTGTCACAGTAAAAGGCAGATTGCATCAATACCCCAGTGTTCCTCTTAATAGCCCCGTGACCTTGGAAAATCAAGTAATAATCCCCCAGAACCTGAGTTTTTTGACAAATAGAAAACTCACAAGATTGTTGTAAGGATTAAAAGGTAAAATAAGTGTAATGCTTAATATATTAGGTACTTAGTTTTTGCTGGTGCTGCATTGCCCTTGTCTAATTCACAATTACAAAGAAGAGAGCTGTACTGTTTTTGAACCTCAAGGAGTTTGCTAGAACATTCTCTTGTAAGTGTGACTTATAAGCATAGTTTCTTCATTTGGGAGGTAAAAATGTGAGATGGATCTTGAATAATAACTATATTGTCGAAAGTGTAATCAACAATGATGATAATTGAAGTTGATATTCCAGATGTGATATTGTTACAAATGAAAATCACCATAGTCCCTGGAAACCGGTATGTAGCTCTCAACTTCCCATAGATTTTTTTTGAAAATCAATATTGTTAGGGAAATCAGAACACGTTGGCATTCTCCAAACAGGGAGAGCAGCCTCCCTTACTGTGTGCACACATACATACAGATTTAAAACAAACAAACAAACAAACAAACAAACACAAGAAATACTGGCAAATGCAATAACATGGAAGACATAAGTGAAATAAGCCAGTCATGGAAGTACAAATACAGAATGACTCCATTTATTTGTAGAATCTAACATAGTCAAGCACAGAATCAGAAGGCAGAATGAATTCTGGCTGCCAGAAGCCAGACGTTGGGGTGGGAAGAAAATGGGAAATTGCTGCTAAATAGATAAAAATGTTAATTATTTAGGACGAATAAGTTCTAGACATCTGCTGTACAACATTGTGATTACAGTTAGCAATATATCATATTGTACACCTAAAATTTGGTTAAGAGGGTACATCTCTTAAGTGTTTTTACCAAAAGATTAATTAATTAAAAATAAAAGAAGAAAATATAACTTTGAGTGAGATTTTTTTTAAACAGCAATTTTCTTAGCATGCTCAAACTTTAATACTCTTAGAATTTCCACTAATGTGGCAGTATCCTGTCGCGACCCCTTGCCCGGAATCTTCTCTCAGCAGTTTAGTCAGGTCCTTGATACTTTTTCTTCTCTTAACAGTTTATCCAGGCCTTTGTTTTGACATGTCTTTTAGCTTCTACTGCTACTCCTACTACTACTTCTACTGCTACTCCTACTGCCACTACTACTAGTCCCGTGTGCCCCAGCCTTAATAAAGCAGATAAAGCCCCAATGCACAACTGCCACGTGGACTTTTCTCATAGGGTGCCAAGTCACAGCGTGCCAACTCATTCTGATAAGGAGTTGTTTGTCACAGACTACAGGGGAAACCAGCGCCATCTTGTAATGGCGGCCACAGTTCACAGAAACGGCTCACCACAGTATCCTTAAATTTTAAAGTATTTTCCTATTCTAATTCTCTTTAAGAAGTAAGACATCTTGCATACTTGCTATTTCCTGCCCATCAGATCCAGCAATCACAATATCTTATGAAAAAGTGTGTTGTTTTATGGGTCATTGAGGTTACCAAGATCCTTGCAAATCACATGAAAAGAAGGAAAGTTGTCATTCCCCTAGGGTAAGATATCTGGGCAATGCTAACACATTCTGACTTTCTTAAAATGTTGATTTTTAAAAAATGTAATGGGAAGTTGATAACTGTATATTGAATTCCAGGGACTGTGTTGATTTTCTTCTGTAAAAATAATCTGGAATATCAACTTCAATTATCATCATTGCCTGATTACATTGATAATAATGTAGTTATCATTGGGGGCAGTGGCACACACCTATAATCCCAGTGGTTTGGGAGGCTGAGGTAGGAGGATCTCGGGTTCAAAGCCAGCCTCAGTAAAAGTGAGGTGCTAAAAAACTCAGTGAGACCCTGTCTCTAAATAAAATATAAAATAGGGTTGGGAATGAGCTCAGTGGTCAAATGCCCCTGACTTCAATTCCCAGTACCAAAAAAAAAAAATAAATAAATAAAAAATAAATAAAATAAAACATAAAAAAAATCCACCTGGTGGTGACACATGTCTCTTATTCCAACTGTTTAGGAAGTTCAGGCAGGAGGATCACAAGTTCAAAGCCAACCTGAGTTATTTAGTGAGGCCCTAAGCAACTCAGTGAGACCCTGTTTCAAAATAAAAATTAAAGAGGGCTGGCGATGTGACTCAGTGGTTAAGCCACTCTGAGTTCAATCCCTAGTACCAAGGGGGAAAAAATCAATCTGGCAGTTTTATTACCAAATGAATAAATGAATTTGATATAACTGAATCTCTGCTTTTTCATATTTTAAGTTTATAATGTAGCATTGATATCTGAAATTTTTCATGAATGCTGTATTTGGTTTTGAGTTTTCTACTGGAATCCATTGATCCAATGACAACACCAGGATATGGTTTGGGCAAGTATGCAATTTATTACCTGGCTTTTGAAAGGTTTGTCTGTCTGGTGCATATGGAGGTATTTTAGGGTAATGAAGTACTTGTTTCAGTTCATCCTAGTGTTTAGTAACTCCTGGAATATTTTGGAACTCTCCATTTTCTAACATCAAATATCTGGGAAAAACATGGATAAATATTCCCAGTACAGAATTGTAGCCATTTTACAGAATTCTTCCTTAAAAGAACCCAGAATCAATGAAGTAGCTCTGAATTTCTAATAAATAAGGAAACGGGAGAGAGCATAACAAAATATGGTAACTAAACTCTTATTTCTACACACAATGTCTAAACATTTCCAAGTCAATAGACCAAATAACAACTTAAGAGGTCTGTCTATCTCTTACATACTGGTAACTCATAATCAACTTATTACCTCCAGTGGTATATATCCACTGATTGCCACTCCATTCTTTTTTGTGTGTAAGCAGTGTGATAGTAGCTAATTTAAGTTTTGGGGGAAATATGGTCTCTATCATGTTATTATGGCAAGGAAGCAGACATCGGCAATATATAGTGAAATGGGTATGAATGTGATCTAATAAACTTCATTTTTATTTTTAATTGATGTAGTAACTATACTCGCTGATAGGGTATAGTGTGACAATTTGGTACATGTATACAATGTGTATTGATAAAAAAGCATTAAAATTTTATTTACACAAAATTGTGATAGTGTTGATTGTTTACAGTGACACAAGTCTCCATATTGTCGTTGGTACAATATTGCCATTGACATCAAATAGCTCGATTCAATTAAGTCATCAGAGTCTAAGTTTACTGATCATAGATATTTCAAAGAATACTACTGGTCTCTTTGTCAGTGAATTCCTTAATGGTGAAAGAAGCCTTCTCTAGGCCACCTAATAATTATGGTCAAACAGATTGGCCACAATAGATTAATTAGACCATTCCATAGACACTAGTATTTTTGTTTCTTGCTCTAAAGTATGCCCAGAAATGTTGCCATTGCAGATGCTAGGACTCATCCCACACAAGATGACAGAGCCATGCCTCTCGGTGCTGGAGCTACAGCAATTCATTTCACCCAGTTCTCTTTAATCTGACACCCTGTGAATCTTTTTCTACAGGTGCTCCCTGGTAGGTACCTGTTTATACAAATTAGCACAATATCATGCAATTGGTTTCATGTGTGGTATGTATTCCCAGCACATTTTACAGACACTTTTTTTTCCTTCATACTAGGTAAGCCTGTAGGGAGAGCAAGGATAAAGCGTTATGGGCAAGTCCTAAGGAAAAATGGCATTATGTTGCAAAGCATCTATTCTTGGTCAAACCCTGGTGAAAGATTTGAAGAAATTTGATGCAAGAGTAGGTTAATTTCCTCTGAAGAGGATATGCTGCTGCCCTGCAATCAAGGGGGTCTAAGAGAAAGGGCTCAAGTTTCTTGCTTTTACCTTATGTGCCCACAATTGTCCCCAAGTCCCATAGAGCCACCTCTACCCAACCAGGGATCATTCAGATCATAACTGATTCAATAAGCTTGTACATTAAACTGGCATTATGATTTATATCACAATTAGATTTGGGGTCTGTTCCTTCCATATGTTTGTCCTGTTTTCATTAGGAATAAAGGATTCGTTTAGCCCATGGAAGAATTTTTGTTCTTCTGTGCTTTGAGTTTGGAATCCTGGGCTCTAAAATTTTCATTCATTATTCCTTTGTAAGTTCTCAAGTCCAACTCATGGTCCTTATGAATTCTATTGTTGCTGAAACAATATATTTTAACTACCCGAATCCTTGTCTTCCACTAGCTCCTTATGTCATGTCCTTACTCTGGTTATTTTGAATAAAAAATGATGTCTAAGCACTGAAATTCTAGTGTTATATTTCCAACCTGCCAATATCATCTGTGTATTTTTCAAATATATGAGGCTCTCAAATTCCTAGAGCCATTGCTCTAATCAGAAAGGTCCCTGTATAGCAAAATTCATACTGTTTCAAATGAAGAAATGTAATGATACCATTTACCCAGGTATTGATTGTATTAGAGGAACAAGATAATGATAAGACAACTAGAAAACTGGGAAGCCTTTACCACCTCTAAGCCGAAAGGACAAGAGGAAGAAATGATACATCTAGAGCTCAGAGTCAACGGGCAACTACAATGTCTTTGTGGGATGGACTGACTCTTGGAGGAATGTGTGTAAATCAAGTACCACATTGGAAGAGAACAGGAAAATAGTAAGTTGCCCTCTTTTTCATTCTTCACTCTCATCAACCTCTATCTTTCACTGACCACGTGAAAAATGAATCCAGTTAGTAATGAAGGATGGAAATGTTGCAGGGGATGGTATGCTCAGAGATCCAGTTCCTTCCATGGAACACAGCAGGTTATATAAGGTAGTAAATAAGTTTGATCTAAAGGGATATGTTGGGAGGTGGCAACCAATAAAACTTTGAAACATATGAAGTAAGTTTTCTTCCTCAAAAACCTATTGTATATAAATGGTATAAATTAATTCAATGTAAGACTGAATACACACAGGAAAATTAGCAGATGCAATCGCTACTAAAACTGAATTGGTCTACCCATAATAGTTTAATTTTATCTGGAATGATTTACTAATTAATATAGTTAGAAAAATAAAATTCAGTTAAGTTACTAACATTCTAAGAACAGTACACTTTTTTTTTGCTTTTCCTCTGCAGCATATTTACATAAGGAAAATACAAAAAAAGGAAAAAAAAAAGATATTGCTCTTTTATATTAAATACATGGCTGTCCATAATAATTTATTTAGATAAAGAATTAATTTGACATCTTAGTTTGAGAATTGTTTTGTAATGTCTAGAGAGATATAAAGGAAGAACTTTAGTGTAAGAACAGGGAAATCCAAATTTTATCCTTGCTCCAGAATTCCACAAGTAATCTTTAGCCAGTGTTTTTACCTTTAGAAGTAATCAATAGAAATAAGAAAGGCTGGAAGGATTTATGAAGAAGGTAAAATTTCAGTTACAGTTGGAAGTATTGGACAGATGTAGAAAAACCTGTGTTTTTGTATTTTCTGGGATTGCTGCCATTGTTTTTCTTCTTACTGATGATGTATGTTAAAGGGGGAGAAAGAAAATGGTGGTTTTCAATTCTTATTATTGTATCATATTTTTTAAAAATTGTTTTTTTCAGCAAGACTTTTTAATGAAAAAATTGTATAGCTCACATTGCAAATAAAACATTTATTGTACTTCATGTATTGTATGCAGCAGTTTTTTCCTGTGTTTAAAAAGTACCTTTTCATAGTAACTCTTTAGTTCATTATTTTGAGAATTTTAGACTAAAGATACCTATAACTATGTATGGATATCTGTACAACATTTTATTGTACCTATTTGCACCTGTCTATTTCTATCTGTATATTTTAACTAAGTCATTTATGTAACTTTCAAACACAGGTAAACAACATCGTTGGCGTTAAAAAGCAGGACTGTAGTCATTAGGTAGAGCAATGGAGGAGGGGAGATAACTTTTTGTAAGCTCCTTTTTTCTTCTCCTTCTCTTTCCCCTCCCCCTCGTCCTTTTTTCTCCCTATCCTTCTCCTTCTTTTTTTCTCTTTTCTTAGACCTTGATTATGGTTATGTGGATGCTTTTTTTTGGAGGGTGGTGGGTTACTGGGGATTCAGGGACATTCCAACCACTGAGCCACATCCCCAGCTCTATATTTTCATATTTTATTTAGAGACAGGGTCTCACTGAGTTGCTTAGCAATGTGGATGCTTTAATTTTGTGATAATTCATCAACAACAACAATAACAACAAAATTGCTGTTTGTTGAATAGCTGAAAATGTAAAGAAAAATTCTTTTCTTGAATGTATTTCAAAATTTATCAAGTTTTGAAGTTTTACCTTACCAAAGCAATTGCTATGAGAAAATATTTTTATTATCATATATGACAAAACAAATAAAGTAATATTTACTTTTCTAAGAGTTTCTGTTTTCCACAGTTAATTGCCATTTTACTCCTGATTAGTTCATTAGAAGAAGGAAAGTGAGACTCTGGGTTTTTTGATAGGTACTTTTCTTGTAGCCAGAGATACCTTGTGAATAATGAATGAACTGGAATAGGTCAAACATATCATTTCTAGTAAGAATTAAGGAATCTGAAAGAGAATGTGGTATTTTAGAATGATACACAATAAACATTTTCTAAACATTTAAAAGAGTTTACAATATATGTACATGCACATGTTTTTTTCTTTTATTTGTCATCTAAAGAGTGAAATTCATTCCTCTTGAATTATAAAGTCCTCCTTTCTGTTATGAAAATATTACTCTAACAATAATCAAATTAGGATTTTTTAAATTCAGATTTTATTATTAAATCTTAATTTTCACAAATAATAACTGTGAAAAAGTTTAGGTTATTGAACCTATCTTAATTATCTTGAGATAACTTTGGTTTTCTTGGATTTTCTATTTCCCCCAAATTAAATTATTTCTAAGAATTTGGAAGTTTGGAAACAGATTTTCTGGGGGACAATTTGCTTCTGAATGTACATGTTTAGATAATTTTCACAATTACCACAATAAAAATCTTTTTTTTTCATAATTATGTTTCATAATATTATTTTTAGCAACATTCCATGATGATAAAACTAACTGAAGATAATTAGTGTAGCCTTCTAAATTAATGGCGAGTATATGTTCAAGTAAGATTAACCTATTATTAGTTTTAAAGGTAGAGTGCTTTGATTTTAAAATATTAGGTTCACTGATGGAAAAGGATTTAGTAACTATAGGCTGCAATATATCAAAAACACATTCATAATTTTATCACATTTTGCATTGTGAAAAGTTCCTCTGGGAGTCATCTATAATTCTTCTCTTTCTCGAGAATGTTCCAGCATCTAAATGTAGTTTGTCAGTCAGTCTAACCATTGTCAACAATTTTGAGTTTAAATTTCCTGAAAATATTTGTTATGTAACTTTTGTAACTTAAAAATACTTTTAGTTCAAAATAGGGATATCTACAAATTATAAATTTTAAAATTCAGAAGCAGGCCTGGTGGCCCATAAGGCCAGGGTATGGCCTCCACAGAGGTGGAGCAGCTGGCCCTCCTGGGTGTCCTACATGCTGTTTCAGGGGATTGCACTGCGCAGGTGTGAGGCACCCAGGCACAGGACTGTGGGGGCTAACCTTCTCCGCGGAGGCCAAAGTGCTGCTGGCTCTCAAGGCCATGGAGAGCCACGTGAATAACCAAGTGCTGGGAATTGGAAGCTGCTCCACAGGTGTCCACGCTGTGCAGCTAACAGCTCAGAGGGTGAAGCAGGAGCTTCTGCAGTCCCATTTCTTTCCCTAGTCCTGCTGGACCACCCAACCCGCAGTGACCTGGATCTCTACCCAGAGACTGACCTGGCCTTGGATGGAGTTGCTGGAGTGGACGCTGCCCTCACCCTCACCGAGGGTGGTGAAAGCTGCCTGACGCAGGTGATTGCTGGCTGTCCAGTTGCTTCCTAGTGGTCTCCGACTTAAGGGAAGTTTCAAAGAACCGTGGGAAAGAGAATTCCTACAGGGAATTCCTATGTAGGTAAACCCGAAGGCCTGCATCCCGTGAACAGAGCTGTGACCCAGAAGTTTCGGGATGAGGTTGACCTTTGGATCACTGTCAACAGACAGATCCTTCAGTGACAGGCGATGGGAATTTTATTTGGTATCGGAAGTTTGACCTGGTGCACAAATGAAGTGGACACGGCCATCAGAATGAACCCAGATGTGGTGTGGACAATCCAGTTCATCAACATGGCTGTGAGGGTCTACTTAGGAATGCAGCACGGCCTTTTGAGCACCAGGGAGAAGCTTTTGTCCTGTTGCTGCTGGAGCAGTGAGCTCACCTGTTGTGCTGCGCCAGGGCAGCCGGCCTCTCCTGGAGCCTTTGCCTTAACCTGTCTGTACCAGGGTGGACTGCTGACCACGCCGGAGGCAGGTAGGACAGTTAAATCCAGTCTTCTTAAGTATTGTTATTATGTCATTTAACAATTCAACTTTTTAAGTTGGTGCATGATAGTTGTACATAATGATGGGATTTGTTGTTACATATTCGCATATGCACACAATATGACAATAAAATTTGACCGAAATCACTTCCCAGCACTAACCCTCTCCTGCCTCCCTGGTCCCTAGTATCTACTGATTTCCCTTTGATTTTCATGAGATTTTCCCCCACCACACACACCACATATACCTTTCTTTTCCTTTTTTTTTCTCTCTAGCTTCCACATATGAGAGAAAACATATGACTCTGACCTTCTGAGTTTGACTTACTTCTCTTCTGCTACTCTGTTTTGTTTGTAGGTAGTTTTATTGCAATGCCCCACAATATCTAGTGCAGTTTTAATCCTGTTTACAGAAGTGAGTGGAACAGTGTGGTGTGTGGCCACCAGGATTGTGAATTGTCAGAAGAACATGATGCTTCCCTGAGGGTCAGGGGTTTGTTCAGACCCTGTTGATGAATTACTTAGCCAGAATCCCTTACTGGTACTGCGAGAGGACAGTTGTGAAATGTCAAGTCCTTGCTTTTTTTTAAAGAGATTTTCTTTTTGTTAAAAATTTTAATGTTCTTTATTATTACTTGCATGATTTGGTATCAGAAGCTGCCACCTCTTATGTTGTTTGAAGGTTGAAATAAAACAGTGTGGTGTCCCCCTCACCTCCCACAAATTAAAAACAGAAACAAATGCATGATTTGTTTTGTAGGATTTTTTTTTATACGTATAATTTTTTCAAGAAACATATTGCACCATATTGACATGTATGTAATACATATAATTAGATTTTTATACCCAGAATTTCTTTGAAAATAAACTTAAAACTTATATTAAAAAGTGTATTAAAATATATACCTACTTATTTCCATGAACATCATATCAGGAGTTTTTTAAAAATGATACTATATTTTATAGACACATGGAGATCTAGAACCCACTGATATATTGAGAATATATAAACTTCTTCTTTGGTTTGTAAATCAAATCTCTTTATTTATTTTTCTGTTCCACCGTTTTGTGTTTGTGTACATGAGTTTCAAAACTCTGATAAAAAACCTTATTTAAATTCCAGTTATCTTATAAAATAAAATTGTATCCAGAGGAACATTAATGACTATATTCATTTTTCCTCATTCTAAGTAACAGTAACTGCTGCTTGAATTTTATGTATTATAATATTTCCTGTATCTAACCTCTCTTGTGGAACTTCTTAAAAGATTGAAAAAAAGATTTAAAAATTAGTGTGTTTAACATAACTAAGCATTTATTTTGAATACTGGTTTGTGGTTTAATATTGATATGTAAAGATGTTGTTACTTAAAGTTACACTGCAAAGTGGCCTATTACTTATTTAAATTTCTTTTTTTCTCTTTATTTTAGGTCTAATATTTTTGTAATAATGACTTTATGGTTTTCAATTAAAATCTGAGCCTCACATAAAATATTTAAGTATTTTATTTTTAAATTTTTTTTAGTTGTAGATGGACACAGTATCTTTATTTTATTGTGGTGCTAAGGATCGAACCCAGTGCCTTCCACATGTGAAGTGAGCACCCTACCACTGAGCTACAAAATATTAAGAATTTCAAACCAAACATTCTGAAGCAATACATTATCTGAAATGCTTACTATATCGATAGGCTAAAACAGTTAACCCATTTTTCACTATATTCAGGTTGCTGCCCAAGATGATATAAATATGGGTTATTCCTTTGATATTCGAGAAATGTTTTTTCAAATAATATATTTTTTGAAAACAAGATATAACATTACTCAGGGAAACAAAAAAACTGCTTGTAAATTTATTTTGTAATTTTAGTTTAATGCTAATAGGAAATATTGTTAATGAAATAATTTTTATTTACTACAAATAGGAAATATTGTTAAAGACTATGTATATTTTCAAAACTTTTAAGGTCTTATTTGTCAAATTAATAAGACTTGATATTTGATAGAGAGAAGTCAAATATTAAAGATTAGCTTAAAAATCATGAGTATTAGGATGTCGAAACTCATTTTTAAATCCCATCTTGAAACAAAGGTCAAAGAGAATAAAGCCTACCCACATTTGAGATCAGGAAATGATTTATGAGGAACTGTATGAGAGAAAATCAAGTTAAACCAATATAACCATTTATCAGACAGACTGGATGACCTTGAAGAAAACTGACTTAGTCACAGATATAATATGGACAGGCTCAAAGTATGAGAACTTTTAGAAAAAAAATCTAGGAGAAAACTTGAATTTAGGGGAAAAAAGTTTTGGAGTCTAGTTTCGAGCTCTCTGATCTTTTATTCTTTTAAATTAGTTTCAAATTTTTTAGAAAAGACTCAAATGTATTTAGATTACATAAAACAAGATTCTGTATTGATAGTGGTTAACCTTTTGGCTCTGAATAAATTCTATCAAATAGTATATACTCTCATTTCTAGATTCTCACTAAGCTCTAAAATTGTAAGATTCTGTTTTTTCACTATTTGTTTTAATATTGAATCTACCATGTCTTGGATGATTTAAAGATAAAGGATACTAGATTATTTTCTTGATAACATTTCCCAGATTATGAAATTTTTAGTGAAGTGTGTAAATTTCTGCCTTAGGTATTTCATTATTTTATGGGTAACAAACATAAGCATCTGGATGCAGCCTTTGTCTCAAACCCCTTATAAAAATTAATTTGGAGTCATTCTGCTAGACTGTACTTTCTTGAATTTTAGATCCTGTTCATGTGTTCTGGGATACTATACCAGAAATATCTGGGACTCATTTGGGACAATTTTTGTCTCTTATTAACCTACAATCCTGACTCCATTCTCTGTAGGGATGTGAGAGCAAATGGTATATTCTTTCTAGTTTTAAAAATGTACCTTGCAGACATTTTGCAACTTTCTGATTAATGTGTGAATGTGTACATGAATTCTGCTGTTCTTGCTACATATGTCTGAACCTTACTCCTCAAATAAATGCTGAGAAATGACCATATCCTGGGGTTGGAATATGTTTTCTTATCTAATAATTATAGGTTCACTTTTTATTCACATCATACTGACAAGAACTTCCAAAAAAGTGTGCTTTTTAATTCATCACAATTAGCTGTGATTCATTATCCTTTTTTATTGTATATTTTTGGTTTTGGTTCTTAATATTGTACTTAGGATTTTTAGAATATGTTTAGGAAGAGAGAATAGCCTACACTTTTGCTTATACTGGGTATTTTCACAAAACATAATATCCATCAAGTTCATCCATGCTGCCTTGAATGACAAGATTTTATATTTTTATGGCTGAACAGTATTCCATTGTTTACATATAACACATTTCATAATATTCTACATTGTTTTCAAGATAGATTTAGGCACACTAAAATTTTAAAGTTTATTTAGACAGATATCAATACATTAATCAGAGCCTCACCAAAAGAGCTAGAAGGAAAACTTTCATAAGGTGTTCCTGGAAACAAGAAAGTATTAAATTGGTTAGGGAGGACTAGTGGCCTAGTTAGAGATTAGTTGGAAAATTTTAAGTTATTCCAACTTGGGCTTTGCATGTGTAGAAATCTGGAATGCCGGAGCTATCTCAACCTAATGGTTTAATGACTTCCCAACTAATATTTTAGAAAACATTATGGTTTAAAATCATAGCAATATATTATAAACAATTTGCACCCTTATAATTCTAGGTTAAATTAATACTAATAAATATGTGAAAAAGTATCTGTGGGAAACCTAAAAAATGGCAAGCCCTGCTTTGAAAAATTGTAGGTATATTTTACTGCCTTGTTTATATACTTGCACAATGAAAAATTGTAATTGATGTAAAACTAGCTATTGGCTTAAAGCAAATAATTATCACATGAGTAGGAAACAAACAAATGGATTTAAAAGTTTCTCCTTCATTTTGATTAATATAGCTGAGTGTTGTCTTAGGGCAAATTACATATAGTATATAATCATTAGCACAGGGAAATGTGTTTTTGAAATATAATAATTTTAAATAATATAAAAATAAGTAATTTGTCTTTTTAAAATTTTACTTATTTTTAAATTTTAATTTGATATATACAACAGCAGAATGCATTACAATTCATATTACACATATAGAGCACAATTTTTCATATCTCTGGTTGTACACAAAGTAGAGTCACTCCTTTTGTGTCTTCATACATGTACTTAGGGTAATGATGTCCATCTCATTCCACTGTCTTTCCTACCCCCATGTTCTCTCCCTCCCCTTAGCTCTATCTAGAGTTCATCTAAACTTCCTATGCCCCCCCAACCCCATTATGAATCAGCATCCTTAAATCAGAAAAAATATTCAGCATTTGTTTTTTGGGGATTGGCTAACTTCACTTATATTGTCCAACTCCATCAGTTTACCTGCATATACCATATTTTATTCTCTTTTAATTATGAATAATATTCCACTGTGTATCTATACCACATTTTCTTTATCCATTCATCTATTGAAGGGCACCTAGGTTGCTTCCATAGTTAGCTATTATGAATTGAGCTGCTATGACCATTGATGTGACTGTGTCACTGTACTATGCTGATTTTAAGTCCTTTGGGTATAGACTGAAAAGTGGGGTAGCTGGGTCAAATGGTGTTTCCATTCCAAGTTTTCTAAGGAATCTCCATACTGCTTTCCATATTGGTTACACCAATTTGTAGTCTCACCAGCAATATTGTTGTTTGTATTCTCGATATTCTTGATAGCTGCCATTCTGACTAGAGTGATATGATATCTCTAGTTTTTGATTTCCATTGAACATTTTTTTCATATATTTGTTGATTGTGTATCTTCTTTTGAGAAATGTCTGTTCAGTTCCTTGGCTAAGATTTTTGAGTTCTTTATATATTCTAGAGGATTAGTGCTCTATCTGTAGTGCTCTCATTCTATAGTGTTGAGAGCCACAGCCAAAGGGGCCCCAGCAAACTTCCAGCTGCCAGCAAACTCCCAGCTGCCGGCTGATGATTGGCTCACAGTGGCCCCAGCAACATCTAGCTGATTGGCTCCTCTGTGGTGATGTTCATTGGGCTGTTTCCCTGCCCTTCAGACTACGGAACTGCTCATTGGGGGACTTCTTTGGCTCCGCCCACGACCCAGCCAATCGGCCTCAAGAGCAGGAGGATTGTGGGAGGTGGTGTGGTTTGTGTGGGGAGAGGCTTCTGGAAGCCGGTGGTGGCAGTTGGGCTCTGAGGGTTTTTCCTGAGGAGCTGTTTTGTTTGGCGTTTGTAGTTTTAAAAATAAAGTTTGTTTCTTTTGACAAGTGGCTCCTGAATTGTGCCCAGTCAGACTGCGGCACTATAGGTTCTCTATTTACCTCACTGTGTGTTTCTTTTGCTTAGAAGAAACTTTTTAGTTTGAATCCATTTTATTTATTGATTTTTGATTTTAATTGTTGTGCTATAGGAGTCTTATTAAGGAAGTCAAGGCCTAATCTGAGTAATTTGTCTTATGGTCCACTGTTCTTTCAGGAAAGATATCAAAAACTAATATAAGCAGTCACTAAATATTCATTTGTAAAAATCATATTTAATTTATATTATCATATCATTCAAAATTTACAAATAAATCTTTTTCAAGTTAAAAAAATTATCCCCATTTAGGATTCCCCATTATAACTTTATTTGAATGCTGGCTGTTATATATGAGTTTCTAAATTTATGTATGTCACAATTATCAATCCATTTATAAAATGTCATGTCTCTATTGATATATTAATTTACTGCTAGTATTGTTTTAAAATAGAATAATAGTCAGGCTAGGTAAAAGAAAGTAAATTAGAAAATAAATGTGTTGCTTAGCCTATTACTCTTTCAGAATAATAATTAGGTTAGGTAATACATTAATACATTTTTGGAAGTAAAACACCCAAAGTTCTGAATTCACTTTTGTTCTCAGCCCTCACAAAAATCTTAAGATAAATATATATTTCTCACAAATTGCCCAGCATAATTGATTATCAACAAGTGAACCAAAATATTTGCATGTAGACATCTGAATACCAAACATAGTGGATTTTTTTAATAGATAGGCTACCTATAATGAGGCATGAGGATGAAAATTAGAAAGATAAAATCAACATTAACTTTGACATACTTGAATTTTTAATAGTAGGACAATTATGGGATTTTCAGTGCCTTTTCTGATATAATACACAGGTAAGTATTGAAATATGTAGGTTCAGCTTGTTAAATTTTTATCCCAGTTTAACCATTATTAAAAGTAATTGTGTTGAGTAGATATAAATGGAAAAATATTATAGCTAACATATTCTGAATTGGACATAATGTTATTTACAATGTTTATAGAAAATTTGGAAGGATGTACCCGTTAATACTGGAGAATAGGGCCCATATAGCAGGATAAAGGATGGGTTTGCCCTTTGTTTTAAGAAGTTGAAAAAGATATGTATAAATATATATTAGTTGAACTCTTTCAAATAATCATGAACTAAATTTATGATCAAATATAATGATTATGATCAAATATAATCATTAATAAAATACTATTATGATCAATCATGATCAAATTATATTTGCTAATTTTATGGACAAATTATATTTGATGATGACAAGAAGAATATTATTCTACAGACAAAAATATTGGATCTTTCAAGATGTGTTGTATTCTATTTTCATCCTTTTACATATTTGATAATCATATAATTTCAAAAATATATTTTTTTTAGTATGCTTTTGTTCATAAGAAAACTTTCCATGTATTACTAGAAAAGAAATTGTGCCTTGGATTAAATAATTTGACCTTCTTGCATAGAGAATAGAATCATACTCAGAATTTGAATCAAATCTACATGGGCTCCAAAACTCAGTCTTTAATTATTCTGCTATACTATGAAAAGAAGTATGAAAAAAGATACTTTTGCATCAAAAACAGGACTTCTCAGGTATCTGAGTTAAAAAAAAAGAAAAAAAACAGAAAAAGACTTTTTCTCCATGGTGCTTTGGGCTTCCTTACAAGTCTTAGTGTTAATGGTACTTAGTAATTTATTTTCAGAAGGCTAAAATGGGAGAATTTTAATTCTTTTATTTTTTGAGAGATAAAACTCATTTTTTAAATTAAAGAATAAGAAAAACCTTATTGTTCAAAAATATTAGAATCATTTGGATAAAACAATGAATTCTACTTCACTTGTACACTACCACAGACCATTCTATTTCCTTTACCAAGAAATAGTTATCTGATCTGTTATATAAAAGTCTGTTTATGTTTTCAATGAAAAAAAAAAAATTAAGTAGAATCTTAATGCTATTTTTACTGGGTGAAAAGATGAAAAAAATGTCATTTGATTTTGCTTAAAAAACAAAACAAAGAACAAAACAAGAACTCATTAGTATAAAAGATACTTGGGAGAGCCTGAAGGACAATTTTAAGTAAGGAATATATGCAAAATCAGAAAATAAGAACACACAATATAGTCAGTATTTTTGAAAAAATTCCCTTTAAAAATAACCATAGGAAAAAAAATAAAAAATAAAAATAACCATAGTACAATAACCAGTATAGCATTGTTGTAGGGACAAATGAGGCAAGGCTCCGAAGATAGCAGGAAACAGTTTTATTTGGCTGCAGCCAGGTTCAGAGGGCACAGCTTTTGCTGTAATCAATCAATCCCCTGAACCCCGAGTTCAGGGACTTTCAGAATTTTAAACCCAGCATGTAAGTGGAGGGGATCAGAAGTTCACAGTTTGCAAAAGTTCACATAAAAGGAGCTTTTTCTCTCACTGTTCTGGGCAAGTTAACTCTTCAAGGACAACACCTGAGAAGGGGAGAGCTTCTTCTCCCCTTTCTTTCCTCCCCCTGCCAGCTGTTACCATGGAGCCCATTTGTAACTTAAAAATGGAGACATCTCTGTGAAGCCCAGCTCAAAGACAGAGGCCTTGTTTGCACATTTCTTTAAAGTACTATACTGGATATGTTTGTGAAAAACTACTGAGGGGGTGTCAAGCACCTGGAGTGCTGGTGTCTTCTTGGCCAGTGGCCAAGTAAAACAGGGCAACATGAAAATAGGAAGTTTATCTACATTGAACTCTTTTGCAGAGACTCCTTTGCTGACAGTCCTAAAATCAGCTGTGATGAAGAGGGCTTTTTTTGTGGAGAAAGGAGGTGCCACTTCAGCATGATATGCTGAAAATATGACATTTTACTGGTCACCAAATTAATGACCTGTCATAATATTAATGGCGAGGAAAAGTGACAAGTTCATGTTTTGGTTTAAGCACAATAAACCCTAGACCTCAACAGATATTGTAAGAAAATTAGAGATTTATTTCCAAAAAGCCGTAAGTAATTTTAGATATATTTGTTAAGCTTCTCTATATTTTATCTACCTACTTATTTTTTTTCCTTCTTTTTTTTCCTTCTTTTTTTTTTATTGGTCGTTCATAACATTACATAGTTCTTAATACATCATATTACCTACTTATTTTTAAAATTAAATTATTTTAATCTTTTAAGTGAGACAGTAAACATAAAAATTATACAATTATTGGGGCACCATGTGATTGATGTTTTAATATATGTAAGACTGTGTAATATTTAAGTTAAACATATCTCTTTTCTCTGTTGTGAAAACATTTAAAATATTTCTCTTTACCTTTTTGAGATTTCTCTGTACAGTCATCCTGTGGTGCAATAGCATATCAGAACTTCTTATTCCTGTCTAAATATAACTTAGTACCCATTGATTAAATTTCCTCACCTTATATATTAGTGTTCCTTAAATGCACTAATATAATATAGACTAATATAATTGAGATGATGCATTTAGTAGCTCTTAAGCCATATTAAATGCAGTAAAAAGAAATTACTTTCATAAGTAACTTAGATATTAATACCCAGGAACAGACTAATAGTATTGCTTCTCTGTGCTGATGGAATGTTTCTGATAAAAAAGAAATAACTATTTTCTTCCATTTTATTAACTTGAACAACCATGTAAATCTATCATTTAGCTTGTAATAGCTTGTAATAGCTTGTAATACTTGTAATATCTTTGTACCTGAGGAAAATAAATGGATTAGCATTTTAGCCATCTTTGTGTCATTGTGACCAAAAGACCCAATAAGAACTGTTTAAAGGAGGAAAAATGTATTTTGGCTTACAGTTTCAGAGGTTTCAGTCCGTGGTCAACCACTCCATAGCTCTGGGCCCAGGATGAGACAGAACATCACAGTGGAAGAATGTGGCAGTGGAAATCAGCCAGGATATAGCAATCAAGAAGAGAGAGAGAGAGAGAGAGAGAGAGAGAGAGAGAGAGAGAGAGATCAATTGATCTCAAGAGTGAATGAGCTCCCCCGACCTACCAGTAACAAAATACAACCCCCTAAATCATGTCCTCAGTAAACTATTTCCTCTAGCCTTACCTTACCTGCTTCCTTCCTCTAGCCTTAACTTACCTGCTTCTAGTCACTGGTCAAGTAGTCTATACCAATGGATTAATCCACTGGATAGATTACAACACTCATAATTATTTTACTTTGGAACATTCTTGCACTGTCTCACACATGAGCCTTTTTGGGCACTTTGTATCTAAATCATAAGAATTAGAGAAGTGGAATGAATCTGACATAACTTTCCTATGTACATATATGAATATAACTATGGTGAATCTCACCATTATGTATATCCACAAGAAATTAATTAAAAAGAAACTATGGGTAAATGGCAGAAAGATCAATAGAGGGAAGGGAACAGTGGGTGGAATGAAGGGTACTAGGGAAATTAGAACAAGATATATTCCATGCTTTCATAATTATGTCAAAATAGATTCTACTATCATGTATAACTAAAAAGAATAAAAATAGAATTAGAGAAGCTGAACTTTAATTTTTTTTGTTTTCCCTATGACTTGGATATCATTTTAATGTCATGTTTATGCCTACTGTTGATATTCAGTAAAATGTGAAATTAGTTCTTTGTACTTATCAAGGAAAACATTTTGCTAACATATACTAACACTGGTCAATGCTAGTTTGACCAGTGTTTGTGATGTATAATAATTATAAAACATGAAGCTTTTCCTCATGGAGTTTCCAATATGTGTCTCTTAAGAAAAGCAATAGCAAACCCTACAATAGGAAATTAGTTAAGAGAAATTCATTAGTTAAGAGAAGCCTGTCAAATAATTAAGGAAATTATTTTCTTTGCAGATAACCGAAATGAAAATATGGTACTACTGTCAAATGTGAGACACAGTCAAATAATTAATAGCATGGTAATGTGTTTTGAAAGATTCTCAGAAAAATTGCATTTGAAGTCAACCTTGTGAGAAGAAATGGTGTGTTGTATCTAGATAGATGAGATTACTATGGAAAAAATAGAGAACTAAAGAATTTGTGTTTATGAAAATTATAATGATAATGGTTTGGTGAAAGTAGAAGAGTTAATATTGGAAATAGTGAGAACTTAAGCCATAAAAGTGGGACGAAGATGATTAATATAGACCTTGAAAACCAGTAGGGAAGTTTTGAATTTTAAACACTATGCACAATTAGGAACAAATGTAGATTCTTGAGAAGGGGAGTAACATAAATAAGTTAATAATAATAATAATACCGACAATTATAATAAATAAAATGATAATGCTTGTTAATATGCACAGTGTTAATCACATGCCAAGCTCTGTTTGAAGTGCTTTGCATGTGTCTTGAAGGAAAAGGAAATCCTTATTTTCTCCATATTTTTCTTAGAGACTAGACTATTGAGTAATGGAAAATTAGGAATTTCATTCAAATTATGCAGTCAATAACAGTGCAAGTAGAATCCAAACCCAGGCAATCTTGGTACAGAGATGCTTTTAGCAACTACAATAGACTGACTATCATAATTTAGAAAGCTCTCTTTGAATATGGTGCAACTTTAACAAATATATGAATGATTCCCAGAAGAAACTAGTTACTGATCTGTGAAGCTGTTGTAGTTGATCCAGGCATTAAATTAGGGCTCTATGAAAATAGAGAGATTAACTGAGAAATACTTTGAAGAATGGTGTCTTAGTCAGGTTTCCTATTAATACAGCCTGAGCCTGTAATTCAGGTGTGCATTATTTATTTATAGAGTGCTCTTAGAAGAAAGTGAGGAAGGGTAGAGGAAGGAATAAATTAAGGAAGGAGTCTTACTTCATGTTTATCTCCCAGGCTCTGAAGCAAGACTGATTGCTATTAGTCACACCCTGAAGCCAGGGGGCAGCCCTTAATACTCTCGTTCTAGCAATCATTGCCTTTGAATCCACCCAGAGGTTAAAAGCTGGGGAAGATGAAGTGAGAGGAACAGAATCATATCAACCCCCATGGCTGCTCCTGTTGAGCCTAATGCAGTTTTTAAAAAAGCATGTATCTTGTTGTTATTACGTACTACCCTCACTGCCCCTGGAGACACTGCTGTGTCTCCTAAGGAAAGCAACAGCAAACCCTACAAAAGGAAAGGGATTTTATGTCGCATTTGATATAGGCAATGAAGTAAAAGGAAACATAATGACAATCACCTAATTTCTATTCTGGATGTTCCCATATTTTGCCAGTGTACCAATTAGAAACAAAGTATTAAAAAAAAACTTTTGAGTTTAGTTAGGTAGTGTGAAATACTACTGGAATATCTGATGCTTTTCTACAGGAATTGAGATACAAAGTTAGATTTAAAACTACCATAGCACTAATTATTGTGATTGCTCAAGAAGGATTCTGTAACATGATTGTTAAGGTGAAGTACAAAGGCCTGAAAAAATGCTTATGGCAATGAAAGGGTCAATTAGTAGGAACAGAGAAGTCATTGAATCAGAGGTATGCTGATAAAAAGTCTATACTCCTTTAGCTGAAAAATGGACTTAAAGAAGTGGGAGGTCAATAATGTCAAACATTATAATAAATTGAGGTGAAATTTAGAGAAGTTTAATAGATTTGTAAAGAAATAAATTTGTAGCCACTTCAATAAGAGATTTTCCAGGATGGTTGCATTCATACACTCATGCAGTTTTTGTTTCTACTTCTCTTGCACTGATGGAAGCCAAATATGTACATATGAAGATATTAATTTCTATTATGCATTAAATTCCTGTTCTAAAATCTAAATTAGAGCTTATGTGTTACTAAATCTAAATGTATCCTAAATTATTCTATATTTCTATTATTGGACTAGCAGTATTTTATATGTTGTAGTTGATGGAGAATATTTATTTATGATTTAAAATTGACTAATAAAGGTCACAATATATTATGCGCTATAGGATGTGTCCCTCTTACAGATATAGATTTTATGTGTTAAGACTGAACTGGTTAACTTTATGTCGATATGCTTTGTATACCTAGGAAAAATATTTATCCCATTTCATGGTAGTTTATGTTTGTATCGTTTAATGTTATATATAGCATTTTAGACAAAACTCATTACTTGGCAGTGATCTATTTAATTGGTATATAATAAATATTTGTGCTTTAATCATTATGTCAAACTTTGAGAAAATAAAGAATTGGCATGTGTTATGATTTGGATATGAGGTGTCCCCCAAAGGCTCATGTGTGAGACAATGCAAGAAGATTCAGAGAAGAAATGATTGGGCTGAGAGAGTCTTATTCAATCATTAAATTGGATTAACTGAGTGGTAACTGAAGTAGTAGGCTATGTCTGGAAGAGGTGGGAATTGGGGGTGTGGCTTTGGAGTATATATTTGTATCTGGCAAATGGAGACCTCTTTTTCTGCTTTCTGATCACCACATGAGCTGTTTTCCTCCACTATACTGTTCCACCACAATGTTCAGCCTCACTTTGAGCCCTGAGGAATGGATGTGGCTATTGATGGATTGAGACCTCTGAATCTTTGAGCCCCTAATTAAACCGTTCCTCCTCTACAGTTGTTCTGGTAGGGTCCTTTTATCACAGCAATGAAAAAGCTGACTATAACAGAAATTGGTACAGAGAAGCGGGGGTATTGTTGTGACTAACCTGACCATGTGTTTCAGAAAATTTTGAAGCTTTTTGGAATTGGTGGGAGGAATTTTGAGATGTGTAGCAGTGAAAGCTGGAGTTGCTTTAGTTGTAAGTAAAGCTTAATGGCCAATTCTTGTGGGAGCTAAGAAGATCAGAATGCCAATATGACCATAGACAGTGATGAGAGGGCTCAAGAGGGTTTAAAGGAAAAGGAGGACACTATTGATAACTGGACTAGAGGCCATTCATATTATGTTCTGGTTGAGAAGTTGTCTGGATTTTGCCCATGTCCTGAGACTTTCAGTGAGGCTGATTTTAAAAACAAAGGATTTCTTAACCTGCTGACTTTTAGCCACATTTTATTGTGATAATCAAGAGCAGAAAGCAGAGCAGAAAGATTTGAAAAACTTGGACTTGGAAGGTGGGAAAGCCTTTATTACAATAAAAATAATAAATTTAAAAAATTCCTTCACTAGGGTCAGAAAGAGAAGCAAAAAGATGATTTAAAAGATCAATAGTTTTGAGCTACTGGAACCCAGGATTTATTGTTTTTTAAGTGGGAAATTGAAAGCTTATTAACTTAAAAAGACATCATCTTTGCCTGTTTATTTTTTATTTTTTTGCTTAAAAACACTAATTATCAAACCTATCCCTCTCAGCATCATACTTTTTCCAGTTGTAATATAGTTGCTATTGCTTTCCCAGACTACCCCCGCCTTCTGCAGGAGATTTATAATACAATAATAGTCTCAAAGGTGGAATGACTTCTAAATCACAGTATTGCATAAAGTACAGTGGCATTGCTCCTTGAAATAGAATTTCTCTGCCAAATAATAAAAAACTATATACTTTATTATTTGTTTTTTTAAAAAAATTGTTATTTCTAGTTATACATGAGAGTAGAATGTATTTTGATATATCATACATACATGGAGTAAAACTTCCCATTCTTGTGGTTGTACATGTTGTGAAATTACACTAGTTGTGTATTCATATATGAGCATAGAAAAGTTATGTACAATTTATTCTACTTTCTTTTCCATTCCTATCCCCACTCTCTTTCCTCTTGTCCAATTCAGTGAACCTCTACTGCCTCCCAGATTCTACCTATTAAGAATCAGCATCTACATATCAAAGAGAACATTCAGCTTTTTGTTTTGTGGGATAGGCTTTTTTTTTTTTTTTTTTACTTAGCATGATAGCCTCCAGTTCCATCCATTTACTGGAAGATGCCATAATTTCATTCTTTATGACTGAGTAATATTCTATTGTGTGTAGGTACCAACACAGAAAAATTTTAAAATTTGACAAAAATAAATTTGACAAAAATCTCATAAAGAAGAATGAAATTATGGCATTTTTCCAGTAAATGGATGGAACTGGAGGCTATCATGCTAAGTGAAAGGGGAAGCTCAGAAAAATCAAAAGCACAGTAAATACTAAGAAGTTTCCACCTAGGATATTATGATCAAACTAGTAAAATCCTAAAAGAAAGAGAAAAAATAATTAAAAATATGTAGATATGAAGGACAACTGGGCATGGTGGCACATGCTTGTAATCCAAGAATCCCAGCCACTTGGGAGTTTCAGGCAAGTTCAAGGCCTGCCCTCAGTAAATTAGTAAACCTTAAGCAACTTAGCGATCTGTCTCAAAATAAAAATTTGAGACAACCTGTCTCAAAATGAAAAAATAAAAGTGGATGAATGTGGTTTAGTAGTAAAGTGCCCATGGGGTCAATTCCTGATACTGTGGTGAGAAGGGTGTGGTTAAGGGATATTATATCAGGGAAACAATGATAAGAATGAAGACTAACTTACTGCTGGAACCAAAATAGTATGAACACTAGCAACAATTTCCATAATATTTATGTCTGAGAATAAAACATTGGCTAAGATTTCATTGATCTGAAAATATTTGTTTTCAGCTTTGTAATCTCAAAAAAGTTATTTTTAATTGATAAAAACTTAGATTGATAGTTTTCTTTTATGACTTGAAAATCTCTTGGGATTACAGAATAATTTTATTATCATCCAGACTAAACAATAAAAGTAGAATCTGAAAAATATATATTGCACAATGCCGGTAGAACTGAAAAGTGTATGGGAATTAAGACTATATAATGCAATATTAAAGAAAACTTTCATACTTGACAGTAAAACAGACAAGACATCATGAATACATGGGTAAATATGCTTTGTTTGGGGATGGATTGGTTTATATAAAAATATTTCAATCTTCCTCAAATAAAATTGGAAAAAATCAGTGTATTTTTAATAAAATTTCTTTGGTATTGTTATGATGAGCTTAAAAAACTTACTTTAGAAAGTTTGAAACTTCACTTGTGAAAAAATCAAACTCCACTAATATTTAAATAAAATGAAAAATAGAAAGAATTTATAATCATATTCTATGATTATAAAAACATAATCTTAGTATTACAAAAGATTTTTACATTGGTACAACAGTCAAATGACCAAAAATATTACACCTCAAAGATATTAAATATATATTCGGAACTTGAATTTGTGATAGAGGTGGCACCTTAATTCAATGGGGCAAACAGTGTGGAGAAAGGTGGGTCAGTATATAGAGAGAAATAAAACTAAATATTTACATAAAATTATTAAAGTCCTAAATGTGAAAAAAAATATTTAGAATGATGGAAGAAAATGTAGGATTCAGAATGCTTTGTGACCAGTGGTAGGACAGGATTTCACGAATCAGTTTTTAAAGTAACAGTCCTGAGGCAATAAATAAATAAGTGCATAGATTGATTGATTGGTTGGTGCTTGAGTATGTGCTGTGCCGTACATTCTGGTTGACATGGTGTTTTCATGCTTTACACTCATGGCTTAAATTAGATCCTGTGACTCAGGCTTGTTCTGAGTTCAGGCTCCTAACTATTTTGCCACCATTGTTACAATGATGTTTGTGAAGCCAGGTAAGAGAAGATCAATATGGAAGGAATAGTGTCCAATGCCCTCTGAGACCTTATCCAATTTGTATATATAGGTATGGGGAAAAAGTTGTAGCTTCATGTTGATGTTTTATGCATTTTAGCTCATTTCCTTTGAGTAAAGTTTTTAAACTGAAAGAGAAATCTTTGTCTGTATCTTTGATTTTACAGTTGAAGATTTTCTAATGGAGAAAATTCAGACTAACTTTTCATTTGTTTTGGAAATCACACATGTATATATGTATAAGTATATATTCCTCTCTTCCACAAAGGATTTAAACAGGCTTATATAAATAAATAAATATGTTGATGGAATGAACTTTTAAGAGGAGCAGGGAGCATACTAATTGTTAAGTAAGAATTTATGTTCATACTTGCTCAAATAATTAGAGTGGGAAAGAGATTTTAAATGTCTTTCCCTTTGGAAATGATGGTTTCAAATAACTTTTACCCTTGTAATATGTTATTTTAATGTTAAAACATTCACAAACATTTAATAAGGACTTAACAAAGTTATTTGAAAGAGACAATAATAATATTTAGATTTGTGAAATTGAGTTTTTTGAAACATTTTTTTCCCTGATCTACCAGGTCAACATATTCTATTGGTCTTTGCACCTTATTGTATTCAATGCATTTAAAGAATTTGCCAATTTAGTAAACATTTGTTGGATGATATTTAGTGTACAAGTACTAGCTATACAAACTAATAAATAAATCATATCTGTTCTCTCTAGAAGCTCACAGTCCAAAAGAAGAGATGATTTAGGTTAGGGGAAATATGGTACAAAGCCAAATGTTGAGGGAGTTAGAAGGTATGAAATATGCTCTCTGGAACATTATCAAGATTTGCACTAGTTTGAAAATGTCTTAATAACTCTTCCAAGTTTAATAGAGATGAGGAGACATAATCAAATATTGTGAAAGAAACAAAGGCAGTTAATGTGGATTAGTGATTTGTTTAATATAATATAATATAATATAATATAATATAATATAATATAATATAATATAATATAATATAATATAATATAATATAATATATATGTATATATCATATTATATGGAAGAAATATAATATAATATATATATATGTATATATATATATATATATATATATATATATATATATATATATATATATATATATATATTTGGAAATGTCATGCAGCTCATTTTGCCTGAATTCTTGGTCATCATGTGAGATTAGAAGAGAAAGGCAGGATAGAGCCTGAGTATCAATGCAACAGGGCCCCTGTTTAAGGAAATGTATTTTTTTTTAGCATTTCTGGTAACAGAAAAATAATTAGTGTCATTATGAAGATAAGACACCAGAGCCAAAAGGCCATGGAACTAGAAGGAATCTGTTCTCATTGAGGATTTGGTTTATCATGGAGAGGACTTCCTAACATTAATATAATTCTCAGTAAATGAAGTCTCATGGAACAGAAAAAAAATCATAATGCTCTGAGTGCAGACTATCAAAACACCAATGTCATGGAAAGAGTTACTTGGTTTTTGTCCTCCATAATTTTTAAATAACATTTTACAAAGTAAAAAATTGAATGAGATAACGTTAAACAGCTAAGTGAGACTTTTTTCAAGGCTGCAAGGGAGATCAGAATTTAATCTGTACTTAATCCTGATGAAACAAAAGGAGAGATTTTTAAGTTCTAGATTCAAAGTAAGAACTCTGACCATTCATGTTTGCTATAATTGATTTTAAAAAAGGAAAAATAAGCTTTCTAATTTCTTGTGATAGGGTTAATTTCAAAACATTGAGCAATATCTTCCTAAGTTAGGCTTTTTTTTTTTTTTTCTCTTCCACAGAAATGGAGAGATAGAAGAGTTAATCTTCCCTGAGGTTTACATTTTAAAGATATGGCTTTCAGGTTCTTGAGAAAAACATTATTGAGTCATAAAACTTACAAAAGCCTCTGAAAAACACATCTCAAAGGAGTAGAAACAAATTTACAATTCTAGTTTTCTTAAGTAAATGCTCTTAAGAAAGGTCAAGGCCAAAAGCCAGGAAAAAACCTATATAAATTCAGGGGAACTGAAGGGACTGCTAAATCCTTCTCAATTCAATTTCAATTTGCTTACAACTGCGAAAAGTCATATGATGGAGCGTTTGCTTCTGTACTGAGCTGGTAGCAAACATAATCACATTATTGTGTCCTAGATCTGGAACACTCATGAAGCTAACCTTTTATGTGTCTTTCTAGCAACAATGAGGCACAGATCTAACACTGGTCTCCATGCCCTGGCAACCTTGCATTTTGTGGTGTGCAAAACTAGGTCAAAAAGCACTCAGCATCCTGCTACACAGAGTTGGAAGGTGTTTTTCAAAGCTTCCTACTGAATGTAATGACCCAGATTTGGCTCTGTTTGCAGAGGGTAGAAAAGCCGCCTCTCAGCTGCTGCTGCCACTTTGGCCTTTGCTCCTGTACATGTTTGTCCATACTAGTTAATACATTTTCCAATTGTGAGTTTGCAGAAATGTGCTAGATGAGCAAATAATTTGTGTGGTATTACTGGGGAAATTGTAGTTATAGGATAGAATATATACCTTTTTTTTCTATATGTATATATAAATCATAACAATAGAAGAGATGAAGTCAGCAATTGTACAGAAAGGGAAGAACAGAGGGTACCTGCATATGTGACTAGTTAGCAAACTGGCTAATTGATCTGGGAGACTTTACTTTGAAGAGTGCTAAAAGAAATGTATCCCAGAAAGGAGAAAAGAGCGAATGAGCCAGAAGGCCACTAAAGAATCAACCTTTTGAGAATGTGGTCTTCTTTTTTAACTCATTATTAATTTTATATTTTAAAATTATATACAACAGTAAGACACACCCTGACATTATCACAAAAGCAAGGAACATAACCTGCTCCAGTTCATTCCCCAGCATTCCCCATACTCCCTCCTTCTCTCCCTCCACTCCACCAATCACTCTTCAATCCATTTGCAGTTTATTTATTTATTTATTTATTTATTTAATGTCTTGTGGATACACCAGATGCTGGGACCCACTGTGCCACATCCATACATGCACATAGAAAAGTTTCATCGGATTAATTCTACTGTTTTTCCCTTTTCTTGTTCCCTTCATCTATTCTACTGATCTTTCCTCTGTTTTTGATAAAATCTCTTCTCCCTTTTCTCTCTCTCTCTCTGTTTTTGTTTTAAACTCTCCCTCCTTACTTTGGATTAGCTTCCGCATATCAGAGAAAACATTCAACCTTGTGGGACTGGCTTATTTCACTTAAGCATGATAGTCTCTAGTTACATCCATTTACCAGCAAATGCCATAAAGTTGTGCTTCTTTATCCATTCATCTGTTGAAGGACACCTAGGTTTGTTCTATAGCTTGGCTATTGTGAATTGTGCTGTTTTAAACTTCAATGTGATTGCATCAATGTAGTGTGCTGATTTTAAATCTTTTAGATATATAAGGATTGGGTAGATGGGTCACATGGTGCTTCCATTCCTAGTTTTTTGAAGAATCTCCATACTTCTTTCCAGAGTGCTTGCACTAATTTGTAGTCCCACCAATAATGTATGAGTGAATTTTCCCCCCACTTCCTCACCATTTATTATTATTTGTATTCTTGATCATTGCCATTCTGAATGAAGTGAGATGAAATCTCAATGTAGTTTTGACTTGCATTTCCCTAATTGCTAGAGATGTTAAACATTTTTTTTCATGTATTTATTGATCATTTCTTCCTTTTTCCTTCTTTCTTTCTTTCTTTCTTTCTTTCTTTCTTTCTTTCTTTCTTTCTTTCTTTCTTTCTTTCTTTTAGGGATTGAACCCAGGGTCACTTAACCACTAAGTTATATCACCAGCCCTTTATGTTTTTTTTTATTTTGAGACAGGGTCTTGTTAAGTTGCTTAGGGCCTTACTAAATTGCCAAAGCTGCCTTTGAATTTGGAATCCTCCTGCTTCAGCCTCTCAAGCTGCTGGGATTATAGGTTTGTACCACTGTGCCTGGATGTGTTTCTTCATTTGAGAAGTGTTTGTTTAATTCTTTTCTCCATTCATTCTCCTTGGGTTATTTGTTTTTTTGTTAAGTTTTTTGAATTCTCTGTGTATTCTGAATGTTAATGTCCTGAGGAGCAGGTGGAAAAAGATTTCTCATTCTATAGGCTCTCTCTTCACACTCTTGTTTCCTTTGTTATGTAGAAACTTTTTAAATTGGATGACATTCCACTTACTGATTTTTAAATTCTATTTCTTATATTTTAGAAGTCTTGTTAAGTAAGTTGTTCCTATACTGACATGTTAGAGTTGGGGCTATATTTTTTTTTTCTAGCAGTTGCAGGGTTTCTGGTCTAATTCCTATATCTTTGATCCATTTTGAGTTGACTTTTGTACAAAGTGAGAGAGAGGGATTAAATTTCATTTTTCTATATATGAATTTCCAGTTTTCTCAGAACCATTTATTAAAAAGTCTATTTTTTCTCCGATGTATGTTTTTGGCACCTTTTTCTACAGTATCAGATAACTGTATTTATATTGATTTATCTCTGTGTGTTTTATTCTTTTCCATTGGTGTTCATGCCTGTTTTGGTGCTAGTACAGGGCCATTTTTGTTACTATAGTTCTGTAATATAATTAGAGGTCCAGTACTATGATGTCTCCTGCTTTGCTTTTCTTGCTAAGGATTGCTTTGGCTATTGTGGGTCACTTATTTTTCAAAGTGAATTTTAGAACTGATTTTTTGGGTTCTGAGAAGAATGTTATTGGATTGTTGATGGGAATTGCATTGAATCTGTATAGGGCTTTTGGGAGTATGGCCATTTGGACAATATTAATTCTGTCTATCCAAGGACACAGGAGTTCTTTTCTTCTTCTAATGTCTTCTTTATTATATTCTATAGTTTTATAGTTTTCTTTAGTGTTCTATATTTTTCATTGTAGAGGTCCCTCACCTTTTTTTTTTGAGCCTATTGTGAATTGGGCAGTTTTCCTAATATCTTTTTTTAGCAGATGTATTATTGCAGGATAGGGACACATTTGAATTATGGGTGTTGATTTTGTATCCTGCTACTTTGCTGAATTCATTTATGAGCTCTAGAAGCTTCTGGTAGAGTTTTTTGGGCCTTCTAAATATAGGATCATGTCCTTAGCAAACAGAAATAATTTGAGCTCTTTTACTATTAGTATTCCATTGATTTCCTTCTCTTGACTGATTGTTCTGGCTAGAGTTTCAAAGACTGTGTTGAATAGGAGTGGTGAAAGAGGGCATCCTTGTCTTGCTCCTGTTTTAGAGGAGATGCTTTCAGTTTTTCTCCATTAAGTATGTTGTGTTTGTCATACTTAGCCTTTACAATGCTGAGGTGAGTTCCCTCTGTTGCTAGTTTTTCTATTGTTTTAAACATGAATGGGTATTGTCCTTTCTCAAATGCTTTATCTGCATCTATTGAGACCATGATGTGATTAAGTCTATTTATGTGGTGAATTACATTTATTGATTTCTGTATGTTGAACCAGCCTCACATCCCTGAGATGAATCCCAGTTGATCATGATCCACTATCTTTTTAATGTGTTTTAGTTTGCTGTTTGCCAGTATTTTATTAAGAATTTTTACACCTATGCTCTTTAAGGATATTGGTCTGAAGTTTTCTTTCCTTTATCTCTTTGTCTGGTTTTGGTATCAGGCGATACTGACTTCATAGAATGGTAGTGTTCCCTCCTTTTCTATTTCATGGAATAATTTGAGGAGGATTGGTATTCTACTTTAAAGGTCTGGGAGACCTCGCCTGAGAATTCATCTGGTCCTGGGCTTTTATTTGTTGGAAGGCTTTTGATAGCTGCTTCATTACTTGGTATTGATCTGTTTACATTTTCTATATCCTCATGGTTTAATTAGGGTAGGTCATGTATCTCTAGGAATTTGTCCATATCTTCAAGATTTTCTACCTTATTGGAGTATAGATTTTCAAAATAGTTTCTGATAATCCTCTGGATTTCATTAGTGTCTATAGTGATATTTTATTTTTCATCTTGAATTTTGTTAATTTGAATTTTTTCTCTCTTTCTTTTGATTAGTTTGGCTAAGGTTTATTGATTTTGTTTATCCTTTCAAAAAACCAAATTTTTGTTTCATTGATGTTTTGTATTTTTTATTCTCATTTTTATATTGATTTTGGCTCTGTTTTTAATTATTTCCTGTCTTCTACTGATTTGGGTATTTGTATGTTCTTTTTCTATGGCCTGTGATCAGTGTAATGTTAAATTACTTATTTTCTTTCTAGTCCCTGAATGTATGAGCTCAATGCTATGAACTTACCTCTTAGAACTGCCTTCATACTGTTCCAGAGATTTTGATATATTGTATCATTATTCTCATTTACTCCTAAGAATTTTATTACTATTTCTCTCTTGATTTCCTCTGTTGTCCATTCATCTTTCAAAAGTGTATTATTTAAACTCTAGGTGTTAGAGTGATTTCTGTTTTTTAATCGTATCTTTGATTCTAATTTCATCTGACAGAAAGGAAGGTAATGTCTCTATTTTTTTGTATTTGCTAAGATTTGCTTTGTGACCTAAAATATGATTTATTTTAGAAAATGTTCCATATACTAAGAGAATAAAGTAAATTCAGTCGTTGATATATGAAATATTCAACAGATGTCTTTTAGGTCCACATTATTAATTATATGTTTTAGTTCTATAGAATCTTAATTTATGTTTGGATGATCTATTCAGTGATGAGAGAGGTGTGTTAAAAGTCACCCAGTGTTATTTTATTTTAGCATATTTGATTCTTAATATTGAAGAGGATATGTTTTATGTACTAGATGTTCTGTTGTTTGTGGCATAGACGTTTATCATTATTATACAGTGTTCATATATGATTCTCTTAAGTATTATATGAAGTTACCTTTGTCTCTCCCAATTATTCTTGGCTTGAAGTCCACTTTATCAGATATGGGAGTAGCTACCCTTGCTTGGTAATGAGTTCCATGTGAATGGTCTGTTTTTGCCCATCCTTTCATCTTCATTCTGTACATGTCTTTCCTTATAAAGTGAGTCTTTTGCAGACAGTATAAGTCTGGGTTTTGTTTTTTTTAATGTTTTTTGGTACTGGAAATTGAACTCAGGGTTACTTAACCTCTGAGCCACATCTTCAGTCCTCTTAATATTTTATTTTGAAACAGGGTCTTACCAAATTGCTTAGAGCCTCTCTAAATTGCTGAGGCTGGCTTTGAACTCAAGATCCTTCTAACTCCATCTCCCAAGCCATTGGGATTACAGGTGTGTGCCACCATGCCTGGTGGGTCTTGTTTTTAAATCCAATCTACCAACCTATGTCTTTTGATTGAATATTTTATCCTGTTTATATTCAATATTATTTAGAGACGATTTTTATTTTCTGCCATTTTGATTTATTTCTAATGCATAAATTGGACTTGATTCTCTGTTAATTGAGTGTTCTTCTAGTATAATTCCTCCCTATGCTGGTTTTCATTTTTAATTTCTTCTTCATGAGATATTTTATTATATTTTGTAGTGCAGACTTTCTTGTTACGAATTCTTTTAGCTGTTGCTTACCTAAAGGATTTTTATTTTATCTTCAATTCTGAAACTAGTTTTTCTGGGTGTAATTAGCATCCATTTCTTTCAGAGCTTCATATATATTATTCTAACCTTCCTGACTTTTATGGTCTGGGTTCAGAAATCAGGTGAATTCTGGATTCTTTTACTATCAAGAGTGGCAGCTTAATTATGGGTCTTGAACTGTCCTTGATAGAGGCAATGCCTCTCTTGGGATCTCTCCGTGCAAAGGTGTTGAATTGAGATTGTCTAGTTGCCATGGTGATACCTGTTCAATAGGAGATTCTGGGCCAGTCAAGGAGTTATTCTTGACCTTGAGGTTTAGATGCCAGCTGCTCAGAGGTAGAAAGTTATTGGTGCAATCTGATAATCATAATCTTGGTTAATCATGCTCATGATCTTGGTTCTGCTTACTTTTAAGAAACTTTCTCACAATAAATCCTTTTGATATTTATACCTGTATGGTTTAGAAACTTTCTCACAATAAATCCTTTTGATATTTATACCTGTTGTGGTTTAGATGTGAGGTGTTCCCCAAAAGCTCACATGTTAGACAATACAAGAAGGTTTGGAGTACAAATGATTGGGTTATGGCCTTAACTCAATCAGGGAGTAAATCCTTGATGGGATTAACTGAGCATTGTCTGGAGACAGGTAGGATGTGGCTGGAGGATGTGGTTCATTAGGGGCATAGCTATCAGGTATATATTTGTATCTGGCTAGTGGAGTTTCTCTCTGCTTTCTGATCATAATGTGATCTGCTTTCCTCTGCCACACTCTTTATGCTGTGATGTTGGGCCTCACCTTGGCCAGGTTGTGTATGGATGGAGACCTCTGAAACCACAGCCCTTATGTAAACTTTTCCCCCTCTACAATTGTGCTAGTCGGGTCTTTTAGTCACAGCAGCAAAAAAACTGACTAAAAGAAAAGCTATATAATAAGTGTGCTGAGCTTGTTGTCACTACCTCCCTACCAAGGAGTGGTCAACCCCTGAAACCCAGCTTTTTCTCTATTTGTGTGTCTGTCTTTTCTTCATTCTCTAAGTGCCTGGTCTGAAAACCTGAACTAATGGCCATGCAGGTCGTAGGCAGTTTATCTATAAATGTAACCAGTTATTTGTCTCTTACAGCATTTCAAATTCTATCCTTATTCTGTATGTTAGGCATTTTCATTTAATGTGTCTTGGGATGGATCTAGTATGATTTTGAATATTTGGAGTTGTATATCCTTCTTGTATTTGAAATTCCATCTTGTTCTTAAGGTTTGGAAAATTTTCTGAGATTATTTCATTGAAAAGTTTGTGCATCCCTTTATCTTGTATTTCACAGCCTTCATCTATTTCAGTGAAACTCAAATTTGACCTCTAATGTTATCCCAGATTTTTTGAATATTTTGTTTGTGATCTCTTAGCTTCTTTACTTTATGGTCAACTTTATATTCAAGATTATGTAGTTTGTCTTCAAGGCCTGAAAATCTGTCTTCAAAGTGTTCTGATGTATTGGTGATGCTTTCTATTGAATTTTTATTTTGGTTTATTGAATATTTTTTTTCTCAGATTTGTTTGATTCTTTTTCAGAATCTCTCTTTATTGAAGTTATCTTTCACTTCCTGTATTTTCTCTCTGATTTTATTCCTTATGTCTTATTACATATTTTTATTTTTATTTGTTTAGCTCATAGAGCATTTTAACTATGAACTTTCTACATTTATTCTCTGACATTTCCTTCATTGTGTTATTGATGGAGTCAGTTGTTAAAGCATTATGGCCTGTTGGGGATGGTTTGTTTCCTTGAATTTTCATATTGTTTATATGTCTACCCATATATCAGTGTAATTCTCACTACTTCTTTTACATGGGGGACTACTTTTAGTTTCTTTCTGTTAGGAGCTCTGGGTTGGATGAATATACAAATAATGATATTTTAAGTCAATGTGTGACCTCTGCTAATCTCAATATCAACTCCATTATAATCACCACAGAGTCAAGCCTCGTTCTATTCAACTTTATAAGAAATAAAAAATTTTACTGTTGTTCTCCAGAGTTCATCAAATACAGTTATAAACATATAATAAAATTCTGGAATAGGTAAAAAATCAGTTATTAAATTTTATAAGCTTACTATAACCTTAAATAAGGGCTAAAAGAGAGGAGGAATAAAGATTGAGCAAAAAAGAGAAGGAAAAAGACAGAAAAAAATGAAAGGAAGAAAAAGATAAAGAAAAATAATTCATACCAAGATAGAAAGGAGAAATACATGAATGGTGGGTATTTGAGGTAATAGCAAGCAATGCAAGAGGATGAGTAAGGGTTAAGCAAGTGTAAACTAGGGCTAGGGAAACAATGATAGGAAGGTTGATTCCAATTAATGCTTAAAACTATTAAATACATTCAAATGGGTTGAAGGTGCAACAATGACCATTGGAATAAAAACTGTTATTAAATTTTAAGAGTTATTTATATGATCAAAGTTGACATTACAGTTATTTATAGTAAATCATGTCAAGGGGAAGCAAATTCTTACAGAATCTTGGTTTGGATTTCATTGGGGTTTAGATATTAGCAGATGTCCATCATTCTTTGGTCTGGATCTTTTCAGAGATGTAGGGGCACAGGAGCCAATTCCCTAGTTGCTATGCACCTTCCACCAGCAACTACTGGTTTATCAGCCCAGGGGCCTTGCACCTGACTGCTTTGGGGGTGCAGTGTTGTGGATTGAGAATTTTTATTGTGTACAGGAGTTCAAGATGCAGGCTCTTGAGAGTCCCTGTGATTGCTGTGGGTTACTGAGTACCTGCTTCCCTCTGTAGGATCCTTTTCAATGTGGTGAAGATCCTAGTGGCTGTCTGTAAGCACAGGCACTCTGGTTGTGGGTTTTATGTGAGTGTTCTTTGGTGCAGAAATATTTCCCCTGCCACTCTCTGGGGTGCTGTGTTGAAGGGATTCATGTGGTTTACCTGGCCCTAGTTTCCACTAGCCCCAGTTGTGAATGGTGCATGTTGATTTTCTCTGTTGGCTATGTCTGGTGCAATGTCCTGCCAATGTCCAAACAGTGTCCTTCCACTTACCAATTGTAATCACAGGTAAGTCTGGGTGCCAGTTAAGGCTGAGAGCAGCCACTTCCTGTTGACTTGACTCCGCTAATTTTCTCTTTACATCATCTCTCTCTGGCTGTGTTTGTGGGAGGTTTCTACTTAAATTTCCTGGTGTATTCAGGGAACTTATTGTGGCAGCCTTCTGTCTCTAGCTATCACCATCTGGAACTGGGGCTTTATATCACTGGATATTCAGGTATGGCTTGGATCTCAGAGACAGTCTGTAGGCTTTCCATGGTGTCTACTCTCCATATCAGTGATTGGGGCCGATGTGGTCCTGGTGAATCCACTTTCCTCTGTTCAGGGTCTAAGCTGTTGGTTTGCCCTGTTTCGGAATGGAGGGGACTCTGCACAGAGCTTTCCACCATATCCTGAGTCATGAAGGCTGAGCATCGCTCTGGGTTAGGCACATTTCCCAGGACAGGACCACAGCACCCCACTGCCGTTGTTTGTGGTGAAGGAGAGGGAAAGAGGTTTTAGCAATTTTTGACAGGTAGTGGACCCTCTAGAAGTTCTTTCTGGATAGATTCTTAAGAGATCCCACTGAAGGGGACTTCTCTCTGGCTTAATTTGCAGTCTGGGTGTGGGAAGATGCCATGTTGATTTAAGGGGGTGACTGGTAGGCTGAGATTTCCACAAGATAGCTGTGGACCCCCAGCTCAGCTTTCTTTTCATGTTTGGGTTTTAAGCTCTTTGCTTTGTTTTAAAGATCCTGCTGTTCCTGTCACACTTTAAATTTTTCTGCTTTTCAAAATGTTTTTAAGTGGATGAGGCTAAGAGTTTTTCTACTCCTTCTCTGTCTGTTGCTCCTCCCCACCCGTAACCCCCATGTGTCACTTGCCCTACTCTTCATTTATTCCCTACTCTAGTATCTTACCTTAAAGTCTGTCCAGGTCTCAGATGTTGTAATATTGAGTCTTAGAGCATTTATTTTGTCACTCACCTCTCAATTCTGCTTTTCCTTCATTGCCTCCTTTTTATGTTGTGAGGAGATCAGGACTTTCTGTCCAGTTCTCTTTTGCTATCTTTTTCAATCTTCCATTTACACTTTTTCACTTTCACAAAGGTATCTATCTTTTATTGGATAATTCTAAGTAAAAATAAACAACAACAACAACCTATATTTAACTCTTTATAGTCAATGGCTATGATCCCTAAATTAACCCTCAAAATTGTCATTAAGTAACTTTTAAAATTATTTGACAATTAGTATTGATAGTAATGTTCAAAAAGCTGGAAAAATGATTTTGAATGTTTTTACCATGATAAAATGATTAATGTTTAATGAGATAGGTCTGTTTTACTTGATTTAAATATTATACACTGTATACATTTATGTGTCAAAATATCACCAAGTACCCTATATATATATGTAAAGTATTTTTTGTTAAAAATAATCTTGAAAATAAAAATGAAACCTAAAAATGTAACCTGTAAAAATTAAAACAAATTTTTTTTTTATATAAAAAGTGGAGAACTGCTCTGATAAATTCTGTCTAAATTATTATGAAGTTCAATGCTAGCAAAATATTTGAATTTTGAATGAGTAATTGTTTGATCTTGAAAATAAATATCTTGAATATTCTATAGCTTGTTACATTAAAATACTATATGAATATTTTTGTGAGTATTGAGCTGAGAAGGTGAAGACATACACAGACACACATACATATACTCAAACACACGTGCCATTGTGTATGTTAGGCTTACATTTGTGGAATTATTTTTACAATGTGTTTCCTTATACTTTAAATGGTATAGCATATAGGCTGCTTCCACAGTTTAGCTTTTGTAAATTGTGCTGCTATAAACATTGGCGTGGCTGCATCGCTGTAGTATGCTGATTTAAAATCCTTTGAATATATGCTGAAGATTTGGAAAACTGAGTCAAATGGTGGTTTCATCCTAACTTTTTGAGGAGTCTCCGTACTGCTTTCCAGAGTGATTGCACCAATTTGTAGTTTCACCAACAACATATGAACATTTCCCCGCCCCCATCTTGCCCAATATTTGTTGCTATTTGTATTATGGATAATTACCATTCTGACTGATGTGAGATGAAATCTCTATAGTTTTCATTTGCATTTCTCTAGATGCTACAATGTTGAACATTTTTGCATTTATTTCCTTTTTTACAAGTATTTATTTTTTAGTTGTAGTTGGCCACAATACCATTTATTTATTTATTTATTTATTTATATGTGGTGCTGAGGATTGAACCCAGGGCCTCACACATGCTAGATGAGCACTCTATTGCTGAGCCACAACCTCAGCCCTGCATATAGTCCTTTTTTTAAGTATTTATTTTTTAGTTGTAGTTGGACAGAATAACTTTATCTTATTTGTTTATATATGGTGCTGAGGATCGAACCCAGGGCCTTGCATGTGCTAGGCAAGAACTCTATCGTTGAGCCACAAACCCAGCCCACCTGCATATATTTCTTGACTATTCATATTTCTTCTTTTGAGAAGGTTCTGTTCAGTTCCTTTGTCCACTTATTGATTGATTATTTAATTATCGATTAATTGATATTAATTAATTGATTGATTAATTGTTTTTTGGTACTAAGCTTTTTGAGTTCTTTGTATATCCTGAAAATTGCCCATCAATAGATGAATGGATAAAGAAATTGTGGCATATGTACACAATGGAATATTACTCAGCCATAAAGAAGAAACTTTTTGTATAACTAAAAAGAACCACAGGAAAAAAATGCCATAGCGTATGTGACTTGTCATAAGTATAATCATAAATTGTAGATATTGCAAACTTTAAGAAAAAAATTAACTTATAAATCACAGTTTCTCTAATTTATAGTATTATATATTTGTGTGAATTTAAGCCCTCAGAAAATATTTATAGCCAATTGTCAATTCAAATTATCCTGTTAAATGTATTTATAATTTGAATAATCTTTTGAAAATTTATTGACAAATAATTGATACACAAAAAGTTGTGCATATATAAGATGTATGGTAAGTATGACAGTTTAGGCATAGTGAGCCTTTCACATCAGTTAGTGGTAGAAATCCTCTTGAAATCTAAGTTCTCAGATTCCAGTTTAGGGATAAGGGCACATCTTGTAAGCAGGCATTTTCAAGGATAGCAGTTCAGGCCTGCTGTGCTAGTTGTTTTGCACAAAATCTACTGAGACTAACCGTAAATAAAACTAAGGAAAGTCACCCTCCTGATGTTCTAAAATCATAGTTACATGAAAACTATGAAAGCTGTACCATCGGTATTTATCCCTTTCGTCGGATTTTCACAAGATCTATGCTAAAAAGCATGAAAACACCCTCTTCACCTTATCGAATAATTTAGAAAAAATCCTTTTGAAGGTCTTTAATCCTGAAAATATTTTGAAGATATATATGAATTAAAAATTATAAGACTTATAATCAATTATCAATTATAAGTAAATAACAGTGGATTTCAATCTGTTCACATTATCTCCTCTATACTAACTTATTTTTAAAAGTATATTTTTCATAAATAGCCTATTTTTATTGATATAAAAATGTTTCTATACCGTATAGAAAACCTTTTTCCTTCTTTTATAAACCTTTAAATATATATCAGAATCCTTGCTATTAAGTTCTAAGTAATTCCTCTATTTCCAGTTAAATTATTCTATATCAAAGAAATATCTAAATTCTGTGACATTATCTTCCTCATTTGAAATGTCAGTATTTATTCCTTTCCTTATGGTGATGTAATGTCATTATAAACTTCCTTATACAATTATCTTTCTTATGTCTTTGTGTCTGATTTCCACAAATATATTGCAAACTCCTTTGTTGTAGTCTACCCCATTTTTTAAAAAAAATCCTGACACAGTGTCTAGTACATTGTAAAAAGTTAAATAATTCTATTTCCCTTACATATTTGTTTAGAATTTAGACTTTCAGCAGTCTTGAATCCAGTCATTCAGCCCCCCCTCTTAACTTTTGTATTGCTTTTTGACTACATTAAGTGTTATGGTTTGAATGTAGATGTCCCCCACCAGAACTCCTATTAATGCCAAAATATTCAGAGGGAAAAATGCTTAGATTATGAAAGCTGTCACCACTCAATTTTAACCACTCAAGTTTAAATGGACTGACTGGGTGGGAACTGCAGGCAAGTGGTGCTTACCTGGAGCAGGTGGGTCACTGAGAGTGTGCCCTACAAGAGTGTATCTTTCCTGTGCCACCCTTTTCCACCCCAGCTGAGCAGCTTTCCTCAGTTGGGCTTTTCCTCTATGATGTAGTACTGTCCTACCTTGGGCCCAGCAATGGAGTTGGCCATTAAGGACTGAGAACTCGGAAATTGTGAACCTCAAGTCAACTTTTCTTCCTCTAAGTTGTTCTTAGTCACCATGAGGAAAAGCTGATTAAAATATCAAGCCTATAACTTGATGTGCTATGTGCTCTTACTTGCCCCTGCCAGAAGTTCTCCTCTACCTCTGTGAATATCACTTTCTTCTCTGCTCATTCAGATTGATGCTCAAATGTCACTTCTGTGAACATTCCACTTGAGGTGACACTGCCTTCAAAACTCTACTTCCTTACACTGCTTTACATTCTTTAGAGTACTTAGTATTTCCTGGACTTCTATTTATTGGTTGTAGTTGTCTACCTGCCCCATTTTGTAATAGTTTCTTAGTTGTACTTTTAAAACTTCTGTAATCTAAGAACATGGAGAAATGGTCGCACATCTTATTCATTGTTGAATGAGTAAGTGAAGGGATGAGATACTGCTGACTACTGTCTACCAGGTACTGTAGAGGTGGCACTGAGAATGCAAGAATGAACTAGACATCTGAACTTGCCCTGAGAACAAGGTTAATGTGTTGAGTGAAAGTAAATTATCACCATAAAAAGTGATTTTTTGTTTTCACATATAGATGCATGCATATGAATATGATAAGTGCTACAAAGGAAAATTATAAGATGCTATGAGAGAATAAAACCTGAAAACCCTCTTTAAAAAAAATCAATGCTTAAGTTGTAAAAGATGAGGTGAAATTCATGGGGGGCAAGAGTTGGCTAAAGAATGTTCATGACAGAGGGAAACAGATATGCCAATGATCTGAGTGGGGTAAGGAGATTTTGCTGTTTAAGGAAATTCAAGTGGTATAAGATGGTGGGAAGAAAAGAGAGTAGAAACAGTCTATGTATCTAGAGATTTAGGCCAAACCAAATTTCACCAGGTTTTGGAGACTTTGTTAAGAATTTGGAGCTTTGTCTTGGAATGTAATATCGTACAATTAAATTTTTTTTGAGAAAATAAGGGCCAAATGTTAATTTTGAAAGATCGCCAGAGTGTCATAAGGAGAAGAACAAAAAGAAAGAACAAAAATAAAGATTGGTGTTTTACTAGAACAGAGGTTAGTAGTTCATTAACACATATTGGGCTAGAGAGAAAGAAAAAGAGTGAGGTAACACTTATCTTCTGCCATCTTGTTTAGCACATGATCATTATCATAATACCATCTACAGTGAGTTCCCCACTGTCAGTTTTACCCAGAGGCTCCTTCTGGGCCTTTTTCTTTTACTAGGCATATTGATATGCAATGGAAGAGGCCCCTTTCCATCCTTTTCTTCAGGCTTCTTTGACAATCCCTTGGCAGAGGCTGCCAGCAAAACATAGGTTGGCCTTAGTTTCTTTTTCTTTTCTGGGTGCAATTATTTACTCTGCCAGTCTCTCCAGGCATTTAGTTTGATGGGATGCAGCAAGAATTGCTTTGTTGCAGCGATGAATACCCCTGGCCAACTGGGGTGTCTTGTCAGATCTTAAAAGGGAGACTATTCCTGTCCCCAGGTCATAAACTGATAGTGTGGGAACTTACTGCCACATCCTTTGTGGCCAGCAGCCTCCATCCTGCCACCTCGGTCCCCAGTGGCAAAAGATACTGGAAGGCAGGGTAGAGGCCAGGTTCTCTTTGGCCATTTTCTCCTATAGCCCAGGTAGCTTTTCTGGGATTTCCCCCAACCCCACTCTGCCCAGTTTAGGGCTAGTATCCCTGACCACAGTGAGATGATCTGTGCCTTCCTGGGGCCAAGCTGAGAAAGAGTGCTGGGATTTCTTCTGGTGTTCTCCTCTCCTTACACAACAGATGCAGTGCTTTTTGTAACTTCAACTTTATTCCTGATGGTTCAGACCCCTTATCACACAACTACATAAATGCCTGTACATACAGAATCTCTTTTACAACCAACTTCAAAATCAAGATGGTATGATATCTAGAAAAACCATTCAAAGGCCAGATTGTATTACAGTAATCTGTCTCTTTCTCTTAGACAGGCTTATACCTATGTGTGGCCCATTCACCTAAGATCTCTCTGCTCAAGAGACTATGTTAAGATCAATGCAGTGTGGCCCAGGTCTTAAAGGGCCAGTAACAGACACCTACACACACACACACACACACACACACACACACACACACACACATGCACACACACACACACACACACACACACACAAAACCATAGAGAGGATCACCAAAACCAGGGCTGACAGAAGAGAAACTTTAAAACAGACAGACCAGCATGTACAAATTTTTTCCACTTACTTTACCTTTGACAGACTGACTCCAACTTCAAGTTTTGTATAATAATGCAGAAAGCTATTCATTAATCATATCATTACAGTAAAACATTATCTTAGACAGGCTTATACCTATAAGTGGCCCTTCAATTTACTTTACCTCTGACAGACCAACTCCAATTGTAGGATTGTACAAAAAAAGAAACCCAGAGAGGGACAAGACAGGAGCCCCAAAACCATGACTGACAGATGAAAACCTTTAAATTGACCAGCCAAGATCTTTCCCAAGAGACTACTTATAGGATCAATGCAGTATTGGTCATGTCTTAAAAGGGGCAGTAACAGATACCAACAAAACAGACAACCAGAGGGAATTCCCAAGCCCAAAGCCAACAAACAGATGAGAACTTAGAAAAGATCAGAAGGGAGTACATATTCCTAGGTTTTATGAGTCCTACTTGACCATGACGCCTACACCAATGGCACCACAGATGTCCCCAGAGAGAGGGACAAGATGTTCCCACAAAGAGGAACCAGGTGAGGAATCAAGGGTCTTGGCGTGCATCCTGAGAAACTTACCTAATAGCCAAAGTTGCTGCAACTTAGAGTTTGGTTTCCTTTTCCTCAAAGTGGACCATGATGGAGCAACCTGTATATTCAGGGAGAGAAGGCCAGAGTTCCTGAAGCAAAAGGAGCTTCAGCACCTTTGGGATGGTTCCTTAATCCCTCCCTTTAATCATGGAAACAGCTCCTCTGGTTTGACCTGAGGGAAACTGTCTCCTAACTCTCCTCCAGCATTAAAGTGGGGTTCTTGGAGATCCAAGCCTGCCCAAGAAAGGTAGAGTGGGGACTGCTCCCAGGTCCCACCTGGGGTACCAAACTTGTTGTAGAGAACTTGGTCCTTTTCCTCAATTCCAGTCCAAAAACAAGGACATGGTTTTGAGAAAAGCGAAAAAGATTTATTGCTTTGCTAGCAAAGGAAAATCGTAGAGGATCCCTTTCCCAAAGGCTGTGAGTATCCCCATTCTGGTTTTTAGAATGCAGGAACTTGTTTTGTTTTACTTTTTGTTTCTTTAGATTGTAGGAACTTGTTGAGTGATCTTGACAGGCAGTTTTCAGTTGTGCTCTAAATTAGGGTCATTGGTAAAACTGCCTGCTAAGATTAGAGTTGACTTTAATGGAGGGGCAAAAATAAATTGACAGTGTAATGTAATAACAGACTATTCAGAGTTGACTGAATAATTTGTTAGAAATGTATTTCAAAAGTAATATTATAAATAGTAATTAGCCACCAATGCAATTCCAATTTGACTACATAGATCATTGCAATTTCGATTGGTAGATTTTTTGTGGGAGAGGTTCAGGTAATGGGATTGAACCCAGGAGCACTTTATCATTGAACTATACCCCATCTATTTTTAATTTTTTTTGTTTGTTTTGAGACAGTGTCTTCCTAAGTTGCTCAGAATGGCCTTACTCTCCTGAGTAGCTGGGTTTATGGTTGTACATCACCATGCCCTATTCAATTATCAAAGTTCTCTAAAATAACCATAGTTAAATGTGCATTATGAAGATTTCAAATATATAGTATATATATTAATATAATCCAGAGTATATAATGACAGAGTCCATTTCTTCTATTCATAATGCTCAAACATGTCTCAATGTCAGGTTTTTATGTAAAAACTTGAGCATTCCATTAAGAAATGCACCCTTTGCTTCATTGTTGCTTATGAAGATCAAGAAGTTAATGGTAATTTTAATCTACTTAAAAGGAATTCCATTTATTTCAAATTTCCTTCATTTACATTTTTAAGTTTTCGTTTATTCCTCTGAGCTATTTCTAAAGCACAATATACTACACAAGTATAAAAAAACAACAATATATAATGTGTAAAAATTGCTATAAAAATGTATTATCTTTTCTTTATTGCCTACCAGAGTTTAGCTTTTGTAGATTTATTATATGCCTCAGGTTGTGGGCAGTAATATAACTAGTACAATTTTAAGAAAAGACATTAATGTATAAGATATCCTATAAACACACATTTAAAGTATTTTCATAAAAATTTGAAAGTAGTTCCTATGTGATTTCAATCATTTTATCTGGAGAAATCTCCTCTGTGGTGATGTGCTCTCACTTTAGAATAGTTTACAAAGATCTTCCTATGAGATATGAGGAAGAAGAAAATTCAGAAAATTTTACCTGTAAGTTTTTTTTCACCTAACAGTTATAGTTTTTAATAAATGATATGAATAATTTTTAGTTTTGCAAATGAGGGAAAAAAATCTAATTTTGTGTATATGAAAGTCTCATTCTACTAATAATTTTACATCATATTTTATGGAACTAATTTTATGTTTCTCTTTTAGATATTTCCTTTAATGCTTTTTCTCTGTTGAGGATTATACTTATGCTGAAGATCTTTAACAGTAATTTTTAAAATGAAAAAAAAAAAAGGTAGAGGGATTGATTATAGTTCAAGTCAGCCCGTTGTGCACAGGTCAGGATAGAAGTAGGCCATCTCTACTCTTAAAATATCTTAGGCCAGAGTTGTAGCTCAGTGGTAAGTGCTTGCCTAGCATGTGTGAGGCACTGGGTTTGATTCCCAACACCACATAAAAATAAAAATAATAAAACAAATAAAATAAAGGTATTGTGTCCATCTACAGTTAAAAAAAAAAGTTAAAAAAATCTTTTCAGGAACTTATTGTACTTCCAGATAAAACTCAAGGAACAATAACTTCTAATAAATATTAGATGTTCTCCCAGATCTCAATTTTTTCTAAATATATTAGAGCTATGCATAGAGCCATCTTTTTACATTATATGTGGCATCAAAATACATAGTTCTGTCCTTAGAGTTTAGTGTATCACATTTCTCATTAGGTACATAATAAAGGATGTTTGAAAGAATAGATGGATACTTTCACATATAAATAATTAGAAATGTTGCTGGGTGTGGTGGTGCATGCCTGTAATCCCAGCGGTTTGGGAGGCTGACTCAGGAGAATCACCAGTTCAAAGCCAGCATCAGCAAAAGCAAGGTGCTAAGCAATTCAGTGAGACCCTGTCTCTAAATAAAATACAAAATAGGGCTGGGGATGTGGCTCAGTGGACTAGTGCCCTTGAGTTCAATCCCCGCACCCCCCCAAATGGAAATGTTATGAATTTAATAATCTTAAATTAAGTGAAAGCTTATGAATAATTTGAAGGAAAATATTTTATTCATAACCTAAAATAATTTGAAATATTCATTGTATCTAACTTTGTTTTCCTATCTCCTTATTAGACCTAAGTATAAATAAATAAAAACAAGATGCAACCATGTTCTTTAGAAATCACTAATATTTTATCAGTTATTTGAAAACTGTTTAACAGGTAATGTAATACATTTTATACAATGTGAATATATACTTTTGAAGTTAAAATAAAATTTCAATGGTTATTTCATATTCAAGTTCTATATTTAATTTTTAAAATATTTTAAATAAGAATTATGTTTCATTAGTTTTCATGAAAAATTATGATATAAAGGAAAAATTCAAAACCTCATGTTTCAATACATAATAAAGGAACTGTTACTACTAGGCCAAATGTATCTTATTTTCATATGAAAAGAAAGAAGATTGTATATAATAACATATCACAATGAAAAATTGTGAATCATAGTAAGCAGAAATGGCCAAAAGTTTGAAGAATTAGATTTAGACCTGGACCTAAATAAATTCAATAAATATTATAATTTATGTGGTGGACTTTATTTCAATAAGTATTTATGTAACTTCGAATTGTTTTATACGAAAGACAATTTGAACAATGTAAAAGAGATATTTAAATTTAATTAAAGTTATATAATTTATAATTGGTGAAAGGTCTGGTTTCCTGAAAACAATGAGTTAGCATTTTTATTTAAAATTGACTGTTTCATCAACATTACAGTTGGTTTATTTAAGACTGAATAAAGGTTCAAGCTAGTTATTGCAATATTGTAAGTAATTCTTAAAGATAATTTGTAGGGTTTTTTGGATCCAAAATTTAATAGAACATGAAGAGACTTCCTAACATGGATGTAAAATTTAGTTTCATCACTTTGAAAGGAGATTAAGCTAATTATTGATTATATTATAAAGGGGTTTTATTTTTACTTCTGACATAAAAAGGTTTTATTTTTACTTCTGGCATATGAATAAGAATAAAAGGTAAAAGTCAAAGCCAGGTGATTATAGATTACATAAAATTTAGAAGAGGCTTTTCAAATAAATAAATCATGGTTGAATTGGAAAAAATTAGTGAAGTTGATATTTGTTTTATGTAGACACTAAAGGTTTTTGGTTTTGTTTTTTGGTATCAGGGATTGAACCCAGGGCACTTAACCACAGAGCCACATCCCCATCCCTTTTTTATATTTTATTAGACACAGAGTCTCGATGCATTGCTTAGGACCTTGATAAGTTGCTGAGGCTGGTTGAACTCACCCATCCTCCTGCCTCAGCTTCCTGAGTTGCTGGGATTACAGGCACATGCCACCACCCGTGCCCGGAGATACTTAAGTTTTTATAGATACTTTTTTATTGTTGTTTTTTGGCTCATGGTGTTATCTCATTAAAACATATATGTATACATTTACATACCCAAGTAGATTTATGTATCAACATTGACTGCATTTATTAATCAGAAAAAGGCTGTGTTTTTAAGTAGTGAACTCTTTAATAACCTTAGTTTGTAACATTTTTACTTTATATTTTTAAATGATACACAAAACATAAAAATTCTATATAATAATGGGGGACCATGTGATGTTTTAAAAATTCATAGTCTTCACAGATCATATATGATACCCTTTTATTATTATCATCATTATCCTATTAACGTCTACATTTTAAACTTGTATAAGTTGAATACGTAAATAGAAACAGAACAATGATATATTACCTAATTAGTTAAGTTTGTTACTGCATATGTGCTGACAGATGTCACTTGGGATGCAATGTTGTACTTTCTTCCTCTTTTGAAGGAAACTGAAGCAAATTCTATTTTTTAATTACTTAGAGTTATTATAGGAAAGGATATCATTAAATATTAAAAGCTAGCTTGGAAATTTTAACTGTTGTCAAAGACTCTAAACTTGATTTTTTTAAGTGGCCAATGACATGGTGTGCACAGCCTGCTTCAATAGCCTTAAGTGATTTGTCATGGCTTTGTTTTTAGTGGACTGAAATATTAGTTGGCACAGAAAAGCATATTATTTTACTACAGCATTTAGAATCAAGATTGAAAGTTTAATAAACCCACTTGAAATCCATCATAGTAATTTGATCCTCTGTTTTACTTTAAGTCATAAAATGGTCTGAGAATTACTAAAGTGTTTTGTTTCAAGAAGGCAGAAATATGAGATAAATATTCCAGTTTAATACAAATAAAGCTTGCTAATAATTTTGACAATAGCAACAGCACCACCCAACCCCCCCAATTTGTCAATAAATTACTTAGAGTAAATATATTCTTTGGCAGCATATGCAAAAGAGATGTTGGTCAATGAAGCTTCAGGTTCTAGGTTAATTTTTTTTTTTTAAAGACATCTAATTGGGGCTGGGGTTGTAGCTCAGTGGTAGAGCGTTCACTAGTGTGAGTGAGGCACTGGGTTTGAACCTCAGCACCACATAAAAATAAATAAGTAAAATAAAGATATTTTGTCTAACTACAACTAAAAAATATTTTTAAAAATCTGATAAATCAACAGATGAAAAACTTACCAACTTCAAGCATCTGCTTGAGTTAAAAGGATAATACAGGCTATCAACTCTTATTTAGCAGTGGTCCTCAATATTGAACATTAGTAAAATTGATGTATCTAATTGACCAAAGAACAAAAACTTAAGTATATATAGTAATCAATAGTTACTGTTGTTTTGAGAGAAGCCAATATAACATATCTAAGAGTTAAGTTATACAAAATGCAAATATTTTACTTTATTAGTAGGATACTAATATCCTACAAATATTAGTTTTGTTACTATTGTTTTAGCCTTAAGTCAAACTAACAGTGAGATTTTGTACAAATAATTTTTTTAGTAATAAATATTGTGATCTAAAATTTTATTAATAACACCTAAGAATGTATGAAATTTGTTGATGTTCATTTTTAAAAGAACTTATGAGAATATAGAACACCACTAAAATTAAAGAAAATAAATGGTCAGAAGCTTGGCATGGATATTGTGTGAGTAATAAAATATATCATATAGAATTTTTAATGCCATTTTAAAATCTAGGGGCCAAAAACTTAGGTCATAATTACTTATTAAATAATTTTGTCCATAATGCTTCCCAATCTATGCTTTTTGAATTTTGGCCAACAATCACATTTTTTTGACCTACTTTTATTTTTAAATGTTTCATTATATTTATTATAATTGAAAGCATTTGAGATTTCAGTACTAACATTGAGTAGAAAAGGGAGTAACATATAAAGAAAAAAATCCCAAAGAAAACTAATAAACTTGGCTATTTAATGATGCTTAATGCAACTATGTGTCTTTTAGCAATTCATTTGAGATTTCTCTCATCACTGAAACAAGTGAAATTTGTGAAATTATCAGTATGGCTTCTTGTGGTTCTTTACAGTCTTATGAGTTTCAAAATATCTTGTAAAATTTTAAATTACATAAAATTCAAATGCTTCCCAAGATAATGTTAAGTGCCATTTTGTCACCAAGTAATAAAACTATGAATGTCCTTACTAGTAGAACACTGATAACAGTAAGTGAACAAGAGATGATTATTGAAGAATTATTTTTCTATTTCAAAATATATTCTTTTAAAGTAACATGAAGATATAATTAGCAACTGTAAATTAGCCAATGGATATTGTGCAATTTAATGATTTTTAGTATATTAATAGTTATGCAAACATCACAATAGATTTTAGAACATTTTCTTCAGAAAGAAACATCTTTTTGTTAACTTTCTATTTGTCCCCAAGTTCACCAGCATTTGGCAACCAATAATCTACTTTCTGTCTATACAGATTTTTTGATTTATAGAAATTTGTCATACAAATGGGATCATATAATACATGGTCATTTGTGACTGACTTCTTTCACTTAACATACTTTCAAGACTCATTCATTCATGTTACAGTATGTATCAGTGCTTAATTGCTAAATAATACTGCATTGTATTTATATACCCTATATTATTCATCCGCTTATAAGATGATAAATGTTTGAATTCTTTATACTTTGGGTCATTATGAATAATGCAGCTATTAACATTCATATATTAGTTCTTGTGAAGATAATATTTTCATTTCTGTTGAGTATGTATCTAGCAATGAAATGATTGTGTGGTCATTCTACATTTAACGTTTCTAGTTGATTTTAATCATCCTAGTGAATATAATGGCCTCTTATGATTTTGATTTGTATTTTCCTGGTGCCTAATGAAATGGTGCCTCTTTTCTTGTATTCATTGGACATTTGGGTATCTTTGGATAAAAGATTTTCAGATCTTTGACATTTCTTTTTATCTTTCTTTCTCTCTTTCTTTCTTTCTCTCTTTCTTTCTTTCTTTCTTTCTCTCTTCTTCCTTCCTTCCTTTCTTTCTTTCTCTCTTTCTTTCTCTTTTTCTTTTTCTCTCCTTCCTTCCTTCCTTTCTTTCTTTCTCTCCTTCCTTCCTTCCTTCCTTCCTTCCTTCCTTCCTTCCTTCCTTCCTTCTTTCTTTCTCTCCGTCTTTCTCTCCTGTCTTTCTTTCTCTCTCTTCTTTCTTTCTTTCTTTCTTTCTTTCTTTCTTTCTTTCTTTCTTTCTTTCTTTCTTTCTTTCTTTCTTCCCCTCTCTCTCTCTTTCTTTCTTTCCTTCCTTCCTTTCTCTCTCTCTCCTTTCTTTCTTTCTTTCTTTCTTTCTTTCTTTCTTTCTTTCTTTCTTTCTTTCTTTCCTTCTTTTTGTACCAGGGATTGAACCCAGGGATTCTCTACCACTGAGTCACATCCCCAACCTTTTTTCTTTTGAGGTACTGTCTTGTTAAGTTTCTGATGCTGGCTTTGAGCTTGCAATCCTCCTAGCAATTCACTTGAGAATTCTCTCATCACTGAAACAAGTGAAATTTGTGAAATTATCAGCCTTCTGAGTCACACCACACCCAGCTTCTTTGACCTATTTTTAAATTGGGTTGCTTGAAACTCCTACAGCTCAAGAAATAAATCAAGAAGCAATAAGTGGGATTCTACCAAATTAAAAAAACTTCTGCACAGCAAAGGAAATGATTAAGAAAATTAAGAGAGAACCTATAGAATGGGAGAAAATCTTTGCCAGCTGCTTCTCTGACAGGGTATTAATATCCAGAATATAAAAAAGTACTCAACATCCAAAGAAAAGGCAGCCAAAGTAAAAAAAAAATGTAAGTATGATGCATCAAACTAAAAAAGTCTGCCCAGCGATGTAAATGATCAGTAGAGTGAAGAGACAACCTATACATGAGGAGAAAATATTTGCAAACTGCATATCTGATATCCAAATTTTTAAGAAACTCAAACCAAGCAATCATACAAACAAACCAAAAAAAAAAAAGTTTAAAAAAATGTGCGAAGGATCTGCATAGAAAAAGAAAAGAAGACATACAATGGCCAATAAGTATATTGGTCAGTATCACTAACCATCAGAGAGATGCAAATGAAAGCCACAATTAAATATTGTCTCACATCTGTTAGAGATGATGATACTTTTTTGTTAGGTTAGTTCCTGAAAGAATGAATATTTAAATGAACCATATATAAAAGAATTTTGTATCCAAGATAAAGGATTATAAAATATAACACTAATATTATTATGTATTCCATAATTGAAAACATTAATTTAATAAAAATTAAAAATATAAAACCAATCAAGCAAAATTAAAACTTCCCAAATGTCAGCATTAAATAAGAACTTTAATTTGGCTGTGGTGTTACAACCCATTTTTCCTGGTTTACAGATGTAATCCAAACATTAATCAAGTGTGTTTTAAAGTGGGTAATAAAGACTCAGGGATTATTCTCACAATTAGCCTGTGATCCTATTTTAAATGATGACTGCTTTCTTTGCCCCACTATATAAGATGAAAGATAGAATTGGGACTTTTAGGTAAATTTTAGCTAATGAAACTCTCCTCAGGAACCTTGAGTCACAGAAATGCCTTACTTTGGTAACTAAAATGTCCAGTATTGTCTAACATGTGTCAGGTGAATCTAGTGGAACTTCAGTGACTCCTTAATAAGGGCGTAGTTCTCATGGAATATTGAGAAAGGAAGACAGTACATACTATATTTACCTACTAAAAATTCACTGTGTGAACCCACTTTTCTAACCAACATTTTTATGCCAGTAATTACGTTCTCTGGGAGATTTTGGCACCCTGGATTATTCTGGGGTATTAATTGATAGTGTGACCATCATGTTACATGATCTCCTAGTTTCTTTGATAGTTCAAAAAGAGTCTCTTATGTATAAATTTGTAAAACTTTGACATATTTACTCAAGAGTTCTATTCCTAGCTATTTAGTAGAAATTATTTCAGGCAAGGAGACCGTACAGTTTTCTTGAGCATGGATTTTGGAGGCAGATTGTCTGGTGTGTTAGTGAGAATTTTTTCTGTCAGGTTTTTTTTTTTTTTGTAACTGTGAACAAAACATGTGACAGAAACAACTTAAAGGAAGAAAAGTTTATTTGGGGCTCATGATTTCAGAGCTTCAGTTCCTGGTTGACTGACTTCATTGCTCTGAACAATGAAAGTGAGGAAGAACATAATGGCAGAAGGGTGTGGCACAGAGAAGCTACTCAGCTTATGGCATCCAGGAAGCATAGACCAAGTGGGAACTAGGAACAAAATATATAATCCCCAAGGCATACCCCCTGTGACCCACTTCCTCCAGCCACACCCCATGTGCTTAGAGTTACTACCCAGTAATCCATTCAAACTATTAATTGGTTAAATTGATTAATACACAGATTAGGTTATAGTTCTCATGATCTAATCATTTGTCACTTGCATTAGCACAGTAGATTTAGGGAGATACCTCATGCCCAAACCATAACACCTTTATTATTAATATGAAAACTTGGGAAATTGTTGAAGGTAAGAAACCTATTGAATCTCATTTTTCTCATTTTTGAAAGGGACTAATCAAACTACACCACATCACTAAGAGAATTAAATATTGTATTTAGTAGCATAAAAACCTAAATCATGAAATTATGAACTAATCATAGTTGCTGTCATCTCAAATATTATGAGTTGGCAGGAATTCAAAACTTTTGTAATTGGTTAGGCCAACTGATGTTAGTCTTACTTCCTTAATTATTAATATTCAGAATCTAATTTGAATACCTGTCACAAAGTAGATTTTCAATAATCACTTAATGAATGAATGGAGAAAATCACCAAATTATATTTTAGTGATTATCTTCAAACAATATCTAACTTGTCCCAATATTTTAAAAATTGAGAATATAAAAGAAGACTACCTCCAATTTATAGTGCATGGTACAATAATCCACATGTGATTTTTAAAATGAAGTACAACATTAAAGGGCAGTGGTTTTAAAATTATGAAAGGTAAACAACCCTGCCACATTATCAGCATTGTTACTAGATGTAAGCACTTGCTCCTAAATGCTATGCTTTAAAAACCAACACTTACTTACTCTTTCTCTCTTCTTTTTCAGTAATGGAGATTTAATCCAGTGACATTCTACCACTGAGCTGTACCCCAGCCATTGTAATTTTTATATTGAAACTGGGTCTTTCTAAGCTGCTTTGAAACTTGTGATGCTCCTGTCTTATCCTCCCTAGACCTGGGATTACAGGTATGGACCATTATATCTAGCTAAAAACAAAAATTTAGAACTCTAATGCATTAGGAAAAACCATTGATTAGATGAACATAATTTCCTTCCACCTTGAAATTGAATTATTCTAGATAATTGTTTTTATTAGCTCTACATGTTTAGAGGTAAAAAATATGTCAGATTTACTCAGAATTTAAAAAAAATATGAGAAAAACAGCTTTAAATTTTCTTTTAACTTCCTTTTTAAGGGTAATCATGTTGTAGTCAGTTTTGATTTGTCTATTTATTTTGTAAAGACATGTTTTTCCTGCAGAAATTGCAACTATGATAATCATCAAAGAGAACAAATTCATTAATATATTGTCAAAATGAACACACTACCATAAACATTATACAGATTTAATGCAATCACAATAAAAATCCCAAAGACATTCCTCATAGAAATAGAAAAAGCAATTATGAAATCCATGTGGAAAAAATAAGAGACCCCAAATAGCCAAAGCAATCCTTAGCAAGAAGACTGAAGCATGTGGCCTCACAATACTAGAACTTAAACTATGCTACAGAGCAATAGTAATAAAAACGGTATGGTATTGGCACCAAAATAGACTTGTAGACCAATGGTGCAGAGCAGAGGACACAGAGACAAACCCACATAAATACAGTTATCTCATACTAGACAAAGACACCACAAACATACATTGAGGAAAAGATAGCCTCTTCAACAAATGGTGCTGGTAAAACTGGATATTCATATGCAGCAAAATGAAATTAAGCCCCTATTTCTCACCATGCATAAAACTCAACCCAAAGTGGATCAAGGACCTAAGAATTTGACTAGAGACCCTGTGCCTATTAGAAGAAAAAGTAGGCCCAAATCTTCATCATGTTGGATTAGGCCCTGACTTCCTTAAAAGATTCCTAAAGTACAAGAAATGAAATCAAGAATCAATAAATGGGATGAATTCAAACTAAAAAGCTTCTTCTCAGCAAAGGAAACAGCAATGTGAAGAGAGAGCCCACAGAGTGGGAGCAAATTTTTACCACATGCACATCAGCTAGAGCACTAACCTACGGGCTATACAAAGAACTCAAAAAAACTTAACATCAAAAAAACAAATAACCCAATCAATACATGGGCTAAGGAACTGAACAGATACTTTTCAGAAGAAGATATACAACTGATCAACAAATATATGAAAATGTTTTCAACATTTCTAGTAATTAGAGAAATCAAAACTACTCTAAGATTTTATCTTATTCCAGTCAGAATGGAAGTGATTAAGAATACAAGCAACAATACATGTTGGTGAGGATGTGGGGGAAAAGGCACACTCTTACATTGCTGGTGGGACTGCAAATTGGTGTAGCCAATATGGAAAGCAGTATGGAGATTCATTAGAAAACTTGGAATGGATCCACTGTTTGGCTCAGCTATCCCACTGTTTGGTCTATACCTAAGGGACTTAAAATCAGCATACTACTACAGTGACACAGTCACAGCAATGGTCATAGCAGCTCAATTCACAATAGATAACTATGGAACTAACCTAGGTGCCTTTTAGTAGATGAATGGATAAATAAAAAAAAAATTATATATATATATATATATATATATATATATATATATAGAGAGAGAGAGAGAGAGAGAGAGAGAGAGAGAGAGAGAGAGAGATAGGAATATTACTCAGCATTAAAACAGAATAAAATCACGGTGGCATTTGGATGGAGAGTTGGATAATATAATGCTAAGTGAAGTAAGCCAATCCCCCAAAGCCAAAGGCCAAATGTTTTCTCTGATAAGTGGATACTGATCCATAATGGAAAGGGGTGGCATGGGAGGAATGGAGAAACTTTGGATAGGACAAAGGGGAGGGAGAGGAAGGGAAGGGGGCATGGGGTTAGGAAAGATGGTGGAATGAGACAACATCATTACCCTAGGTACATGCATGATGATACAAATGGTGTGACTGTACTTTGTGCACAACCAGAGAAATGAAAAATTGTGATCAATTTGTGTACTACGAATCAAAATGCATTCTGCTGTCATGTATAACTAATAAGAACAAATAAATAAATATATAAATTTTAAAAGGTGAAAAAATTCATTACAAATCATTAATAGGAAAACTTCAAAGAAAATTAAAGAAGTCATATCACTATCATGGCATATATACCCAATATTTTTCAGCAGCATTTTATTTAAGGCATACTGATACACAACATAATTTATGATTAATTGTGAATTTTGGAGCCATAGAGCCTACTTTTGAAGCCTTTCTCAATCATATTTATGAAAACTGACAATGTTTACTGAAACTAGGCTTGAGTTTTCAAGATGGCAAATATGAGTGGCCATATGGGCTTCTACTTTTATAGCAAATGTGAAAATAATGTGTATAAAATATGAGTTGTCAGTTATTTTATTGAGCTCTGTCTTCATGAGGTACCAGGGATAATGGGAATAATATGTGAAAGGAATTATTTCAGTTCAGTGAAAATATTTTTTAGTAGTTATCTTCAGCTCCCTCAGCTGGTAGGGATTAGAGGAATGAGTATGTTCAAGAGTTAGAAGAGAGGAATTTGCACAACAGAAATCTAGCCAGAGTACATACACATTTTTGATAATAGTTGTATTCTAGTTTCCAGGTAAGAATTTCATAATGATAATTGCTGTATTTACCTATTAATACCATGGTTGAGATTTAAAATCTAAACAAAGTAACCATCAAAATTCTTCTACTTGCATATTTCTTGACTTCTTCAAACTCTAATATGACTTTTCTGCCAATAAATATTGTCTTTTGTTTCTCAGAGATCAAAATCTATCTCACTGTACATTCTTTTTCTATAGTTGTAGGTGGATAGCATGCCTTTATTTTTTAAGTTTTTTATGAGGTGCAAAGGATTGAACCCAGTGCCTCACCCATGCTAGGTGAGCGCTCTGCCATTGAACTATAGCCCCAGCCATAATAAACCTTATTTTTAATGCTCTTTTCTCATTAAATAATGAGTATTAAATTATTTTGTAAATCTGTTCTAAGATCTTTGTAGTGTTCAAGAAATAAATTAAAAATAAAAATTCTCTGATTTACATATAAATATAATTCATATGTTGGTCTGATTTCATTTATTAAAACTAAACCAAAATTAAATCAATGATCAATTTCAGGACATCTCTTTGAATATTTATTAGGGCATATGGTAAACATTAAGTGAACATGAAAAATTAAAGAAATAATGTCACTATCATTGATTCAAGTCTACTATTTCAGGCAGATATTTTATATACAGTCTGTGTTCTCTATTGTCTAAATCCTGTATACCTTTGGATTATAGCTATTCTATCCTTTCTGTTTTTGTTTGGATTGATATGCACTCATATTTCTTTACCTTCAATATTTTAAAATTTGATACATATTCATAATTCAAAATTAGTGCTGAAAATTTTCATTACAAATTTTAAAACATGAATAATGTTGTTTTTTGAAATATTGGCTAAATTTTTATCACTTTCTTCACAAGGAAACATTTTAAAATAACCTCTCATTTGTTCTACCTTCCCCTTATACTCATTTAATTTTTTTCTTCTCCTAATTATATAGTTGTTCTTCTCTGTGTTTCAATAAGCCTAGAACTTGCATTTATTCAAAAAACATTTTGAGGACCTCCACTCTTGCACATTTTGAGATGATTATTAAGGATATTGTCATCTTTAAGAATATAGAAATCTTTAGAAAAATTAATACCAGGGTAAAGCTATGGTATTGAATTCTTTCTTGTTAGCACAATAGCACTCCAAAGGGTATTCTACTTCTTCTTTTACTACAGTCACTATTTATCCTTTACATTATTACAGTAAGACTTGTATATTTATCACTGGCTAAAAGTGCTTCTCGGGGTACTAATGGCAAATCCATAATATTTTTTCTCAGTTATTATTCTCTACTTATCTTCCTGCTTTTTAAATTTTGCTAAGTAACTTGTCCTTAAAATTTTCATGTTTTTGCCTCTTTCATGTATATTTGTTTTTCTTCTTATTTCTTGGATTAGACCACATTGGTTAAAACATGAAAGGATATCATTACTCCATCAATTAAAAAGACTTCTATCTAACATTTATCTTTAAAAAAATTTACCTTACCTAAAATTTAAATTTCTACCTTCCCCCTAAATATTTATAATTATTGTGACTTATTATTTCAAATGCAACAGGTTTTGTAAAACTTATTTTGATTTACCACATCAATTCTTTCTTGAACTTCTCCATTTCTGCTAAATCTGTCATTAACTTATTTTGTAACTAGACTCCAAATTGGTATCAGAATTTAGATTAGCGATCATATTCACTTGAGTCTGATCTCATTTATTTATTCTTCTTGGATTTCTTTTGCTCTACCAAAATAAGCCTACTCCTGACCTTGTCCTTGTCTCCCATGCATATCATATGCATTTTTGTTTTTCAAATTTACTATTATATATAGTTTAACACACAACTCTTCTTGGAAATTTATCTGTGCTACCCCTTGGTAATATTTACCCATCCCCCAAACACATTTGAGTGTAAAAGAGGACATTGTTTGTTGGGAGCCGCGGACCGCACCCTGAAAATGGCGCTGGTTTCCTGCTTCTGCTTAATTAGCGGTTGGAGCTGTTAGAAGTAAACAACTCCTTGTAAGGCTGTGGGCTGGGCTCTGGCCTGCTTCTGCTGTGCTGTACCTACTAGACTCCTCCATGTGGTGCTAGTTGATTGGCGAGGCTGGGTACTTAAACTAGGGCAGACCGACCGCTCTCGCTCTTTCCTCTCTTGTTCCTGTTTTCTCATCATGATTCAAAGGTCCTGAGTAAACTGCTGAAAGAAGAATCCTGTGTCGTGTTTCCCTTACTGGCGAGGGGTCGCGACAATTGTTTAAAGTCTTTGTTGCCATAAAATAAATATTAGTTTTATTGATATTACTTTGGATATTTTTCTTATGAGGATTTTTTTCTATTTTGCTTGTCTCCATAATTATGCATTAAATATGTGATCAAAACACTATAATATAATCAATGAAGTCTCCACATTTAATATTTTCTGACTGATATTTCAGTTCTATTGTATTTATATGGACAAGGTCTTAAAATTGCAAACATTCCATGAGTTTCTTATTTGTTTATGGTCATTAGTTGGATTTCTACTTAACTAGTTCATTTCCAAAAGAGAAAGGTGTGTTTTCCGTAGGAAATAGAAATCAAGGCAACTTAATGAACCAGAGCTTTATTGGTATATACATACAACTCCAGGGTTGGAAGAGTGAGATGAAAAGGGAAAGTAGGCCAGGAAGGAGGGAAGGGAACAAGGTAGTGTATTTATAAGCTATTCACAATTTAATAAGAAAACAAAGCTGGTAGTTTAACAAGGGTAATGCATCTAAAAGGAAATGAATATTCTGCCAATAAATACTGTCTTTTGTTTCTCAGAGATCAAAGTCTATCCCACTGTACATTCTTTTCTTTCTATCTTAACGGTGTTAATCAGCTGTTCCTGGCCTGTTTATATCCCAGGCTCTAGTTCAGTGGAACTCTGTCTACTCTCAGCAGTGAATCCTTCTCTAGTACCCAGAATCTCTTGCTCAATAAATCCTGTACTTGTAGGAAAGCCCATGTTTATAAGTTGGTTACTGGGCCTAAATAGTGAAACAGGTGAATTTCAAATCCAAATTTTGTTTCCCTAATACATGAATTCTAATAGCTTGGGAATGCTGAACAAAATATGACATTTTGGTTAAATTAATGTTGACTCCCATGGAAGACCATATCTGTATTATACACTGTTATATCCAAAGCTGGTGCTTTGTAGAAACCTTCAATATGCTGTTCTATCATTCTTTACATAAGATGGCATACTAATATGGCAGTATGTAAAAAAGTGGATGTGGAACCGATGGGAATCTGCAATATGTATACGGGGTAAAAATGGGAGCTCGTAATCTGCTTGAATCAAATGTATGAAATATGATATGTCAAGAGCTTTGTAATGTTTTGAACAACTAATAATAAAAAAAAGCTTAAAAAAAAGAAAATACCCTACCCAGAGTATGTATCTATACTAGATAAGATAAATATCTATCCCCTCAAAGGTAGAAGGGGATCTATATTGTCATTTTTCACCAACTTTTAGGTTTTTTTTCCAAAGAAGTGTAGCATGTTATCAGTTAGCGGGGCTATAGTGAGATGAGTCTTGGTGAAAGGGAGCACATATTTTTAGATCCGTGCATAGTCTCAATCCTATCACTATTATTTGTTTGGGAGAATATTGTGGGACCACTGAGATGTCTGAGAGGAAAAGATGGTTAATGTCTGTCATGTAAGTTATACTGTCTACTTGGCTGTTGCTTCTCTGTAATAATTGTCAACTGACAAGCATTGAAGAAAGATCCTCACTTTGAAGTCACTCTAGTGGATCTGTTCATCAGAGATCAGACCTCAGACTTCCTTTTATGTTGATAGTTCTCTATTGTTTCTTAAGATTCACCACTAGCTAGCAAGACAGTGTCAAATGCTGAGCATTGACAGTGCTTATAAATTCTTGTAGATTCATAACTTAGGCCATCTCTCTAAGCATGCAAAGTGGACATCCTACTAAGCTGTTCACAGCTTGGCCTAAGAGAATTATTTTCTTTCATCATTGTCATGGCTAGCCCTGTTATAACATATGAACACACTAGGGCTGAATCTTTTTCTTTCATATGATTAAATAAATTCATTTATTGTTAATGTATCCTATTGGAGGCCATGAATTTGGGTTGAGAAATAGGCACATATATACTTACTCAAAGAATGAATATTTATGTAAAGTATGATCTTGCTACACAACTTTGGAAGTGTGAACCATGATTTTATTACCGAGACTAGATGCACTTTTCTCAATTTTCATATCCACCACAGATACTTCCTGAACTGATTTTGCTCATCAACTGGTACAAATGGCAGGGAAGCTTACAACCTGACTATCCTTGTTCTAAAACTCTTAGAAACTGGTAACCAAATAAGCCTTGAAACAAATAAGTTAGAACTGTATTATGAAGGTGCTTCAAAAGTAAAAGAAACCCAGTAAATTTAGTGCCTCATTTTTGCAGGCTTGGAGAATAAGAGACAATGACTTTGTATTCTTTTATTTTATTATTATTATTTTTTTTGATACCAGGGATTGAACCCAGGGGTGCTCAACCACTGAGCCACATTACCAGCCTCTTTATTTTTAATTTTGCAACAGAGTCTCACTAAGTTGCTAAGGGCCTTGCTAAGTGGCTGAGGCTGGCTTTGAATTTGCAATCCTCTTGCCTCATTCTCCTCAGCCCCTGGGTGAATTTCTCTTCTCTGCGTAGAGAGAAGCTCTCCTGCTATATTCCAGACTATAAGATGATTAAAAAGTCTACAGATGCAGAAGGTCCATGAAACATCATGGGATTTATCCTTCACCTTCAACATACATGTTTGTTACTAAGTTATTCCTACTCACTAAATGCAACTGGCACCATGATAGACAGCATCAGCAGCCTTTTATGTTTTGCAGAATGTCAGGACAATTAAGGTTTTTGAATACTATATTATGACAAAAAATAAGAGCTCTGATAAAGTGAAAGAGCTTCATGAAAGCATACTTTCAACTTTGTTATATAAAAACAAACTGCCTGGCTCTTTTCTAATAACATCTTGATAATGAGAATGCAGAAGAAAGCATTTGTCAAGGCTTCTGTCAAGTCAATAATTACATACCAATGCTTATGGAAAACTATAAAGATCTCCCCATTCCTAGAAGCTTCACTTTGGGTTGGTTCTACGCTTGAGAGGATACATTCTTTCTCTTTGCAATCTTCTTGGCTCTGAATTGTATTTATTTATTCTGCCCAACTCTAGGCTCCCTGTGGATATGGGTTACAAAAATTTGAACAGTTTGCTTATTCTTCCTATAGCTTAAATATCTCTGAATTTGCACTTAAAGATAGATTTGCACAATTAAAGATAAAAAGTAGAACCCGTGTTAGGATTGTAAAGTTTTAATTTTTCTTTATTTAGAATAATATTGAATTCTAAGTAACTTTGAACACCATAATAAAAAGACTAGAAGAAAAACTTTATATATAGCTTTAGCAACACTTTTTTATGTCTTTGAGCAAAGGTCTTTGTTTTTCATTATGTCTCACTAATTATGTAGTTAACTGTGTATCTAGGAGATTGATGATGTATGCAAAAAATTGACAACTACTGATAATAACACACCAGGGAACGAATGAGAGCTCTGCTATCTGTATTATCAATTACAAAGTTATATCTAAAATGATAGTTACAGAAAAGGTCTTTGAAACCACTGTACCCACACTGAAACAAAATTTCATTTGTTGTGCAGCTTCTATATATTCCACTATAACAGAGAAAAACAGAGTCCTTATATGGTGTTTAAAAATATCACATATGCTTTTCTCATTTTATTTTGATCTCATTAAAAGCTATAAATTCCTTTGGGAAGCCTTAGAAAGACTATTGTACATACTTGAAGTGGTATGCTTCACAAGTAATCTCACTTTTCCCCTTAAATTAGTTGATTCTGAGTATATATATATCCCATTATTTTGATCTAGAAATTGCATGAATACTAGAAATTGCCATTGCATGGCTAATAGCAACTTTAATCACCAATTATTAATCTTTTTCATCATTAAAATAAAATAATACCCTAAACAAAAGCCCATCAATCTCACTTCAAGATTCTTGGTGACAATTTCCATAGATCCTCATAGGCCTTGGCAATTTGGATGCCACTCCAGTGTCCCTATTCTTTAATTTTATTACATGGCTCTAATGATTAGTGCTGTTACACTGATCCTTCCATTTTGGAATACCAATATTTCCAGTGATATTAAGCTCCAGGGAGAGGCAGCATCCCCTATTCCTATAGCTATTTTCTTAAAAGTGTATGCTTTGATGCGAATGCTATTTTTTTTTTTGTTTCATTAGATTTCTAATTCTCTATCTAATGATATTGAGGCTTCACTCTGGAAAGAAACTGAGGTACCTTCTTTGGTGTTAATTTTTTGTTTGGCCCTGTTTATTTCTTTATTCATTGTTTTTTTTTTTTTAATAGGAAAAGAAGATAGTTTTCTGGAATCTAGAAGGGAAGAATTCAGAATATTAAGGGGTTGAAGATTGCCAGGCTTATCTTCCCACATCTCTATTCGACAGATAGCATCCCATTCTTTCCTTATCAATTATGTGGTTTTCCCTTGAAAACAAATTGACATATTTTTAATCATTAATCTTACCCATTGTAAATGTGGGACTTTGGATATTTCACTTTATTCCTCATTAGTATTACTTTCTTCATATGTGCACATTATATATTATAATCTAAGTAAATTACATCCTTCATTTACTAGTCTGTTATAAATTATTATCTCTTTATCCCTCTCTTGTTACACGTATTATCTACCTCATCTCTGATACTTCTGTATTAATTTGTTTTTCTAAGTATAGAACTTTGTTTTCTTTGTTTTATAGAGTCATTTCAGACATTGCACTGTTTTAGCTGAATCCCATAAGATCATTGATAATATGTGTAGTGTTACTAATTCAATCAAAAGCATTTCCTGCTGCTGAAATCTCATAATATGGCAAATTAATGTTACCATTAATATTTTAATTTATGGTAACAATAGTAATATGTGTAATTACTCACTCAGGATCTAAATTCAACACTGTGTATCTGTGTATCAAGAGCTTTAGGGCAAATGTGGTCCTTTATATAAAAATACTTGATAGAAGGCTGGGGTTGTTGCTCAATGGTAGAGCGTGAGCCTAGCTTGTGTGGGGCCCTGGGTTTGATAATCAGCACCACATAAAAATAAATAAAACAAAGGTATTGCATCCAACTACAACTAAAAAAATAAGAAATACTTGATAGAAAACTATACAACTTTTTATATATTCATTTATACTTCATAAACTAGATACAGAAGTGGTTACAGGGATGAGAGATGTACTTTGGACTGATTTCTTTCTGCATTGTGGTAGGATGAAATAAAAGTAAGTTAAATGTATTAAATTATAAGGAAAAATATTGGATTTGTGGATAATATATATTTACTGTCAAGCAATTAGATGTCAAGATGTTACACTAGAACAATGAGACAAACTTAAAATGACTGTTAAGCCCTTATTTACGTACTGGACAGTGGAGGCAAGAGAAAAAGTTTGTGTTGGCTTCTTACTGTCTCATGTTTCCCCAAAGGCCGGCACCAGTGGCAGTCAGTTAGAAGAGCAAAAATGAGGTAAACTGTTTCACTGCCAAGTAGCACTGAATAAAAGATTCTTGATATGATGGAACCATGAGTTAGGGAGGAAGTGATCAGGAAAGACCAAGGGTGAAAAGAACAGAGAAAAAGCTGGAAGCAGTGGTCCAGGAAACCCCTGATGGAGGAAGACTGATGACGAGCGAACTTGGTACATTTATTATATAGGTTTAAACATCAAAAGGACTTATTGTGAGAAAGTTTCTTCAAAGCAAGAAGAGGCAAGGTCATGGGTATGAGCAGCCTGATTATGATTATCAGCTTATGCCCATAATTTCTACCCCTGAGCAGCTGGCATCTGAACCTCAAGGACAAGAACTGAATAGCTTCATGACTGTACAGGATGCCTATTGGACAGGGCATCAGCATAGCAACTGGGATATCTAGATTGGGGCCTTTTCACTGAGAGTTCTTCTGAGGGGCATCACCTCTGTCATAGGACAGTTCAGGACCTGTAATTCAGTCGCTGCTGCCAACATATATGGATCTAGAGATCAAATCCAGGGCCATATGATTGCTATGTGTTTTACCACTGAGCTACTTCTTGATCCTTCCAGGCCCACACTAGAAGCACCCAGAAGTTGCCCATTGTGGACCCAAATAACCCAGACATTGAGGGGCTGTGACCATGAGTATTTAATCTTTCTGAGGCAACAGAAAACCAGGACCATGATCAAAAACACCCCAACTTAAATAATCAGTTCTACCTGGAGAGAAGAAGATGGCTATGAACCTGCACCATTACCAAGCCAGGAAAAAATGTCCCACAGGCAATTAAAATATATGTGGAAGAGCCAGACACCCTCTGTCAAAGTTTTGTAATGAAATGTTCTGTTTGCTAGGTTTATTGATCTTGGTACATCATGAGGTACTACTGTAAACAAATGGGTGGGGTTGGTGGTGGGGAGTATAGAGGATGAAAAGCCTGCCATTATTGTGGCTAAAATAAACATTTATTGGGTCCAGGTTAATAAGATTAGGGCACTTAAGGTACCAGAAAGATCCATAGTTAGAGAATATCTATTTGTGGTACCAGGTGGCACAGCAACCAGATATTTATCTGCAGGATCAAAGGATGTGATATTTGATATTTAATCAAATTCATGTTAGTGTCAACAGCCTGCAACAGAGGTACTGATATATTTAGTGAGGTGGAAGTTACATGGGTATGCTGTAGCAAGACAAGAGAGGATTGACCCTCTCCCCTTCAGCTCCCAAATCCAGATATTGTGAGCTAAAGGTACTCTTGTACAGTCAGTTTGTAGGAGTGGAGGAGTGGAATCCTTCACATTGAATGTAATATGGGCAGTCTATTTTGTTCATTGAACAAAGATAGTGTCCATGATTCAACCCAAGAGTGTGAGACCCAGTCTTATGGCTAGGATCTTCTCTAGCTTGGGGAGGGGTCTGTTTTATATTCAGATATCAATTTAATACTGCTACTTGGAGCAAAGTAGTGGAGCTACTTTAAGGGAAATACTGAACTATAACTGCAAATGGGTTGTCATTATATTTGAGATTCCTGTAGGGAAAAGCTCATGTTATATACCCAAGAACTTACTGTCTCCCACTTATTGCAGTTTAATAACCATTCTAGTTTTCCATTTGAGTTTTTTGAAAGAGGTTGAGAGTAACAGAAGGCTCTAGAGAATGTTGTAATTATTTTGGTGTTAATAATTCTGAAAATATAGTGTGCAGTTGAAAGAAGGGGACTGAGGGCCTGGTGAAACACTCAGTGTAAATGAGAGTTTCATTCTCATCCTGGAGGACAACCAGGGTGGCTTAAAGGGGTGCTATAGTCTCTATGAGGGTATTCTGCACATTCTTCAGTGGCAGCAATTAACTCTTCTTGTTGGGACAGACCTATCTGTCGGGAGCCATTACTGCCTGAGTGGGCTGTGCGACATATGTGTGCCTTTCTCTTGATCTGCTTTGATCCCACACAGCACCTGAGATGGGTGTGGCAAGACTCCACCCTTCGAAACCCAATCCCTTGACTTATTTGTGTGGAACTTACTCAAATGTCTTTTCCCCAATAAATTGAAGGTTTTGGGTATGCTCACTCTCATGCTCCTTCCAGAGCAAGAGCTGACCCTTGGGTCACCAAGCTGTCCTGCTTTAGAAACTTATGTTCATGTGCTGTGTGGTTTCTTTGTCATTTTCTTAGTTATTGATACAGCCAGCTCCTTGGAACCCAACTCATATCGCCAGTCTGGCCAATTGGTGATACCTATCCAAGCCCATATGGTCACCAGCTGAGAAGGGTGGGGGTCTCAAGTATTTATTTCCTCCTATAGATTCTCTGGAGGAGGTGGTCTGTAGTGAGAAGCTGAACAAGGTACTAATAGACCCTCACCAAGTTAACTACATTGCCTCATTTATTGTGAAGGCAAAGTTAACCAAATTTGAAAGATCTCTTTGGGCCACTGGACAAAACTATCTTATGGACTCTACACTCCCTTTCACTAAAATCACGTTTCAATTATTTATTAATTTGTATGTGTCTGTTGGTGCCAGGGAACAAAATTGTACAATTATGTTCATCACAAGCATTTTTTTTTCAGGAAAACATTCTTTACTTTCAAAACGATGTTTGATTGTGTAACATAAATAAAACATTTCAATTCTTAATTGAAAGTGGCATGGTTAAAGCACATCCTTCTGTTTTTAGTTGGTGGTCATGTCATGTGAAATGACTTAAAAGAGAAATCAGTACTTTTAAACTTTAAAAAAAGCTTTGTCAAATGATGCTCATCTTTTTTTTTTTTTTACAATTCAAAAGTCTGAAAGTAAATACCATTCTCTCATTACTATATTGTATTTTAAAAATATATAACCCTGAATTCTGCAATATATTTATTACGTTTTAAAGTATAAATTAACAAATAAAATACTGATGAACTATCATGCTTGATTGTTCTTAACCTGTTTTCTAATAAGCAATCAAGTAGATTGATTCAGAACTTCATTTTTTTTCTACTTGTAGTAAATTCTCTATATAGTTCACATCAAGTTCCTATTCATAAGGCTCACATGAGATTGGATATTTAGAAATGTAAATGGTTTAAGACCTTACATTTGATCAATAAACTTTCTCTGATATTTCAAAACCTGATTTCTTAGTGAAGTTTGGACTTAACCTCATATCTCCATTTCTAGCAAGTTAAACATCCCAATCACTATAGAATATAAAAGCAGTTGCTGAAATACCTCCTTTATTTGTGGGATGGTTAAATTGTTACATTTTAAAACAATTCTTCAATTTGAGTTATAAAGGGCATAAGTTTGGACGTGGTACAGAGAACTTAACAACTCTTTGTGTACAGTTTACTCTTGGCTCCAGATGTTTCTGTTTCCATATGTTTTCCTTTTGAAAAAAAATTTTCCTTTTAGTTCAATTTTAAAATTATTTTCAGAAATATAATACTGAACCAATTATTCACACCAGACACCAAGCAGGAAGGTCAACAACCAGCTTAATTTTCAGTGATATATAAAAGGTAGCATAGTATTTGATTACTTGATTAAAGTATTGTCACAGTTATACTAAAATCAGAATTATACCAAAAATGTATACCCAGTATTAGTATTATATTATTATTATCCCCACAAAAGTGGGGATGATATATATAGCAGGATTTAGTTTTTACCTGCCACATTCAAAACCTATATTCTAAGCTGGTGGTGCACACCTGTAATCTCAGTGGCTTGGGAGGCTGAGGCTGGAGGATCACGAATTCAAAGCCAGTCTCAGCAATTTAGCGAGGTCCTAAGCAACTTACCAAGACCCTGTCTCTAAACAAATATAGAAAGGGCTAAGAATGAGGCTCAGTGGTTTAGTGCCCCTGGGTTCAATTCCTATTACCAAAACAAAACAAAAATAAAGCAAAACTAAAACTATATTCTATACTTTAATTTTACTTGCTTTATCACATCCCATGCTTTTTCATCTCATAGGGAGAAACAGCAGATGGTATACATTTGAACACTCATCTAGTGATGAAACAAAGTGCCCAGGGACATTAGAGAAGAATTCAGAGAGCCTCGAGTTATAAATAGGACAATAGGCTGCTTTTTTTGTGGTGGACAGTGCAGTTTTGATTAGTCTTTACACTGTTAATTCAGGCTGCTTGTTTTGCATTTTTTGTTTCCAGTGTTAATTCTTATATTTGTAATTTTTTCCTCTTTATACACTGTGCCTTTGGGAAAATAGTTATTATAACAGTCCTGCATTTATTATTTCACATGTCCAAAGGCTCTGAGGTACAGAATTCATAGAGACCTTTTTCTTAAGCATCATGTAAAACTTTTTTTCTGTTATTTCAAACCCCACATAGCAAAATACTGAGCTCTCTTTGTCCTGTTTTCATTCTCTGTTTTTAAATCTTTAGTGAGCATGTATTACACAAATAAAAGTGTAGGAAAATAATTCTATTTTATATTTGGTCCATTTCATTTTGTATCTGAAAAAATAGTTTCTTATGTACTTTCTGCAACTGTAAACAGATAGAAAAATTAGCTAAAATATCCACTTTCTGGATTTTCCTAAGGCATTCTAGTAAGTTGCAAAATCACCACCCCATCACTTATTTTCGTACAACTGCTCAGCTCCCACTACTATGTGATTTAGCTCTTCTTGGACCTTCATTGCAATCTCTTTTCAATGGTTAAGTTACATGCTAATATTTGTGCAATTTCTAAAGACCTGCACAGAAAGAGAATTGTTAGATATCTCAAATTAAGATTCTAGGGAAAAATCATTTTAAATACTTTCTCTTTTTTTTTTTGTAATGGTGATTGAACTTAGAGGCGTTTACCCATTGAACCATATCCCCAGCTCATTTTAATTATTATTATTTTTTTATTTTGAGACAGAGTCTCACTAAGTCCTTAGGGCCTTGCTAGGCTTTGAACTTGTGATCCTCTTGCCTCAGCCTCCTGAGTTGCTCGGATTACAGGTGTGTGCCACCATGCCTGTCCTTCCTAATTTTTAATATATAGAAAAATACATATTAAATATAACCTTCACAAATGACATACATCATTCCATGTGAGTGAATTTTGTTCATGGGTTAAGTAGTATAAAATTTACAAGATGAAATAGGACTATTGAATTGCATCTCATTTAAAAATGTCTTATTTCATGTGCAGTTTTATAAACATTTAATCACAGAAACATATGAAATTATTTGTAACCAACTGACAATTTAAAATTTAGGGTAGAAAAAATAATTTTTCTTTTAATAGATTTGAAATTAGGATTGCTGTATTCCTAACAAGGAAATTAACCCTAGTCATCTGATTTATATGCTAATTTCGTAGGTAAGATGCATGATTATATGTTTTCTCAAATCATCTGTGGAAACAAAACTAAATAAGAAAAGTTATGCCATTTTTAATCTTGTAAATATTCAGCAGTTATTTCTGTGTTGATTGTATGAATTTACCTTCTGAAATAAATAACTCAGATTAACCATCCAAAGATTAAGCATTTAGTTAAGAGTACAAAACTAATTTATTTTTGTGTATTAGATGACTTTTCAGTGTTTTTTGCTTAACTTTGCCCCCTGCCAAAGTTGAACTTTTTCTGAGCTACATTTCCCAGGAAGATAATAAAATCAAGAAAGATCTCCCCCTGCTTTACACTCATCCTCACCCCCAAACCATTTGATATTCTAGGAAATGGCCTATTGTGAATAATCTCCCACATCTTATGACTTAGATTCCTAGATGACCAGCTTGTGTATCACAAGGCTAGGCCTAGATCCCCCAAATTCTCATTCTTGGTTTCATAAATGATTACCTAAACTATTTGTCCCATTGACCATTATGAAGGAAATGCTTAAAAATGTTTGGCAACCTCACTTAATCAGAATTTAATGTTTTCCTAGGCCCTTAAACTTTCACACCTTTTAAAAAAATTCTTTTTAGTTGTAGATGGACACAATACCTTTATTTTATTATTTTATTTATTTATATGGTGCTGAGGACTGAAATCAGTGCCCCACATATGCAAGGCAAGCATGCTACCACTGAACTACAACCCCAGCCTCACCTTCACACCTTTTTATAAGTCCTTCTTGAGAACCAGCTCACCTCAGGCAAAATCTGTCTGATCAACTGATCACACCAGACACTCATCCCACACCCCTACACTGGGTTCTTCTTAGCCTTATTTACCTTTTCCTATAAACAAAATTTTGTTTTGATTTAATAAATTGGTATTGTTCTATAAACTGATGTCATGTTAGTGTTTAAAGTTAGTAAACATAAGTTCCAAATGTATGATTCAATATAAATAAATTTTCAAAGTTACATTCAAAATGAAGATGTTGGGAAACACAAGTCTTAATTCCGAAAAGAGTTTCAAAATAAAATGTAATACAGAAAGGTTCTTGTCAGATAAAATATTAGCCATTCTTGGTGCCCCCTCATCTAAATGTATACCCATAATTTACAATTTTTATTATAGAACATACGGAAGTTTATGAAATTATTTGTTCCAAAATTTATTTTGAATATTATATAAATACTTATCCTACAAATAAGAAAGACTCTAGTCTTTCTTATTTGCACCCATACTGTACTGGACTTAATTGTGTTCTCTCAAAATTCCTATTTAATTGGCATGTTAGAATGAGATCTTCTTTGGAAATTGAGTTTATGAAGATGTAATCAAATTGGATGAAGGTAGACCCTAAATTCTATCTGATACTCTTATAAGTTCAGGAAAATTTGGACATAGAAACACATACAGAGGAGAAGATCATGTGGATACAGTAGATATTGGAGTTATACATTGACATGCCAGAAAACACCAAAAATTTCTAGCAACTCTGAGAAGCTAAAGGAGGAAAGAAAGAATACTTTCCTCGAGTTTTAGGAGGAAGCATGACCTTGTAGTTGTCTTAATTCTGCACTTCCAGCCTCTAACCCTCTGAAAGAATAAATTTCTATTGTTTTAAGCCACCCAGTTTGTGGTATTTTGTTACAGCAGCCACAGGAAAGTAGCATACACCCATACCCAAAAGAACTCTTTTGTGGAGACAGCTGTTCAGAAAAAGGGATTTTGTCAAAGTGAATAAAAGAAGAAGGTTTTAGAAACTCTAGTCAGTTACAAAGCACCATATACTTCTACGGGTTGACTGTAAATACTTATTTTGCTCTGAAGGATATTATTTATTCCTTCTAGGAAAGCATAATAGAGTTTTTATTTTTAATAGTTTCAGTATCAGATAAGGTAACAATAATTTTTACAATCTATCAAAAATGCAATGACTTCAAAATTATAACTGTCCAATGCATGTGTTCCAGTTTGGAAATCAATTCTCACAGTGGAGATTCAGGGACCCAGGTTCCTTCCATAGTTTGGTTTAGTCATATTCACCACTTGTCTTCAAAATCATCATAGAAAGAGAAGTTATCCTCAGGTAGGAATTTTTTAATGGGTTAGATGTGAGAGCAGCACACTTTTACTTCACCCATACTTCATGACCAGAACCTAGATTGCATTGTCACAACTAGGAATCCAGGAAGCTAGAGAATTGTAGTCATGTCTACAGCCAGGTAGAAAAGTAGATTTGGTCAAAGTTTAGCCATTTTATGCCTCAAGGAAGCATTTCATTTCGATAAATAATTACTAATTATAGTGAGTTAGAAACCTGTGTTATCATTATATAGTAGGAGACTTCCTATCATAGATAATTCATAATAATTTTAAGCAAAGTTTGAAGGACTAATATTAAATAAAATATTAAACATGATACTGATATTGAATATTTTATTTCTAAGTTATTATTATTTTAATTTAGCCTCCTTGGCATAGCTTTGATATTTAAATTCATATTGTATATGTTCATTATGAATTTTTTCTCAATTCTCTTCATAAAAATATTCTAAAAATTTTAATAAAAGTCACTCTAATATAGATATGGAAGAAAGATAAAGCAGTATGTAGATGTATACTGAATTCCAACTCATAATCACACCAGTCATATAAACCTATTAGAAACCAGAAAAGCAAGATTAAAGAGAATAGGATATTTGGAATCATCTGGGAGAGTTAATTAAAAGCACCTCTATATTAGCTGTGACATTAAAATGAACTGTTTTTATAAGAGTTTCTTCTTATATCACTACTCACCCCCCAAAATCCTTCTGCAATATATGGTACTGTTATATAGGGTTGAAAATCCTGAAATTCAAAAGCATCCTTTTTAAAATACTTTTTTTTCTCTTAACCATCAACATAGTATCCGTAGACTCAATTGGCTCTTGGTTTATGAAGGTTAGGCTGTTGAGGATATTCTCAGTAATTCACACCCTTCAAACAGGTGCAGAGAACTGTACAGTGGTGTTTTTACACACTAGCTGATCCAAACCCAAAGCTGCTGAGACTATTGCTTCTGCAACATGTGGACATAAAATTCCAATATGTAACTGAACTTAGCAGAGCCTTGATCAGAGTGACATTATTGTAGTCTCAGCTTCTTACACTTACTTGAAGAGTTTATCGGAAACACTACCCCTGGAATGTTTATTTTGATGATGTTTAATTGGCACCTGATTCTTGGATTTGTGTTTGTGGCACCTTATTCTTAGATTTATTTGTGTGTGTGTGTGTGTGTGTGTGTGTGTGTGTGTGTGTGTCTTGGGACAAAATATTAGAACCAAGTCTTTTTTTCTGTCTCTCAATTGTTTTCTCAGACTCTTTTATAAAAAATTTATAGTTTATATGGAAGCTAAAAGTCAAGAAGATAATTGTTGCATAGTAGTACCATGTTAATAATAAAAAGCAAAACATCATCTACTGAACTACAGAGAAGGCTGAGTTGACTTTGTGATCAAAGAAATAGCAACCTTGAAATAAGTGGTAACTGGGCACAAAAGAGTTTAAAAACCCAGTGTATCTAAGAAATATGTAGTGTGGCATATGCTATGGTCTGAATGTTTGTGTCTCCAAAATTTATAAACTTTAACCCCCAAGCTGATGGTATTAGAAGGCAGGGTCTTTTTTGAGGAGATTAGGTAATGAGGTGCTTCATGGATAGAATTAATGTCCTTATGTAAGTGGCTCTGGAGATCTGCTTTGCCACTTCCACACTGTAGAGTTAACATGAGAATCATGTTAACATGAGATTCAACTGTGAATCCAGAAACAAGTCCTTATCATGTGCTAAGTCTGCTGGCACCTTACTCTTGGATGTCCTAGCCCCCAGAATTATGAAAAATAAAGTTCTGCAATGTGTTAACTACTGATTTTATGATATTTTATAATAGTATCCCAAATGACTTAAGATAGTGGATAAAAATGTTACTGTTATCCTATTTTAGGCAAATTACTAATTTTCAGTTCCTATTCTAATTTATGCTCAAATTTAGTATTACAACGTGGCAAACTTTAAAATTATCCAGGTAGAAGTAATCTGAGGGACAGTGGGCATTATAGTAATCCAAAGTAGAGAAGCAGTAGTTATTATTATCTGTTATCAAGCAAATGGAAAAATATTATCTTCTATACTTTGCAAATAAAAACCATGTCTCTAAGTTTGTGCATTATGGCATTTGGTATATAAAATTTAGGATTTTAGAGTAGATTTTTAGCATTTTATCTTTGAATTGAATTGGTAACATCTTATAATAAAAACATATTTAGGCTAAAATAGGATCATTTTAAAGAGTCATACTTTTTGCCTCTGGTCAACCTTCAAAGCTGGCTGAGTATACTAACATGTAATCTTGGAGAGGAAAAAAATCTGTACCCTTTTTAAAAAGCCTGTTAGTATAAGCAGAATTAAGGAAACCAGAAACAAAATTGGCAATAAGATTGCAATAAAATAAAAAGTCAAATTCCCCTGGGTCCTTTCCATGAATCTCCTGTCATATGCTACCAGAGAGAGACAGGAAACAATTATTTTTATTGTTCAAGTGTAGATAGCAGAAAGAACGGGTGATTAACTGTGCCTCCCCATTCCAAACCATTGTCTCCAATTGTCCAGAGTAGATGCCTCAGTGTAGGTCATTAGATTGAGGTCTAGTGAAGCAATATATAAGTGAGAATTGTTGCTAGGAAACTGATATTCCCTATTTCAGCTCTGGAATCAAGGAAACACAACCCAACAGAGTACCTGCCTTTATGGGAGTTGCTTTGCCAGTGTCTAATGTTAAGAGATTATCAATGTTGTTCCACTTAACAATGATGACACCCTCACACCTGGTCTCTCCGCATAAGTGAGTACACAAACACACATGAACCAGCAGGAATCAAGATGATAAAGAGTTTCAGCAGTGGAACTGTGCCTCCTTTCAAATTCCCTTTTCAGATGTGTTTATGGGTAATACTAAATAAATCCAGACCAAGATAGTAATGAACAAAGATACTTCCAGAAAATAATCCAGGACTCATTATCAGGGCAAAGTTTATACTCCTTTGGAACAGGATATGAATTATGAAGCAATGATCATTTAGCTCTGTTTTCAATTTGTGGGGATCACTCTTAGTGAATTTAGGTGGCTTTAGTGACTGAATCAATCATAAAACCAGGGTGAGCATAAATCTGAGGTAAAAACAGAACAGTGTCACTTTCTTTGGACCAACTGATTTATTTAGACGTATATAAACTAACAAGATTCAAGTGTCCATATGTATGAGGTGTAACCATTGCACCTGTTGTTATTCTCAATCCTGGATTGGGAATTTTGAAGATTTCTGCAAGCATATTATTGTCTGGTTGAGCCTTAATTCTCTCTTACTTAACTGTTTATGTGGTTCTTTAATCATTTTTCTTCAACATATGTTGTATTTCAGAAGGAAAAAAATGACATGTCTGATTATAGACCATTGTAATACCAGTGTGGAAGGTTATAAAATATGTGGAATGAATTTTTAATGAGCTATTAGACAAGGAAGAAAGTTCCTTTCTTTTTATATCTTCTTGTTCTCTTCTTAAAATAGTTCCTCTTAGGGACGGCTTTTATTATCATGTTTAATGATTGAATTACTAAAGCCCCAAGGCCTATAATCCTCATAATTAGTAGAATACTTATATTTTTATTGTACTCTGAGATAATTGCTTAGAAACTATTTTAAGAATCTTATTTGTATTTTCTCTGCAACCCAAACTGTGATCACAGTGTTAACTCTTCTTATCCATTCTAATTTGTCTTTTTTTCCTCTAAGCATGATACACTTGATCCATCTTTCCACAATTGCTGCAAGGAATTCTTCATTAGGCCTGTCTTCTAATGTCTTTATCATCACATAGTAAAATTTTGACCTGAGAACATGTTCTGAATCATCTGTTGTAAAACTTATTCCTCATTTGAAGACTGTGAACTGACCATTTTCACTTTTGTGACTCTTGGCTGTATTGTGCAATTATCTGCCAAATTTTTTTATAAAAGTCCATGGGACCACATAATATGTAAATTGTTGCTTTAATTAATAAAGTTAAACTTTATTAAAATTGCATATCCAGTTAAAGCCACTTAATAATGATAGAATCTGAAATTCAGGGAATTTAAGCAAAGTTGTTAATATTCCTCAATTACTAAAATTACTGAGCCAGCTTGCTCATGTATTTGTCTTTGATAGGAATACTTATTTTTAAGTTAATATTTGTCCACGTCACTCATTCCCTACTTAAATTGTTCAATGGCTTCCTGTTACCTAAAAGATTAAGTCTAAGTTCATAAGCATGATACATAAAACCCTACATGAATTGATACCTTTTTTAAAAAATACTGTTTCATTTCTTGCTATTTTATACCACAAACTTCTTATAAAGTGCCACATACAATATATCATTTCACAGTTCTATTCTTTTATTCACACAGATTCCTTGACAGAAATGCTGGTCTCACATTTTTTTTTAAACCTTTATGATTCTCTGTCTTCAAGTCTCAGCTCCTGGCTGCTAATTGGTGTTTTCTTAGACTAACTGGGTGATTTAAGGATCTCCTTCTGTGCTCTGCAGCACTCTGTGAATATTTTCCATCTTACTCATACAATATTATATAGAAATAACTATATTTTATTTTCACTCTTCCACAAGGATGAAAACGACTCTAGGGGATTACCTTTATTTTATTAGTTCAGAATCATTATTTTATCGTGTTTGCTATGTGCCTGGTGTACAATAAAGAAAATATTGAACTAGTTCTGTAATAAAACTTTAGACAAGTAAAAGAAGACTGTACTTATCTAGGGAAAAAGAAGACTGAATTATGTTTAGTATGAGCAGAGTTAATTTATATGTTAATCAGATGTAGAGAGAACTTACTGTGAGATAGAGGACTCCCTATTATCAAAAATTTAGAGAATTTCCTTAATTTTAAGGTGACATAACACTGTTAATAATGATAATAATGACTTTTTCTAACATGCTGCTCTTGAATACACTTAGTTAATAAATGGAATAATGCATTTCTTATAATAGTCGAATAACAGAGGTACAATGAATATTCCAACTTCAACTAAAAAACAGAGGTACAATGAATATTCTAACTTCAAGTAAAGAAGTCAAAGAGCAGAAATTTTAAAAAAGAAAATTATGAATTGTTGAGAGCCACAGCCAAAGGGGCCCCAGAAAACTTCCAGCTGCCAGCAAACTCCCAGCTGCCGGCTGATGATTGGCTCACAGTGGCCCCAGCAACATCTAGCTGATTGGCTCCTCTGCGGCGATGTTCATTGGGCTGTTTCCCTGCCCTTCAAGCTGCCAGCTGATGATTGGCTCACAGTGACCCCAGCAACATCTAGCTGATTGGCTCCTCTGCAGTCATGTTCATTGGGCTGTTTCCCTGCCCTTCAGACTACGGAACTGCTCATTGGGGGACTTCTTTGGCTCCGCCCACACGACCCAGCCAATCAGCCTCAAGAGCAGGAGGATTGTGGGAGGTGGTGTGGTTTGTGTGGGGAGAGGCTTCTGGAAGCCGGTGGTGGCAGTTGGGCTCTGAGGGTTTTCCTGAGGAGCTGTTTGTTTGGCGTTTATAGTTTTAAAAATAAAGTTTGTTTCTTTTGATAAGTGGCTCCTGAATTGTGCCCAGTCAGACTGCGGCATTTGGTGGCTCGCATGGGGAGCGACTGAGGGTAAGTAAACTGCTCGCCCCTGAGGGCAGGGCGAGAGGATGGGTAGCCATTCTAAGTTTACTCTTTTGTTTTGCTTCATTTTTGTTTTAAGTTGCCTATCCCTGGAGATGAGTGAGACGGAAGAAAAACTGCTCACATTTGAGGAAAAATTATTTGCGTTTGAGGAACAGATAGGGAGAAAGGAAGGATGGACATTTCAGTCCCTGGAGATGAGTGAGACGGAAGAAAAACCGCTCACATCTGAGGAAAAACTATTTACGTCTGAGGAACAGATAGGGAGAAAGGACGGATGCACATGTCAGGAGGATAGAAAGGCTATAATGAAATTTTGTTGTTCCATTTTTATTGGATTCTGTCTAGGTTTGGTTTGGTGTTATCTTGCTGGGTTGTATTATAGTAGAAATACGGGATCAGCAATTAGTAAAAAACAAACCGAAAGAGTGTTAAGTAAATTGTTAGACGAAGGAGGCATCCCAGTAAAATCAAGAGCAGTCAGGGCATACGTTGATACAATACAAAAATACAGCCCATGGCTTTTTAAGGAGGAGTTGTTAGATATATCACAATGGAACCATCATGGTGAAGATTTAAAAAGAATAGAAAACAACAACCCAGGGACTCTGCCAGTTGGCACATTGACATTGTGGGCGAACGTATCTGGTTTGCTTAGTCCAAAGCCTTCAGATCAGACAAAGGTAGAGGAAGGAGAAGACATATTGATTCAAGTAAAAGAGGTCTCTCAGGTTAGTCAGAATGAGGAAAAGATTCAAGTACAAGAGAAGGTCTTTCAAGCTAGTGAGACAGAGGAAGGAAGTTTAGAGCAGAAAAAGCCATCAGGGGAAAAGTTACAACAGGAGACTGCTAATAACACCTTTCTATCAGAGAGCGAAAGTCTCCAACCAACAGCACCACCTCTACAGGAGACTGCTACTAACAGCATTCTATCACCAGAGGGCATAAGGGTCCAATCAACAGCACCACCTCCATATGCTAAGAGACTCCCAACCCCCGCAGTTGATAGTTGGGATCCTGAGACAGGATCTCAAGTATGCCCTGTATTTGAGGTAGGAGGGCAGCGAATTCACCAGGGTTTATTTTACAAAACAGTGAAGGAGCTAAAAGAGGCTGTAACAACCTATGGTCCTCAAGCACCCTTCACTGTAAGCTTGATCGAATCCATTACCAACTTAAACATGACGCCAGCAGATTGGGCTAATATGTGTAAAGCTGTGCTAACTGGAGGACAATACCTGTTATGGAAGGTTGCTAATGAGGAATTTTGCAAGGAGACAGCTATGGGAAATGCAGCAGCTGGTTATCCTCAGAGAAATCTAGATATGTTGTTAGGAAAGGGACCTTATGAGGATCGGCAGCAACAACTTGCATATGATCCTGGTGTATACGCACAAATTGCTATAGATGCACTTAAGGCATGGAAGACTTTACAAGGACATGGAGGTTTACAAGGTCAATTATCTAAGATAATACAAGGAGCTAATGAACCTTATGCTGAATTTGTAGATAGGCTTATTCAAACAGCTACCAGAGTTTTTGGGAATACAGAACAAGCAATGCCATTAATAAAACAACTGGCTTATGACCAAGCGAATCGTTGGTGCAGAGATATCATTAGACCATGGAAACAGGAAGATTTAAACAAATATATTAAATTGTGTAGAGACATTAATGAACAAGAGCAAGTCATGGCAGCTGCAGTAAAACAGGCTTTAGATGCCAGAGACATTAATGAACAAGGGCAAATTGTGGCAGCTGCAGTAAAACAGGCTTTAGATGCCAGAGACATTAATGAACAAGGGCAAATTGTGGCAGCTGCAGTAAAACAGGCTTTAGATGCCGGGCTAAGAACATGCTACAATTGTCAACAAGCAGGACATTTTAAAAGGAATTGCCCCATAGGAGGAGGGTTTAACAATACTAGGTATCAAAGGAATAGAATACCGGGTATTTGCCCATGATGCCATAGAGGGAGACATTGGGCTAATGAATGCCGTTCTCAAACCACCATAGAGGGTACTCCATTATCAAAAAACGAACAAGGACAAGGTTTTTATCCACAATATCGTGGACAAAGGCATCGGGCTCCGTTGCCAAAAAACGGACAGGGGGCCCCAATGCTCCGGGGCCCCAAACCACAAATATACGGAGCTCTGGAGGAACCCAGCAACCCCAGCAACCCCATCAGGGTAGTGCCCAGGGCATCAGATCCCTCATCAGACAAACCAGAGGGAGCGCAGGGTTGGACATCTGCGCCTCTGCCAGAGCAGTACTAACTCCAGAGATGGGAGTTCAAATCATTCCCACAGGGGTGAAAGGACCTCTTCCCAAAGGAACAGTAGGCTTATTATTGGGACGCAGCTCTTCTACTCTAAAAGGACTTTTGATAAGTCCTGGGGTAATTGATCCCGATTATGAAGGTGAAATAAAAATTATAGCCAGTTCTCCAAAGGGTATATCAGTAATTTCACCAGGAGATAGAATAGCACAATTACTAATAATACCAAGCCTACATGATAAAGTTTCCAGTCATGTTGTAGAAAGAGGTTCCAAGGGATTAGGCTCCACAGGTGTAGATTGGGCTATGCTTTCTTTAAATTTAGATTCTCGCCCCATGCTAAAACTAAATATTCAAGGACATGAATTTAATGGGCTACTGGATACAGGTGCAGACCTTAGCATTATCTCTCGTCAAGAATGGCCAAAACATTGGCCATTACAACAAGCCACTCAAACGCTTCGAGGCCTAAGAGTGGCGAATAATCCCGATAAAAGTGCAATGGTATTAGATTGGAAGGATCCTGAAGGATGTGAAGGAACTATACAGCCATATGTATTGGATCATCTTCCTGTAAATTTATGGGGACGAGATGTCTTAGATCAATTAGGTTTGACATTAACAAATAATATCAATCAAAATGCACCCACTATTATGGCTAGACAAGGTTTTAGGAAAGGAAAAAGATTAGAAAAACAAGAACAAGGTATAGCAGCACCAATACAAATAAATCAAGGAACAGACAGACATGGGTTGGATTTTCACAAAGGGCCACTGAGACAATAAAAATTACCTGGAAATCAGAAAGACCAGTATGGGTCCCTCAGTGGCCCTTGACTAAAGAAAAGATACAAGTAGCCCATGATCTGGTCAAACAACAATTAGTGGAAGGACATATACAACCTTCTGTATCTCCCCATAATACTCCCATTTTTGTCATCAAAAAGAAATCTGGTAAATGGAGATTATTGCAAGATTTAAGAGCCATTAATAATGAAATGGTCATTATGGGACCTGCTCAATCGGGGATTCCTCAGTTGTCTGCTTTGCCAAAAACTTGGTATGTTTTAGTTATAGATATTAAAGATTGTTTTTTTTTTCAATTCCAATTCATCCTGAGGATAGTCCACGTTTTGCATTTACTATCCCTGCACTGAATCATGAAGGTCCTGATCAGAGATATGAATGGAAAGTACTCCCTCAAGGGATGGCTAACAGCCCAACTATGTGTCAAATTTATGTTAACAAAGTAATCCAGCCACTTAGAAATCAAAATCCTGAGCTACAAATATTTCACTATATGGATGACATATTATTAGCACACAAAGCTAAAAACACATTGCTAGAATGTTATGCCACACTTACAAACTTATTAAAAAATTATAATCTAGAGATAGCAATAGATAAAGTACAATTAAATTTTCCAATTAATTATTTGGGAGTTCTATTATCCTCAACCATGGTCCGTCCACCAAAAATTCAAATACGAGTAGATCAACTCAAATCACTTAATGACTTTCAAAAGTTATTAGGAGACATAAATTGGATAAGGCCTTATCTAGGTATTCCAACAGGAGAATTGGGACCTTTATTTGATATCCTAAAAGGTCCATCAGATCCAAATTCACCCCGAATGTTAACGCCTGAAGCAAGAAAGGCATTAAAAGTCATTGAAACATATATGGAAAATATGCATTTGGATAGAATTGATATAAGTTTGCCTTTATTATTTATTGTACTATCAACAAAAAATATTCCTACAGGAGTATTTTGGCAAGAAGGTCCATTATTATGGATACATTTATCTTATTCTCCTAACAATATTCTTACTAGGTATCCTGAGGCTGTAGGACAATTAATACTCAAAGGAATAAAAACAGCAAAGGCAGTGTTTGGAATTTCTCCTAATAAAATTATTACTCCATATACTATGAATCAAATTGATGAATTAGCTAATGAGTTAAATACTTGGGCAATAATCATGTGCAAATCTAATGTTTCATTTGATAACCACTTACCATCTAATCCTTTATTGTCTTTTTGGTCATTGCATCCTGTAATTTTTCCAAAAATGACAAGAAAAACACCTATCATGAATGCTCCAAATATATTCACTGATGGATCAAATAATGGTACAGCAGCAATAGTTACCCCTGATCGAACTTTTACATTTTTAGTACCCAAACAATCAGCTCAAAAGGTAGAGCTTAATGCAGTATTACAAACTTTTGTGATGTTTAAAGATTCTGTATTTAATTTATTTTCTGATAGTCAGTATATAGTTAATGCTATAGTATCCCTTGAAGATGCTGGTAGGATTTCCCCTTCTTCTACTGTTTTCTCTTTGTTTTCCACTATACAAAGTTTAATCTGGGACAGAAAAGATCCATTCTTTATAGGACATATCAGGGCACATACAGGATTGCCTGGAGCCCTTAGTTTGGGCAATGATTTAGCAGATAAAACTACACATGACATTCATATTTTCTCTATACTAGAAGAAGCTATAAATTTTCATAAAAGGTTCCATGTCAATGCTAATACTTTACAAAAGCGTTTTAAAATAACTAAGGAACAAGCTAGACAAATAATAAAACAATGTCAAAATTGTGTGACCTTTTTACCACAAGTTAATCTTGGAGTCAATCCTAGAGGATTGATACCTAACCATATTTGGCAGATGGACGTCACACACTTGCCAGAATTTGGAAAATTAAAATATTTGCATGTTACAGTTGATACTTCTTCTGGATTTTTGATGGGCTCCCTTCATGCCGGAGAAAAAACTAAAGATGTTATAGCTCATTGCTTACAAAATTTTGCCACTGTGGGCATTCCAAAACAGTTAAAAACAGATAATGCCCCTGGTTATACGTCTACTTCTTTTAAACAATTTTGTTCATCATTTGGCATTACTCATATAACAGGAATCCCATACAATCCACAGGGACAAGGCATAGTTGAAAGAGCTCATCAAACTATTAAAATGTACTTATTAAAGCAAAAAGACGGAATTGGGAAGGGGTATATATTCCCCAAAGATAAACTTAAAATAACCCTTTTTACTCTAAACTTTTTAAATTTGGATTCATCAGGACTTAGTGCTGCAGAAAGGCATATGTGTCCAAAAAATGTACATAAGCCCAAGGTACTTTGGAAAGATATTCTAACAGGACAATGGAAAGGTCCTGACCCAGTAATTGTCTGGAGTCGGGGGTCTGTTTGTGTGTTTCCACAGGAAGAACAGCAGCCGATTTGGATTCCGGAGAGATTAACTAAAGTCCTGACCCAGTGATTGTCTGGAGTCGGGGGCCTGTTTTTGTGTTTCCACAGGGAGAACAGCAGCCGATTTGGATTCCAGAGAGATTAATTAAAGCAATTTCTACAGACCAAAAAGAAGATGATTTGGCTCAAATCCATAACAGCTGATATCCAAAACTCCAATTTGGCTATCCTTACATCTGCAACAGAACCAGGATGCTTTTTTCAATATCTATTTTATTCTATTTTGTTTTTTGAGCTCATATAGACCTAGGTTAATGTTTTGCTGATCAGTTTTATATATATATATATATTTTTTTTTTTACTATAGAGTTTTTAAACATTGCAATGGAGATTTCACCTGTAAAAAGTTATAAGGCCTTTACCATTATGTTATGTGTTGTATGTATTATATTATGTGTGCACACTTGTGTTTTGTGTTTGAATGTACATATGTCCATATATCATATATGATGAGCGCTCATAAAAAAAAAAAAAAAAATGGATCCAAAATTTTTTTTTTTTATTCACGTGATTTAAATGGTTTAATTTAAGTTGGGTAAATAACTGTTAAGAAGGTTAACAGATCTGTTTGTTTACTTTCACCTATTCTTTTTATTATATTTAATAATTCTTTTCAAAATAATGTAAATTGTTAAGAAAATTGTTTTCTTTTAGTGCCTTCTAGAATGTTACACAATTATTAATATTAACCATTATTGCCAAAATTCCTATCTTCATCCCAGTGCCAGTGAAGATAATGTAAATTGTTAAGAAAATTGTTTTCTTTTAGTGCCTTCTGGAATGTTACACAATGTTTTCTTTAGCTATTATTGCCAGAATTTCTATCTTCATCCCAGTGCCAGTGAAGACAATGTAAATTGTTAAGAAAATTGTTTTCTTTTAGTGCCTTCTGGAATGTTACACAATGTTTTCTTTAGCTATTATTGCCAGAATTTCTATCTTCATCCCAGTGCCAGTGAAGACAATGTAAATTGTTAAGAAAATTGTTTTCTTTTAGTACCTTCTAGAATGTTATATAATTTTTTCTTTAGCCATTATTGCCAGAATTCCTATCTTCATCCCTGTGCCGGTGAAGACAAAGATAAAACTAATCTACAGTCTCTGCAATAGCCATCACTGAACCGCTTACAGAACTTGCCTAAACTATGTGTCACATGTATGCATTGTGAACTCACTTGTATGCATTGTGAACTATCTGTTGGTGCAGCGACTTGTGGTAGTGTTGGAGTATTTTTGCTGATGATGTCATCGGTGGTACAATTTTTCCAACAAGAGCTGTCAATTGGCTTGGTATATCTTCCTCTCTTCTGCTTGTCATGATCGTTCAGCTATTTGGGGGCCAACAGAGGTGAGGCAAAGAACCTCACCCCCCCGCTGGTACCTCTTCACAGGTGTGGCTGTATACTGGACCGGTAGTCAATGACGGGTAAGATCCAATTACAATGGTTCCAACCTAAGACAGGAGGCTGACGCCCTGAGGTCAGCTCATCCGAAGACGGGTAAGGACCATATGTAGTATTGGACAACCTAAGGAGGCACGGTCCCTAAGCCACATGCTTGTTGTTTAAACAGAGAGGGGGAGATGTTGAGAGCCACAGCCAAAGGGGCCCCAGAAAACTTCCAGCTGCCAGCAAACTCCCAGCTGCCGGCTGATGATTGGCTCACAGTGGCCCCAGCAACATCTAGCTGATTGGCTCCTCTGCGGCGATGTTCATTGGGCTGTTTCCCTGCCCTTCAAGCTGCCAGCTGATGATTGGCTCACAGTGACCCCAGCAACATCTAGCTGATTGGCTCCTCTGCAGTCATGTTCATTGGGCTGTTTCCCTGCCCTTCAGACTACGGAACTGCTCATTGGGGGACTTCTTTGGCTCCGCCCACGCGACCCAGCCAATCAGCCTCAAGAGCAGGAGGATTGTGGGAGGTGGTGTGGTTTGTGTGGGGAGAGGCTTCTGGAAGCCGGTGGTGGCAGTTGGGCTCTGAGGGTTTTCCTGAGGAGCTGTTTTGTTTGGCGTTTATAGTTTTAAAAATAAAGTTTGTTTCTTTTGATAAGTGGCTCCTGAATTGTGCCCAGTCAGACTGCGGCAATGAATATTTAGTAAATGATGAAAGTAGAGGTCAAACTCTTCAGTCTGACTCCAAATTCCATGAACATAATGAATACAACACTAGAGCTTTAGTAGCTAGGTTTACACCTAAGATTAAGGTTATCACAAAACTAACTTGAACAGGAAAGATACTGAGTGTTCCCAGAGAAGCAACATTGGAATGAACCATTATAGAAATTCTAAGTTTGGGTTCAAAAAGTTCTTAGCACAGAGGACTGGATGCTTGCACCGTATACTGTTATAACTATGGGAGGGTATTCTCTCAGTCCACCAAAATTCTTAGAGAATTGATGTCATTTTGGCAGTTACTACTAAGAAAAGGAACTTTACATATGTGTGAGACTTTCAGGTGAACCTTCTTCTTAGAAATGGATGAATTTCTATTTTCTAACTATGGGTAGATGACCACACCTCCTACTCTTAAGGCTAAAATACCTGTGCCCCCTGGGAGCTGACTTGTAGGCTGAGTGCTTTGGCTTGAACAATTAGACAAAGGCAGCTAAATTTGACAATTTGGTGATGGTGACAGAAGGAATCAGAGAGAGCTGTTTCCAGTAGTAGTAACCTTGAGTGTAGAGGGAATATCAGGTGTGACAAGTATTGCCATTGGAGCCTGCACTGTCCAACTTTCAGCTGGAGCAATGCTGGTTTGGTTCTGGGATTAGAATTTTTTTTAGGTTAAAATAATTAGATATTTATTTTTCCCTGTATAACTTGAAGGGTTCAACATTTCTCTTGTGGTAATGGGAATTTTATATATCTCTTATTTTTTATTGATTGTTCAAAACATTACAAAGCTCTTGACATATCATATTTCATACATTTGATTCAAGTAGGTTATGAACTCCCATTTTTACCCCAAATACAGATTGCAGAATCACATCGGTTACACATCCACATTTTTACATAATGCCCTATTAGTAACTGTTGTATTCTGCTACCTTTCCTATCCTCTACTATCCCCCCTCCCCTCCCTTCCCCTCCCCTCCCCTCCCATCTTCTCTCTCTACCCCGTCTACTGTAATTCATTTCTTTCCCTTGTTTTTTTCCCTTTCCCCTCACTTCCTCTTATATGTAATTTTGTATAACAATGAGGGTCTCCCTTCATTTCCATGCAATTTCCCTTTTCTCTCCCTTTCCCTCCCACCTCATGTCTCTGTTTAATGTTAATCTTTTCTTCCTGCTCTTCCTCCCAACTCTGTTCATAGTTGCTCTCCTTATATCAAAGAAGACATTTGGTATTTGTTTTTTAGGGATTGGCTAGCTTCACTTAGCAAAATCTGCTCTAATGCCATCCATTTCCCTGCAAATGCCATGATTTTGTCATTTTTTAGTGTTGCTTAATACTCCATTGTGTATAAATGCCACATTTTTTTTTTATCCATTCATCTATTGAAGGGCATCTGGGTTGGTTCCACAGTCTAGCTATTGTGAATTGTGCTGCTATGAACATCGATGTGGCAGTATCCCTGTAGTGTGCTCTTTTAAGGTCTTCAGGGAATAGTCTGAGAAGGGCAATAGCTGGGTCAAATGGTGGTTCCATTCCCAGCTTTCCCAGGAATCTCCATACTGCTTTCCAAATTGGCCGCACCAATTTGCAGTCCCACCAGCAATGTACAAGAGTACCCTTTTCCCCACCTCCTCGCCAGCACTTGTAGTTGTTTGACTTCAGAATGGCTGCCAATCTTACTGGAGTGAGATGGTATCTTAGGGTGGTTTTGATTTGCATTTCTCTGACTGCTAGAGATGGTGAGCATTTTTTCATGTACTTGTTGATTAATTGTATGTCCTCCTCTGAGAAGTCTCTGTTCAGGTCCTTGGCCCATTTGTTGATTGGGTTATTTGTTATCTTATTGTTTAATTTTTTGCTTTCTTTGTATACTCTGGATATTAGGGCTCTATCTGAAGTGTGAGGAGTAAAAATTTGTTCCCATGATGTAGGCTCCCTATTTACCTCTCTTATTGTTTCTCTTGCTGAGAAAAACTTTTTAGTTTAAGTAAGTCCCATTTGTTGATTCTTGTTATTAACTCTTGTGCTATGGGTGTCCTATTAAGAAATTTGGAGCCCGACCCCAAATATATGTAGATCAGAGCCAACATTTTCTTCTATCAGATGCAGAGTCTCTGATTTGATATCAAGCTCTTTGATCCATTTTGAGTTAACTTTTGTGCATGGTGAGAGAAGGGGATTCAGTTTCATTTTGTTGCATATGGATTTCCAGTTTTCCCAGCACCATTTGTTGAAGTTGCTATCCTTCCTCCATTGCATGCTTTTAGCCCCTTTATCAAATATAAGATAGTTGTAACTTTGTGGATTAGTCTCTGTGTCCTCTATTCTGTATCATTGGTCCACCCACCTTTTTTGGTACCAGTATCATGCTGTTTTTGTTACTATTGCTCTGTAGTATAGTTTGAAATCTGGTATCACTATGCTGCCTGATTCACACTTCCTGCTTAGAGTTGCTTTTGCTATTCTGGGTCTTTTATTTTTCCATATGAATTTCATGATTGCTTTATCTATTTCTACAAGAAATGCCATTGGGATTTTGATTGGCATTGCATTAAACCTATAGAGAACTTTTGGTAATATTGCCATTTTGATGATGTTAGTTCTGCCTATCCATGAACAGGGTATATTTTTCCATCTTCTAAGATCTTCTTCTATTTCTCTCTTTAGGGTTATATAGTTTTCATTGTATAAATATTTCACCTCTTTTGTTAGGTTGATTCCCAAGTATTTTATTTTTTTTTGAGGATATTGTGAATGGAGTGGTTTTCCTTATTTTCTTTCCAGAAGTTTTGTCGCTAATATAAAGAAATGCCTTTGATTTATGCATGTTGATTTTATATCCTGCCACTTTGCTGAATTCATTTATTAGTTCTAGTAGTTTCTTTGTAGACCCTTTTGGATCTTCTAGGTATAGAATCATATCTACTGCAAATAGTGATAATTTAATTTCTTCTTTTCCTATTTTTATGCCTTTAATTTCTTTCATCTGTCTAATTGCTCTGGCCAGTGTTTCAAGAACTATATTGAATAGAAGTGGTGATAGAGGGCATCCCTGTTTTGTTCCAGATTTTAGAGGGAATGCCTTCAATTTTTCTCCATTCAGAATGATGCTAGCCTGAGGCTTAGCATATATAGCTTTTACAATGTTGATGTAAGTTCCTGTTATCCCTACTTTTTCTGATTTTTGAACATAAAGGGATGCTGTACTTTCTCGAATGGTTTTTCTGCGTCTATAGAGATGATCATGTGGTTCTTATCTTTAAGTCTATTGATGTGGTGAATAACATTTATTGATTTCCATATATTGAACCATCCTTGCATCCCAGGGATGAATCTTACTTGATCATGGTGCACAATTTTTTTGATGTGCTTTTGTATCCGATTCGCCAGAATTTTATTGAGGATTTTTGCATCTAGGTTCATTAGAGATATTGGTCTGCAGTTTTCTTTCTTTGAGTTGTCTTTGTCTGGTTTCAGAATCAGGGTGATGTTGGCCTCATAGAATGAATTTGGAAGATCTCCCTCTTTTTCTATTTCCTGAAATAACTTGAAAAGTATTGGTATTAATTCTTCTTTAAAGGTTTTGTAAAACTCCGCTGTATACCCATCCGGTCCTGGGCTTTTCTTAGTTGGTAGTCTTTTGATTGCTTCTTCTATTTCATCCATTGATATTGGTCTGTTCAAGTTGTGTGTATCCTCCTGACTCAGTCTGGGCAGATCATATGACTTAAGAAATTTATCGATGTCTTCACTATCTTCTATTTTATTGGAATATAGGTTTTCAAAATTATTTCTAATTGTCTTCTGTATTTCTGTAGCATCTGTTGTGATATTGCCTTTTCGTCCCATCTGTTAGTAATTTGAGTTCTCTGTCTGCTTCTCTTCGTTAGCATGGCTGAGGGTCTGTCCATCTTATTTATTTTTTCGAAGAACCAACGTTTAGTTTTGTCAATTTTTTCAATAGTTTCTTTTGTTTCAATTTTGTTGATTTCCACTCTGATTTTAATTATTTCTTGCCTTCTGCTACATTGGCTGTTGTTTTGCTCTTCCTTTTCTAGGGCTTTGAGATGAAGTGTGAGCTCATTTATTTGTTGGTTTTTTCTTTTTCTTTTTTTTTTTGAGGAATGACCTCCAGGTGATGAATTTTACTCTTAAAACTGCTTTCATTGTGTCCCATAGATTCTGATATGTTGTGTCTGTATTTTCATTTATCTTTAAGAATTTTTTGATTTCCTCCTTTATGTCTTCTGTAACCCATTGATCATTCAGTAACATATTGTTCTTTTTCCATGTGATGTAGGATTTTTCCTTTCTTCTCTTATCATTGATTTCCAGTTGCATTCCATTATAATCAGATAAAATGCATGGTATTATCTCCACCCCTTTATATTTACTGAAGGTTGCCCTATGGCATAATATATCATCTATTTTTGAGAAGGATCCATGTGCTACTGAGAAAAAAGTATATCCACTTGATGATGGTTGCTATATTCTATATATGCAGTTAAGTCTAGGTTATTGATTGTGATATTGAGTTCTATAGTTTCTTTATTCAACTTTTGTTTGGAGGATCTGTCCAATGGTGAGAGAGGTGTGTTGAAGTCACCCATAATTATTGTGTTGTGGTCTATTTGATTCTTGAACTTGAGGAGAGTTTGTTTTATGAATGTCGCAGCACCCTTATTTGGTGCATAAATATTGATAATTGTTATGTCTTGTTGGTGAATGGTTCCTTTTAACAGTATATAATGTCCTTCCTTATCCCTTTTGATTAACGTAGTCTTGAAGTCTATTTTATTCGATATGAGGATGGCCACCCCTGCTTGCTTACGAGGACCGTGTGCATGGTATATTGTTTCCCAACCTTTCACCTTCAGCCTGTGTATGTCTTTTCCAATCAGATGTGTCTCCTGGAGGCAGCATATTTTTGGATTTGTTTTTATAATCCATGTTAAGGCCTATGTCGCTTTATTGGAGAGTTTAAGCCATTAACGTTTAGAGTTACTATTGATATATGGTTTTTACTTCCAGCCATGTTTGATTATTTATATATATATATATATATATATATATATATATATATATATATATATATTTAATTTAGTTTGTTTCTCCATGATTAGCTTTCCCCCTGCCCTCTGTCATTACTGAGGTACTTCCCACTGTTGGTTTTGGTTATTGTTTTTCATTTCTTCCTTGTGTAGTGTTTTGCTCAAGATGCTTTGCAATGCTGGTTTTCTGGCTGCAAATTCTTTTAACTTTTATCATGAAAGATTTTTATTTCATTGTCGTACCTGAAGCTTAATTCTGCTGGATACAAAATTCTTGGTTGGCATCCATTGTCTTTCAGGCCCCACTCACCACAATACTGGCTACACGCCAGGTCTGCTGCTCCCGGGAGCCCTATTTACTTGAACGACTGGGCACACTCTCCCTGTTTGCCATTTCCTCAGACCCTAAGTTTGTGGAGCTTGGGGCTGAGAACCCTCAGGGAATTTTGCTTGCCCTCCGGTAACCACGCCCCTGGTAGCTGGTGCAAGAGACCTCAGTTGTCAGCAATGGTGGGAGCTGTAGCCGGGGGTTCCGCTCCGCGGGTCCCGCACTGCTCCTGATTCCCTAGGTCTGACTATCGCGCTCAAGGGAGAGCTGGGAGGGGCCCTTAAGTTTTCCCCGCTGTGTGGAGAGGGAAGGCTAGGGGGTTACACACCTGTTGCCGCCGGTTTCAATGAAGTTATCTCCTCTGCCACATTCTGGTGACGTCAGTTCTCTGCCATGGTGGTATCCCATGCAACTGGCGACAGTTCTTTCCTTTTGCCGGGTGACCAATCCAACGGGTGGGTCCTGACTGGCTCTCCCAAGCCCCGTCTTAATCCTGTGGCCACTGCCTATGAAGGCGTGGTTGGTATTAACCTCCGCAGGTTCAGAAGGGCCGACCAGTTGTTAGAGCGGGATCGTTTAGTGCTGTGTCACAGCGGTTTGTCTGTGAGACGCAGGCGAACGGGAGCTGGAATTCAGCTGATCCGGGCTGTGTGTGTTCTGAGAGGCCCAGACTGTTTGCCCCAGATCCATGTCAGCTTAGCATTGCCTAGTGATCCTGAGAAAACAGCATTTAGATGGTTTACGACTCCCTATGCCCCACACAGCTGAAGAGGTCAGAGACTTGATCTCTCCGCGTCCGCCGCTGTCGCGACCCCTTGCCCGCAAGGAAGACGCAACTCGGGAATCTTCTCTCAGCAGTTTATTCAGGTCCTTGATACTTTTTCTTCTATTTCCTGGATGCCCCTCCCAGCCTTAATAAAGCACCTCAAGCCCCAATGCGAAGCTGCCACGTGGACTTTTCTCACAGGGTGCCAAGTCACAGCATGCCAACTCATTCTGATAAGGAGTTGTTTGTCACAGACTACAGGGGAAACCAGCGCCATCTTGTAATGGCGGCCACAGTTCACAGAAACGGCTCACCACAGTTCCCCCTTTTTTGTTTTTATATGACAATACAGGCGAGAGTAGAGGTCCTATCCCACTGTGCAGAAGTGGCTGCATAGTATGGCTCAGCCCTAAGGAGGCGCCTTCCCCAGATCTGAGGCCATATCAGCCGACGCCTTTTTTCGTGGGGCGGGGCGTGGATAAGGTGGGGTAAGGAAGGACGTCAAACCCGCATGCAATAGGACATGCTCTCCTTGAGGTCCACTCCAAGGATCACTCAAGTGCAGTGCCTTGCCTTGCATCCTGTACCGTGACGATGGTGGACGGAGGGGGATAGCTGAGGCTGAACTGTGGCTGTGTACAATGACAAACAAGTTGACAGCACCCTGAAAGAAAGGCACGGACTTTAAAGCGATAGAGAAGCACTAGTGTGGAAACCCATCTGCGTGCAGTGGCAGCAAGACCGGCAGAGTGCAAGGGCTTTCCAACACTAAGAGAACAGCGAGGAAAGACATGTCGATCCCAGTGCAATGTTATAATAACTTGGGGTGCAACGACCATGTCAAAGATTTACTGTTTAAGATGCGCAAGCCAGACTTGAGGTGAATTGCCATTTTCTAAAGCTGCAAGAGCTTGTATGATCATAGCCTTATCGTGAGCATTGCGGGCCTTGAGGCGACAGAGAAACCACAAACAGAGGAACATACCGAAGCAACACATTGCACCAAAAACGCTTACCCCCACCCACTCTTTAAAAAAGGAAAAGGCAGAAGATATCCAATCGGTGAATTGTCCCAAGGTCACGGGATCGACATGGGTACTGTTCAAGACAGCTATTTGGGTTAGTTGAGACTGGATCATGTCTTCCGCTTCCATGGACCAGTTTCCGGCCAAATATTCGCCAATGATGTGGGAAGCATTCCTGGAATCATTAAATCTGACAGAGGTTATGCATAAATGTGCACGTTGGTCAACGCAACCCAAAAGCACCAAGTCAGCTAATTCTTCTACCTGAGCTTGGAGTAAATCTATTCTTTGGTTGGCAGCTAAAATCCCTGACAAAATATGTTGATTGATTGTGTTTTGGGATTCGAGTATGGTGGAAGTTTGTTGAACAACTCGATTAATGGTGGCAGCAGTTTGTACTTGATTGGCCATGGCCATTCCGGTCGTAACCGCTGCAGCAGCAGATACCGCCATGGCTGTCACTATGGCTGCTGTAATTCCAAAATCCCTGCGGACTCGAAATAGCTCAACAATGGGGAATTTTTCAGGATCTGCAGTTACCGGGATTGGGACAAAAGTTGGAATTTTCATAACCACTGCTACAGTCCAAGAACCATTCCAACACTCAGATAAGAGACAGGTAACATTAGAACAATCTAGCATCCCTGACGAGGTGTCATTAGCCAAAAGGAACAGGAATGGGGATTGGACACAGACCATTGCAGGGGGTAATGTGGCACTATATAACAGAGAGTTGAACGAAACAGATGTAAGTCTATTTCCTCGTTTACTCTCCCTAACAGTGCCAGAAACATTAGCCAACCAGCTTTTGGCTCCTAGCAATTGAGCCAATGTAGAAATATCGGCTGAAGCCCCCCTTTCATTGGAAATCAGCCACTGAAACCAGGACCAACCCACTCCTGTAGAAGAGTTGGCACTGTTATTAAAGTTATAAACATACCTCTTAAGAGAGGGAGAAAGGGAGAAACCTTTAGCAACTTGATGTTTCTCCCAAGAATGATCCTGACAAGGCGTAAATGTTGGGGGAAAACCAAGATTAGGGGTACAGTAAGGAGAGGCCTTGAAATGAGTGGCATGATAGATACTATTAGAAGAAGGAGGCACTGGGATTAGCACCTCGGAGATAATAGCCAAGGTAGTTATATTTAAAGCAGAGCTATTTGCGGGGGTCCCTGAGCCTGATTGCTTCCCCAAAACTACTTGGCTCAGTACGGCACTGATAATGCTCCCTGAGTCCTGACTGGACCGCAATGGGTCCTCCCAGTTAGTCAAATTTTTGGTCTTAAAGCTAATGCAATTAGCGTTCCCAAGGCTGAAGCAAAAAACTGCTGTGAGATTAACTTGAGATTGATTAAAAATGCTCTCTATGTCCCCTCTAGGAGAAGCACAGGGAGCAGACATCTCACATGAGGTAGAAAAAAGAGTAGGGAGAACACTAGAATTACCATGAACCGGCATCGGCATCGGCCATGCCCGTGCCATTGCCCACCACTGCATCGGTGTCGCCTGTACCATCGGCATCAACATCAGAGCCAGAGCACTTAGCAGGATGAAGATCCTCATCACAGGATTGCTGTGGTATCTCTTGTTGCTGGTTGGCTGGAGTCAAGACTCTTCTTGTCAGGTGTTCAGGGACCCACAGCGGTTCCGTGCGATCCTGGGGAAAAACACATACAGATCCTCGTGCCCATGTCAGCATGGGGTCGGGGCCGTTCCATTGGCCCGTAAGAACATCTTTCCACTTAACATAGCCAATCACAGAGGGCTGAGGGGACACATGTCTATCGGCCGCAGAGCGACCATGAATATCCAAATTCAAAAAAATAATGGTAAAGAGAGCTAAGGACAGGCGTTCTTTAGGAGTGTGTTCAGCTCCTATTCCCCCTTTTTGTTTTTGTAAAGTTTCCTTTAAGGTGCGATGAGCACGCTCAACAATGACTTGTCCTTGAGGATTGTAAGGCAGACCATGAGTAAGTTGCACTCCCATAGTAGAACAAAAGAATGTAAATTGTCTGCCAGTATAAGCAGGTCCATTATCAGTCTTAAGGGATGTAGGAGCACCCCATGCTGCCCATGCCTCTAGGCAATGAGTAATAACATTATGTGCCTTTTCTCCCGATAAAGCAGAAGCGTGAATAATTCCAGAGCACGTATCAACAGAAACATGTACATACTTGAAGTTACCAAAGTCAGGAATGTGTGTCATATCCATTTGCCAGACAACCAATGGCTTTAATCCCCGTGGGTTTACGCCATAATGAGGGGGATGAAGAAATGTGACACAATGAGGACATTGTAATACTATCTGATGAGCATCTGCTCTTGAAATGGAAAAACGCCTGTGTAGCGTTAAAGCATTAACATGGAAGTTTTGGTGAAATAATTTAGCCCCCTCCAAGGAGGAAGCCAAGCATATCAAGTGATCTCTAGTGGCTGAGTCTGCACAGGCATTGCCCTGTGATAACGGACCAGGAAGAGAGGTGTGAGCCCGGATGTGCATTGGATAAAAAGGAGCAGCGCGGCTACAGATAAGCTGTTGAAGTTGAGTAAAGTAAACAGATACATTATTGGCATCACTAATAGCTCCCATGGCCTCCAGGACTCTTAGTGCTTGTATCACATAGATGGAGTCCGAAATGAGATTAAAAGGAAAAGAACATTGCTTAAAAACCTCAATAACAATTTGTAGTTCTACCCATTGTGGATTTCCTGGAGCAAATTGATGCTGGATAGGGGGAGAATCATTAATTACATAAGCTCCCATTCCAGACTTGGAACCATCAGTAAAAATATTAATAGCCCCCGGAATAGGACTGGGTGAAGTCACCTTAGGGAAAATGATGGGATGCTCTTTAACAAAATTGAGTAATGGATGGGAAGGGTAATGATTATCAATATCTCCTTGAAATGAGCAGCATAGAATAGCCCAGTTGTCTAGAGTAGCACACAAAACATTAAGTTGAGCTTTAGTGTAGGGTATGATAAGAGAAGAAGGCGACTGTCCGAAAAATTGAATGCTTTGTTGAATCCCTTTAAGTGCTAACGCTGCAACAGCATCAGGATAGTATTCCAAGGGTTTTCCTGGAGATACATGTGGGTGGATCCATAGTAAAGGCCCATCTTGCCACAGTACTTCAGTAGGCTGCCGCATAGTGGCAAGCACACATAACTGGAAAGGTTTATCACTCTGGAGCCTGTATAGAGTGGCATGCTGTATAGTTTCTTCTACTTTCATAAGGGCCGCTCTAGCCTCTTTGGTGAGGCTACGAGGGGAAGTAAGATCTGGATCACCCTTAAGAGTAGCATACAAGGGCTGAAGCACAATATTAGGAATATGTAAATATCCTCTTATCCAATTAATATCTCCCAGCAGTTTTTGAAAATCATTTAGAGTTTGGAGATCCTGAGTTCTTATGGTGATTTTTTGTGGTTTTAATTTGTCATACCCAATTGTTGCTCCCAAATACTTAATAAAATCCCCCGTTTGAACCTTTTCAGGTGCGATATGCAGTCCATATTGAGCTAACAGGTTTATTAGGTCTTTATAAGCCTCATTAACCCTTTGTTCTAATTTAGCAGCCAATAGTACATCATCCATATAATGAATGATCTTAATGGAGGAATACTTTTGTCTGAGAGGTACGAGTGCCTTCCCCACATACATCTGACACATCGTAGGACTATTAGCCATGCCCTGCGGTAACATTACCCACTCAAACCTTTGATCTGGTTCCTCGTGGTTACACGAGGGAAGGGTGAATGCAAAACGCTATGAGTCTTTAGGATGCAAAGGAATAGAAAAGAAACAGTCTTTAATGTCAATAGCAATAATATGCCAGCCCTGAGGAACAGAGGAGAGCAGAGGCAGCCCTCTTTGAATGGGCCCCATAAGTTGCATTTGAGCATTAACCGCTCGTAAATCATGCAGTAGGCACCATTTCCCTGACTTTTTCTTAATGACAAATATGGGAGTATTCCAGGGAGAAGTAGAAGGTTGGATGTGACCCAAGTTAAGTTGTTCTTTAACTAGGTCATGGGCTGCTGCCAATTTAACCGAGGGAAGAGGCCACTGAGGTACCCAAACAGACTCCTCGGTGAGCCATGTTATGGGTATTTGAGCCCCAGTGGCTCCTAGGAAAAACCCAGACCAAATCTGTTAAGTTTTTGATGACCTTGCATAGGATGCTTACGCCCCTGTAGGTGTTTTCCTAGTCCTAGACCTGGCCTATACCCCATATCTAGCATAATTTGTTGAGACACCGGGGAATAGTCATTGCTAAGAGTAAACCCCATGTCATTCATCAGATCACGGCCCCATAAAGAAACAGGCAAATCAAGTACATAAGGCTGAAAAGTACCATGATGTCCTTCCGGGTCCTTCCAAGATAGATGTCTACAGCTGATTTGAGGGGCTTGGGCATATCCAAGTCCTCTTAGGGATTGATCAGAAGTCTGCACTGGCCATCCCTTAGACCAGTCCTTAAGGGCTATAATGCTACGGTTTGCCCCTGTGTCCAGCAATCCCACAATAGATTTACCTTCTATGCTTAACTCCAGAGTGGGGCGATTGCTCATATTCAGTGACAAATAGGCACAATTTCCTCCGGTGGCACCAATCTCATCTTCCGTCTGTGACCTTGAGTCAGAAGGGAAGTGGGTATGCAAGCTAGGCAAAATTAGTAATTGAGCAATCCGATCCCCTGGAGAGATAGACACAATGCCCCTTGGAGCTTCCATTATAACCTTTACTGTCCCTACAGCATCAGGGCTGATGACTCCAGGGAAAACATGAAGACCTTGCAAGATAGAGGATGCACGTCCAATTAGCAAACCCACAGTGCCAGGTGGTAAAGGCCCTTTAAATTCAGTTTCTACCAATTGGACTCCCATCTTAGGTGTCAATACGAGTCTGGAGGTGGAACAGAGGTCCAATCCTGCGGCGCCTGTAGTGGCTCTCCGCGTTTCATGGGATGGCGTAGAGACGGCCATGTCTCGGGTTCGGGTGTGACATTCTCCATTGCCCCATATATTTGTGGGCCCTGGGGTTGGGGGCCCCGTTGGCCGTTTTTTGGCCCAGCTGAAACAGGCTGTCCATGGATGTCTCTCACTGATTGACACTCTCTTGCCTAATGTTTCCCCTTTTTGCATCTTGGATACAACCCCAGTAGACGAAGGCCATTGGAAGGGCCACCGTAAGGAGGTCCAGTAAAACTGTCTTTTTTGGGACATTCCCGTCTGAAATGACCAGATTGACCACAATGGAAGCATGTTCTGGCACCAGGATCGCCCCCTTTGGCAATCTGAAGGACAGCAGCTGCAAGACCTGAATTAGTTAAAGGTCCTCCAATCTCTCTACACACCTTCATCCATGCTTCTATGCCCTTGTTTTTATAAGGAGTGATTGCTGCTTTACATTCCTTGGTGCATTGCTCAAAAACCAATTGCTTGATAAGGGGCATGGCTCTATCAGGATCCCCAAAAATCTTTCCAGCGGCATCTACCATCCTTGCAACAAAATCTGAAAAGGGTTCTGTAGGGCCTTGTAGAATCTTGGTCAAATTACCAGATACCTCTCCTCTATTTGGAAGTGATTTTCATGCCCGAATGCAAATGCTGTTAATTTGGTCATATACCTCAAGAGGAAATCCTGTCTGTTGATTAGCAAATCTCCCCTGCCCCAAAAGCATGTCCTTATCCCAAGCGGGGTGTCCCGCCGCATGGTTTTGGGCGGCCTGCTCTATTGCGCCCTCTAGCACAAATGCTTTCCAGTCCAAATATTTACCCGGGGAAACGCAAGCCCAAACAAGGCTAGCCCAGTCAGAGGGAGTCATGCAGTATCTAGACAAACCTTCCACCTGAGTTAGTGTGAAGGCGGCATCCACCCCATAAGTACGCACGGACTCCGCCAGGGTCTTCACAATTTTGAAATCTAAGGGTTCATGGAATCTTCCCCTATTGTCATCCTGAAAAACTGGATAAGCAAGACCCATCTCAGCATTAATAGCCCTCCATGTTTGGGCATGGAAAGCTCTCCCCGAAACACCCCCACCATACGGCGGTGGATCTGGAGGATCATTTTTCTTGAGCCCCTGTTTATTTCTGTTCCCTTCTCCCATACCTACACTCCCTAGCTGACAAGACAGCCTCCTAAGCTCCTCCTCCTCATCCTCCTCTTTCTCTGACACACTTTCGCATGGGGGTGTGCGCAGCGCACTGAGATCTGGATACAATCGTCTCCTCCCCTGTTTCACATTCCGTACATTCCCATCCTTCTGAGATATCTTACTTCTTGCCGGAGACAGCCGTTTCCTCCCCTGTTTCATGTTCCGCACACTCCCATCCTCCTGAGATACCTCACTTTCTGCCGTTTCTGACTTCTCCTCATGTAATTGCTCTAAAACTTCCTGTCTTTTAGTAAGTGCTTCCTGACATCTGCCATCTGTGAGGCAACTACGGACCATCTTCCAAAGGGGTATCACCCCACCCTCTAATATGCCCTGCTCAGAAGCAAAGTCAAGGTCTTTGCCTAATTTATCCCAGCTAGGTATAGTAAGGCTGCCCGAGAATGCAAACCACGGTACAGCAATATCTGTCTTCTGTAAAAATCTCTGTAAAGTACTACGTTTCACTTCCAGGCCCTTGGAACGTAACAGGTCATCTAGGGCCAGGAGGAGCGGACTTGAAGATGCGGCACCCATGACACAACAACAAAAGACGCACAAAAAACAACAAGAGATACCACAAAAAACAAAAACGAGATGACACAACAAAAGAAACACAGAAAACAAAAGTGAAAGTACACAGTGCAGCTGCAATAAATATGAGGCTCTCTCTTTCTTTGTAGAGGAGCTGACCCCGCTTTGGACGCGGATCCCACTTACTGGGACTATCCCTGCTTTCATCGCAGATCCCACTTACCTGGGACTAACCGGTGCACCACCCCTGACTGACTGAAAGTTCTGGTTCCCGGGTTTCGGCACCACTTGTCGCGACCCCTTGCCCGCAAGGAAGACGCAACTCGGGAATCTTCTCTCAGCAGTTTATTCAGGTCCTTGATACTTTTTCTTCTATTTCCTGGATGCCCCTCCCAGCCTTAATAAAGCACCTCAAGCCCCAATGCGAAGCTGCCACGTGGACTTTTCTCACAGGGTGCCAAGTCACAGCATGCCAACTCATTCTGATAAGGAGTTGTTTGTCACAGACTACAGGGGAAACCAGCGCCATCTTGTAATGGCGGCCACAGTTCACAGAAACGGCTCACCACACGCCGCCATGTTGGATCTGTGATTAGAATTTTGATTCAGCCTTCATATTCTATTTTCTTGTGCCTATATTCTGAATATTTTTGTCTCCTTTGTATATTTTGTAAAATATTATTTTAATTAATTTAATTCAAAAATCAATCTTATTTGATTACCTTGCCTACTGAAGAAGAACCCTAACTGACAAAGACTAAAACTCATGGGTTCTCTGGAAAATTGAGGAATCAGGAGTTGATCTACTAATTTGCACAAAAGTAAAGGATATAAAAAACCCTAGCCAATATTATGGGATCATGATAGTTCATAGTGTGCAAGGTTTAAAATGAAGATTAGCTTGTGACTAATCCTGAGTAAAGATTTTGGAGAATTAAGATGTTGCTGATAAAAGAGTGCAAAGGGCACAGGAAAAGGCAGCTGTTTCTAGTGACACCAGATAACTCTTTTAAAAAGAAGGTAAACTCATATTCTTAACTATACACTCCAGGTCAAGGGCTGAATTTTAGGATTGTATGGTGGTGCTTAAATAATCCTGAGCCTCTTGTAGTAATTTGGCAGAGATAATTGGAGTTGGGAAAAAAGCAAAATAAATCTTCCAAATGAGAATAGGGTTTTTTTTTCTTATCTTTAGGTCCAGTAAGTGGGAAGAAACCCAAAAACTATTTTAGCTTTTTACCATTAATGCCATTATATCCAAGGAATCAATAAAGAGGCATTGAATGTAAAGTAAAACACAGATCCTGAATTGACATAGAACACAGAATTAGTCAGCTCAGGAGCCACCACTATTCCATTTGAAAGAATGAAAGGAAGATGTTGCAAATACTACAACCTGGTAGCTTGAAAGAGGAGCCCTGCAAAAGTGGAGCTCTACTCTGTGAAGAGGAGCTGGTGCTTGTTAATGCTAGTACTTCAGGAAGTCAGAAGGTGGTCCCTTGAACCTGAAGCTCAGACACATGTAGAGTTCAGTTGGTCTATTATCCTTGAGGATAATAGCATTTGGAAGGGGAGAAAACTAGGAGAAATTGAGCAAAATGCAATTGTTTGGTGAAAAATTCATTAAGATGGTATAGCAGGGATGAAGAAACAAGTCTCTTCAATGTCTACCTCCTCTGTCATAACTTCTCTTTAAAACTATCTGCTGATGATATCTACCATGGTATCAATTGGAAAAAAAATGCTTTTCAGTTTCTAGTAAGACAAAATGAGGAAAGGGTGTATGTAGGACTCAGAGACATTAGGTTAATTAATAGCCAGTACATATGACAATTTATAATAGTGGAATATGCCAATTTTTGAATAAAATTAACTTAAATATGCTTTTCTTATTGATTCACTAAGTGATCTAAGAGACCACTATCCTTGAGGATAGCCAAGGATAAGAAATATGTTCCACCTTACCCAATACGATAAGCAAGCAACTTTTTAGGAGTATTGGAATTATCTATAGCAGAATGAGTTGTAGGTGATACTTTACCACTCATAAAATACAACCAACTGCTTCTTACGTTTTTCCCTCAGAATGTACTCACTTTAATGTTGTACTTATTGTAATGGTTGTATTAAATTTATCCATGGGATGTATGCCTTAATTTAAAATTGTTTCATTTTTTGTCATTACAACAAGAAATCTATTGTGAATTTCAGATAACTTGACAAAGGCCCGTCTAAATATCCAACTTCTCCATGGATAGAATAGTGGAATAGGATTGCTGTGAATATTAAACATAATAAAACAGTTGGCATACTTTGTGCCTGGTCAGTCTTGAGCAGTAAGTTAGTGATACACACACACACACACAAACACATATATCTTTTGCCACAAAGCCACTCTTAGGAAATACAAAAGATTTGAGTTAATACCCTGCATTCTATCAGGCCATAATGGAATGAAATTAGAAATCAATTATAAAGTAAAAAGTAGAAGCTACTCTAACATCTGGAGATTAAATAACACACTATTGAATGAAGAGTGGATAGCAGAAGAAATCAAGGATGAAATAAAAAAAAATACTTAGAGGTAAATGAGAACACTGATACAACATACCAAAAATCTCTGGGACACTATGAAGGCAGTCCTAATAGGAAAGTTCATTGCATTGATCTCATTCATTAAAAGAATAAAGTCAACAAATAAATGACCTAGCATTATATCTCAAAGCCTTAGGAAAAAAAGAGGGAAAAAATCAACTTCAAAAGGAGTAGAAGATGGGAAATAATATCAGAGCTGAAATCAATGAAATTGAGACAATTAAAAATTTGACAAAACAGAAAGTTGGTTTTTTGAATGAATAAATAAATCTTATAAACTCCTAACTATGCTAATGAAGAAAAAGAGAGAAAAAATTCACTAAAATATGTGATGAAAAAGGAAATACCATGATGGATACTGCTGAAATACAGAAAATATTTTGAAACTATTTGAAAATTTATACTCCAATAAAATAGAAAATCTTGCAGACATTGACAAGTTTCTAGAGACATGTGACCTACCCAAAATGAATCAGGAGAACATACCTAATTTAAACAGAACAATTTCAAGCAATAAAATCGAAGATGCCATCAAAATCTTACCAATCAAGAAAAGCCCAGAACCAGGCAGATTCTCAGCTGAGTTTTACAAGACCTTCAAAGAAGAACTGAAACCAATACTCCTCAAATTAGTCCATGAAATAGAAAAGGAGGGAACCCTTCCAACATCATTCTATGAGGCTAATATGTCACCCTGATACTAAAACCAAACAAAGACACATAAAGGAAAGAAAACTTCAGACCAAAATCCCTGATGAACATAGACACAAAAATTCTCAATAAAATTCTGGCAAGTTGCATAAAAATATATTAAAAAGATAGTGCACCATGATCAAGTGGGATTCATCCTAGGGATACAAAGTTGGTTCAACATACAGAAATCAATAAACATATTTAAAAACAAAATTTATATGATCATCTCAATAGAAAAAGCATTTGACAAAATACAGCATCCCTTTATGTTCAAAATATTAGAAAAACTAGTGATAGTAGGAATATATCTCAACATTTTAAAAACTATACATGCTAACCCTAAGACCACCATCATTCTAAATGGAGAAAAATTGAAAGAATTACCTCTAAAGGATGCCCTCTTTCACCACTTTTATTTGACATCTTCCTTGAAACTCTCACCAGAGCAATTAAAAGAAAGAAATTAAAGGGATACAAATAGAAAAAGAAGAACTCAAATTATCACTATTTGCCAACAATATGATTCTGTTTTTAGAAGATCCAAAAAATTACTCCAGAAATCTTCTAGAACTAATAAATTAATTCAGCAAAGTAGCAGGATATAAAATCAATACCCATAAATTAAACATGTACCTATAGATAAGTGATGAATCTACTGAAAGATAAATTAGGAAAAGCACCCCATTCACAATAGCCTAAAAAAAAAAAAAAAAAAAAAACGAGAATACTTGGCAATATATTTAACAAAAGAGGTGAAAGGCCTCTGCAATGAGAACTATAGAACACTAAAGAAAGGAATTGAAGAATATCTTAGAAGTTGGAAACACCTCCCTTGCTCCTGGATAGGCAGAATTAATATTGTTGAAATGACCATACTACCAAAAGCATTATACAGATTTAATAAAATTTAAAATTCCAATGACATTCCTCATAGAATCAGAAAAAGCAATCATGAAATTCATTTGGAAAAATAAGAGACCTAGAATAGCCAAAGCAATTCTTAGCAAGAAGAGTGAAGGAGGAGGCATCACAATACCAGGCCTTAAACTACACTACAGAGCCACAGTAACAAAAACAGCATGGTATTGACACCAAAACAGACATGTAGACCAGTGGTACAGATTAGAAGATACAGAGATAAATCCACATAAATACAGTTATTTCATTCTAGACAAAGTAGTCAAAAAAATTCACTGGAAAAAAAGATAGCCTATTTAACAAATGATGCTGGGAAAATTGGAAATCCATATGTAACAAAATGAAATTAAACTCCTATCTCTCACCCTGTAAAAAACTCAACTCAAAGTGCATCAAAGACTTAGGCACTAGAAAAGAGACCTTGCACCTACTAGAAGAAAATGTAGGCTCAAATCTTCACCATGTCAGCTTAAGATCTGACTTCCTTAACAAAACTCCTAAAGCACAAGAAGTAAAATCAAGAATCAATGCATGGGATGTATTCAACCTGAAAAGCTCCTTCTCAGCAAAGGAAACAATCAACAATGTGAAGAGAGAGCTTGCAGAGTGAGAGAACATTTTTTACTACATGTGTATAAGATAGAGCACTAATTTCCTGGATAAATAAAGAACTCAAAAAACTTAACACCAAAAAGACAACTAACCCAATTAATAAGTGGACTAAAGAACTGAACAGATACTTCACAGAAGAAATACAATCAATGAACAAATATATGAAAAAAATGTTTAATATTTCTAGAATTAGAGAAATGCAAATAAAAACTAAGATTTTATTCAACTCCAATCAGAATGGTAATTATCAAGAATACAGGCAACAATAAACGCTCAGGCAACAATAAACGCTGGCAAGGATTGGGGGGAAGGGTACACTCATATGTTGCTGGTATGGCTGCAAATTGGTGCAACCATTATTGGTAGCAGTATGGAGATTCCTCAGAAAACTTGGAATGGAACCACCATTTGATCCAGCTATTCCACTCCTCAGTTTATTCCCAAAGGAACTAAAATCAGCATACTACAGTGACACAGCCACATCAATGTTTACAGTAGCTCAACTCACAACAGCTAAATTATGGAACCAACCTAGGTACCCTTCAGCCAATGAATTGATAAAGCAAATGTGGTATATATACATAATGGAATATTACTCAGCCTTAAAGAAGAATGAAATGATGGCATTTGCTAATAAATGAATGGAGTTGGAATATACAATGCTAAGCAAAATAAGCCAATCCCCCCAAACTAAATTACAAATGTTTTCTCTGATATGTGGTGGCTGATTCATAATAAGGGTGGCTAGGGAATAATAGAGGTACTTTGAATTCGATAGAGGGGAGTGAAGGGAGGGTAGAGTGTTTGTGGGTAGGAATGATAGTAAAATAAATTGGAAATTATTACCCTATATGGATATATGACTACATAACTGGTGTGATTCTATGCATGTACAACCAGAAGAATGAGAAGTTATACTCCATTTATGTATGATGTATTAAAGTGCATTCTACTGTCATGTAAAACTAATTAGAACAAATAAAAAGTAAAAAAAAAATATACACAGACATATAAACATTTTTCCCTCCAGTTCCTTAATTTGACCTATTTTGGGGGGCAGATACCAGAGATTTAACTCAGGGGCACTTGGCTACTGAGCCACACCCCCTGCTCTATTTTGTATTTTATTTAGAGACAGGGTCTCACTGAGTTGCTTAGCACCTCACTTTTGCTGAGGATGGCTTTGCCCTTGTGATCCTCCTGCCTCAGCCTCCTGAGCCATTGGGATTGCAGGCGTGCACCACCACATCTGGCATTTAGACCTACTTTCAATACATGGATTCTGTTTTTATCATACCAAAATTATCTCTGATTATCCATGTCCCTATCTGTATTTATTCCACTAAAATATTTTGATCCAACTCCATGGGCTGTCTTCAGCTATACATATGCAATAAGAAGAATTAGGAACAACATCGTCTGTATGCATAAATATTTCAAATGAGATAAGAAATAACTTTGTTGATCCACATCATTAGGCTGATAAATATCTCATAAATCTGTCGTTCTGTGTCATAATTTTGCTGGATGTAGTTACTGCCTTGACATTCATTTTAGGCCTGACAAGTGAAAACCCACTTGTGCCTCATAACCTTTGGCCTAGTTAAAACTTACTCTTCCTGTGTGTGTGTTTGCAATAAAAATATAACCTGTTTTTCATCTCACTGACCAAAATGTGACACATCCTGCAGGTGTTGACTTGCTAAAACCCAGTGGTTAACACCAGAGCTTGTCCTTCTCCTCCACCCCCCCCACACACACACACTTACACCCTCAACTTGCTAGTTGAGCCCCGTTTTCTCCAGACTTTGGGCACCTCTCTTCTCTCATGGCTCTGTAAGTGATAAAATGTTTGTTCCTTCATGTGTTTTGTTGTGCTGTGTCTTCATTATAAATTGGATATAAGTCAGAGAAGAGCCCAGGGGCATCTCCCTATTTAAAAAGCTTAATGTGAGAGGGAAATCCTGGTCAGGTGTCAGATGCCTAGCATTAGGCCATCTGGGAGGTTAAAGAAGTTTCTCACAAACAACTCTGTAAAGGAACACCTGTGAAGGAATACCTGCGAGGAGGCACACAAAGAACAGACACAGACACAAATGGTGCAAGCAGACAGACAGGACAGAGTAGAGAGGAGTGGAGTGGAGTGGTGAGGAAGAAGTGCAGAAGTGAAGTGTAGTGTCTGCTCCTCCCTCCTGCTAAGTTTATTAACTCAAAAAAGGTTACATATTGCCCATAACACTGCACTCTAACAGGTATTCCTTTAATTCTGAGTATTAGCTAACTGAAATACAGTCCAGGTTAATACAAACACAGTAACCCAAGGAGGTAGTGCACCTGCATAGTTATCTTAATAGCCTCTGGAGGAAACTGCTGGGCATTCCAATCATGAGAATCAGGGTAGCAGTTACTCTGTGGGAGTTTGCTCACGAGGGGAATACTTCCCTGTCTATTTCCATGGTCAGAATACCTACACATCTCACTGTAAAACCCCACCACACATGCATCCTATCAGGGCAGGACTAGAATTTATAGCTACTGTCTGAAGAGAGCATGAGCTCAACACTAAATGAGAAAAAAATAATAGTTTCATCAGGTGTCAAATTTAACTGATCTGCTTAATAAACTGAAAAAATACAAAATGTAAAATGTTGTAATGTCACTGTTAAAACAGCAACTGAAATATAAATTATGCAATGAAAACTTTTAATTCAATGTAGAAAATGAAATAAATTCAACTATCTAAAATATTTTTTTTAAAAAATGCTATGGAACTCAACTATAATTTGTCTTGTACCTTCATATTGTACATGCCCAACCATGAGCCCCATAGCTACAGCCTACATTCTAATATGCTAGCATATTTCTTCCCATAGTTTTAAAAATTTATTACACTGAGGACAAAAGAAATTCAACATGAAGGAACAATGTTTATAGCAAGACATCAAAGAAGATAGATCCTGTCACCACCATACTGGACAATAGAATTTTAGCAAACCAATAGTGAAAATGTATATAGGGAGCATGAGGAAGGAAAAGAGAGAAGGAAAGAGATTTACCTGATAACATAAAAAGAGTTGCCTCATATAAGCAAAGTGAGGTTCCTGATTAGGAAATGTTGCCATCTAGTGTGGTTGGATTTTACATGCAGTGTCCTTAGTTCAAGATTTCAGGGCTTATATCCACATAACGCAGATTTAACATTAATATTGTATGTTTGAAAAACTTACTGTTATACTCCCATATTATTTTAGCTCAATTAACTATTTTACACAAATCACGAACAAAAGAGAACATAAAATCTAATGCCTTAAATAATTTTAAAAAATATAAGAAAATAATTCACCCAATAGACACAGTTTACCTCTCTGGAAATTTCACCGTTTCTGCCTTGACTTACTTATGAGTCCTGGTAAGATTCTTTAATGTTACATTCATGAAAAGTATTTTCCAATGTAATGGAAAAAAAAGACAGTGGTTTCATAAATTCTTTCTTTTTAAAAAATCATTCCTTGAAAGAAAATAAAAAATTGTTTAAATTATTTTTGCCATCTTTCCTGTAAAGGCAAAGAATATCAATGATTTCTTTCCTAAAGTTAAATAAGTAACAAAATGCTAATATTCTTTATGTGACTGACATAAAAGCAGATGATAGAAATCAATATTTTTTTTTATCTTTTAAGATATTTTTCTGGAATTATTTACAAATCTTAACTAGTAAGAAAAATTCCACTGCAGTTTTTCTGTCTCCTATCTAGAAAGAGACTGTGGTTTAAAAACTTATAGTAAATGATTCTTTAAACATGTTGTTGAATTCAGTTCACTAGCTTTTCTTGAGTATCTCTGCATATATGTTTATAGAGATATCCATCTATGATGTTCTTTTCTTATAGTATCCTTGTCTGGTTTGGTTTACAGGTAATGCTGGCTGCCTAAAATGAATTTCAAAGTATTCCTTCCCTTTCCTTCCATTTTTTGGAGGAGTTTGAGAAGTATTGGTATGGTTTCTCTCTGTATATGTTAGAATGATGAACAAGGTCAAGTTCCTTCATACTCAGAGAGTAATGTTCCAGAGTGAGTTTGGAATTTCTGGTACTTTCCTAATTCAAGAATATGAAAGCTTTTTTAACTCTCATAGATCAGTAATTCCAGCCCTCCAAGAATGTTAAAAATGTAACGTCTGTTTATATTGTGCAAGAGTGAATTTAGTAGTAAGTGACAATACTTCAAGAAAATTATCAAAGCAAATGATTTCCTCACTGAGAACTGCACACACATTATCAACTGGACAGAGTCTGTAGTGACAAGCTTGGCTTGTTATAAATGTTTGTGAATTAGCAGATTGGGTAAGTAAAACTCATAATGACAGACAATATTAAATATGTTCTTTCATAAAAAATTGAGAATTTCTCAAGTATGCTTGTAGATTGACTTGATATTTTCATATTTCTCTTAATATGCAGTGTTGGGAGCTGCCCTGGATGCAGATGCCTTTAAGGCCTGATGCACTGGGTTCTGAACAATTATTTCATTCAGTCTGGCATGGCCGTGCCAGGTTACAGTAACTTGGGCATTACCCCAGCTGGTATAACAAGATGTGGCTCAGGAGTAGGTGTCACCCGCTGGGGTTGAGTTATACTCACCAGATCCTTTGTAATCCTATCCCTTTGCCCTTTTTTTTTGGATAGAATATTTCATGGAACATCCTCCCCCAATAAAATCCAGATCCAAGGCATGCTCTGTCTCTTTCTTGCTTGCCTGGCCTTCTTTGTGGGAGCTGGGTCAGAGGAGCCATCACAGAACCCAAAGAAAAAGATATTTCTCTGTCTCTGTGTAATTATTTCATGCCAGCCAGGTCACCTGGAGTGACCCTGACTGGTTTAGTCATGTATCATGACAAATGGTGTCCCGTACGGAGACTCCAGTGTGAATTTTAGAAATTTAATGGGTTTGGAATTTCTCTTCAGAAGGTAAGCGTGCTTAGGATTTCAGAGTATAATGGGATGAATTGTAGAGAATAAGTGAATTAGACAGAATAAAAATTTGTGAGTTTTGGGGAATTTTTCATCTTTAGAAAGAAAAAAAAATTTTTTGCAATTCTAAAGACCATAAATAAATGTAAAGAATTATTAAGGTTATTAATGGGATACATTGCTAAATTTAGTCCTCTCCTATGGGAAAAGAGCTTTTGTGGATTTTTTTCTGATTGATTTTGTAAATTTTCACATTTTAAAATATTAAGTAAAGATTGTTTGGAATTTATATGCTAGGAATCAATTTTTGGAGACTGAGAGGAAAAAGGAAAATTTTTTCATGGTGAGACTTGATATAGGGAATTTTCCACTTCTAGGGAGGCAAATTTTGTTCTTCTGCTGTCTTTTAAAGGTGCTCAAACAATTTATATTGAGCCTCTTCACTGCATTCTTGCCTACCAGAGTCAAAATAGCTGTTACTCAGCTGCTGCAGACACCTTAGCTGCTGTTCCCAATGGGGTCTGTAACTAGACCCACCACCAGCAATACTTTTGACCCTTGAACAACCTGGCCTGGGTGCCAAACACAGACTGCCTTAAGATTTGATATTCATGCTGGTGTCTGCCATTAAAACTCACTTTTAAATTGCTCACACACTATGAAAGGAAAATATAAAAGATGAGAAAACACACTCTTCGAGGTGAAGATACAGGGAAATGGTCCATTAACTGCCAGAGTGCTAACACTGACACAGGTCACATAGAAAAGGCAAGCCACTGCCCGCCCATAGGATCCTTCCTGGGCTAGGGGAATACAGTCAAATCCAATGGAGTGCAACTGATTGGGGAAGCTCTGCCTCTGCCCCATACAATGGGAACCTGGCAGCTGGTTGAAGTGGCCATGCCTAGAGGCTCCCTGCTGTTCCATCACCGTGGTAACCGCAGAGCCTGGGCCGACCTGGCCAGCTTCCTGATCCTGCCTCCTGCATTTTTGCAGGCTTCCAGTTGGTCCTTCCACTGTCACTCAGACAGGGCTTTTAGTCCTGCCTTCCAGCCACTAACCTGTACTTCCTGCTTCACACAGATCTACTACCAAAGCTACACAGAGCCTGCCTTTTAGAGAATGCCCACCTGTAGATACTAACAAAACATACCTTTTTCAGGCCAAATTTAATTTTACAGGCTTCTATGTTGCCCTGATCCTAACCGGTTCTCAAGGCTAAATAATCTGACTTTATCCCTTGAAAGGTTCTTTATAACTATATTATTAAGAAAAATTGCAGAGGTAATATACATATGCTTGCTTATGTTTTAGTTTTGGAGGTTATGAGGATGAATTTTGCTCATCACAGACACAAAAGCTGGCAACCTGAGAGAATTTTCTCACAATGTTCCTGTGATGACCAAAAAAATCCTTATTTTCATTTCTAACTATACAAATACAAAAAATAAATAAATATATGCACTGGGATCTTATTTTTACTAATTAAGGGTACACTCATAGTTAAAAATAAGTTGGAATGGATTCAAATATTGTAAGAACCATGGGGATTCATTAGGTTGACATAATTATAAGCTATACTTTTATTCTTAATGCATATTTTTTTGGGTATTTAACTAATCCTCTTTTCATAAGATAATTAACATATATATCTACTTGTTTAATTAACATGTATCTACTTGCTTCTAATTGTTTTCCTTCAATAGAAAACACATAATTTATATTTATTATACATGCATTTATCTAATGCCCTGCCTTTTATAGTTACAGATACTTGAGATAAATATATTTAATATAATTTTTTTCAAAAGATAATATAACCATCAAGTAATCTCTAAATCTCAAATTATTGTACAAACTTTTATAAGATGATAAACAAATATGATTCTGTCTACAGAAATGTCTAAGGGCTTTAACTGTAATTTCATTGAGATATTTCAACTTATCAAGGTATATTAATTTGTTTAGATTCTAAGATTTACAGAAATTTTTCCAAAATATAATCAAAAGAAAGAATTCTAAGAGAAGACGATACTTCCACAGAGAGGAAACACACATTGGAGGCCCTAAGAAGAAGAAAGAAATTATCTTGGGTAAAACAAGGTCTTTATATTCTAGATTTTAATGGTAAAATAATTTTCCTAAGTAAGGAAATCTTTTTATTATCTAGCTAGATAATATAGAAAGTTAAATAACTGAGTAACTGATTTATATATAACTGGACTGACTATAATAATTTGAACTGATTAATTCTAGGATATTTCAGACTTTCCCCCCTGATTTTATTATACTAATATGAATCAAGATTTTTTCCATATTGTGACATGATAAAGACCTATTAAAATGTTGTTTATTTCCTTTAACTGAGGTCTTTATTTGCTTAATGATTCTTGATGTTTAAGACAAGGATCAATTTTAGTGTATAAATTCATATCCTCATTATGCAATACATATTTTTAAATGGTGACTTATATTCCAATTTTGACATTTCTCCTTGGAGAATAAATTTTATTGATTCAAAGACACTACTAATTTTTTCATATCACTTCTATTTTTTGGATGTTTATGGGATTTGGGGGAACATTTTATTAGGATTGATGTTCTCTAAATTAAAGTCATACATTAATTTTGAACAATAAAAGTTGCAAACTTTGTTGGAAATTCATTGGTATTATATAAGTTCTCTGGCTAGACTTCTTATCCATTAAAAATATGTTAAGACTTACATATTACTCCCTACACTGGGAAGTAACCTTAATTATATTTTAGAAAAGATAATTAAGAAACACCTATTTAAAGGATAATATTCTGAGATATAGAGATATTTGAGACCTTCTCTTAAAAAAGAGATTGAAGATTCTTTTTAAATTGTTAGGATGAATCAACTAGTCTATATACTGGGAAATTACAATAATCAATAAAATGTATCTCATTTTCATATCTAGCCTCAACTATATCACAAAGAAGGCCTTTAAAAATACCTACTAGAAATAAAGATCAAAGAGAACCTCTCAGACTGAATATAGACCAAAACAAATTCAGGGAGATTTTCAAGAAATCCAAATTTATGTATTATTTCAAAATTTATGCCAGAGATCTAAACTTACCTAGAGAAATATTATGCTACTACTTAGCTAGACTTTACAATAGAAGGCCATCTCAAATACCATTTTAAAGGAGATTTATCTCAACCATGTCCCAGTAATACAAAACAAGGACAAACCTGACAGTTGGTCTGGAGCACAGATAACTCCCCCAAACAGATAAACAGGTAAACAAAATGCCTAAAAATAATTTTAGTAGGCCTTTAGAAAAATCCTACTATTTTCATAGTGAGACTTAAAAAGACAATACAACATCTTAAACTTATAGGGGAACACCCATTTTCAAAGATGAGTTTATCATCCAATTAGCCCTGGGCATTCCAATAAATTTGCAAAGGTTAACATAGTCCTAGCCAAGTTTAAATGTTTTACTATTTGTTGATTGGGTTATTTGTTTTCTTATTGTCTAATTTTTTGAGTTCTTTGTATACTCTGGATATTAGGGCTCTATCTGAAGTGTGAGGAGTAAAAATTTGTTCCCAGGATGTAGGCTTTGATATAATGAGAGCAACTAAGAACAGAGCAGGGAGGAAGAGCAGGAAGAAAAGATTAACATTAAACAGAGACATGAGGTGGGAGGGAAAGGGAGAAAAAAGGGAAATTGCATGGAAATGGAGGGAGACCCTCATTGTTATACAAAATTACATATAAGAGGTTGTGAGGGGAATGGGATAACAAACATGGAGGGAAATGAATTATAGTAGATGGGGTAGAGAGAGAAGATGGGAGGGGAGGGGAGGGGGGATAGTAGAGTATAGGAAAGGTAGCAGAATACAATAGTCACTAATATGGCAGTATGTAAAAATGTGGATATGTAAACGATGTGATTCTGCAATCTGTATTTGGGGTAAAAATGGGAGTTCATAACCCACTTGATTCTAATGTATGAAATATGATATGTCAAGAGCTTTGTAATGTTGTGAACAACCAATAAAAAAAAATGTTACACCATAGTTAAATGGAGCCCAAACGAAGAAAAAGAAAGGCAAACATACAGACAGAAAGAGATTAAAATGCTAATCTTACCCCAAGAAAAATAAGCTTCCTCATTAAAAATTTTACCCCTCTTCTAAGTTAAAAACAGATTTTGGAAACCTCAAAACATTGAAACAGGGCCTTACTTCAAGCCCCTGTCAACAATTTGTCACTGAGGAAAACAACCCTAAAAATAGTTACCCCTAAAATATTAGATAAACCACCATAAATAAATCAGCTCAACAGCCGATAGCTAATTTCAGTAAGAAATTTAACATGATAGACATTTTCTCAATTTTAATAATATGAGGTAATGCCCTCCATACATTGATATTTTTAAAATTGGTAAAGCCATAAATAATACATAATTATTAGAGTTAAATTTACTACATTAAGTAAAGTCATTAAGGATGCTCATACAACTGTTTCCTTATACACACAGATTGTTTTGACATAAAATCCCTAAACATGTTATTACTAGCTCAATGTCGTATAAGATTCTAAATTAGATCACTATCACAACAATACTGTTGACTTGTCTTTACCCATTAATATTTGAGATACTAACTCCCCCTAATTAGGTCAACACTAAGTTTGATAAAAAATAATGACAGTTTTTCATGTATTCATAGATAAGAAAGCTATTCATTTCTCTATTTCATTCTTTGGTAATGGTAAAAAACAAAACATCTTCTCTAGGCTTATTTAGCACATGTACTTCCTATTTTGGATAGATGTCTATATAATTTCTCATGCCCCTAATAAAGGCCACAACTTCTAAGTTAAAAAATCTGTCACTAACTTTATTTCAAATTAACATGGTTATTTAAGTTAATCTAGAACTAAATTAAAATACAATTTTTCATATACAACTTATTGTATTCTTCATTTTTGGTAATTCTGTTAAAGTCAAAACCATCTCATACATTTAGTAAAGGCTAAGTTTCTATTTACCATGGTCCCTTTAAATAACTTCTGTCAAAGTTCAAGAACAACTAAAGATGTTAAACCTTTTCTTATTATTTACTATTGTCTATAATTTAAACTAATGATATTATGACTTATACCATCCTTTTACATAAAGAAAGGGGGGAAACAGGACCCCATATGCATATACTAGATCTTATAAAATATTTTAAAAATTTTTCTAAAGTCTAATATTGAGAGTCTTACTGCTGCTGAACATGATTCAGTAAATTAAATCAAATTTCAAAAAGATAGAGTTCAAACTGGTCATTGTGAAAATAACTGAAAAACTTGGCACAGAAAGGTAAATTTCCAGCTGCAGAGTTTATAGCCATGCAGCTTCATGGGCTTGTCAGGTAAGAAAAAATCATGAACTAACTTCTATGGACCCATTTCTCAGGTCCACCTTTAATGTGCCTTGAAGTGAGGACTGGAAAGTCCACCCATGAAACTAGATTAATTGTAATGGTCAGTTATACCTGTTTGTGGATCCTATGGTAAACAGGCTGTCTGGGAGTATCTTTTGAGAAAAAGACAGCATATGAGAAACCTCAACCAGCCAATTATGCTGGTCCTTAGAAATTAAGACTATATATCTGGACAATTGTCAAAATAGAAAAATTGTTAAATTAGAACTTTCCTATACAGGCTAGTTATGTACATAAAATATCTGCCAATGTATTATTCCCCTAATCATTCTACAGCAGAAATTGACATCTTTTCTAAGTGGATGGATTGTTCATGTCTTGCCAGTACAATATAAGGTGTCCAGAAATAGTGGATATATTCTAGGCTGGTCTCCTAGAATGGACAAGAACAATTGCATGTGGTTGCCATGATTCCTAGAAACCTTAATCTTTGGCAAGATGGCACCCAAAGAGATGTTTTGATGTTTGACTTCTGTTTTCAGAATATTTACATTACTGACAGGCCTAAAAGACCCCTTAAATGTGAGAATTGAGAGAAAGGATGATTAAGTAGCCTGTAATCTATAAAAGGTACAACTTGCCTAATTTTATCCCTAGTTAGAGTAGAGGAGAAGGACATTGATCCTTCATTAATGTTCCTTTGTCCTATTGCCAGCTAGCATGCTGAAGTTAACATTCAGGCCTTGAAATAGGTGCATGCCAATTAACCAGACCTAGGCAAGCTCCTGATCTCATGATCCTTGAAGTGACTATCTAAAATATTATCCATTGTTCCTACAATTACAGCCCTTGTGGCTATGTTTTAAAACTTCCAATATATGGATTTTCTTATCAATTTGACTTAAATTACTTCCAAGATCCTTCATAGTGAGATAAGTGCTGATGGAAGGATTAAATTCTCTGGAAGCCACTGTAATGAATAATGAGAATGAGCTCTTTGCTCTATGGTTTGTGGAAAGGCTTAAATGCTATGCCAAATAAAAATGTCTGTGTTACTATAGACAAATACAGTGCTTCCCAATAAAATTGGGAAAAAATTAAAAATCTTCTGATGAGTCTTTGGCAGAGTAATAATAATAACCTGGATCTTCCAAAGTTAATTATGTTATTGAAATGATGTTTTCTACTAATTCCTTTTGTTTCTCAATAGTAGGACATGAAGATCCCAGAGCAAGAATCCAGTGACTGAAAGATATAATCCCCAGTTGCCTTTTTTTTATATTAAGAAAGGGGGAATATGTTGGGAGCTGCCCTGGATGCACATGCCTCCTGATGCACCGGGTGCTGAACGATTATTGTATTCAGTCTGGCATGGCTCCAGGAGTAGGTGTTGCCCACTGGCATTGAGTTACACTCACCTATTCCTTTGTAATCCTATCCCTTTGCCCTTTTTGGGATAGAATATTCTATGTAACAGCCTCCCCCAATAAAACTTGGGTTTGAGTTGTGCTCTCTCTTGCTTGCCTTGCCTTCTTTGTGGAAGCTAGGTCAGAGAAACCATCACAGAACCCAAAGAAAAAGATAATTCTCTGTCTCTGGGTGATTATTTCATGCCAGCCCAGCTTACCTGTAGTGACTGGTTTGTCATGTGTCACGACAATGTATAATACAAATATAGTAAAAATAGGTTTCATATTTTATCAAATATATTTTTTGCTCAACTACTAAGAGAAGTTTTGTACATTTAAACTTATTTTATTTTTATAATTGTGTTAGACATGGGTTTAGAGTCCCCTGTTCCTGTGGTATTCATGATCATACTGTCCTTAAAACTCTCATATTTACTCTATATCAGATGTGGTTTGTGATTCGTAAGAGGGACATGATTCCAGTAGCTCAAGTAAATACAGAATCATTTGTCTTCTGCAACAATAAATCTGTAGGTGGACCCTCAAGACTAGACTACTGCTTCAGCAAAATTGACATCAAGACGCTGATCTCCTATCTTTAGCTGTTTTCCTTTGTGATGACTGTTGAACACTCAGTCAACACCAGCATTCCAGGTAAGGAGAGGGAAACCATGGAGATAGTGGCAGTGGATCTTTTGTTTTCATTTGTCAGATAAAAATACCATAAAGTCTACTTACTTAAGCCTAGATGTTATACCCTACTACACACCAAGGCTATAGTCTATATGTAAGCTAAATTTATTTTGTCACATTGCTTTGATTTACTCTCCAGCCTGCTCTGGCTAGATTTTCTCTGGAAATCATTTTCCTCCACAGTCACCTAGAGTTTCCAGAAGTTCTTCAGCTTCTACATATCAGCACTTGCAAACTTGACTCATCTTCATATTATGTAATGCATAATTATTCTACATTCACTTAAACTATGCAAATGTTGAAGCAAATTCAACATTGTACTTGGGTGTAGCCTTTTTTTTTTTAAGCAAACTTTTTCTGTAGCTCTTATCCTTATGGTGCTGAGAGGGATATACCTCTATGTCTGGTCTTCAACCTAAGGCATTAGAAGCTTCTTTATTTCTGAGGCAGATCCTTGCCTAATTAGTCTTATTGGCTTCAATGAAGCACATTCTTTAACACCTTCCATCCTTGGTTCTTTATCTTTTGAATTATAGATAGCTATGGTGCAATAGGACATACCTGTCTAGTGAGGAATAACCAGCAGGATCTGCTTTTGTAGTCCTTATCACTTTTATTTTCATTTCCAGGTAAATAATACTGTTTAATGGAAATATTAGCAGTGCATTGTGCACAGTTTGGGGCCTAATGAAAAATATAAATCAAGCATAAGCAAAAACAATGCAACCAAGAGACACGATAAACATAAGATACATGAAACTGCTGTTGGCATAACATGACATATTGTTTTATAGGAAAACTTTTTTTAATAAGTAGAGTACACTCTAATAATAACAACCACTTATATAGTCATTATTATCAAGTATTATATAATTATAAGTGTAAATAATTATAAATTATAAATTTTATATGCCTGTAAGTTTGGTAGATGCATTTACAGCAGCATTATCACAAACATGTGAGAAATGCAACATACTATGATATTAGGGGGTTATGACATCACCAGGTGATAGGAAGATTCACCTCCATTGTAATCTTATGGACTGCTACCATGCCTACAGTCTGTCTCTGGTGGATTGTTTCAGTATGTGGTACCTGATTATATTTTAGTATTTCAAGAAATTTATCATGTAGTTTTCAACTGATGCCTATGCATGGTTTTAGCATTAGGGTAACTCTTTCACTTAATTCACTGAAAGCAGTACTACTGTTTCTTGAATCCTGAGCCATAGAACAACTAAGAATGCAACTTTCCTCTAATCCACTATCTTGAATTTTTATTCACTTGAGATTTTTAGTGCTTGTAATATACTCATTTGTTGCTATAAATTTTTCTCTGGGCTCTTCTTAATTGCATGCCATATGATTAACTACATTTTCTTTTTGTATTTGTTCACCTCAAAATCTATTATATTTCCTTTGCACATACCTTATAGGCTATTAGATATTTTAGAGTGTGTTGTTCCTTAGACTCATAGTAAATTTCCCAAATATTATTTCATTCATTTATAATTTATTTCCATCATGGTTTATATGATTTCAATCCTTTTAAGTGTATTGGAAACATTTTATCATTAAGCATCAGGAGAATTTTTATTCTGCCACTGTTCAATGGAGTGTTCTTTAGATGTCTCTCTGGTATGCTTGATTAGGGCTCCACATGATCCTGATTCTGTGACTTGCTGCATGCAGCCCACATCATAGTTCTCATGGGTTGGACTTGCATGCTTTCATCTTTTCCAGCCTAAAATCATATCTTTTCCAGCCTAAAATCACATGCTCTACTTGTCTAGGCTATTTAAGGTGACAGTGCCCTCACAGCTCCCTTAGGCTATGCACTAATGTGGGGGGGTGTCTCTGTAATGTAACTGCTTTTGTAGCAGTTCTGTGACTCAGCCTTGAGGCTCTCTAAGACATCCTTTCAAATCTAGGTAGACGTAGTCCTGGTTCCTTGATACCAGCAGGAATCGGGATAGGGTCCATGTTCCACAGAGTTGAAGAATGAACACCACAAATGCCAGGCAAGCAAGCAGGGATTTTTATTAAAATGGAAAGTAAAAGGAAAGGCTCAGAACTCCTGACATAGGAGCTGGGAGGTGCAAGAGTAATGATTTAAGTCTTACAGCATTCCCCATTTTTAAAGTCACACAGTGACCCAAACTATGACTATACTATATCTGAATCTGACATGGAGCACTGAGTGAGATTGCAGGGGGCAGAAATTTGATGTGGCCATAAGCACTGAGTCCCAATGTCCTAAGAGGTATCCTGCTGTCCTTCTTGGGATTTATTCTGCATTCAAGGTCCTAGCATTTTGTGCTTGTGATGGGGTGGGGAAGCCAGGAAGATGTGAGACATGCTTACATTGAGCTGGTGAATATCACAAGTTTCCTTCTGTCTGTACTAATTACCTCATCAAATTTTTGCCACAACCTTGATATTTTTACCTAAATAAGCTTTTTAAAAAAATTTAATTTTTTTTGTTGTTGTCTGGCTAGGCTGAGATTTAAGTTTCACTTCCCTTTTCAATGTAAATTCCATATTTAACTCATCTCCCTCTTGTTGCATATTACTACAAGCCATCAAGAGAACCCATGTAGTACCCTGAACACTACTTAAAGATTTCTTCCACCAAATATGCTAATTCATGGATTGAAAGTTCACCTTTCACAAAGCACTAGCACATGGTAACTACTAGGCCAAGTTATTTGCCATATTATAATAGGGGTGAATTCTCCTCTAATGTCCAATACCTTCTTTCTTATTTCCATGTCTAAGATCATATCCAAATTGCCTTTACCATCTGTATTTTTACTGACATTCTGTTAACAGCCAATTAGTAATTTCTAAAAGATTCAGTCTCTATGTAACTCTACTCTTTTTTTTCAAGCCCTCCATTGAATAATCCTTTATGGTTCACTCATATCCATTAGCCAATCAATACTAAAGCTGGTTCTACAGTTTTAGGTAATTGTTAAGGCAGGAACCCAATTCTCAGTACCAATTTTTGTCTTAGTTTTGTTCCTGCTGCTGTTACAAAATACCACAGACTAGGCAATTTTTAAATAATAAAAACTCATTTTTCACAGTTTCTGAAGATGGCAGAAGGAAGATCAAGGTACCAGCATATTTGGCATCTGGTGGAGGTTCATTCTCTGCTTCAGGATGCCAAGTTTGTTTTTGTGTTCTTTGGAGGAGATAAACTGTATCCTTGAATGGAAGAAGAAATCCAGGTGAAATAGTAACTAAGTCTCATATTTAAGCCAATTTATAAGGGCAATAATCTCATTCATGAGGGCAGAACCCTCAGGGCCTCATTCCCTCCTATAGGCTTCACTTCTTAATACCATCTCTTTGGGGGTAAGATTTGGAAGATTTGAAATTTGTATTTGGAGTGGACATACACATTTAAATGATAGCATTGACCAAAAAATAGATTTTTAAAATTAATTAGTTGACTTATAAAAAATGTAATATAGTAGAAGCTGGCCCTCAATTAGTTTTAGAGTCACAGAATATTGAGCACACCTAAAATAAATTTCAAATCAAATTGTAGCATTAGGATTTTGATTTGCAAAATATTATGCATGCCTAAAGCATATTTTGTTTTGCACAGTAAAAAGAATTTCAACTTTGGTCTACTTCTATATTTGGGGAATAATCAGTGGAAGTATAATCAAATCAATTTTTAAAGGAATAGATATTTTTTCTACTTCATTATAATGAAATATAAAACAGGGAAGATAGGTGCAACTTCAATTCTGCTGTTGCATGGTTGGACATTTTTTAATCAATGTAGCCACAGGGTATCTAATTTTTTCCTTTTGATATGATTCTTTTTTTATATTCAAAAACAATTGCAGTTGATAATAGCTATGTTAATAAAGGCTACATTTATTGAATTGTTACTCTGATCAGGTTATAAGTTGCTTGTGTCATTTTTGCATGCCTAATTTTTTAAATCTCTCTCTCTCTCTCTCTCTCTCTCTCTCTCTCTCTCTCTCTCTCTCTTCTCTCTCTCTCCCTTATTAACCTCTTGTAAACCCAGGATCTACATGCGACAATAAGAGGTGCTGGTTTATAATTATTCCACAGACATCAATAAGAAGATTTGTTTTAAGGGAAGATTGTGTCCAGTCATGAAATAGTGGTTATATCAAGGCCTATAAACTCAGACAAGGCCAATAAAAAAATGAATCAGTGTGTTGGTACATGTTATGTTACAATTACTACAGAATGCTGGAGATCATACTCTCCGAACTTTTGTACTGTAATTGAGAATGCAATGCAGCTAAGTGGTATGGGTGAGAATGCACAACTAATAAATATCAAAGCAGTGCTAAGACTGATAAACTCAGAAAACCTTAATTATATTTCTAAATATTTATAGTGACTGTATACTTTGCACTTAAATAATATTTCTAGCCATATCATAAAATATTTGCAATTATCTCCAGAGAATGAGGCAGAAGTTGGGTTGTTAGGAGTAACTACAATTAATTCTTGGTAAATAACACTTTAAGTTTGAGAAAAATAACAAAATTTTGTTTCAATGTACCACAGAAATATTATCCCTGGGGTCCCCAGGTTATATATAAAATGTCTTTATTTTAAGGCATCATATTTTTTGTTTGTTTGTTTTGCAGTTTCATATCTGCTCCTAATTTAATTTTGGCTTCTCCTTGTAACTAGTCTCTATTGCCTTCCCTTGCTTATTTTCTATCTGGAAAACCAAAATGAGGTTTCTCTTCTCAATACAGTATTTAGGTTCCTTCTTCAGTAATACCTTCTTCTGCTAACCTACACGGAGATCCTTCAAATAACTAAAATACTTGCAAAATATTTACAATAAGTCTGAATGCAGGAAAAGAGGCATATGATTTTCACTGAAAGATATATTATGAGTATTGAAAGTATAAATAGAGTATTTTATTTGTAATGAAGTTTCCATGATATAAATATTTTTTGTTGAATAGTATATGCCACAATCTTTTTATTTTAATTTTCAGAACCTCTTTATAATGGAAGAGTAGCGGTTTATACAGAGAATGTCTTTTCTTTTTTTTTATTTTTTAATCTCTTACATACATGACAATAGTGGAATGCATTACAATCATAATTATCCATTCACAGCACAATTTTTTGTAACTCTGTATATAAAGTATGTTCATGCCAAATTATGCCATTATACATGAGCTCTCTTATTATTATTATTTTTTTGCATTGCAATTATTAACACACCTTTATACCACAATTTATCATATCTCTGTTTATATATAAGGTTTGTATATAAGGTATGTTGACACCAAATTTACATCTTTATACATGTATACCATATTCATACATGTATTCATACATTGTATAATGATGAGGGTCTCCTTCCACCATCCATGCTATTCCCCTTCTCCCTCCCTTTCCCTCCTACCCCTGTCCTCTATCTAGAGGTAATCTTCCTCCCATGCTCCCTCCCTACCCCATCTTGAGTCACCCCCCTTATATTAGAGAAGACATTAGGCATGGCATTTGTTTTTTGGGGATTGGCTAACTTCACTTAGCATAATCTGCTCTAATGCCATCCATTTCCCTGCAAATGCCAGTATATGCTACAATCTTAAAGATAACTATGTTTCTTGGAATATTTCCTATATATTTCTGGAATTCACTTGCTATTTAAAACCCACAGGAAAAATTATTAGACAAGAGCAGATTATATTGTGCTAATGAGATACAAGAAGCATCTTTATTTTATCTTTTGATATTTAATTGATTTTATTTTAAAATACATGACAGTGGAATGCATTACAATTCTTATTACACATAGAGAGCACAATTTTTCATATCTCTGTATATAAAATTATATTCACACCAATTCATGTCTTCATACCTGTACTTTGGATAATAATGTCTATCACTTTCCTCCATCATTGCTAACCCCATGCCCCCTCCCTTCCCCTACCAACCCTCTGCCTATCTAGAGTTTGTCTATTCCTCCCATACTCCCCCTCCCTACCCCATTATGGGTCAGTCACCTGATATCAGAGAAAACATTCTGCATTTGTTTTTTTTTTTTTTTTTTTGGATTGGCTAACTTCACTTAGCATTAGGTTTTATGTTTATATGACTGTATTTCTTAACAGTTTAGTTTTGGTGGTATGTTTAGTAGCTCAACATTTTCATTGACATCATTAGGTTTATGTTTCTCCTTTGTCAGTTAAACAGAATGCTTATTCTTTACAGAACTAGTTTTGAATAATTTATAAAATAATCATTGTAACTACCGTTAAAAAATTTCCCCTTGTAGTTCAAAATTAACTTTTAAAATGTTGCTATCATAAACTTGCTGATAATAAATATTTTTTATCTAACTTACAACCAATAGCGATTTAATCATTTTGGCTTATAATTGGTGCTATGGTTTGGTTATAAGTTTGAATATGTCTTCCTGTGTTTCATGTGTTGAAGGCCTGGTCCTCAGTGTGTAGTGGAATATGTTAGAACTTTGAAGAGTTGGGCCTTAGTGGGAGGTCTTTGCGTCATTGGAAGCATGCCAATGGAAGTGATTATGACAGCACAGCTTCTCTGGCATCTTGTTTTGAGATATGATCACTTTCTCCCAAATGGATTTTAGTCATTGTGATGGCATCCACCTTTATGGCATCTTTGGTTCACAGGCTGAACAATGTAGCCATATGGCCTTGAACTTTGAGTACCCAACACTGTAAGCTAAATGAACCTCTTTTCTTTTAAAAATTAGATTGTCTCAGGTATTTCATTAGAGTAAAAATACAGACTAATACATATTTAAACCATGTTATTGAAAATACCAAATAAATATCTATGAGGATACACACATTGTTTTTTTGTTTGTTTGTTTGTTTGTTTGTTTGTTTGTTTTTTGGTATTGGGGATTGAATTCAGAAGCACTTGACCTCTGAGCCACATTCCAAGACCTATTTTGTTTTTTTTTTTTTTTTTGAGAAACAGGGTCTCACTGAGTTGCTTAACACATTGCTTTTGTTAATATTGGCTTTGAACTAGCTGATCTTCCTGCCTTAGCCTCCCAAGCTGCTGGGAGCTGGGATTACAGGCATACACCACTCACTTGTCTACATCTGTATAATTTTTAGTTATGATTGAGTTATAAAATATATATCACTAAGGTATACCAATATTAAATGCATAAATAGGTAAATGAAATTTTATATATGCCTTTGTTATTGTGATTTATTTAAAAAAAGATAGCAAATATGCCACTACTACAGAAATCTCCTTATTCTGATTTTCCAATCTATATTACTCCTTAGAATAACAAATATTCTGATTTTACCTTCTTAAATTATATTTCCCAGTTTTCTTTTATATAAATGAAATTAATTCCTATGCACATTTTTATATCTCTTTTTTTTTACTAGAATTTCTAATGTTTACATTTATATCAGTGATTGGTTCTTTTTCATTACTCTGTGACATTTAATTAATATAGCATATTCTATTTACTCATTATTTTGTTAATGGCTACTTAATTAATATAGCATATTCTATTTACTCATTATTTTGTTAATGGCTACTTAATTAATATAGCATATTCTATTTACTCATTATTTTGTTAATGGCTACTTGATATAGTTTCTAGTTTTCTAATTTTTGGCTGTGACAAAAGTTATAAACTAAAAAAATATTTCTTTGGCAAACATAAGCACTCATTTCTGTTAAATATATACCCAAAATACACAAATACTGAACTGTTAAGCTATTTGGGATGTTAGGTAATATTCCTCATCCAGTTTATTTTACTTGTGGTTTCTCTTTTAGGTATGTAGAAGTTGTATGTGATAAAATATATATCTGAATGTATATAACAGATTCCTTCAATGAGTATAAGGAGCAAATTTAAATGGACAATTATTGTGTGTAACTTTAATTTGCATTGTTTTTTATTTTAATCAATATAGTAATGGCAATATCTAAATAAAATATAAGCACATCAGTTCAGTGATGTTTATGTATATTGTAAGGATTCTGGCTGTGGAAATGTACAGGACAGCCTTCCTCTGATGAGCAAACTCCCAGGGGTAAGGGGCACCCTGTTTTCCATACTTGGAATATTTTACAGTTTCTCCCAGGACCTACTAAGATAATACATGTGCAATGCCTGCTCAGCCTTGATCTGAGGTAATTAGCTCCTGGGAATAAAGGAACTCTTTTGTTAGACAACCACAGTGTTTCACCCACCTCCTTTGAGCCTGAACATGTCCACATAACAGTAACTTTAAACAATGGATTTTCTTGAGAGATAAACAAAGCTCCTAACATTGCACATTGCAACTATAGTATGTAACTGAGAAATAAGCTGCAGAATGTTGCTAACCCTGTAACTTGCCTAATGACACATTGAACAATAATGTACTACTAATGCCAGTGACCTAATGTAACTTATTGATATAAATAAGGCTGGAAGCTTGAACAAGGGCTTTTCTGCCTTTCTGCCATTCTGCCATCCTGCTATTCTGCCACTATGCACCTTGCTTCTGTGTCCTTTTGATTTCCTTATAGTATATAATAAATCTCTATATGGGTGTGCACTTACAAACATGAATAATTTGGGATTTTCTCAAATATCAAAGGTTCTATAAGAACCTTTGTTGAGAAACTAATGTTCCACTTTTACCTTCAGAAGCCCCCCACGAATCCCAAACAAAGTACTCCTTTTGGCCATGGGTGCACAATTTTGCTTTACCTCCACAAGACCTAAAACTATTACATAAAACTTAAAACTATTAACTCCCAGGCCCTGCAGTACTATGAGCTGAAATTTTAGTCCCTATTTTGCTTATTTTCTCTAAATCAGAATATTTCCGTTTTTGCTCTTATGAGTTTATGTAAGTTATATTAATGCCATAACAAAATTTTTAGTAATAAAAATTAATAATATAAAAAATAGGCCCAAATGTTCACCATGTTGGCTTAGGAAATGACTTCCTTAATAAGACTAATAAAGCAGAAGAAGTAAAATCAAGAATAAATAAATGGGATATAATCAAATTAAAAAGCTTCTTCTCAACAAAAGAAACAATCAGGAGTGTGAACAGAGAGACTACAGAATGAGAGAAAATCTTTTCCATATGCATCTCAGATAGAGCATTAATCTCCAGGATATATAAAGATCTCAAAAAACTTAATACTCAAAAAACAAATAACCCAAACAATAAATGGGCTAAGAAACTGAATAGACACTTCACAGAAGAAGAAATATAATTTATCAATAAATATATGGAAAAATGTTCAACATCACTAGCAATTAGATAAATGCAAATCAAAACTATACTGAGATTCCATTTCAGTTCAGTCACAATGGCATTTTTTAAGAATGCAAGCAACAATAAGTGTTGGCAAGGGTATGGGGGGAAAAGATACACTCATATGTTGCTGGTGGGGCTGCAAATTGGTGTAACCATTATGGAAAGCAGTTATGGAGATTCTTCAGGAAACTTAGACTGGAACCACCATTTGACCCAGCTATCCCTTTTCTTGGTTTATACACAAAGGACTTAAAATCAGCATACTACAGTAATGCAGCCACATCAATGTTTATAGCAGCTCAATTCACAATAGCTAAACTATGGAACCAACCTAGGTTTTCTTCAACAGATGAATGGATGAAGAAAATGTGATATATAAACTCAGCCTTAAAGAAGAATGAAATGATGACATTTTCCAGTAAATGTATGGAGGTGAAGAATATCATGCTAAGTGAAGTAAGCCAATCCGAAAGAACCAAAGGCCAAATGTTTTCTCTGATATTCGGATGCTAATTCATAATAAGGAGGCTTGTGCAGCTAGGGGAAAATAGAGTTACTTTGGATTAGACAGAGGGGAGTAAAGGGAGGGGAGTGAGTCTGGAGTAAGAATGATAGTAGAATGAATTGGACATTATTACCTTATGTGCATATATGATTACATGACTGGTGTAACTCTACAACATGTACAACCAGAAGAATGAGAAGTTATGTTCCATTTATCTATGATGTGTCAAAATACATTCTACTGTCATATATGAATAATTGGAACAAATTTTAGGAAAAGAAAAAAATAATGTGGGGCTGGGGATGTGGCTCAAGCGGTAGCACACTCTCCTGGCATGCGTGGGGCCCGGGTTCGATCCTCAGCACCACATACCAACAAAGATGTTGTGTCCGCCGAGAACTAAAAAATAAATATTAAAAAAAATTCTCTCTCTCTCTCTCTCCTCTCTCACTCTCTCTTTAAAAAAAGAAAAAAGAAAAAAATAATGTAAATATAGCAAATTCCCAAATAGGATTCAATTCAGAAATATTACCAATTTTTTATGTATTAAATCTTTAGGGTTTATTCCTAAGTTTTTTTTCTTTTGGTACCAAGGATTGAACTTAGGGGCACTCAAACATCAAGCCACATCCCTAGCCCTATTTTGTATTTTAGAGACAGGGTCTCACTGGGTTGCTTAGCACCTCACCATTACTAAGGCTGGCTTTGAATTTGTGATCCTCTTGCCTCAGCCTCCCAAGCTGCTGAGATTACAGGCAGTGCCACCATGCCCATCTTGTTCCTATAATTTTCCCATTCATTTCTTTTTTGCCTCAACCAGAGGGGGTCTTATTTACTTATGTGCTAGAGTTTAGGATTCATTCAGCACAAGCTAATTATACTATGTGTACACTAAGTGCATATTTCAAGGTTCTCCAGAGAAGAATAGCAAATATTATGTGTACATGTATAAAAAGAGATTTATTTTACTTGGTGGTATTATGAATTCTAGAAAATCCAAAACCTATAGGATGGGTCAGCTGGCTGGGTACCAGGGCAGGGTTAATGCTATACATTAAGTATGAGGTCTGTTTCATTTGGAGACCCAGGGAAAACCAATGCTGAAGTTCAGGGGTGAAGGCTGTGTGCTAGTAGAATTCCCTTTTACTCAGGGAAGTCAAGTTTTGTTCTCATAGGTATACAACTCATTGGATGAGGCCCACCTATATTATTATGTAGCACAACCTGCTTTTATCTAAGCCCACCAATTTAAATGTTCATCTCATCCACAAAGGCCTTCCCAGAAACATCCCGAATAATATTTGACTACATATCTGTGGCTCAGTCAAGTTGACACAATTAATCATCACAAGCCTACCTCTTGTCATCTTGATAGAAATACCCTGAAATAAAGTCAAGAAAAAGTTTACACTTCTGCCTAATATGAAATAATAGTCCTGTGTACAAACACAAGTGCACTAACCCTCTCTCTAGAAGAAAATTACCAGCCTCTGGGTAAGGTTGCTCTTCTCTTTGGTACAGTATAACTCACTACGATGTAAAGTAACCAATGTTGAAATACTGATACAAATGTCATATAACCAATGCTATATGAAAAAGGAATAAAAAAATAAAAACAAAAATATTATATATAACAAGATGAGGTAGAAAAGCTCATGGAAAATTTAATTTTTTTTCTATAATTACTCACATGGCTACTGCTTGTATTTATAACTACCTTCTTCCACTACCTATTCCAAATTCCTCTTTCTAGTAGCAAGCACTTTAGCTGATCATGATTCTTTGGTTGGTTGGGTGATTTTAGCCTTTGTTCCTAAGCACCTGGACCATTAATAAATGTTCCTAGATTAGTTTGTCTTCATTTTCTACTGAGGGTGATCACAGGATATGTAATACTATACTAAGAGGATGGCTTCAGGGAGCATTATATTCCAGGTGTACTCTTTTTTAATGTGTTGACTAAGGTTATTGATCCAGATTGCAAAAGGGAACACAGTAATTCCCTTCTTTGCCTTTATTCAAGAGCATGAAGAATCCAAAGTTGCTGGCTGATAGTTTTACTGTCCAGTTCAAAGGGATCATTGCTGTATATCCTGGTGGAAACATTCCTTCCTTTAGACTTTTAAGCAAGCAGAGCATAAGGTCATGGATCCAGTAGGCACATATTTTTGTAATGGATCACTGAGGGTAGTGGTGAATACTGCCACTTTTATTTCTTTATCACCGAATTCTGAACTGATTTTTCACACTATCTTCCTAAAATTTCCTTTTGCTTTTGTAACAAAGCACTGCACATCTTTTGGGTTAAGCACTAATAAATGCCTTGGAAAGCTTGCGGTGAGATAAGAAGATACTTAGAAATGTAATAATGAAGAAATTGAGAGGGAGAGCTGACCACATAAAATTTAAAGAAGTTCAGTATTGCTTCACCTATTCAGAACTAAAAGTTTAAAGACCAAAAGGTGACCTAAAATAACTTTGTAGTTTGTGCCAATGATAACCACCTTTTTGGTTTTTACCAAAGACTACATTCCTGGATGAGAAAGAAAATAAAATAAGTATAAATTGCTCAATCCACCAAAACAGTAAAATTCACATGCATTAAAATTCTGTCAATTTTAAGGTGAGTCTAGTTTTGCATTAAAGACTTTCTTTTTGTGATCATCAAAATGCTACCTTATGTATCCCTCAAAGCTGCAGTACCAGCTGTGACCAAATGCTGAAGTTTGTAGAACATACAGGTCTGTACAATCTGTTCATTTAAGACACGCAGCTTGCCTTGCTCAAATTTGCACCTGTTACAAACATTTCCCTACCTGCACACACCTGCTGTGACAGCTGCATCATGTGGTTAGTTCTTTCCATGGGTAATTTTGGTCCCCAAATACCAATCTTTCTGCCAATTTCTCAGTTTTCTTGCCAAAGCTCCACGCGTTAGAGTCTGAAGGTGATAATATTGCACATATGCCTAAAATACAAGTTTTCAAAGAGTAGGTACATACAAAATCAGATAGGGATAAATATATAAAATGTTATGTCATACTATGCTGTTATGTTATTACAAGATGTGGTAGCTTGTGCTTAAGACCAAAATGGTCTTTTTATTTCATCTTTCACCACCAGTCTAGACCTTTGCACTAACAGAAGAAGTTGGTAGTTTTCCAGCCAGTTTTACAAAGATTTGAAATCTTTGGAGAGAATTGATAAAGATGTACAGCAAAAGAAAGCCTTATATTTTAGTGGTGATGATATAGATTACTAAGACCATTTTGAAAAATTATTTTTCTTACAACAGTCATTCACATTGCTAACATTACGAGAGAATGTTTATTGCAAAATTGTGAACATACATACACTCAAGTACTTACATGTATACTCATACATACCTCTCAGCAATTACGTGGGGAAAGGTAACAATTATATTCCCTAAATTAGAAATTTGTTTTGCTATATAATGGCTTATATTGTAATTTTTGGGTAACAGATATAAAATATATAACAATGTTCATTTTGTACTACGTAACATGTATGTGTTGTTCTTAGACCCACCAACTATATATTTATAAAGTTTACTTGCACAGATTTGTGCAATCTACTTTGGGATCAACATGCTTTAATTCTGATATGTGACTCAAGTTCTAAATATTATATAATGACTTGAACATACCCTACAAGCAACAGGTCTGTAAAAACAAGCAAGATTTAGATATTGTTTTCAAGAAGAAAATTATTTATTGAGACCAGAGGTGTGTGTGGGGGTAATGGATTTGAAAACAAGTGAAATAAAGTTCCAAAGATGCTATTTAATCAGTATGTGTAGAATATACTATGATAGAAGAAGAGGCAGGAACAATTTTCATTTGAGTTTTGGGTCAGGAATTCCTTTTAAAATGTAGTATCACTTGAATAGAGTTTCAAACCAGAAGTTGATTTTCTTGGGCTAACAGATATGGAAAAAGATTTCCAGGAATGAAATTAAATAAAACAAAGACTCTAGTACATTTAAATAATCAAAAGCTCTGAGGACTGTATTTATGGAAAGACAAAAGTGTTTTAAGGAAAAAAGAACTAAAGCAAAGCCAAATAATTCCCATTTCCTTAATATAAGAAGGAAGAATAACATGCTATGGAAAACGGGCTTAACTTGAACTTCATATTAAACTGTATATATCAACAGCAAATGAAAATTCATCTATACAAATAGTTTTTGGAGTGGGAAGATAGATCTGTATGTATTAACATTGGGTAAATTTAATATGGCAAAAGAAAAAAAATCTCATAATTTTATAGTCATTTAAATCAGATACCCTTCAGTTTAATTTCAAACCCACTTCAAATTTCATGCATTCTAGATGAAACTGTTGCCTGTTTGCAGGAAATACTTTACTTAGTATTATGCCTATAATATCACCATTGAGGCAAAACTTGGCACTTGGTAATAAGCTATTTATGTTTAGCATATCTAGTCAGCTCTACGAGCTAACATTATTTTCATAGGAGCAAAATTAAAATTTTAATATGATTATTTCATGTGTTATCTGTACATTCACCAGTCTCAGGACAAAACAGCAAGAAATTTATACTTTATGGTTAGGTGAGAGAAAACATATAATTTTATATCCCAGAATACTCATCATATACTAGAATATTTAACAGAATCAAACACAATACAAGCTTGATGTAGAGATCATAATGGAATCTTTGATCAGAATAGAGACTGGGTCTCGCAGAGCTCACACACTTAGATTTATCAGCTTATATAGTATTTATAAAGTTGATTAAAGAAGTTTGATTTTCTGGTTTCCATTTGCATAATTCAGTGTGTCTCTGAAAAAAGTTATCAATTGGAATGAGCACTAGGGCTGTGAGAAACATCAGTAGTGAGAAATGAACATAGGTGAGACTAAATATATATATATTGTAAAAGACCTTACCAGCACAGTGGTGCACATCTGAATTCACAGCAATTCAGCTGAGGAAGGAGGATCACAAGTTCGATGCCAGCCTTAGCAATTTAGCATGGCCTTCAGCAATTAGCAAGACCCTATCTCAATAAATAAATAAATAAATAAATAAATAAATAAATAAATAAATATAAAAAGTAAAAAAATTAAAAAGGACTGAGAATGTGGCTCAGTGGTTAAGCACTCTTGCATTCAATCCCTGGTGCCTAAATAAATAAATAAATAAAAACCAAATTGTAGTAAACACACATGTACGTTCTCTCTCTCTCTCTCTCTCTCTCTCTCTCTCTCTCTCTCTCTCTCTCACACACACACACACACACACACACACACACACAAATGCTGCATCAATTATAATGATTCTAGAGCATAAGAGTAGGAGAATTGGGTTAAATAGTTGATATTGGCTACAGCAATGCACTAAGGAAGCACTCTGATTAATTTATATTCTAAATTGCAACCAGAATAAAATATTCAAAGATGTAGTTTACTATACTTCAAAGCTTAACATTTTTCAATAACTTCCCAGAGTTCTTAGAAGTTAATCTTTCCTATTCAGATGCTTTTCTTCTTATTAGTGGGACATTTTGCCTCTCTGCTTCATTCAGTGAATCCCAGCATGTCAATTCCTCAGGGGTCTTCCCGAGTCCTTCTAAAGAGTTCTCCCTATTGTACAATCTCAGACTATCTCTTTTCTACTTTTAAATATTAATCAATTGTAGATATGTATTCAATGACAATCTTTCTACTGAGACTATAAATTCCCTGAGGTGAAAGATAGTGATTCCTTTTTAAAAATTTGTAAGTGGTACACATAATTTGTACACAGACAATGAGCCCAGTATGACAATTTGATACATGTATGTAATGATCAAATCAGGGTAATTAGCATTTCCATCTACAAAAACATTTATTATTCCCTATACTGCTGGTTATCAGTGATGAGTTCTCTTCCTAACATGTTGAAGTCTGAACATTAGAGAAGCATGCTCAGGCAAGCATATAAAGCTGTGTTTATCTAAAAAGTAGTAATGCAGACTTCTGGGAGGGAGAAGTGGGCAATAGATTGTATCCTGATATCCCAAGAAGTGAGAGTTTCTGCCTCTTTTATATATTTTAGACTTTTTTTTGTTCTCTTGTTCTCTTCCCCCTATCTCTCCTTCCTGCATACTGACTAGGCCCAGGGGATGGTCCAGGTGGGATAGCAAAAAGGTGAGAAGCAGATGGGCAGGGGAAGGGTCAAATAGTGATCTGGGCAGTAAGCAGCCCAGGAGTCATTAATTACAAACTTTTACAACTCTCTGTAGGGAGGGGCAATTCCTGGGAGAGGTTAGCTTAGGTACTGGTTGGAGCAGGGGCAGGTTATCTTGATAGGGTACAGGAAGGGCTCTGGGCTCTGATGACATTAACATTTCAATTCCTCAGGGCAGTCTCCAACTTCCCAGACCCACACTGACCTCCATTCTCTCAATTGGACCCCCTTGCCACCATCTCCCAGTAGCATCATAGGCTTGAGAACAGGCATTTCCATTACGGTGTTTGGGGATCATTTAAGAGCCAAACCATAACAAGGATTGTTGGGTATTCTGTGTGTATGGGTTTTAGGTATAATTATAAACTGTATATTTTACTTTCCTAACAAAATTTATCTTGTGATGAGACATATATAAAATGCAAGGATTAGAGTTAAATGATTTGTACAGTTTTCCAGAAGTTTGAGTCCATGGAACTGGTAAAGATGTCTATTTTAACAAAGAAAAAGAATATTCTTATGGAAGAGATAAGTAAAAGGAAACAGATGAAGGAGAGTGTGAATGGAAAGAGATGTGATATAAAAACAGGAAAATAGGAAGGATACAAAACTCTAGTAAATATCTAGGCTATGTAGACTTCCAGATGGTGGTAATGAGAAGGAAAACTAGGGAAATATTTAATAAATTATTTCCATTAAATGTGGTATTTAAGTTTAAAAAAGTTTATTTTATGATAGGAAAAAGTTTATTCATTGGTTTTCTATATAATTTTCTTAGTCTAAAATCATCTTGTAAATCCATATGCAGAAATACTTATTTTTGTTTACTTATTTTGTAAATATTTTTGCAAATATTTACTTGTTTTTTACATAGTTCCTGATGCATATGGGAAATTTAACATAAATGATTGCCTGAAAAGCTGATTAATCACACTAGTAGAATTAAGGTGCTATTGCAGATTGAGTAGGAAAAATTCTGGGTAGGAAAATTCCAGTGGCCTGGAATCTTACTACTCTGGGAATGGTTCCAAAGCTGATCCAAAGGTTGGTTACTAAAATCCAGAAAGGATAGTCTGATTTTTTTCCTCACTAATGACAAATTATCACCTCTCCCAATTATCTATTCTTTTCATTCATTCTTCACCATGATTTTGGCCTTTATTTCTTTGATCACTTTATATTATTTTATAAGTTTTCTTTGCATACATTATTAGATTATGTTATTATTTTACATCATTATTTTATTTATTATTTTAAAATTATGTTTGACCCTTCCTCCTGTTTCTACTAAGTATGGAAAATACACTATTTTTAATGTTTTGTGATTTAAGCTTTTAAAGTGGCAATATGCATAAAAGATGGAAAATGATAAAAGCAGTATTTCTTTTAAAAATGAACTTTGCTGTAATTTTATTGCATATATTTCTAGAATGATTGTCTGCCTAATTCCCTTTAAGTAAATATGTATTATTCATAGAGTGCCAGAAAAATATAAAATTAACAAAATGATGCCTTTATATTTGTCCTGAATAAAAATCTTTAAGAAGATGATTTCAGTCATTTAAGAGTAAATGTATGTGGTATACAGGTGATTAAAATATTTTAAATTTATTCAATACCAGACTTTGACTTTATGTATTTTTTGATAGTTCCTTTTCATAAAAGCTTTGCTAGATCTTAATTAAAAGTAAAATAGTTGCATGCACATAGTGACATCTAGTGGCTACTCTATATTATTATTTCTATATGTAAACTGAAGGAAAATAAAATCACTACAATAAAAACAAAGTTCCATTTAAATGTATTAAAATAATAAAAATAGTTTTGCCTTTATATTTTTAGGAAACTAAATATAAGAAATATTTTTTCTAAGAACAAGAAAACTGTGAACATTTTTGTTTAGACTCTTAGTAAATTTGTTATGAATTGTGTTTTCAGTTTATGGAAACATGTAACCCATTGCATCCTAGGGTCTAAGAACAATGTTTGCAGACTGTAGATGCTTTGCTTTTATGGTATTTATATAAATTGTACCTTATATCTATATCTTTTTAAAAATTTTATTTTGACACAGGGTGTCACTAATTTGCCCAGGCTGGACTCAGCTTCCAGAGTAGTTGGGGTTACAGGCATGAGCCACTGTGCCTGACTATGTTCATCCTTTTATTTATTTATTTGTTTGTTTGTTTTTGGTACTGGGGATTGAACCCAAGGGCACTTGACCGCTGATCCACATCCCTAGCCCTATTTTGTACTGTATTTTAGAGACAGGGTCTCACTGAGTTGCTTAGTGCCTCGCCATTGCTAGGGCTGGTTTTGAACTCACCATCATACTATCTCAGTATAGCAAACCGCTGGGATTACATGTGTGCACTACCACACCCAGTTTATATATATATTTTGATAGCTAAAATTGTCACAGGGTTGAAACATCTTTACAATAAAGGAATTGAGAAAATGTAGATGCTACATGTTTTGCAATGTTTTACTAAATTAGGAATATCCTGAGAGTTGGGAAGAAATTAGAGGAGAGAGTATCACTAAAGTACAATATCCTAGAAGTGTGGGTACATCTTTTATCTTTGAAGTAGACTATGCAGAGCAATGCACTTCATCTCTGTTTCATCAGGATCTAAAGTAGCCCCCAAAATAAACCAAGCAAACAAACAAACAAAACAAATAGAAAACACAATATGCTTAAAAATGTTGTGTAACCACATTTTTGAAATATGACATAACAAGGATTTATTAGTCTAAAGGCTGAATCTTAAGCTTATAAGACAGAGTATACTTATATCTTCTTATGAAATAATTCATGTATGGCTACTCCTGAGGTGCTAGACTCACATTTTCTAGGTGTGAAGTTCTCACATTCTCTAGGTGATAGAGTTGGGATTTTGTTGTGTCTCCCAGAAGCTCATGTGTGACATAATACAAGAATGTTCAGAGATCAAATGATTAAGAGAGCTGTGACCTAATCATTGGATTAATCCACTTGAGTGGATTAACTGAATAGTACCTGTAGGCAGGTAGGATATAGCTGGAGAAAGTAGGTCACTGAGGGTATGTATGACTTTGGGATTTTATTTTGTCCCTGGTGAGTGGAGCTCCCTTTCTGCTTCTAAGTTGTCATGAATTGAGTAGCTTTCCTTTGCCAGACCATTCCACCATATTGTTCTGACTCACCTCAGGACCAGATCAATGGAACTGACAGACCGTGGACTAACCCTATGAAACTATGAGCCAACATAAACTTTTCCTCTTTTAAGAAGTGCTTGTGAGGTCTTTTGGTCACAGCGACACAAACAAAGCTATTAAAATGCTAGGCAATCAGTCATCAGAGACAATCTAGCTCACACATGCCATAATACTCCTTGATCTTGTGTGTTTATCACATTCCTGTTTGTAGTTTCTGAAAAAGAAATCTTGAAATTCAAGTTGTATTTTATGCCTGTTTTTCAAATATGAAGAGATCTTGTGCTTTGGCCTCTTTCTCACAGATGATAATGATTTTTTTCAGACTTTAATAAACCTTGAACTTTGTCCAAGTTTGACCCAAATCTTGACCAAGATTATTTTTTTAAGAGTCTGAAAAAATAAAAAAAAATATTCAAGAACCATTTATTGAAACCCACCCCTATATATGTCTTAATTTTACCCTATCTAGGTATAGAGCCAATGAATATATGTTCTTAATATCTGTTTTCCAATTGTCAATTCAAATTAATCCCTTAGTCTTTAAACATTTTTAAAGTGCATTTCCATATGATTCTTGATATTTGTTTTGAATATATTCCTTATCATTCTTTCTGTTGCTTTTGTCTTTCCCTCTTCCTTTTCTTATCTGTCTCTGACCATCTCTGATTTTGTAACTTTTTTTTTCTCTTCTATTTTCCTAATCTATGTGGTAGACATCGAGGCTAAGAAAATGATATCTGATTCATCTGCCATGACTGCTATCTTAACATGATATTATTCAGCAACAAAAATCACCATACAGTTTATGTATATTTATTTTATATGTGGATAAAAAGTTATATGAAAACAGATTAAGTAATTTGTCCAAAGTTATTTGGAAAGTACACAGAGCTAGAGTTATCCCTTAACTCATTGTTCCAGTAGTCTTTCCCTATTTTCACCTTTAGTTCCTAATTAGTTCACCATTGTACAATCATAATCTAACTATGTTTACACTTCTGAAAATTATTTTCAGTCACAATTTGAAGTTGAGACTTGTGATGATTCCTATCTTAGTGATGGTGAAATTGAATCTTTTTGTTTACATATTCTCTGATTTTAAATTCACCTTCCTTAAATAAACTGTAAGTTTTCAAGTGAGATAGATACTTTTGTGTTTGTGTATGCTGGGGCTCTGTCCTGTGGTCTTTCATGTGCCTTGTGAATACTACACCATAGTACTACATCCTCAGCCTGAGATGGACACTTGAATAAGACCTTATCCTTTCAAATGTTTGTGTTTACTTGTTTCCCCAAAGAAATGTTTCTTTCTCTTATGGCAAATCTGAAAATACAGCAGGAGGTCAAAGTAGTTGTAACTCAGATGGAAGGGAGTCGAGATAAAATGTCGGTTTTTGTAGCTTTTCTATTGCATCAACAATACCATTTCCTAAAGCTTAGATTCTCTACATCTTTCAGCTTTTAAATTCAGTGGTCCTTATAGTTGAAAATGTTTAGTTAAATTTTCGCCTTTATTTTTTAAAATTTTATTTATTTTACTCTTTTTTGGGGGGGTGGTACCCAGGATTGAACTCAGGGGCACTGAATCACTGAGCCACATCCCCAGCTCTATTTTGTATTTTATTTAGAGACAGGGTCTCACTGAATTTTTTCACTTTTGCTGAGGCTGGCTTTGAACTTGTGATCCTCCTATCTCAGCCTCCCAAGCCAATGGGATTACAGGTGTATGCCGCCATGCCCAGCCTCACCTTTAATTTAATTACTTTTCTTATTCTTATTCATTCCACCAACTTTGTGGTAGCTGCTCACTTTTGCCACTGTTTGTGCTAGGAGCATGAAGATTGCAGGTAAAAGCAGTAATACTTAATCTTGTGCAGCTCAGTGTAGTTCAGTAAATCTCTCTTCCTTGAAAGTTTCCACTCAGCTTTCTGCACAGAAAAAAATCTATTTCTATTTTTTTTTTTCCATTTTTGAGAGGTCCTAATCTCTTTTGTTTTCTAGCCTTCCTCTTGAGATCCATCTAAAAATTTGATTCCTCAAACACTACGTTTTTTTCTTCACTTATACTACCTTTAGGTAATTTCATTGACTTTTCTTGTTTCAACTGTTAATTATATCACCTGTTCTTCCAAATTTGTTTGTCTTCCTACAAGCTAGGATTAATTAATCCAACTGTTTTCATGCTGTGCAAACATAGGCAACACACACGAGCTTCAAAAAATGTAAAAATTGAACAAATATTCTACTCCCAAGGTTTATTTTTTTTAAATTTTCTCTCTCTGTGCACAGTATTGATTTTGGTCTATTAATCTAACCAAGAGTCTCGAACTTCTTAGAACCTAGGGTCCTAATTTCTTATTCTTTCTACTTATCCTCTGTAATAATTAACCTCCAACTTCCCTGATTTTTTCTCCATATATTTTTGCAGTTAATCCATCCCTTGCATTGATGTTACCTTTGCCCTCTTTCAGACCCTTATTCTTTAAAAGTAAAAACAATGTAATAACCATATTTGATTTTCTTGTCTCCTTTTCTCGTTCTCTTTGCATCTGTCCTTCTTGTGCATGTCAGAACAACATATCAAATGGAATTTTAAGCAATTACCTAAATTTTTTTTGGAGCTCAAGTTCATATTTATTTATAATCAATTGGTATAGTGTTAGAAATAAGCAACCTATGTCATGTACAATTACCATTTTGCTCATATGTCGTGCTTTCTGCTTCCCTGGCTGCACCCTCTAAAGCAGTCTCCTCCCCTTCCCCATCAGCCATGCTCAAGTCCTCCTCACACTGCTGCCTTTTCTTTTCTCTGTGGCAGGGGTCCGTGTGCACTCCGCTCTTCACCTCCTTTCTCCCAACACCACTTGCAGGATCCTTCCCTTTTCCTTCTTCCACCCACCACTGTCTCTTCCTCCCCTTCCTCCCTTTCATGGTGCTGCTTCTTCTTTTTCTTCCTTTTCTTAAGAGACTGATGACTTGCTGTCTGCTCCTGAGTTCCTCAAGCCCACTGGTTCCTGCAGCCTCGTCCTCTTCACTCCCTACAGCTGTCCCCCTCCCTCATCTCTTCTTGATGTCTCTCTTTTCTGTTTTTGCTTTTCCTCATGCTGTGCTCAGTGTGTTCTGGGTGCTCCTTATCCACACTCTTCTCAGTTGCTCTAGGCTCTTTCTGTTTCCTTTTTTTTGGGGGGGGGGTTGGGGGGGCTGGCTTTCAGACTGTGGCTGAGAGGTCTCAGAAACCTGGCCTTTAAGATGAGCCAGGAAGGCCTGCTGGCCCCCACTGTTGGGGCCTCTAGTTGGGCAAGCTTGGCCTTCATTGTGATCCCAAGACGTGCAGCCTTGTGTGCTGTTCGCCCCTCGCAGGCCTGGAGCAGCATCTCATCAGTCAGGATCTTTGGAGGCCTGGGCCCCTGGCTGTCATCACTGCAGCTCTCCAAGTTTCTGTCTGGCTTCTCTCCACCCGAAGTCAGAGTGACTGTCCTAGGCAGGAATTTGCCAGCCCCCAACTTGCTCCTTGCAGAGCCACAGGAGTGGGGGCCTGCATACTTCAACCTGGCAGAAGGTGGACTGCAGCTGCTGGAAGTAATAAACCTCGAGCTCATAGCTGGCTTCATGAACTTCTGATACAGCATATTAGGCTTGGGACGATTATGAGTGGTCTCCTTGAAAAAGCGTCTTATCTGTACTTGGCCCCATGAGTATCTTGCGTCAGAGTCACTTTGATGGCCTGAGTAATGCCATTCTCCTTCCGGCCAAGTCCTTTGCCTTGAGTCGCTGCTCCTCAGCTTTAGCAGCTGCTCCTCAGCAAACTTCATCCCACGACTCTTGACCTCTGGGGTGATGCTCATGGTGGGCAAAGAGGCTCGGCTTTCACCAGAGGAGGAGAAACTACATCATCCTTTTAAGAGGAAAGAAGAAAATGCCCATAGCAGCCATGAACCCTACTACAGCTGCTCTTGTAAGAATTCTCTTTCCTGAGTCCCTCATTGAGAGGTACTCTCCTTGGAAACATGTGCCACGCCTGATTCAGGCGCCGCCATCTTCCCAGAAATCGCCTTACCTAAATATTTTCAAAGGCTTCTCGTTTTGGAGATGAACCCCAGTCTCCTTAATCAGATATGCATAATGTAGACTCTTACAAACTAGTGCCTGGTATTTTGCACTCTGTTGAAGCTGGGAGGTTTTTAGTGTCATATACATATCATCTGCATCACAGGTGCAAACTGGATCCTTCCCAGGGTCCTTGCTGCACATGTCTTCACTTCTGTCCATAAGTTAACATATTTAGCAGCAAGCCTAAGCTGATATGCCATATTTGGCTGGGGTTTCTCTTCTGTAATTTCTTAATACTGTCTGTGAATTACTACTGACCATCCACAATACATCAAAATTATTATCTGTCTTCATCCTCATGCTTTCCTTATCTATTGCTAATAGACTGTGGGATGTGTGAAGACTGGGACATCCAGTACAAAAGCATGTGGCCCATGCAAGGTAAGTGAGCAAATATTCCAGGAATAAGAAATTGCAAATCACAAAATTGCATTCTAGGTAATACTTTATTACAAATACATTTTAAACATCAGTTTGGTCATGCCATCTCCCTGCTCAAAACCTTGCATGAGTGTGTTACTATACTTAAATTGTGTCATGTAAAGCTCTTTTGTCTCCTGTGTTAAGAGTTAGTCCTTCTGTACCTTTGCCTAAAATCATCTCCCAGATCTTGCTTGGCTTACTTCTTCTTTTCTTTATGATTTTTGTCCAAATCAAAGAAGTTTTTACTGACCTAGGTCACATTCTATTTTTTTCATTGCCTCATTTTGTTCAAAGCTTAATGCAACCTGATATATATTAAATATATATATAATATATATTAAATATATATATATATATATAATAAATAATATATATTAAATATATATATATATATATATATATATATATATATATATATATATATATATTTCATTTTATTTATTTGTGCTTCACCCTGGGTTCACCATACTATAAGTTCCAAAAATTTAGGATTTTAAGTAAGATGTTTACTGTTACATCAATAGCATTCAGTTTTATGGAATTATTGTGATAAATGGATGAAAAAAAATAGACACAAATTTGTTTAGTTTTTTCCCTGGTTTTAATGAAATGTATAATTTTTGAAACATTGCTAGGGAAAATATCTCTAGAAAAGGCCAATAAATTCACCTTGATGACAGTATGTAAAGTGATGGTGTTTACAGATAGGGAAGTGCTGCTTGGAGCATCTGTCTTGATTTGCCAATGTCTTAAACTGACACATGGGAGTGTTTTTCCTACTTAGTGAATAACAAGGTTGTGTAGAGATTTGGGTATAGGCTGAAATTGTTAATACAACAAAGAATTGCTAAAGGTCTTATGCATGGAACAAGAAATAGTGTATGTTCTTCTAAGATTTATCATGATTGAAAAGGCAGGATGTATATACAAAAATGAGTGAAAAATGAATTAACTCTTACTGAGCACTCAGAACATGATAAAGGAAGTGCACTGGGATTCACATGCCCTATTAGAATTTCTTTAATTTTTGTTTTGGCCTACTATGTTAGGTATTCTAATGTTACTTTTAAACATGAGTATCAAGTCAAAATTCAAAGAGGTTTGAAATCATAAGACTCTGATCTCATAAATAACAAATCCAGGTTAAGAAATGCAACAAACATATTCATGTGTATCTATACATATATGCTCATGATTTAGTACAGTTTGAGTATGTATTCATATCTGGGGAGTCTGAAGTCAGAACACTTGCTTAAAGTATTATCACACCCAGTTATTACTATTTTTATTAAATATGTACCAATACTGTCTATTTATGACATACAAATCTTGCTGGGGATTATTTCCCATGTTATCATAGATTGTATAAAATAATTACAGAAAAATGAATATAAATAGAGATTTAAGGGAAATCTGTATCCCTAAATCAATGAGTTTTACAGAAAAATATTAATTATAAAATAATATGTTAAAATTATCCTTGCTATTAGAATTCATTTGTTAAATTTTAATTGTATGTGGACAATTAGAAGGTGATTCTATCTAGATGAATAATCAAGATCTGCACAAAACTGGTAAAAAAATCAGATCATCATTTATTTCAATTCTTTCTGTGCATGCTTTTGAATCATGGAGATAGTGATCTTGTGTCCAAGGAGATATGTTAATAATATTAATTGAAAAATTTTAAACATAGCATGTATTTGAAGAAATTAATAAAACCATACAAAAATTCTCTTTGTCATTAAATCAGTCATTTATATATGAAATAATAGTTATAGTATAATTTTACAGAAGGTAGAGTATTGTTTTCTTATTTTAAGGGAGGATACTCTGAAGTACCCATACAATTTGGAGATTCCAGGTTTAATAGAGGTATTAATGAAGTATGCATTTAGTAGATATTTGGCTATTGTTTAGAGGTTAATATCAGTACCAATGCAATATTCCCAATCTATTTTACAAAGTCAATACTCTCCCTGTAAGTAGTATTTCTTTATCCAGTGTACTTAGGGATTGTTCAAGTTAAGTTTTCTTTATTTTAAAGTGATCATATGAAAGAAAATTAATTTTAAATCTTTAGGAGTGGCTCCTTTCCAGCATTATGATTCACATTGAAAACTAAGCGTTTTTAATACCCTGAAAGCACAAATTTTTGGAATCCTCTTTGTTTAAAGTCTAACTACATGATTCAAAGTCGACTGGTAAGGACTGCTTCTGTGCATAAGGGTAGGACTGTTTGAATCTTCTCACTCCCTGATGGTTAGGATTAAAACCAAATCTGTAGAGGCTATTACTGCTGCCGCAAGTGCAGGGATGTGGAAGTGCAAATAGAGATGTGGGTAATATACAGATAAACAGCTACCATGGAGGATGAATGCAGTAGAGAAGCCAAAGTGAATGCCTGACACTTCCTTGCTCTGCCAGGGAGAAAAATGATTTTCAACAAGTTGAGTTTGCTTGCTGTGGCTTAGGGATGTAATTCCAAGGAAAACAGCAGGCCACATAAGATGCTGACATCTAGAAATGGGGCTGGAGAATTGTGCTCTACTTTGTGTCCACAACCAACTGGCTCAGTGAGTCACTGGAGAATAGCAGTTCAGCATGTTTTACTAAATCCTATTCTGCATATGCTTGCATTTTGAAGTAAGTGAAAATTGTGCATCTCTTAGAAACAAGCATTTTTATCTTCTCCCCAGTTTAATCCCTGCTTGGGAATTCTACATAGCTATTATTTAGATTAATGTATTTCTGCTCTGCTCAGTCACCCTTCCCATGTCCAGCTGCTTCAACAAAATGATCAATTTTGTGTGGAAGCTAGATAATGAAAAGAACAAAATTTAAGTTATTTTTGGCTCTTTGAAATGTAGTGTAGTTAATTTGATTGATTGCAAAAAATAAATTGTTAACATGACTTTAAAATTCTAATTACCCAGGTTATTCCTGATTTGGCTCTGTCAGCAGGAGGTAAAATTATTAGTTTCTTAATAGAAAGCTAATCTCTTAGCTATATTGCATTCAATATTTTTATTGCATGAAAAAATAGATTCAATTATCTTTACTATTTTTATTTATTTATTATTATTTATATTATTTTTTTCAGGTGAGGTCATATAACATAAATTCTAAATAACTATTAGTAAACTCATCATTTAGATGGTTCAGAGAAAAAATGATCATTTTCTCTTTTTTGGAACAGAAAATATTTTGTTAACTCGTTAAATAATACACATATACATATAAAATTTAAATATATCAATGTGCCCTTAATTTTAAAGTTTTCTAGAACTCTAAAATATCATATGCAATATACTGTACTCTGTGGTTTACATGTATTATCTCCTTAAATATTCTCATCAACTATATTATGAGGGAAAAATTTAATGTGGAATCTGTGGCAAAGAATCACCAATCTTCTGTGATGAAAATATAAGCCTAATGTTATGCATTCCAAATAGAAAGCTGATATATGACACATATGATCTGCATTTTCATAAAGAATTTGAGAAAAGATGTATTTCCTTATTGGTGATGTTTCAGACATTTCATAACAGAGATGTTCCAAGAGAAGAAATCTTCATGCAACTTCAAAAACAAAAATAGTGACCTCTCTGTGAACTCCTCATCATTTGTTCTCATGTACATGATACTAGGTAGCACTCAAAAGCCAACTCATATAAAATAGCCAATGCTAAAAGTCATGGCTGTATTCAACAACCAACATTTAGTGCCATATTAGCAATCTGGCATTTTCAAGATTGTAGCTACATCATATATGCTTTCTAAACTATTTTTTAATATAAAATTTAAAATATTTCCCCAATATTAGCATTTCTTCTGCACTTTCTTCATTTACCTGCCAGTGACACCACGGATTGATTACATTTTCTTTGTCACTACCACACATGTCTTCATTTTTTCTCTTGGCTTGCATTTCTTAAAATCACAACTATCAGTATAGTCATCTACACAGTGACCTAAACTAAAACCAAACCAAACAAACAAAAAAAAATGGGACTTATTTTCAACCAGTCCTTTTCCTATTTCTTCATTCACTTAATTATCTAAACCTATAATTCTTTTTCCAGTACTTGAAAATGAATTTCCTTTGTTTTTCCTCCAAACTCACTAATGTTTTAATTGATGTCCTATCACTTAAGATCCAACATCTTCCTTGTCATGTACAATTACCATTTTGCTCATGTTAATGACATAAGTAACACAGTTGAAAACTGTGTTTAGTAGGATATTGCTGCACCAAGTTGCATGTGATCATCTGTTGTCAATTTCTTATAAATATTTCTCAGATGTGTTTTATTGCTTTCAACTAAGTTTTGAAAAAAAACATTTAGTGGAGCTTGCTTCTCACCTGTTTTAAGATGCAGAGGTAGGTCTGCATTTGGAAGCTTGCATTCCAGCTGTAGGAGTGCAGTCTCCTTTGTGAATGACAGCATTTGCGATTTAAGTCCATCTGGAACACCTCAAGCATTCAATTCATTTATTAACTTATTACCAAGCTTGGCATATGAATTCTCAGAATTTCAGTGAGGCAGGAATTTAAATGAAATTAGATAAACAGACTTTAATAGAACAGTATGTGTATTAGAGATATTGAAAAGAGTTTCCTGTTTTTCATTTTCAGGAGTGCCTGTCTATTTATCTCTTTGATGCCGGATTAGTATTAATTAGCTTTACCCTAAATTTGCAATAGATTTTTAAGACTACTGTAGATAAGAAGAAATGAAATAACTCTTGTGGCCAGAAGAGGGAGATCTTGTAAAAATATTTGAAGCACAGGTTTAAAATGATTTTTGATTTGCACTTAATTCAGTTAAAAAGAAATTATTCAAATTTCTGAAGTTAATGTTTTCAGTAATTAGATGAATGCATTTTGTAAACTATTTCTGGGGAAAGTGGAACTAGCAATTTATATATATATAAAATATTCAAAGTATATGCTATATCAAGAATTAATTATAATACTAATTTTTAAATTGATAAAACATAAAATGGTAAAAATAAGACAAAATTATTAGTAGTAAATAGTTTGTCTTATTTATAAGATTGTTATTCATTTCTTTAAATAAATTTTTGTCCTTTATACCATGAATACTACAAAAACAAATCTAAATATGACATAATGACATAGAAAAGAACAATTTAACATTGATTGTTTATCAGTAAGAATAATTTTAGCATTGATTATATATCGCTAATAATCAAATGTGTGTGGTAGTCCAAATGTATACACACATATAAGTATTTGAGCTACTGTATATATTCTTCTCTCTCTGTGTTTCTCTTTGTCCATCTGTCTCTGTTTCTCTGTCTTACATGTGTGTAGCATATGTATGCATATATATTTGTATTATGATATGTAACCATTTAGTTTTACTCCTCTCCTAGTTATAAAATATATAAAAAACAACCACAGATGGGGCACTAATTGTGCCACCTGGAGGGTTTCACTTGATGAATTTGTGATATGATATGAGGAGAAGTTTGTCACTGATTATTATTAATTTTCCCCTCAATGAATTAAGAACCTAGAAATTGACATTTGTTTTGAGTACCACCAGTAACACTTGCACATCTCCATGGGCACTTCCAAAATGCATGTCCCTCTTTTTTAATGAAAGCTGTATTGTTAAAGAATATTAGTATTATCATCAAATATATGATCAGCTATTGCCATATATATGTATCATTCAGCTTGATGGGTAGACTCACATATATATATGTATATACACACACATATACATATGTGTTCATTCGTCAATCAGAATGATAGACAGATATGTATAAATATAGAAATATGTATATATCTGAATATATGTTTATTTGTTAAGCTGAATTATAATATTTTCTTGCTTGAGTTATTAGATCTTGCCCTATGGGCTCTTTAGTATTTTTGAACTAGCATGTTACCTTCCTCCCAATCCTGAACTAGTACCTGGAACTCCAGAGCAAGATTATGAGTACTTACTGTTATGAACAAACTTCTTCATAGTCTTCCAAACTAGAGAAAGTTGCAGATGTTAGTTTGCTTATAATACTTGAATACTTTGAGTACTTGGTGCAGGAATCTGTTTTTAAAATTTATAAATTATACACTGATTTAAGTCTATGTAGTTCTGGAATCAATGTAGCTTTTCTTCCACCTACCTAAAAAATTAGCCTTCTCTACTGGGGAAGCAATGTGTTGAAATCTTGTTTACAAAGATTATTGGAGCTGACAATAGATCTCTTTTTATGTGGTGTAATTTAATCTAAAAATACACAACTTTACATTGCTAAAACATTTCTCCAACTTCTTCTAAAAATAATTTGTATATTTTTCTAATGTTAAATGTTCTTGAATTTGAATGGCTGTCGTTATTTTCCATGTCACATTGTTTATTTTTCAAGGTAAAAGAGTAAAAACTTATTTCTGTCAAAAATTCACCAGAATACAGAAAAGTAAAATATAAAAATGAATATCTTGGACATCAAATGTGGGTTACTTGTCTACAATCCATGTCTCTGGCATGCAGAAAGTTTAGTAGGGGGAACACACAACAGGATGACATTGATACATAAGTACCATATGTAAAATAATACACACACTGAGTGGGTTAAATACATATTCAATCAAAGTATAAAAGAATATATGAGATTAATAAGCAACATAATGATACGAGTTTTCTACTGAAACAAAAATTCTAACTCTACATTAGGTAACATTTAAGTTAGGAAGTAAATGCAGAGGTATTTAGAATGCTTTCTACCTAGTTGTGTCTTAAATGTTACATAATAAATATAATTAAGCATGTATTGTTGAGACAATATTTTCTTTGTGTTTTGCAGTTGTCCTAGTTTTGCATGTAAGATTTGCTTTCCATTTTAAAGACCCATTTAAACAGATCTGCAGAACAAGATAAAGGTCACCAACCTGAAACCTGAAGAATTACATCTCTTTCTACACTTTTTTTTTTTTTTTAGTTGTAGATTGACACAATACCTTTCTTTTGTTTATGTGGAGCTGGGGATCGAACCCAGTGCCTCATGCATGCTATGCAAGCACTCTACCACTGAGCCACAACCCCAGCCCTACACTTTCTTTTTGAAAATAAGGAAGAACAATACAAAGGATGGAAGAGTAGCAGAATTTTTATCATTCCATTGTAGAAGAAAATATGTAATGTTACTTTTTAAATTGTACTTTCTTTGTCTCTAGGCATTTTAAAGAATATGATTCAAACCATCTTACACAGCCATCTGCTTTAATACCTCTGTCTAGCATTGCCAGAAAAAAAATCAACCATTTGATTGTCCCTAAGAACATATTAAGTTGGGATCTCTTTGTTTTGAAAATATATATTATCATGCAGATTAAATAGACTTCATTGGAACCCCTAATAACCATTGGTATTTTCTTCTTAAGAAATTGTATTCTGTTTCTTTCCTCAGTCCATTATCCTATGTATAATTCCAGAGGCTACATAGCTTCCCCTGATTAGGGAATGTATGGATGCCAGTTCAAGTCTAGTAACTTGTAAGTTTTTGTGTATGCTTCAATGTGTGTCTAACTTAGCCTAATAATTTGTTGAAGTAAATTCTGCTTTTCTGATGGATCCTGCTTCTTTTTTATTGGCTACATTTGGCATGCACTGTCATTTTTATTCTATAGTCACTACAAATCTGGGAGATGTCTGTGAAGTTCCGCTAGATTCAGAAAACTATCAATAATGAGAACAGATCATTCATTATGTGTAATTAATTCTATCCTGAGTGTTGCAGAGTTATGGATAGGAGTAAGCTAATTATCTACAAAATAAAATATCTACATTCCTTCCCCTGTCTTACATATGGGGTAATTATCAAAATTAATTTTTTATAGTGCAGAACCTTCTTTCCAGAGGTAGAAAAGTGGGTTTGTGACAGTTGTTCAACAAAGAAAATCTTCACAGGTAGACTGTGTGTCCATTAGCCCTGAGAATATACTACATGATAATTGGATATGTTTTAAAGAAAGAATAAGAGATCTAATGTGTATCAAATGAGAGACAAGTATACTTAATTTGTGAATTCCCATCAATAATTTTCTGTCAGAAAAGTCATTATAATAATAGTTCATTATTATAGTCAATATATAATAGTTCATTATTTTTTTTCCTCTTAGCTTATAGCAGGTTGTTTCAAAATACAACTTTAAATTTAATCTTATAAGTAATATGATTGTATTATTTCTCAGAATATTTTTTTCAGTGTGAGTTTTGTTAGCCTTTCCAAACAGTTTTTTTTTCCCCATAAATACTTGTTACTCTAGGAATTTTGGGCTTGCCATTAATAAAAGATAACTGAGTTTTAGTACAAAAGAATTGTATAAGTGAAAAGAATGTACTTTAATCTTGATTTACTACCCACTATCAACCACTTTGAGGGAGTATATTTATGTCTATGCAATAATGTTCCATCAACAGAACAAGGAGGTTAATTTGACCAGAGTTCCTATTTTAATTTTTAAATTTCAAAGCAAACATGCAAGCACGTTAACACAATATAAACTACATAAATATACATACAAAAGACTTAGTGCATGTTTTTTTTTAGAGATAACTTTTGAAGCCCTAATGTTGGAGAATCTACCTGAAGAGATAGGGTGTATGAGCATTCACTCATCACAGCACTGGGGGGAAAATCAAGAGAAAATGAAAGTCAATACATTCCTTAATGAAGTGAATAAAATTGTATGTATTCATGAGACTCAAAAAAATGACACCGTGAATTTGGCACAAAGAAGATACTTGCAACAATTTATTTTCTTCTAAAGTTCCTAATTTGTTTCTCCCTTTCCTTCCCTCTTTTCTCTCCTTATTTCAATAGTTGATTTTCTTAACATTTGTGAAAAATTCCTAAGTTTTCTGCTTTCCTCTGTGTATTATAGAAAAAATAGTTTTTTCAACTCAATTACATTTTAAATTATTTTATTGTCAGAATTTATTTTAGATTTGTACATAATAGTAATAACTATAATGTGGCTAGCTATTTATTGTAAGTAACTTCAGATAAATAAGTAATTGACCGTCTATCTTATTTTTGATGTTGTTAAATGTTTGCTGTTAATGATAGTTTCACTTATAAAATTATTTTAATAATCAAATTTGACATATTGAGTTTTGTTCACCTTAAATTTGACTGATTCTATTTTGTATATCTATGAAAATTATCTACATTTTCTTAATTTTAACCTCACATAACATGAAATGTATTTAAGAGAAGGAAAGATATATAACAGAATTGTCAATATGATTTATCATTATCATTAATTTTTCTTCTCTGTTGCAGAAGTTTCTTGTTTTGGAATACTGTTCTTACAACATCAATATTTAATGTTTACATAATTCATTTAAACATACTTTTAAAGGCTATGTTTTGGTACCATTAAAACACATTTTTAAAAAGTGTATAATTGGAATCTATTATCAAGGAGTAGAATTTAAACCAACATAAAAATATATAGCCAATATCAAAGTTTAATTGTAAAATTGAGCACATCCTAGTTTTGATTAATGTCAATAGACTTACCTTATATTTAAGTCTATAACTATAGCTATCAATATCTGTCTCTCTCTTTGTGTCCACAGCTAATTGCTTTTTAAAGCCAATTTTACTTGTGTCATCATAAAATGATTTTAAAGCAAGAAAGAAACCCAATAACAATCATTTATTATCTAGTTTGCACCACACACTAAAATCAGGCAAAAAGAATTCAGTGCAGTGCCTTCAACATATCTGTATTCCTTGTGTCCAATCTAAATTCATTAATTAGTTCTATAGTGTTCTCATGCTTGTGTTCCTTGGACTCTTCTTTATAGAAAGAAATCAGCTACTGTATTTAATGTAGACTTTACAAACTCACATAAATTGACTAATTTGATAGAGCAGTATTTCTTCAAGTCAATTATTAGTAACCTACTTTTTACAGAGAAACAAACTAAGGATACCTTAGTTTGTTCAAGAATCGACTGTAATCACAAACCTAGAATGACCTGTCTGTGATGCCAAATAAAGCCAGTTTGATTTCATATTTTGTTGCCTTTATCCTACATAAAGTATATACATTTTCTTTCATAGAGCCAAATTGAAAACTTCTATTGAGATAAACAAAACTCATTTCAAAGACCAAAGTTTCAAAAGTAACATAGTATAACAAACATAATACATGATGAAGGAAAGGGTTGCATGTTATTGCAGCTAGATGTGTATGTATGTCTTTATGTTTTCCAGAGAAAGCTTTTGTACAGAGATTCATTTAAACACACTTTAGAAAAAGAAAGTTAAGGTGCTGTGACTAGGACAAGGTTAACCTTGAATTGAAGGAGAAAGCATTTGGGCTGCACAGCTTCATCACTGTCCATTTATTTGCCCTCAGGTAACTTTTTATATTCTACAACCTCAAAGGCTATTCCAAATGAGTCCCATTGTTCCAGTTCATTTCCCAGATAAACATTATAAAACGAAATTCCAAACCAGTGACTTTGATTTCTGTTTTTTTTTGTTCCACTTTTTATCCCTGTTTGAATAGTGTTTTTCTTCACAATGTAAGACATCTCTAGTCCCAATGCTATTGATTTTCATTGTCCCTGCTTTCTGTATATTATTTGTGTTTCTTGTATATATAGTTTGCACTTCTGTTTGTTTTTTGTTTTCTCTCTCACTTTATCTTAGTCTAGGAATATGCATTCAGTCACTTTTGGAGTTAAAATTATTACAAATAATAGACCTATCATGGAGGCTTAAACAATAAAAATTCTATGAGAAATCTGTAGTTAACAGCCATTGATGTTAAAGACATATTAATGCTAAGGCATGTTCAGGACTTAGGCTCCTTGTTTCATCTTTCTACCATGTGCATGACTTCTCTTCCTAAGGTCAAGTTAGGTGTTTTTTTCTGGTATTTTAAAACAATGTATCCACCTTGTAGGCAGCATGGCAAAAAGAAAGAAGAGAAAGCATTCCTATCTTTTTAAGATGTCCCATGATAGGTACCAGTGTCACTCCACACTCACGTATTGGAGATCACTAAGGCACACAACTACACCTAGTTCCCAGCGTGATTGTATGGTATAAGGGTATCAGAGTTAGCTGGGTTCCTAAGGCGAAATTTAACATTGAGCTTCATTGTCTAAGCAGAAAGGAAAGGGGATCTTTTAAGGAAAGTTCCTAGTCTCTAATCATAATTCTAATTTGTGTAAGAAAATTCTTTTTTAACTGGCTAATGATCTTAAGTAACCTATTTCTTCCATTCACAATTTTTTCAAGTTTGTTAATACTTTACTCTCTAACTCATGGTGCACATTTATAAAAAAAATACTTTGCAAAATTTTGTGCAGTAAAGAAATCACAATGATTTTCATATTAATATTTTATAAATTAACTTCAAGATAATTAATACTTTGTTTATTATTACACAGTTAAACAGTTAAAGAAGAAGAAAATGATATTACTTGGTTATTATTTGGAATAAACAGTTTCTGTTAGTAGATTTGAGTTGAAATATTTGTCCAAATTTTTTTAATAATTACAATTTGGATAGAATGATTACAGGAAACCCAAATCATCACTGCAATTTAATAAGTGATAGAGAGATATACTATAATGAAATGTAAAGTCAATGTGCTGCTTTTTGGTATTCCTCTCTTAAACAGATTTTTTAAGTGTACTTTTATAGTTTGATTTATTTATAAGAGTTATAATAGATTCAAGACTTTTATTTATTAAGTTTTTTTTTTCAAGACTCTGGGAGATGTATAAATATTCTCATTTTAAAACTGTCATTTTTTTTCTCTCATGTGTGAGGTATTAATATAATTATAGCAATTAATCCTATAATTTGAGCCATTAATTAACACATATTAGGATAAAGTTGAATAATAATAGATGTCTTGTGATTATTTTTATACTTTTGACCTATAATTTCATCCTACTTTTACTTTTAAAATTTTATAGTTGAACCTTCAGTTTCAAGTAAGTTATAATCTTTATCAGTTAAGTAAATACCTGAAATTTCAAGTACCATAGTGGTTAAGATAGTTTCCAATATTTCTTAAAGAGCTGCAGAAGCATCTTTATCATATACCTGAGTGTTAATAAATAAGACATATTAATTTACTTAGATAAATAACTGTGAGCTCAAAAATAACTGTAAATATAGTAAGTTATCTTTTAGAGGTCAAGATTATCTAATTGTTGGAGGAAGGAAATAATATAACCAGGAAATCCTAGATACTTGTGAATTATTAAAAGTCAATTTTTTAAATTCCCCACAATTAGTAAATGATATATGTTAGTGAACAATTGAATGACTTCTCTTTAGAACTTAAGATATGTTTATGCAAACTCTAAGAATCCTAGCAACTATGTTGAATGGATAAATATAACATTTTACATGCAACCTAATATAATGGAACATTTCTAATAAAAGATGGTGAATTAAAGTAATTTTAAAATAATTTACTCTTTGAAAACTTATGAACCATCAACAAAAAATTGCTTCCATATGTGGAATACAATGTTAATCTTCCCTTACTCTACAGTTTAAACCTATTCAGTTTCTAAGATTGTGCCCATTTTCCTCGACATCATCCTTCTATTTATTTCATTCTTCAAATCTCTTTTTATTTAAAATGTATTTTTCTAGTGCTTAATGTTACATATATTCATATTATAAATTCCACACTTTGCATGGATATCTTTGGTGGTCTAATGCTAGTTTTGGCTTTGTGTTGTGATTTTTACTTGTGGCTTATTTTCTAGAATTTTTAAGTCATTTAATGTGACATCTTCAATAAAATTTTATCCATATAGCTTGATAAAGGAGTTTCCCTCCAGGAAAATTTTGCATTTACTCTCATAAAATTCCCATTCAGCTGCATCATCAAATAGACCAAATTTTAATATTTGTTTGGTTGAGGCTTTCTGCAGTTTGCCTGAGGTATATTTGTTATTTTTTAAGCATGTTTTCAGGATATGGATGGTTAGTAGTAACTGATTCTTCTCTTAATGTTTCCAACTTTTCTAAGTAAGCCCTTATTATAATTTCAAACAATCCCACATATAATTCTCAATATAAATTTGGTATGTTTATCTTTATATGTGCTTAGGAAACCAAGAATAACTTGGGGAAATCATAGCTCAACAGATTCAGGAACCTCTTGATATATTGGTATTCAGTTCCTGAATCGATAAGGACATTAATATGCTATTCAATATCAATGCTAACAATTAATTTTGTTGAAAATGTTCACATTAATAAACATTAATTATTTTATTTACATATATATTCAGTCATGCAAACTATCTTTTTCTAAAAACTATTTGTAAAATCAGAGAAATCACATTGTATATCCTTGGATTATATTTGAATATTTTTATAGCTAGGAGAAAGTTTTCTTCCAACTCCCAACAGTCCCTCTTGACTAGCTTTGTGACACAGCTTGTGACTTTGCAAACTGCAAAGCTAAGAACAATAGCTGCTTCTTGCATTTGCTGAATCTCTTATAACTTTTTTTGCTTGTAAGTTTTCAATGTCCAGAATTTTTCATAATAAATTTTCTGTTAAACCAATCAATGCACTTTCTATTTCTGGACAAACCAGAAGTGATTTTAATATTGTTTATCTTATAATAATATTGGTGGGCAATATTTTAATCAACAATGTTTATAATTTTTTCAGATATAATTTGAATTTATTATTGCCTTATTATCATTGGTATAAAAGGCCAAAATCCAATTAACCTTTTTGCACGGTACTCCAAGGCAACGTATGTCAGGAAAATAAAAAGAGGAGAAATGTTTAATGGCAATTCCAAAGAGGAAGTTTCCATTTCTTGTTGGAAAGTTTGTAGGTACATAGAATAATACTGATGATAATAATAATGATGGCAAATATATGCAGGTAAGGAGTGGGATGCATGGGAAAACACAATGTGAGAGACATTTGGAGAGAGTAACAATCAGCACATTTTGATTATGGAACGTAAAGACTCCAAAGAACAGAGTGTGAGCCCATGTGAAGTGTGTTGTCGGTGAAAACACAGAAAGACAGTGAGAATCAATTTCTGGTAATAAAATTTTAAAAAATGGAAAAACAAATTGATTATTATATACACAGCTGAAGGGCTGGGTTTGTGGCTCAGAGGTGGAGCACTTGCCTAGCCTGTGTGAGGCACTGTGTTCGATTCCCAGCACCACATAAAAATAAATAAACAAGAAGAGGCTATAAAACTATTTATAAAAAATATGCAACTGAAAATAATGTCAATATATAGAAATAGATCAGGGATGAAGATGAGAAATATGCCTGAGTTAATAGTTTTGAGAATCAAAACTAAATAGTCTTAGTCACCAATTAACACTTTGTTTTTATTTCAAGATTTATAATGTTGCAATTAGTGATGTTTTGAAGAAATGCTCAGTATATTCCTCTGCCCCATTAAGTTTAAACTTGATCATATAAATTGTTTCAGGTGGGGGTGGGCAGAAACTTTGAGAGCTGAGGCTTATGCCTGCTGGTTTGGTTTATGTTGTTCATGAGATTTACCAGAAAGGGTCGGGGGACGCCCGGAAGCAGCTTAAGCAAGAAGAGTGTGGAGACATAGAGAGCAAACATAAACTTAAGCCAGTGACTAAGAGACAAGCCATGGATGATGTGCTGCGTGACAAAACTGTTCTGGTTGAAATGCAGACCTGTGAGCAAGAAAAATATACGCTTATTACAGGCTACTGAGCTTTTGGATAATTGATAATCAAGCACTATTCTAGCTAGAGTTGGCTAATGCATCAAATACTTTTGATTTTGTGGGACAAAACAATGAAAGCCATCAGCTTAATTAAAACTTGCTTCACGACCAACCACAGAGGACTCACCTGGGTAACTGTGAGGTATGTATGCACTTTCTTTGACAGTTTCTAAGAATAACACCACAAAAGTTAAGTAGCCAACATTGAGTTCCTCTTAACTTCCATACTTCACCACTTGTAAAGAAGTTCTGTTATTTCAACAATTAACCTCAGGTAACCTTGTACTAACCTTTCCAGGAAAAACTCATTATTCAATGTTCAAAAGAAGCATGGATCTCAGAAAAGCATCAGAGAGAAGAAAACATCACTTAGAGCTTAGCTTTTTACAAGATACCAGTTCATACTAGTGGTTCAAAATTTGCAGCCTATTTAATGAAAACCAACTAGAAAAATGTTAGCTGTCATATCTTGCTTAAAAGGTTATGCTACTCTGCTTTCCCTCTCAGCATTGAAATGGTTCCCCCTTTTGCACAGTTGTAGTTTTGCAAGGGTAACAGTTCTTATCTTCTGTCCTCCTCCTTTAGTTCTCTGCTTTTCCTTCATTTTCATTTTGTATATTTACAAACTTGTAGTATTAAGTAGTCCTTTATATTCTTAATTCAAGGCATCACACAGATGAAATGATTGTGAACATTCTATAGGGAAACAAGATGTTTTTAATTCTATTACTAATATGTCACAGCCTGAAATGTAAAACTCTATGATAAGTGGGTATTTTGAATCCAAACACTCCCACGTCTTTTATTCAGGGTTTTCTGAGGGTTTCTCTTTTTTAGAAAGATCCTAGTGATTTTTTTTTTTTGGTCTCCATGTTAATGAGTTTGCTGCAGATATTACAATGATAATTCCAGTCCCCCAATTCTTGCTTTGTAACATATTGTTTCTTTTTTTTTGTTTGTTTTTAATTAGTGTCTTGTGGATATACATGTTAGTCAGATTCACTGTGGTATAATTCATATACGTACATGGAAAAGTTAGATCAGAGTCATTCCACTGTTCTTTCCTTATCCTGTCTCTCCTCCCTCCCCTCGAATCTCCTTCATTTAGTCTCTTTTTCTTCAATTTTGATGGAATTCTCTCTTTTTCCTTTTGCTCTGTTTCTACCCCCTCGTTTTGGACTAACTTTTGCATGTCAGAGAAAATATTTGACCTTTGACTTTTTGGATTGACTTATTTCACTTAGCATGATAGTCTCCAGGTCCATATTGTCATTTTGATCTTATCATTTCTCTACTAAACAATTACCCTCAACACTATTCACAGCTAAAGCTGCTGGGCTTCAAAAACTTATGGACTCAAAAATGTCTAATGAGAACTAATGCCACAATATACATGACAAAACTTTTTCCTTTCCTGAATATTTTCTTCTTTAAAAATTTCAAAGGACTTGAGTATTTTGAGCTATTTGAAAGGTCACAGAAACGTCCTTATCTATTATATTCTTTCTTGCATAATACTTATTTCATATTCTTTTTCTTGTGAATTGAACTATGTACTCCCTCAAAAAAATGATGTTGAAGTTCTTGTGAATATGTCTTTATTTGGAAGTAAGGTCTTTGCAGATAATCAAGCTAATATAAGGCATATTAGGATGGAATCAAATCCAATAGGGCTGATGTCCTCATTAAAAGGGATATTTGTACACAAGATGTACATGTGCAGATAAATTTCTATGTGAAGACAAAGGAAGATGTCATCTAAAGGCCAAGGAATACCAGAGACTACTGAAGCTGGGGGAGAGGTGTGCAACAGATTGTCCTGCACAACTGTCAGAAGGAAGCAACCCCACATTTATCCTGATTTCAGATTTCTAGCCTCCAGAATTGTGAAACAATGAATTTCTGTTGGTTAAGCTGTTGAGTTTTATTGCTCTGTTATGGCAACCACAGGATGCTAGTACACCTGGAATGCATGCTTTGGGTGTGCTATTTCATTTTATTAGTTTCTTACATCTTTCAAGTGGGGCATGACAGTATTTTTTAAAGATAATTGATTTTAAATTTAGCTTCTTTCTGTTGAAAGAAAAAAATACAATGTTTTTAATTAAAGGATCATCTTTCCATTCACTTTTGTTTTGCTTTGGGCTTACTTGTTTGTTTTAATGATGTATTCTTCCTGATTATGATCTATGGGTCTCCTAGAGAGATAGTTTTTGAATGCTGAGTGTGAAAAGGTACCTAATTCTTTTAAAACAATTTCTATCCTCCCAAGCAGGATAATTCCATGGAGAAATTCCTCATCTACCTTTCCAGAATTCCAAGAATCTAGATATACTTTATTGTTTCATGTGTTTCTTAAGTTTAACATCTCATTCTCCCCAAACTCCCACCTATAGTCTGGCTTTTTCATATAGCACCTGATTTTCCACTTCAATTATTTTTTTTAGTCAATAAAATACTTAAATTTCATATTGACATTCTAAATAACATATTTTTAAATAAAATATGTCTCAAACTTACATAATAAACTAATGAAATTGTGCCAAAATGTGGAAGACACTATAGAGAATGTAATTCCATATACTTTCCTGTCTTCCATGTTTCCTATGGAAGGATTACCAATTTTATTTTTATTTTGTTAGCATCTTATCTATCTTTAAATATGTTAAATATCTTTTGAGCTTAATCCAGAAAGAAAGTAGCTTTAACTCAGCTAGTTTTAAATAGTTAGATATTATCGAATTATCTTCTTTCTTATTTTGTAGATTTCTAATTAACACTGCTATCATTTTCTGAGCAGACCTGTTTTCTTCTCTAGCCAAATCAACATGATTTTTCTGCTTTTCTCTCATTCCCAACACAGTTCTTGTTCTGACTAAAATGATGAAAAAGTACTATATAAACTCATTCAGTCTTCATGATGTCTCTGTGCAATCTAAATTCCAACCAACAAACTGCTACGAGAATAGCATTTTAAAATTACCACTTAACCCTTGGGTTTATAAAAATTACAATTATTTTTTTTCTCTCTCTCAGCTTACTGGTAGGATAAAATCTCATAGAGTAAAATCTCTGTTCCACATTAGCTGTTCATTGAACAAATCTACCTCATGAGATGCTGATTTACCCACAAACTGGCTTTGTGAAATTCACAGTTGTAATCTGGGGGAATGTCAGAGGTAGTTATAAAATGTGGGGTGGGAAGATGACTACAGGAGATTCTGGATATGCCACAGGAGTTTAGAGGTTGCCCTTTCAATATCTCTTTCCTTGGCCTTGAATGCTATTGGAACAAGATACAGAGGAAAACAATGTGGATCAGGCCAAGCCCCATGCTGCTGCCAATCAATTTCTTAACCTTTCTGTGTTCCTAAAGTCTTGTACCAGCAGTACTCTTTGCTGATTTTATTTGTTTGTTTGTTTGTTTTCAATTTAAAGTCTCCTTTTTCATATCTGGGTAAGAAAAGTAAAAATGGAGACAAATATTTATTTTATTAACCAATGTCACCGATTCTGCTTAGATTTTTCTATTTTGAAGTGAACTGGAATTAAAATGTTTTCTCTAGTAATATAGCAACAGAATTGTTGCCATATCAAGATCCTCAGGCTGTTCTTCTTGTGTGTATGTGTGTGTGTGTGTGTGTGTGTGTGTGTGTGTGTGTGTATATATATACACACACACACACACACACACACACACACATATATATTTCAATTCATCCAAAATAAAGCCCCGAGGTATAAATGTATAAATGGCTGAGATAAAATATGATGTCTTGATTTTCAAAATTTTATTTTTTTCTCTGTCCAGAGTAAAATAAAACATGATTTGGACTTTGCATACCTTTAATCCCCTTTTCTTTTGTTCTCCTTCCCCAACCAATTTCAGAATTTTTCTGGATTAACAGAGTTATGCTTTATCCAATAGGAAGACTTCCTTTCATTCACTGGATCCCTATATTATGAACTCCACAAACTAAAGGTTAATTTATACTTACTGCAATAAACAAAAAGATTGATTCTATGAACACCCCCAGTGATAAAGTAAATAGCAAGAGAGGCATATTCACCCTTGTTTAGGGACTCAAATTTTCTTAGGCCAACTAGTCCTAGACCCAGGGGCCTAGTGTACTTAGCTCAGAGCTTGGTGATAGTGAGGCTTACTACTAATGTGGGGAAATGACAGCAGAGAGGAAATGACTAGGAGAAAGTTATTATATATTGTGTATACACTGATTGTTCATTTTATTTGAATCAGTAATTTTGGAATCAGGAAAGTTGAAGATCAGTGATGAATATTAACATGTCTTTAATTCAGCACACTTAACCACATTTCTTCCTGTCAGTTAACATGACTAATCCTTGTCTCAGCCTCTGAAGACAGTATCCCAGGTGATGAAGAAAGAGCAGCTGAAAGTATGGGTTAGTAATATCAGCTCTTCCTTATGAGAAGAGAGACAAAAAAGTAACCATCTGAACATTTTTGAGACTTCAAAATACTTACATATCACTGTAAATGATATTATTGAACTTATTAATGAAATTCGTCATGTATCAGAACATACAAAACAGAGACCTATCTGATCATATATGAACAAAAGTCAAAGAAAAATCAATTCTTTTAACAAAAATATGCCTTTATCCATGATAACAATATGTTATAAAAGTAATTTCTGGGCTATAATAGAAAAGTCACTGACATTTGGAATCAAATAATTGTGGCTGTATTTTATACAGTTGTAGCATCCAACTGTTACCTTGGACAAATGGCTGAATCTTAGTTTCTTAATTGATTAAAAAAATAGAATAATATAATCATCTAATTCATGAGATCATCATGAGGACCACAAAAATAACTTACATAAATGATCTATTACAATACATTGTATATCTTTGGTTTTCTATGTATATTATTTACTTTTATAAAAATGTCATATAAAAATTCAGAGTCTAAATTCAGAGTAGGAATGGTTGAAAATGTGACTGTGATATATAAGTATACTTTGTAGATATATCAATCCTCTATTGTCATTTATATATCCTTTAGTAGTTTACTTATGTATTCTAGACATAGACATATGTTTTCAGTGCCCTTGGATTTGTAACTAGGAGTTAAATTCCTGCTAACTCTGTGTTTAACATTTTAAAGAACATCCAAACTATTTTTCAGATTTTACAATCCCATTAGCAGTGGATGAGGGTTCCAGTTTTCCCACATTCCTACTAATTCTTATTCTATACTTTTCATTTTAGCCATTCTAGTAGGTGTGAAAAAAATCTCAATGTGGTTTTGATATCTACTTCCTTAATGACTAATGATATTGAAAGTGATTTCATGCATTTTTTGTATGTTATGCATCTTCTTTGGAGAAGTTAGCTGTGTCTATTTTTCTTTCATTGCTTGTCTCAGTTTTAGAGAAGTTTTTTTTTTTTTTTTTAAGTGGATATTATGAAGCATTTGGTTATAGCCTTCAGAACAGCAGGGAAGACCTAATGAGATTATGCAATAATAATAAGATCAATTCCAGCTCTTTATTATTTGAATATGTTTTCCATATTAAGAAGTATGGTGGTACAAATTCATTACTTGGCTTCTGAGAGCTAATATTCAGGCCCTATGGCTCTGTTCTTTTAGAGAGCAGGCAATTAGCTCAAGATATGTAGCTTGCCCAAGATCACCCAGCAAGTTATTGGCATAGGAGGAATGTGAACACATGGCTTCTGAGAGCTAATATTCAGGCCCTATGGCTCTGTTCTTTTAGAGAGCAGGCAATTAGCTCAAGATATGTAGCTTGCCCAAGATCACCCAGCAAGTTATTGGCATAGGAGGAATGTGAACACATGGGCTCCGAGTTTCCCATCTGTTGCCTGGTTCAGTTGGCTGCTTTGCTTAGAGTGGGTGTACATATGTATATTTATGCTGCATTTCAGGAATGAGCAAAGGAAAGTGGGATGGTTTGTGTATTGTTTCAAATAGACACAGGGTAGTAGAAATAACTCATTTTTGCTTTATGCACTAGAAAATGTAGTGAAGATGGTGAAGGCCATTGTGACATTCTGCTAAAGAAATAAATGACGTTGTAAATCATTACATCTTTTCAAGCATTTGGATATGTAATTCTTTATTTAAATATAGCTAAATAAAGTAACAAAAGGAAATTTTATGTCCATAATTTCAATTTTTAAGGAAATTAGCAACATGCAGATATTTGAAAGTAAGCAATGAACTTATACCTCCTTTTCTTTTACAAATTCCCTCCAATACTAGAAATAAGCAAACAAATAAGAGGGAGGGTCTTGCCACACATCCATGTAGAATATTCTTCTATCACTCCAGGTAATACTTCTCTTTCTATAGAAACATGAGGATAACATTGAGAATAACCACAATCTACATATGTAGGTAAACATTATCTAAACCAGAGCAACCTAAAGAAATGCATCACAAATGGTACTCCTCTTATATTTTCAAGAGAGAGAATTATATTCCACCTCTTTTCTTTAGAGTAAAAATATGCTTCATGACAGAATCACTAAGATAGAACATAAGGCCAATTCATATAAAATGATAGATGTTCACAAACACTATCTAAAATTTTCCTCCTATCTTCAAATATTCCAAAGTGAAAAATTTTAAAGTAAGATACTTCATTTTTCTATTTAGCTCACCACTGCAAGTTAACTGTTTTAATTATTTTACTGGATGTGCTTTATTTTAGAAGTAAATTTAAAAGGCTAGTACTATACTAAAAGTCAAATTGAACTCTGTTGGGAATTTCCTAGTTAATATTCATTTAGTAATGGTCTCTAGTAGACAGATGTAAAAATCATAACTTCTAAATAGAGAGTTGCAGTTTAATACATGAAAATTAGAAATTATGAATATATTATATATAATGAGTGTGTGTGTGTATGTGTGTGTGTGTGTGTGTGTGTGTGTACGTACAAGGGTTTGAACTCAGGAGCACTCAACCACTGAGCCACACCCTAGATCTATTTTGTCTTTTATTTAGAGACAAGGTCTCACTGAGTTGCTTAGTACCTTGCTTTTGCTGAGGCTGGCTTTGAACTCACAATCCTCTAACCTCAGCCTCCTGAGCCACTGGAATTACAGGTGTGTGCCACTATGCCTGGCTATATAATGAATTTTATTTATAACCTTTTGTATCATATTTCACTTTTGATAAATACTAAAACTCTATCCTTCCACATAGAAGAACTGATAGTCAATAGGATACTAAATTTTTAAATTATTGTTAGTTATGTAGCCATCATGTGGATCAATTTTATTTTTGAATAAAAGCAAGATAGAAATTATCATTATATTTAGCCCTCTTAATTTTTTGATGAACAAATTTTGTGCGAATAATCAATAAAAAAAGAAATTAATTAATTTTTTTATACAACTTGTAAAATATAGTATACAAGCCAGACATAAAGAAGCAGGAAAAATTCAACATACAGAAACAACTTTAAATTAACATTTGCTATTAGATGCTAAATAATATTTCTTTATATAAAGAGCTATAATCCTTTCAACTAAGAATATATTCACATTTATTGGTGTTGTTCACCTGGGCCTCTGTCTTCTTTGGGCCAATCTTGTCACTGATATTTACTTTATAAAGAATGCCAACAACTTAATGTATTTTTAAATAATCTTTACATTATATAGCTTCTGTTTTTACTAGGTAACTATCAATATAATGGATCCTAAGGCGATTAACATACTTTAAATTAATCTGGTATGAATTTCAAAAACATGCCAAAGGGTAGAAAATGAACACTTATTTTTGTAGGGTTATAGCATTATACACAAAAGAGGAATTTGGCAACAATGATAAGTGACTTAGCATATGACACTTTGAGGCCACACATCTTCAAGGGAGAGTAGGATTCTACTTTGTTTTGTGCTGGGATGGGGGCTACTGAGCCTTAGACAAGTGACTTCTAAGCCTCAGGCTGCTAAAATTCAAGGACACTGAAGATAAATGTGTTTGGCAAGGATGCTGGATCAAAGAGCACAGTGGAACTTATGGTAGCCTATATTTATCTTCCCTACTGTCTTCTGTTCTTCCTGAGAATGAAGTCCTTTTTCTCTTTTCATTTTCCGGCCAAGAGAGTTAATGGAACATAGAACATCAATAACTCAACTTATCTGTGATATAGATGCAAAACGTCTGTCCTAACCCTGTGATCTAGAAGTTAAAGTATTGTAAAATAGCAATTGAGAAAATAGGTGTGTTAATTAGCTTAATTTAATCTTTCACAATCCACAGTTACCAAAATATCACATTGTACCACATAAATGTATACAATTATTATTTGTCAACTTGAAAATGTTCAAAGAGAGATCCCATTCCCAACTATGTAATACAGGGAAAGTCTCTGAGTATGTATATGTGGTTTTTTTGTGTATTATACACACACACACACACACACACACACACACACACATACACACACGCACACATTCCATCTTGTCATGATTTTATACAGTTCTGATCACATATATACTACCACTCGGCCCTTTCTATCAGCTGTCATCTTTTACATTAATTATTTTAGATATAACATATATAGTATCCAATTCTGTAACTTTACATATAATCTACCAGTGATAGGCTTCTTTCTATATAATGTACCAGATGTTAATGTTTACATTTTGATTTCCTTGTTGTTTATGCATAAGCTGCATTCACACCATTTAAATTCAAGGATTATAAATAAATAAGTTAAAATGTAGAAGGTCTTTTGGCCTCTCTTCGTGCAAAAATATGTTACTTGGGCCTGAAACAATTTTTTTTAACCAAAAGATAAAATGTCTTCATATACTTTCTTGAACTTGTCATGTTGCTTGAAAATAGTTTTACTATTTCAGACTCAAGATGTTTTTTACTTATTGTGTTCAAGCTTGTGCATCTTAGGGCAGCTGGTTAACTCCACTACTACACCTGTTTCCAGCAGAGAGGTGATAGGGTCCTTTTACTACAAAACAAGAGAAGTTTATGCATACCCATTGCTTTGCAACAGTTGTCCAGAGGGACTCACTGGCCATAGTGAATTGATATACTAAGCAGATCTCGCTTTGTCTCCTTTATATGAATGAACCTATGTTCCATCCACTGCTTGACTATGTAGTATTCCTATTGCAAGATGCAGAGGGCAAAAGTCCTGGGATGTCTACTGCTGTTTATATACAGCAGGTGACACTTGCTCAAAAAAAAAATTGTATTTTCTCCCATTCAAACAGTATTATATAATACACATAAAATATAAAAAAAACTAGCAATTATAAAATGGTTGGTATTAAGTTTGTGACTTACAATTATGTACACTCCCTACATAAAAACTCATGGAACCAAAATATTTTACTTAAAACATACCAGCTCATTTTTTACCTTCCTCTAATTATAGTATTTCAATGTCCCTTAGAATAAAACTGCTAGGAGTTTTAATGATGAACAATTCTATTAATTCTAGAAAATATAAGAATAAGACCACTATCACTATATGTGCTATTTCAAAATTATTTTCTATAATTATCTTTATAGTATAATTATTTCAGTGAACTTTATAAATTTGTTATTTTTATACTTCTAAATTCAACAAAAAATTGCTAATAAAGCTACTACAACAGAATTTGTTATTGGCTCAACATGTCACATGATCTCTCTCAATTTGTATTTGAAATTGTCCTTATACCATGAAAAATCTTATAATTTTTTGGCTGAGATTTCTAAATCCCTCTCCTTTATTATTCGAGGAAAATAAATGAAAAAATATTTTTATCTTTGATCTCATAACTTTTCTAGGAATCTTTAAAAATTTTTTAAAGAAAGATGGAAAAGCAATATTGGGTTTCAAGAGTTTTATAGTACAAGAAATTTAAAGATTTTTAAATTGATATTTATAATATTATTTATGCTTTAAATTTGGAAAATAACAATAGATGCATTTCTTTACCTCTGAAAATCCACTCTCCATTGAACATTTTAATTCACTGGTTTATTTTTATTAAAAATTTATCCAATTGGAATCACATAGTATGTAGCATCATCAAATTGGCTTTTGTTAAAACTAGTAGTATGCATTGCAGTTTTCTCCATATCTTTTCATGGTTCTATAATTCATTTTTTAGCACTGAATAATAACATTATATTGTCTGGTTATATCATAGTTTATTTATCCATTCACCTACTAAAGAACATTTTTAGTTGCTTCCAAGTGTTTACAGCTATGCATAAAGCTGGTATAAACATCCATACTGTATGTTTTTGTGCTGACATAAGTTTTCAATTTCTTTGGGGAAATACCATGATTGCTGGATTATATAGTAAAAGTGTGTTTTTGTTTTGTAAGAAACTGTCAAACTGTTTTCCAAAGTGTCTGCTGCATCCCTACCCCCACCCTCAGTAATGGATAAGAGTTCTGTTGTCCCACCAGGATTTGGAGTTGTCAGTGCTTTAGATTTTGGTAATTCTTCTAGGTGTGTATTGAAACCTCCTGGTGTTTTAATTTGCAATTCCCTAATGAGATGGGATTCTGAGCACTTTTTTCATATGCTTATTTTTCATCTGTGCTCATCTTTATCAGCAAGATATTCAATTGGCTTATTTGCCTATTGGTATTGAGTTAAGTTTGTTTTAATCAGGTTTGTCATTGTGTTATTGTTGAGTTTGAAGTATTATTTGCACAGTTTGGGTGACAGTCCTTTATCAAATGTCTTTACAAAACTTTCTACAGTTTTGCACTTTGTCTTATTCTCTTGTTATCATTTTTGCTAATCAAAAGTTTTTAACTTTAATGCAGTCCAGCTTATTAATCAATTCATGGATCATGCCTTTGGTATGATATCTAAAAGACAATTTTTTGTTGTCAATAAAACTAGTAAATCTAAATTCTATGAATTATAGGATTTAACCCACTGGAACATATTATATAAAGTTATAGATTATAAAATATAATTATTTCATTATTTTTAGTTACTGCTTTTTTTTTCCCCACAAGAATTATTTCAAATTTTACATATGAAATGCAAACCATAGGATGTTCTAGCTCATGAAGAAAGCAACTGGGGATCTGGAGAATTCTTCAACATATCTATGTTTTATGAGTGCTTTGAGATTTTTCTAAGCTCCTCAAATTATTAAAAAATTGGTACTAAAAAACTATGATTACAGTGAGTCTGATTAGAAAAGTGACAGTAATAAAATAAAATAATCTTGTGTTTGTGTATGTGCAAACCTTATTTTTAATATGTGGACTATACTAAAATACCTATTTTTTCATGGAAATTTTAGCAGATATCTAGAATAAAATTTTGAAAAAGTAAATCTATTTTATAATTTTCACAATAGCATAAAGTTAAGTATACCTGTCATAATTCTAAAATGGAAAGTAAATATAAACATATATGTGTTTATAAAATTATTAGACATTATCAAAGTATGTAGTTCCTGTAATGAAATGACAAATATCTTTGTGTACACATGGATAATTCATATTTGATAAAACATAGTATTTTTATTGGGACATGGGGACATTATCAGTTTCCTCATAGATTACCAATGGCAGTTTAACTCAGGTTAAATATTTTGAGGGTTAGATTGCAATGTTGAATACGATATTGCTTCATGTAGGTTAGATTTCCAAATGCAAAAAGTGAAGCTAAAATTAATAACATTAAAAAAAAGATTTTTTTTGTGACTACAAAGTAGGGAAAAATCTTAAAAAACAGAAGGTTTCAGTATAAACCATATGTAGAAATTGTTACTTTGGTTATTTAAACGTGAAATAGTTTTAATTATTAAATCTTATCATAGGCAAAGTTTACTGTATGTGGAAGAATGAGAATTATATATGCAATATATAATCTGTTAAATATTATTGATAAAAACAACAAAAATATCATATAGGAGCTAGTGTCCTGACAGAGAATAAACAAAAACACACCAGGGATAAAAAATATGTTACTCTTTCTTGTTAAATAAACCTAATAAATCTACATGCTATGGAGTATAAGATTTGGCTCTCTGCAACACAGTGCAAAATTATGGGATTACTAAAAAAGATTATTTTGTTATTTTCTATGGAAATCTTTATGCTTAGAAAATCTGTGAAGGATTGCCTGGATTGTAAATGGAATTAATTTAATTCATCAAGCAAAGAAAATATTTATAAATATAGTCTTAAAACTTTAATAATAGCTTACACTAATATAACAATTGTATACTGGATACTGTTTTTAGCATTGTGCACATATTAATTCATTTCATACTCATAGAATATATGAAGTAGATATTGTCATCCCCATTGTATAGTTGAATAGAATGAGGCACAGAGAGTTAAATAATGTAAATGTATTATTTTTTTAATGTCTTTCCAAGAAATTAGTGGGACCAGTAATTCTCCCCAAACTATCTTGGTCTGGAATCTGTGCTCTTTAGTAGTTTGTTATTTTGTCTTTAAAGAAATATCTATAGAGCTAATATGTGCAAAACCAGCCATAGGAGTAAACTTGAAAATGTATATTAATGCAAAAATAACATAACTTCTGCAAGTAATAGATTGGCCAAAATTTAAAGGTAGCATATTTTGAAATCTAAGAATATGCATATTTTTGAAAAATCAACTTTGTCAGTTTGAATGTAAAGAAATATGTGCAAATATTCTTGAGATATTCTTGTCTAGTAAAAACCTACACAAATATTCCATGTCCAATAGTCAGTCTCACAGCAATGTATATACCCACAAAGAAGTCCCGAAATCTGCAAGAAGGTATTAATAAAAACATTGGTCACAGGGTTAAGACTCTTAATAACAAAGAGGAGTTGGCAATTTAAAATCTCATCAGTTGAGGGATAGATTTAAAAATGTGATATTTATATATGTATATTGAAGAGTTTAGACCATTTACACTCAATGTTATTTTTTAGGTGATTTTTATTTCCTGTCATTTTGGTTTATTTCTTGTGTTCAACAACTAGAAATATTTAGTTATCTTATTTATAATGTTTGATTTATTTCTAGTGTTCAACTTGAATTTTTTTTAACTTTGGTTGATTATTCTAGTGTAGTTATTCCCTCTGCTGGTTTTCATTTTTATTTTTCATTTCTTCTTTATGTAATATATTATTGAGTATGTTTTGTAGTGTAGGCTTTTTAGTTGTGAATGCTTTAAGCTTTTGCTCATTGTGGAAAGTTTACTTTATCTTCATTTCTGAAGCTTGATTTTGCTAGGTATAGTATTCTTGGTTGGCATCCATTTTCTTTCACAGCTTAGGTTATATTATTCTAAGCCCTTCTCACTTTAGAGTCTGAGTTGAGAAATCACTTGAGATCTTGATTGGTTTACTTCTAAAAGTGACTAGTCAGTTTTCTCTAACAGTTTTTAAAATGCTATCATTGTGTGTGTGTGTGTGTGTGTGTGTGTGTGTGTGTGTGTGTGTTAGGTATTTTTATAGTAATATCTTGGAGTGGATGGATCTGTTGTGATTTTGTATATTTCATATACATGGAAACATATAACAAATGACATGCACCTAATATGTTGTATTTATCATAGGAAAATGGATATATCTTTAAAAATCTAATGTTAAGTGGAAAAGCATGAACAATGGGATATATAGGAAACACTGCTTTTGAAAATAAAAACATACTAAAATTAATATAATTTTTTTGGTGCTGGGGATTAAACCCAGGGTTTTGTGCATCTACCAACTGAGCTAATTAATATAATTTTAAAAGGACTATTAATATATAAATCAGTATATTTTAGATGCAGTAGTTGACTAGATAAGGAACCATGTATTTTATGAGAGAGTGAAAGAATAGTAGATGGCTTAGTCTCAATATGACAAAAATGAAATAAAAATCAAAGAAGTTGAAAAGGCAAGAAATTGTAACTTAAAAACATATTTTTTGGTTTTCTTAGGGATATTTTATTTATATTTAGTTAACTAAATATAAAATCATATGTATACTTCATATATAAATTTTCCTTAAGTCCATTTTCTACTATGAATTGAAAGTTTTGGCATTTTAAAATAAGCTTTTATAATCATATTAAAGTCAATAGAATACATCCTTGCAAAAACCTCTTATATGTATATTTTTCAGCTTCATTCTTTAACATGCCTCAACTTACTGTTTTTCAGCCTCAGGCTCTTAAAGCTCTGGTTTTCCTTTAATAAGCCTACTTAATGAAGCATTCATTTATTTTCATATGTCTAGTATTTTTTATTCAATTAATAATCAAGAAAGATATCTTAAAGAAGATAAAGTTAAAATAAGATTTTAAGTAAAATAGAACAATATGTCATTTCTAAAACATTGATATCTTAAAATAGAACATTATTAAAATGATATGTTGAAATATTAATATTCTTATTCCAAACAATTTTATAACTTATTTTTCATTTTAATGTCAACTGAATGTAAACAGAATGACAATGTTTAGTCCCCAACATTGCCTCTTGAGAGTTTTCTTTGATTTCTGATATGATATAAATGCAGGATAACTCCTTCAGTACGATTTAGTGCCCTTGAGGAAGGGTGAACAGCACAGCTCAAACAGGGAAGATGAATTCCCTATAGCAACCCAGACGATCACATTTTTAAAAGATGGAAATATTTTTCCACACAATTAGCACAAAATCACATTGTTAAGCATTTGCCTTCAGGTCATTAACTAATATGTTCACTAACAACTTTCAGAAAAATGAATTGGAAGAAAAAAATATTTTCTGCCTGAGTCAGAACTGTGACTGATTTGGAATTAAACCATCCGTATTGGTATTCTGTCAATAGCCTTATACTTTCACTATTTCTGTTGTAAGCCAGGAAAAAACACATCTTCTAACACATCTATTTATTTAATAATAAATACTTTTTAAACAAAATTTACTTAACTCCTTTATATTTGATTCTGTTTTTCTTGAAAATTAAGAAATATATTATTTATAAAACAAATTAGAACAATATGTCTGCTTTCTTCATAAAATTGTTAATGTTGTGTTATTTTTATTGTGCAGGGAACAATGATATTAAATATTTAATATTGTGACAAAGACTTAAATATGAAGAAAGTAATACAATGTTCATAAATAAAATAATCTATCATTCAAGATAACCTGCGAAAAATATGAAATTTGAAAAGAAAAACCCTAAAACTTTAGATATGGTGTTAGATGTTAGTATGAGAATTTTACACCCTGATAGGATAGGTTAAAACGTTTCTACAATCAGGTCCTAAAGAGCTTATTGACAGTCTTTAAATTAACATGACCTATGAAAACAAGTAGGGCATGAAGCAATTTGGAAAACATCATCACGGGACATTATTCCATGTTGCAGAATAATAGCAGACCAATTCTTATTAATGTCAATTGGCAGGATATGAGATTTTTCATATACCAAAACTGGAATATAATGATCTTGTAAGCACAAAGGGTTTTGTGAGAATTAAAAAGACTGACTGACATTTACTAACAATAATAAAGTTCTCCTTTAAAAAAGACTCCTCACAGGACTACCTATAAGAGATCCTATTCTCTATCCAGGAGCAGGCATGAAGCTTGAACATTCCCTTTGCCTTCTCCTTGATATATTCACACAGACTGCTGATACTACCATTACAGATCTGACAAGGCAGGAATAGCAGGAACAAGTAGCACATTCTCATTTCCCAGAAGTAAGGTAGAAAAATCTCCTGCCAACTGAGGATCTCCTCCTATGATAATACCATCAACCATTTTGATAATGCCAAGGCAGAAGCTCCACAAGTTTCAACCCTCAGGACCAGTCAGAAAAGAAAAGTCAGTACCTCTTCTTTCTACAGAAAGAAGTGTTGACTGGAGGAGCTAAGTTGGGCTTAGAGACTCTCAGTAGTACATACAGTGTCCCAGGTACACCAAGCTCAAGACTCATGGCCGGTCAGGAATGGAAATCTGTTTATTTCCCTTTTGTAGTTCATGTCCATCATATTCTTTCTATGATGGTCTTTGTTTTCTTCATACTATCATTAGGAGGCTCTTGGGGGAATAAATGTTAATTCATTATTTGTTAAGTAAATTGCGTATCTTCGTGTATTGGTTCAATTTACTAATGGCAAATTTTGTTATTGACAGTATTTCCTCCTTCTGTTTTTTTAATTTTAAGTAAAAAATATGTGATTTTTTTCTGTATAAAGGTTTCCTTTATCATTTACAATGACATACATTATATTTGTTATATTATGATTTTATAATACATGTCAAAATAAGATATACATCTCTCATTATAGCCATATGGGTCAAATTGTATCTATTAAAATATCATATGCTGCAGTCCTGACTACCAGTACTTCAAAATATTACTATACTTGGAGAAAGAATCTTTAAAGAGGTAACAAAAGTAAAATGAGGTCATACCTGTGGGACCCAATCCAATCTGACTGGTGTCCTTTTAGTTGGATGTTAATACATCCCATAAAGGAAGACTATATGAACACACAGAAGATGGCCATCTAGAAGCTAGGCAGGGCCGCCTCAGGAGAAAGTACTCCTGCTGACATCTTGATGTTGAATTTCTACCTTCAGACCTATGAGGAAACAAATGTCTGTTCTTTATGCCACCTAGTCTGTGATATTTTGTTGTGACCACCCTAGAAAACTAATATCTCTCTCTCTCTCTGTGTATACACACATATGTATGTATACATATATATATATAATCTTTATATATTTTTAATATCTTTATTTTGTTTATTTTTATATGGTGCTAAGGATTGAACTGAGTGTCTCACATATGCAAGTCAAGTGCTCTGCCACTGAGCCACCACCCAGCCTGAAAATTAAATTATTTGGGTATAGATATGCATATATAGATATTAAACATACCTTTTCAAAATGTATTGTTTTGGCAGTAGTATTAGTAAGAGGTAGAGAATGTCCATAATTTCATTTTGTTTCATATCCTTTTGTACCATTAGGAAACTAATTTATCTTTTGTTCAATGTATTGAATAACACATGTGTACTTATACATTCCCATTTGTATCTGTATCTAATTGTGAACTTTATTTTGTTTGGTATAGGAGATTATATGGTAGTATCCTTGGAAATCAAATTTTTGGAATGTTATCAGTGGAGTTGTAGGCAGAGAAATTGTGGTTGTGTTACTATCTGAAATCTGTAGGATTTCATTAATTTCAATGTATACTCAATAGTATAATGCCTATATTGGTCAGACTGACTGAGAAACCATGGACCCCCTGACTGGGTGCTATTGTATAATAAAGTGGCAGGATACAAAGCTATTCAAAAAAGGATATGGTGTCAGTGGACTACAACAACTGACTGCTTCTTCTAGAAAAAGAAATAAAGCTATTTTAAAATATCTCAATTTCCTAAAATTATGATTACTTCTTTTGTCTTATTTCTTTCAAATGAGCTTGAAGATCATCTTTCAGTTTATAAGAATTTTTCCTTAATTGAGAAAATGAGAAATATGACTTAATGTATTTTTCACCTTGATATAATTTAAAGTCTTTGTGTTTCTTGTCATATGCAAGCAATTAGCAATACATATCATCTTGTCTTTAGTCTGAAATAATTAATGTTATTCTGAGATACCATCATTTAGTAATGGAATGATTATGTTTACATGATTCTGCTCATGTAAAATTAACAGCTTATTAATAACATTTTAAAACTATTGTCACTGAAGTTTGTAGTCAATCATTTTGCTAATCATTTAATAAAATGTACTTATAGAGGTGATTAATTTCTGTTTATAAGTACATGTATTTTCTTAATGCTACAAATGATAAAAATAGAATACAACACTTCACTGTTTAACTGAAATTATAGTGATGTCTTATATTCCTCTTCAGTTGAAACTCATCTCTTTAGTGATATTTTTGGAAGTAATTTGAATATAAAATTATGTGAATCATGAATATAATTATTATTTTATTTAAAACAAAAACTACAAACTTTTTTCTTTATTCATCCATTAAGTACACTTCTGGTTTTTCACTAAAAATTTAATTTAGTTCATCACAAATTCCTTCAGTATAAAATCTATAATTTCAACATATCTAACAATTAGACAAATACAAATTAAAACTATACTGAGAGTCCATCTCACAGTAGTCAGAATGGCAGTTATTCATAAAGGTAGCTTCATACATTTCTGGTGGGATAGCAAATTGATGCAACCACTCTGGAAAGCAGAATGGAGATTCCTCAGAAAACTTGGAATGGAACCACCATTTGATGACCCAGTTATCCCACTTCTTGGCATATATCCAAAGGACTTAAAATCAGCATACTATAGTGACGAAGCCACATCAATGTTTATAACAGCTCAATTCACAATAGCTAAGCTATAGAACCAACAATAAGAGCAATGTAGGTGCCCCTCAACTGATGAATGGGTAAAGAAAATGTGGAATATTAATTACTTAGCCAAGAAAAAGAATGTCTTTATGACTTTTGCTGGTAAATGGGTGGATCTGGAAACTATCATGCTAAGTGAAATGAGCCAGTCCCAAAATTACTAAAAGTTTAATGTTCTCTCTGGTATGTGGATGCTAACACACAAAGGAGGTGTGGAGGAAATTTGGAGAATAGAAGTTCAGAAGACAAGACAAGGAGGAATGAAAGGAAGGGAGAGAGGATAGGAATAGGAAAGATAGTAGAATGAATCAGATATAACATTCCTATGTTCATGTATGAATGATATACTACCAGTGAAACTCTACACCATGTACAGTCACAAGAATGCAGCCCTAATTATAATGTTATACTCCAGTATGTGTAATGTGTCAAAATACATCCTACTATCATATATATATAAAAGAACAAATTTTTAAAAATTTTTAAAAAGAAAAAGAAAATCTATAATTTCAGAAAGCTCTAATATTTTCTTGACTTCTGTTACCATATAGGGAATTCCCTTTGGGCAACCCAATGAGCCATTTTCATTACAGTTGAACTCCTTCAATTGTAGTTCCAAAACCTAAGGTACACAGTTCTGAACATAAAAAACTAGTAAGCTATTCTCAATTTCTTAATATTTTTTTCCAGTTATTTTCATTCCCTATATACTAATTCTATTTTTAAAATAAGTACAATGAATATGAGCATGTGATTTCAAATTAGAAGTGTAGGTACATTAAAATAAATATTAATAAAAGTAAAATAATAAGAGCAAAATTACTTGCTCCATTGTTGCAATTATTCATTTCTTTTTTTCTCTTTGCAATATAAATCATGGCCAACAAATCATAGTTCAACAATGTGATATTTCTTTGAAAGATACTTATTGATTCTATGAATATCTGAAATTGGCCAATATTCAAGGACTGAAAAAAAAACAGGAAAAAAATCGAGATTTTATTTTTTTAATGGACTTTGATGTCGCGACCCCTTGCCCGCAAGGAAGACGCAACTCGGGAATCTTCTCTCAGCAGTTTATTCAGGTCCTTGATACTTTTTCTTCTTTCAGCTGTTTATTCAGGCCTTTGTATTGACATGTCTTTTAGCTTCTACTGCTACTCCTACTACTACTTCTACTGCTACTCCTACTGCCACTACTACTACTGCTACTACTACTGCCACTACTACTACTCCCGTGTGCCCCAGCCTTAATAAAGCAGATAAAGCCCCAATGCACAACTGCCACGTGGACTTTTCTCATAGGGTGCCAAGTCATAGCGTGCCAACTCATTCTGATAAGGAGTTGTTTGTCACAGACTACAGGGGAAACCAGCGCCATCTTGTAATGGCGGCCACAGTACACAGAAACGGCTCACTACACTTTGATATGTGGTAGATTGTTAAAGTTTAATTAGAAAATATAAAGCTCTAAAAAAATATAAAGGTGTAATTTGCAGTGAGTAAAGTTCAAGCTGCCAACACAATGTCATGAACAGAGTTGTGAAGGGATATGTTCATTCATGTCCTTGAAGTCCTTCACTATATTGTCTCACTCTCTCCAAATAATAAAGTTATAGATCTAGTTTATGCTCTGGCAATGCAAGTAACTACAGAAATCATAAGAAAAAGATTGTTTATATGGCATGGGCCTACAATGAACTAGAGAACTTATCATCCTATGAAAAAATATTTACTTAGTACTAGCATACTGTGTCTGAAATATATCTAAGACTAATTTTCTATAAAAATTATAGTTACTGATAATTTCTTTAAAAATATACATCTTTCCCTTAATAGTTTCTATATGAGATAATATGTGCATGGGGTTTAGCATTCCTAGAGTCACATGACACACTAGTTAGAAAATTATGGTTACTAGTCAGTGACAAAATAGGTGAGGACTTAGTTCCTAGTTTGTAATGAACAGTGACTTTATAATTTAATATTTAAAAATTAACATTAAAGTAGTAAGGAATTGCTGATGATTTTTTCAAGTAAAAGGGTCAATATTCTTGGCTTAAAGTTTCAAAATAATTGAGCATAACTTTGTAGTGTTTTGTGTGAAGGACACAGTTGCAAGCATCAAGAAGTTATGTCAAATGAAAAGAAAAATGAAGTGCTGCAATTACCTTGAAAACAAAGTATAATTAAAATAGTATAGAAATATGATGAACTCTAATGCATAGTTACAAACAATTGGGTAAAACATGAAACTTACAAAGCACAAAAAGTTTTCACATTTTATCATAAATAATAATTTCAAGAAAACATTGAAAAATAATCAGAATTTGTTTTTATTCCCTGAATTTAAAGCTCAAATTTTCCCCTTCTACTTCCCTTTATTTGAGCAAAATATTTATCCATTCTAAAGCATCGATTTAACTTACTGAAAAAAATGTAAATGGTAAATGTATTTAATTACAGAATATAATTTAATGGGTTAAATAAAATATCTATAAAACTCTTATAAGTTTAACTCAAATGTTGCTAGTTTATATCCCTAACTTATTATTGGTCAAACTGAAGTTCAATTAAGATAAATTGCTTGATTTTGGTTACAGTATTTATACACATACAAGCAAAATTTGGTTTTAGATTCTGGTTGAATGCTATTACTTAAACACATACTTTTTAAACAAAAGTATGTGGTACTTTTGAAAGAATATTTTCTAATAATATAGTAAACATGAATATCAGATGTCATTAAATTATAAATGCATATATGGGATATTACATACAAAACCTTCTGCCCTTTACATCTCACAGTTGGAAAATGTAAAGAAAGGACACCAATTGGAGACATCTGCAAACCATATAACTGGCAAAAATTCATAAAGAACTTTTAATGAACAAAATAACTGAAAGATAAGGAAATGTATGCTAATGAATAATATACTTAACAAAATATGTTCAACACCACTAATCATCTGGGGAATACAAATTAAAACAATGAGATACCACTTCACACCGATTAGAATGAGTAAAATTAATAGGTTGGCTATAGCAAAGATACTCTGTCAGTTACTCTGGTGCAGGAAAGGCAAGGCATGTTGTTACAGGGAATCAAGTTTAGATTTTTTTTTTGTTAGTGCAATGAAGAGTTTATCAAGAGGTAAAGAACATTTTTAAGGATATTATAATGAACCAGAATCTAAGCTGAATATTAATTGGATAAGTAGGGAATTATGATAGAAGCGTAGAGTAAATGTTCCAAAAGAGGGACAGTTTGGATTTGTAACCAATATGTTTACCAATCATAAAAGTTTCAGTTTTATATATATTTATTTTTGTTGTTTTTTGATAAACATGACAGTAGGGTGTGCTTCAACACATTATACATACATGGAGTGTAACCCATTTTAATTTGGATCCTATTCTTGGTTTTATATGATGTGAAGTTAAACTGTTCATACATAGGAAAATTATCTCAGATTCATTCTACTGTCTTTCCTATTCCCGTTCACCATCCCTTCCCTTCATTTAACCTGTCTAATCCAATGAATTTCTATACCTCCCCTTCTTACCTTCCCTTGTTATGGGTTAGCATCCACATATCAGAAAGAACATTCAGTCTTTGGCTTTTGGGGCCTGGCTTATTTCACTTATCATGATTTTCTCTGGGTTTAGAGGCTGAGGTGACTGGAGAAAATTTTATTTTTTAATAAGAAAATCAAAGAAGGTGAATGTTCCATTTCTGAACTAATAATCCATTTTCAGTTTGAGGTCAAAGACTTATGAAAGCTGTTGGGGTAGAGTAGTATACTATGATCCAGATTATGAAGGAGATATTGTCAGAGTGAACAGAAATCTGAGCAGGAAGTAACAGGATAAAAGTGCTGTCAGATACCATGTGCTCCTTTTAGATTGATACTTTTGTTGGAAGAAGCTGGAAGTTGTTTTTGGAAATGCTGCCAGCAAGGAAGAAATCTACCATAGCTCCATCTTTCATGGGGTCTACAAGCCTGACCAGAAAGGTAAATTAATGGGGCGATTCCACCGAAATCTCTCCAGGAAAAACAGCCAACAGAACTTTCAGAAAAGAGATTGAAGGGCAGAAGTTTTGATAAAACTTTTCTAAGATGGTGGAAAATGATGTGGAATTGGGGCAAATTAGAGAATACTTAGAGCATAGTGGAGTACAAATAAAAGTGAAGTACAGATCTGGGAAGCCTTAAATAAAAGATTAGTAATTAAATTTAAACGTACATGGTTTTGTAAAGAAAGATGAATAGTTTATCATTTCTGAGAGGATATTTGTAGTACCCATATAACTCTTCTCTCCTGAAGTTAAGGATCACTTGCTGACCTTGAGGAAATGCAATGTCAGTGAGGACCCTTGGATATAAATGACCTTCAGATGGTCTCCCTTTCAGGAAATTATGAGGGAAGGGGACTTTTCTCCTTTGGTTCCCACTGAGTATCTGGAAATAGCCTGCATCTAACATATGGAAGGTCATCAATGAATAATATTTGAATAAATGAATTGATAAGAAATTCAAAGAAATAATAAAAGTGAGAGGTTCAGGAATATATTTCTCTTTAGCAATATTGCTTCACTTACATAAGGTTATCTCTTTTTAACCAAATTTTAATTTATGTTTACTTAATCTAAGAAAAAAAACAGTATGAATCCCTTTGCCTGTTATGAATGACCTCCCAAGTACCCTAAGAACGTACCCAGCATTGAGGCTTATCATTTTTATCCTAAAGTTAATCAGTCCTAAATACATCTTCTCCTACTTTACCTGATCTTATTTTTCTTCTTCTTCTTTCATTTACTAAGGCCCATACTACAAAGAAGCCTTTTCTTTTCAATTGTATACAAAAATATTGATAACTTCCATTATGCATGTTTTTCCATTTTTATAGTGTGCCTCATTACTCCTATTTTATGTTACTGTAATTTCCCTATGATAGAAGCTCTCCTAGAGAAACAGTAACATTCTTGATTGCTAGTATTATAAGTGAAATAAGATAAAACAATAGGATTGATTGTTTTGTGGGTATAGACAGCTTCCATGGACAACCACTTATATAAGGATTTTATCTATCTGTAAACCTAACCAAAATGTTGATAATGTCATTTAATAAAGTTTTAAAAATAGATAATAAAAGAGTAAATGAACCACAAATTTCTTTCACTGTGAACAACAAGATGTCTTCATTTTTCATTCAAAAATTGATATCTATTTAGCAATATACACAAAACTTTTTACTATACATTTAAATGTATACAACTTATTGTGTGGCATGTAAATATATTTTACATAATATTTCATAAACATAAATTTTAGTATGATTTTGATTAATGTGTATTAGTAAAGTAACATAGGAATAAAAAGAAATTATATTTACAAAAGTCATTTAAACCCATTTCTTAATTATCTAATTTTGCACTTTGAAAATATTATAAAAACCCAAATTTCTTTGTAGTGTTGATCCAACTTAACATTTGAATTCAAAGAGGAGAGATGGAAATTCTGATCAGTATGTCCTATGCTGTCACTTGAACCTGAATTACTGCTGCTTATATTGTGATGCAATAATGACCATTTTCCTACAGATAGGAGCCCTTGATAACCCCTCCCACTTCAAAGGCATCTGACCTCACCACCAAAAAAAAAAAAATTCTATCTAAAGTAGGTAATTTCAAGAGTAATGGGTCTTTTCTGTGAACAGTAATACACCAAAATGAATTTTCAGGATACAGAACAGGATATTCACAAATTTCTAGATCTCTGAAGTTGGCCTGCAGTCTTTTGCTAATATCTTTTGAGGAATGATCAATCATAAAAAGGTTTTAAATATTTTCTCTGTCCTATTAGGACTCCAAGTTTGTCAAACAGTTGGTTGTAAACCATACTTTAAATCTTTCCAAGGCGAAATCATTTTAATTGGTGCCAGATATGGTGGAACAGTGGTCAGTAAACTATGAAGTAGATTATTTCCCTTAAAAACTGAAGTAAAAATGTGTATTTATTAATCTTCCTTTGCAGGCTATGGAACTCTTAAAGTTATCCATATTAATAGAGTGCTAACAAGAGACATTCAATACACTTAATTTGACATATTGTAGAGGTACTAGCACTGATAGAAGCAAATGGGTTCTCCTCGTATACTTTTCTTCTATTCTATACCCCAACACAAGTCAAGGATCAGAATGAGATGTTTCAGGGATATTCAATAAAACCCCATAAATGTTTGCTTTCTGCTCAAAATTTAAACTGATTAAAAACATGGTAATAATCCTCCACAGTTTTAATCGAATGTTCTGAAACTATATTTGTATTTCTAATAAATCTGTATGATTCACTTTTTGCAAAAGTATTTTTTAAAAGGAGCTCTTGATTAGATGAATTATCAACATTAATACTTTTAAGAATCAAAATTTGTTCAATTTCCTTTGAACATAAAATACTCCACAGAATTCACATTTCAAACTAAAATTTTATTCTAGTTTGGAGAACTTTGCTCTCTCACTTCCTTCTTTCTCATTAATACATCTAGTCAGTGGAGTTGTACCCCTCTCAATAAACACAAGGAACCTAATAAATAAGAGGAAAAATAAACTTACAAATACTCTTTTTTCTATTATCCCATATTTTAAATCCTTACCAGTTTTATGGCCTCCTGAACTAGATTATTAGAATAAATATAAAGAAGAGCCAGAAAAGATACTTCTCAATAAAACACTTGTGGACCAAACATGAAAAATTGTAAATTTCACTAGATTATTCATAATTCTAACATGTTTTAAGACAAACATTTGCTCTTAAGAGATACCTGTTATCATCCAATGTCTCTAAAAATAAAGTGTAAACCCAGCTTTTACATTTGATGTCATATTTTGAGTATTTTCGGCATTATATCACCGTTACAATTCTAAAATTTCAGTAAACAAAAAAATTCTCATTTTTTTTTCTTTAAAGGACTTTATTTTGTTTCCAGGACCAAATAGAAGCCCTATGAATTTTGGGGCTTTGCTCTCCAATCCCAACACCAGTATTTTAACTTCAAATTCCCCTTTTTCCCCCTGGAAGGTCAATGATCCTCGTGGTTCTCAGGTCACATCTTTAAGTCACCCTTCTGCTCTACTTCATTGTTGTGCTCTTGAGCTCCCTTTCCTGAAGAAAGCTGTACCACGCCTGGAGGAGTAGGGCCTCCTCCTGCAGGGCTCTCTCCTCCTCCTGAAGGGCGCTGTGCTCTTCTCTCAGAGCCTTGTTCTCCTTCCGCAGGGCCCGCTCCTCCTTCCACAGGGCCTCTTCCTCCTTCCCCAGCGCCATGCCCTCCTTCACCAGGGCCTCTTCCTCCATGTTGATGGCTCTCTTCTGGTGGTGCAGGGCCCTGATCTCCTGGTTCAGGGACCTCATTTCCTCGTCCAGAGCCTTGGCCTCGTTCTGGAAGGCGATCTCCTGCTGCTTGCGGGCCTTGAGCTGGGCCTCGCAGGCTCGTTTCTGTTGCCGACTGGATTTTCTCTGCGTGTTCAAGGCCTTGACATTTTCTCTGGGTAATTTCTGTTTCTCCAGAGTGGTCTTTTTCAGCTCCCAGAGGACCTGGTTTTCCTCCTGCAGGAGCTGGTTCCTTTCCCGGATCAACTTGTTGTCCCTTCGGAAGGCTTCGCTCTCCCCTCTGAGAGCTTTGTTCTCTCTCCACAGGGACTTGTTGTCCTTCCTGAAAATGTCATTCTCCTTTCTGGACGCGCAGTTCGCTTTCCAGAGGTTCTTTCCCACTTCGGGAGATTCATGATTGACTTGACTTTGTTCTCGGGCACAAGAGCAGAAAGGGGAAAACAACTGCAGTATCTTCTTTTTATTGATCCATTTTGATTCAGAGCTATCCATGTTCCTTAGTGTGCTGAGCTCAATATATCTATTTGGCTCCCACTACAGGTGAACTAGTGATGCTTGCAACAGAAAAAGCCCTATATGTGCTGAGAATTTCTTCATACAGTTCTGGTTGTGGTGCTGACTTGTATTAGGAGAAATGTGGCCGGGTCTAAACCAGGCTCAGTCCGGCTCACTGGAGGAGAAAGCAGTGAATATATGAATTAAAGTCAGTAAACTAATTATAAGGTTGATATCACTCAAATTGGGTCTAAGTCACAACACGTAAATTATATATTAATAACTTTATCCTGAAGTGCATGTTGAGTCGATCAAGAATAATGCATGGAATTATTATCTGATGTCAACTAAATTACTTCTGCTAAATATGATCTTCTACTAATCAACTCATTTTCAATAAATATATCACTTGTTATTAGTATGGAAATACATTATGTATTTTAAAAATGTTTCTAGTTATATAAAAATAATTCCAGTAAGAACTAAAAAAAAAATTTTAAAAGAAGTTCTGTATCATACTGTTTAAACATTTAAGATTATTTGAACTGTTAAATAGTTAAATATTTAACTAGAGTCTCACTTACAATTCTGTGATCTCTGAATTCCCTGAACATCTGATCTCTGCTAATAACAGAAAACAAATAAGTAACATCTTATGTCAACTATAGTGATGTCATTTAGGGTCAGAATTAATGACACAATGAGTCAAATATGTAGCATTTGTCTCTTTTGTTAGTATGTGTTTTAAGAAAAAAACTGATTTTGAAGATAAAGTTTATATTTGATGTTTTTTTGTTAAGCTAATATGTATTTGATCCTTACTTCCACATGAATTATTAACATTGACTTAAAACATTGATTTTTGTTATTAACAAAATAGATTATATTGATAATATGTTAGTTTAAAATTACTAATAAACACTGTATAATCAAAGGTGAAAATATTTAAAAATTTTAAGACCACTCCTGAATAATCAACATAAGGTAAATTTTTTGTTATATTAAGAAACTTAAACTGGTATATTTTTAGTTACAGTGATTTCTTTCTAGATGCAGTTAATATTCAACTTTTATTCACTGATAGAACAATAAAAAGAGTATAGACTTTTATAGTTTTTTTCAAAAATGATATTTCTGATAAGTTATGACAATATTTAACTATTTGGATGCTGCATGGATACCACAATGTTTCACCTGTTATTATGAGCATATTATTGGTTTAAGGCATAAATTTGAAAATTTAACATAAAATAGCATGAATAATCCCAAATACTCAAATCTGAGTAAAGATCTGTCAATTATCTTACCACATTTATTAGCAGCCATTTATTTATTTCTTTTTAATAAAGTTAAGTAATTTCTATATATTCATACTAACTTAATAAAAATAGTATGGAATTCACAGTGTTATGAAAGGATAAGAGATATTAAATGAAAAGGATCTATGTGAAACTTTTTTGTTTTCAAATTGAGAGTGAAATACCCACCTGATAACTTTCACCAGTAAGATAGTTAAGAAAGTGTATTAGCTAGATCCGTGGCAGCTTCTTTATTGTGCTCCTGCTACCATGGTAGCTAAAGATTCCAAAATAGTTCTAAAAAACACAAAACTCAGGGCATTCTGCGTTGGAATGTTATGATTCCTGAACAACAAGGCAAACTGAGAAGCAAGAAAAAAATATCTTTTGTCATTGATCTATTGAATAAATTGAATCCATTATTTAAAAGGTTTTCACAAATAATCCACATGCCTAGATGACTTTATCACTGAATTCCTACAAATATTTTATTTTCATTGCTACGTTTCTCATTTGTTTTTATTAATAGCATTTAATTGACAAATCCTAACTGTATACACTTATGAGGTACTTGATATTTTGCTATTTATGTCCAAAGTGAAATAATTAATCTAGCTAATTTACATATCCAAATATTTAAGACAGAAACAATACTAATATATCCATAAATTCTTACAGGTGATAAAAATTAAATGGGTAACTTATTCTTTTGAAAGTGCATTAGTCTGATATAAAACCTATCGAGAAAGAAAAACTGTAGTATAAAATATATTATGAACCACAGATGCAAAAATCATTACAAAAAATTGATATTCCAAGTTAGCGACAAGTAAAATAAATATCAGTACCAAAATGGGTTCAATTTATGAATGCAAGATTGAATTAACAATGGAAAATAAAAGTAATTGAATTCAGCATATTAATGGAACAAAAGAGGAGACTTTTATCTCAAGATAAGAAAAGTCACTTTAGTAGCTACAGATAAAATATTTGATTAAAACAACAATCAACACACATTCACAATTAAAAACCCAAAACCATTAAATCACCAATATCACCAAATTCTTTTTAGTCTACTAGGAGTAGAATGGAATGGATCACTTGCAAATAGCAATAAACAAACCAACAATTTTTAAAAAACCTGTAGAAATATATCAAATGATGAATCACTTATAGATCAGGAATGTATAAACAGGATTTGGGGAAAATATAAGGGTCTCACTATTAGTAAATCATATTAAAAGTGCATAAAATTGAAGATATTTTACATTTAAACTATTAAAATTGAATATGATCTACTAGACATTTTGGATGTCAGATTATCTGAAAATTAGCTTCAGTTACATATGTCCAATAAACAATTTGAAAATAAATTTTAAAATTATGTAATTAAAATTTATAGTAAAAACAATTACCCAGAAGTAGATCTATGTAGGACCTCCATATAGAAAAAATTATAATTTAATCAATCACAAAGCTATAAATAATAATAGACTATGTTTATTATCAGAAGATTCAATACTGATATGATATTAAGTCTTTTCAAATTATTTATATTTTCAATGGGTTTCCAAAAAAATAAATAACAAAAATAGGAGTTTTTGTTGTGTGTGTGTGTGTGTGTGTGTGTGTATATATACATATATATGTATATACACATATATATGTATATATATATATAATTGGATTCTAATATTTCTATTGAAATGCAAAGGTCTGGAAAAAGCCATGATAATAGCAAAAAGATCAACTTAAAAAACTACAATAAAACACATTTTGTAGTGTTAATTCAAGGGCAGACACTTTCATTAGAACATAAAACAGACTTACATGATCCCATTTTTAAGCTACATAAAAAACTATGATCATTTTCACACAAAACAAAGTCAAGTGAAACAGGTAATATACTGAATATGACTTAATTTAAACAAATTCCAAAATCATACAACACCTATCATTAATATCAAAGTAGAGATTTCTTCTAGGAGGTGGGAATCAACTAATGGTGAGATGCTTTGTTTAATTTTTACATCTATGTGGGGATTCCATGAATTTATTTATTTTTGGTATTAACTAGAGCAACACAGATGATTTTTCACTTTATATATTATTCATTCAATCAAAAATGTTAATCTAAAAAAGATTATGTGTTAATCTGCATATTAATGTCTCTTTTTATATGATTTTTAAGCTAGAAGTTTGCGACTTGGTAGTAGGGTTATCTTAGATATTTTATGAACTTTTCCTTTCTCAGTTTTATCAACTCTATTATATTGATCACTTTTTTATAACAATTAATAAATTAAGATGCAAAACCTTAGAAGTTTTCCTGTCAGTTAGCATAAACAACACAATATCAGAATTTTTTAGATTATTTTTTATCAGATCATTATTTCACTGCTTATAATGAAAATAATTTTCTAGAACATCTTTACATTTGTATCAAATGTCACTGGCATTGTTATTGTAGTACCTTGCCTCATGAAATAAACTATGTTTTCATATTTTCCAAAATTTCTGTTCAAATTGTTTTCTTTCTCTTTTTTTAACAATATTTTTATTTTATTTTTATGTGGTGCTGGGGATCGAACCCAGTGTTTCACGTATGTTAGGAGAGCATTCTACCTCTGAGCCTCAACCCCAGCCCTCAAATTATTTTCTTTATTGGCAAATATATTATTTCATAATTTAGATAAATTACAAATTTCAAGTTGGCTTTGCCTTTGGTATCTTTTAAAAAAATTAAGTGTGAGAAATGTAGGCAAAGATAATGATTCTTTGGCTGTTAATTACTTAGGAATATTAGAAAATGCAGACTAGGTTAAAGATAATTAAATTCCATGTTAGTAATACTTTCACTTCAGAAAGCAAATTCTCCAACTATATAGATATTTCTGATTACTGTTTTGTTAGTTTGTAGATGAATTATCTTGTTTTAGGATTTTAGTGTATTTCAAGAAGTTGCCACATGCCATTTTCAATGTATACATGATAGTGTTTATTTAATTGCAGAATATAGGGTAGGACAAAATACAATAAAGATTCGAAATAATGTCCTCAGAAAGTGTCCCATAACTGGTCACAAATTATACAAATTCATTTTAAAATCAACATGATTTATATTCTGTGCTTTCTGAGTTGAAGGCTTAGCACATAAGATTGCCAAAAAAATTTTCAGAGTGAATAAAAACATTGGGGTATTTACAAAACAGCATTATAGAATTTTAATATCTTAACATTTAAACTAGTTTGGTTTGACCCTGACTCTGACACTTCCCATTTCTATGGCTTTAATATTCTGTCTGAGAATGAGTTGTCTCTACTATAAATTCAGCCTAATGGACTTGTATCTAAAGTGAACTCTTGTCTTGAAAGGTGAACAGTTTTGGAAGGTCAGGTCTAAGAGTCAGACTTGTGGAGAAGAGGGTGAAATCTTAAAACTCTTTGATTGCTTTTAATTTTTAAATATTATTGTGCTCTGCAATTTCAGATTCTAATGTCAGTAAACTAGCCTTAGGACAAGCATGATCAACCATGAAAAATATGGTATAATTGGGATTTTGAAAAAACATTCACAGGTAGCATTGTTGTAGTCTAAATTGTGCCCATAAAATTCATATGCTGTACTCATAATCCTCAGTGACTGAGAATGTGACCATATTTAGTTACAGGATTTTTAAAGATATTAAGATGTTATTAAAGATGTTATTAAGGTAACGTGAGGTGCTGTTTTGCTTAACGCAGAATTAATACTTCATTTATGCTATCATGTGGGTAGATCCTAATCCACCATTGATGTTGTTCTACAAAGAAAAAACTTGGATATAATCAGACTACTGGGAAGACCATATGAAGAAACAGGGAGAAGAGAGCCATCCACAAGCCAACCAGAAATGTCTCAAAAGAAGTCAGGCTGGTCAATATTTCACCTCTGATTTCTAAGCTCTTGGAACTTAGAGAAAATATAGATTGGCTTTTTGAACCATCCAGTTTGTGGCTCTTGGTTAAGACAGCTCTAGCAAACGTACTCAAACATCGTGCTTTCTTGCTCACTTTCAAAAAAAAAAAAAAATGACCAGTGAAAATAGACTTGGGAAGAAACAGCCTATTAACAGGTTAATGCTGGCTGGTGCTCCTACATTACTGTTGTGCACAACTTCCTAACTTACATTTCTTCTTTAGGTACCAGGTTACTAACAATTTATTCTATACTCATTTTGGGCTCAATTTAGAAACCCAACATTCACATTCCCTTCTGAGTATGTTTTTACTCTTGTAGCCCAGTGGCCATTTCTTCTGTTGATTCTTGTGAAACTATGTAACAGAAGAAATTTGCCTCCCTGAGAAGTGTCTTTCTGATATGAAGTTCAGCAATTCAGAACCAACTTGAGTGCAAGTGGATATTTGCATTAGCTAGAAGACTCAGGCATACCTATTTGTGTTTTCCTTCTTTAACAAGACATAAAAAAGATTTGGAGCTGCTAATTTATCTTTATTTATCCAAATGGGCTGGTATTTACAATTTAAGGTAGAATGTCCCTGGTGCTCTGAAGTACAGAATTCAACTGCCACAATATTTTTGTCAAACAACACCTAAAGGAATGTAAAGGAGTAAGGTGCTGTTTTGCTTAAACCAGAATCATTACTTCATCTATGCTTGCTTAGGAAATGCTGAGCTTGGGAAGTAAGCAGTGAAAATGTGCATACTAAAGCCACCTGTTCCAGCTAACAGTACAGGTGTTAGCTTGTAGTTGTCACAAGCACCTCGCCTTTGCAGAAAGTAGTCTGGAAGTCTCCATGCCTTTTGCTTTCTAAGGCCCCAGCAGTAAGCCCTTGCTTATAAGATCTCAGTTGGATTCTGCTAGTTGTTAAGCTCTACAAGGTCTGTCTTGCTTCACACTGCAGTGCATCAAGTGGCCCCTTGTGAGCATTTTCTGAGGGTAAGTGACTGCCAAGCTGGTGCTCAGCACTTCTGACAGCATAAGCATCCTTCCTTAAGGTGACGCCTTTGCTTAAGTTTCTGAAGCCCCCACAGACTTACATATCTTCCATGGAACTCAGGAATAAAAAGCCAAAGGCTCAAATGTAAACATTTCACCTAGATAAACAGAAGCCTTGCCCAAAGTTAAAACCCTTTTCACAAACTAACATCTAAGGCCCAATGCCTTGCATTCTGGGCAGAAGAGTAGTCTTAATAATATCCTTAACTTGCTTGTTTTGTTTTATGATTTAGAACATCTAACCAGTAGACCAAATTTTAACATCTCTGAAATTAACTACCTAAAACTGCAGATGTCCCAGAAAGGGACAGGATTTTTCATAACATGCACGATTCAGGAAATCAGATAATAGTAGCTAGTCTCTGTGATAAGAACAGTGGGGCTTAGGCATACAATTTTGAGATAAATCTCTCCACCTTCCCAAGGCAGAATGAGTAAAATGGTGTGGAGATCAGAAGGCAGCCTAACAACCTTCCAAGTGGACATGGGAAAGAAATGACTCCTTTACCCCAAGATAAAGTAAATATTAGAGACCTCTCTTGGGGAAAATTATTGATGCAATGACATTCAGGAATAGGGTCAAGAGCCTCTTGTCCTGTGAGAGTCGGGGATTAAATATATCTAAGGCAGCCTTAAAAGATTTAAATAGCCAGAAAATCAAGTCTTTTGGAAATATGGTTTAAAGTTTTTAGACCAGGCAAAAACAGCTCTTGTTAGGTCTGTTTGAAAAAGTCAACACTAAATGAGGCTGTGGATATCTATCAGGATGGTTTCAATTTGAATATTGCTTTCAACCCTAAAATTCCATAATTGTCTTTAAAAATGGTAATTCAAACCAACAACGACCCAAAACAACCACTTAATTTTAATTTATATTCAAAGGAGATTTTGTAAATTTAACAAAAGCAAAATACAACCACAGAGATTGTCTTTTTTTGACTACTTAATTACTTTATAGAAAATTACCTTTCTTCCTTAAAACAGTATGAGGCTGCCAAATCCACTCTAGTAGAGAGGAACCTCATGCTATTTGGCTCCTAGGCTCCATCTGCCTTTGTCTGTATCTGCTTTCATCCTCCTCAAACTCCTCTCAAAAGGAGCACAAAGAATCTGCAATTCATGTCAGGGCACCCAGCCAGATTAGAAGCTGCCAAATATCAACATTAGGATTTGTGAGAAGAAATAAGTTACTTAAGCCTTCTCAGTAGCATAGCAATAGTGTTGTTAGATGAAAGGTTATGCAGTTTGAGTCTCCATTTCCACCCTGCTGAGAAAAGATAATTTAGAAGTGAGAGTATGAGGTTATGATGTGATTTGGACATTTTACGGTGCCCTAACCTTTTCAAGTGCTCTTCTTGCTGTCTGATTTTGTTAGTGATTTTTTTCTTTTTACTCTTTTTCTTTAGTTGTCACTCTGCATTATGGAGAGTAGTGTGTGAATAACTTCACATGGTACCTTTTAAGGGATGTTGTGGTTCTGTGTACATTTTCCATTATTCATTATCTTGTGAAGCAAGAGCTAACCCTTTGTTAGCTCTTTGGCTATTTTATTCCCACTAAATGATTTTAGATTTATTTGTGATAAAATTTGAGAATGTAAATTATGAAAAATCTCAAGGACCACATATTGAATGAAACATTTTATTAATATTTTCAATATTATTTTTCTCAAAGTAATTGGTAATGATAATGGTGTAACCTTATAGGTTTACTTTGAGGTTTAATAAATCAATATGTAAAATGGAGATGAATGAAAATAATTATAATTATTATGTTAATGTATATTTTAAGTCCCATCTGGGAAATAAGTAGTGTTAACAACAGGACTAGTGTTTTGAATGTTTATAATGTTTTTTAGTTTGAAAATTTTTTCCATATTCATTAATTCTTCTGCACCTTATGGCAATTTCATTAAGATAAGAACAAGTTAAAAATTATAAATTTAAATCTAAAATATGTCTATCTGTGAAACTTAAGAATAAAATATTCTTATGACTTACATGAATCACTTGGTCACTAAGAAGAAAGGGTAGAACCCAGGATTTTGGCTGTAAAACTGTGACTCTTTTCTATGCTGTGAGTTTCCTAGATCAGGTGTATAAGAGGCCTTCAGAATTCTGAGGAGAAATTTTTTAGACTATACTACTTGATGGAGTAAGTTTTTTTCTTCTTGATCATTAAATAGAATTAAATAATATTTCCAAAATAATTTAATATTATATATTTCAGTATACATACACCTGTATTTACAGAATATACCAGAAACATAGTACTGACATAGAGCTTAAGCGAGAATAAAATCAGAAAACTTGGATGTACTATTATCCAAGTGGCTTGAATTGTGAGAGTATGAATCCAAAAAGTGAATTAATCCTCTAATAGGGATTAATTGAGTGATAACTGAAGTTGTAGAGTGTGGCTGGAGGAGGTAGGAATTGTGGATGTGGCTTTGGGGTAAAAATTTGTATCTGGCAAGTGGAATCTCAAGCTCTCTACTTCCTGATCATCATGTGAGTTGGTTCCCTCTGCCACACTCTTCTGCCCTGATGTCCTGCCTCACCTTGAGTCCCAAGGAATGGAGCCTACTGTGGATTGAGACTTCTAAAACTGTGAACCCTTAAATAAACTTTTCCTCCTCTATAATTATTCTGGTTGGATCTTCAAGTCACAGCAGGGAAAATGCTGACTAAAACAATTATTAATATCATGTTATTTTATTAACCATAAACCATAGATCCTGTAGCTCACAGAATCAGAATTTCTGAGACTAGACTATAGAATATGTTTCTTTTTAAGTGTCAGACAGAAGAAGAAACAAAGTTTTTTCTTTGGGGGGATAAAATATTACAAACATTTCTCTAAATTCTTTCTAAATCATTTTCATCCCACAAATTCATAGGATAAAGAGTCAAAAGTTTATCTTCACCAAGTCCCTTGTCCCCATTAATATTTAATAATAGGCAATTGCACCAATTGTTTCTGCCTTGTGCCTTTAAAGAATCAAGTTTTTATATTTACATTTCAATGAAGCTGTAGACTAGAAGTGAGATGCACAAAGGGACTCTTATTCTAAAGCAATTGGTTAGGGCAATTTAAATGATAAAGGAAATTAATTATGGAAATGTCCAATTATTCTTAGCCATTCAGTTTTAGTAAAGAACAGAGAAAGTTGTGCACTTTTCCTGTTTTCTTTCTATACCCTGTGAGTGTGAAATTCACTAGAGATAAAATGCTCAATGAAACTCATGAATTTCTATCATCTAGATGTGCTAGAGCATATATGGTAGAGAAAGGAGCAACTGAGTCTAACATATTTATAAAAACATCATGGATGTAAGGGTTGAAATGAAAGTACAATTCTATTTTATTTATTTGTTTATTTATTTATTGGTACTAGAGATTGAACACAGGGGTTCTTTGACACTGAGCTTCATTCCCAGTCCTTTTTATTTTTTATTTGGAGACAGGGTCTGGCTAAGTTGCTAAGGGTCTTGCTAAGTTGCTGGGGCTGGCCTCCAACTTGTGATCTCCTACCTCAGCCCCCTGAGTGGCTGGCAATTCAAGGGTGTTTCACCATACTCAGCTAGGAGGTATAATTTTAAAGAAGAAGATACAGTTTTTAACTTGCAGTAATAATAAGTGCCTTTTTATACCATCAACTATAGCTGGAGGGGAATTTAAAGAGAACTGAATCCGATATCTGTCCTTCAGGTAGAGATTCTGATGTGGAGAAAAAGGCCTACCATCTTGCTTAAGAGATCTTACTGGTTAGTAAGAGAAACGTACTACATGCAGGGTCTTTGATATAAAGATCTGATCATCTTTGCTATATCTCGTGGACTTTATTTTGCTTTGTATTTCTTTTCAAATAGTGAAAATTCTGCTAAAAGATCTATTTTGTAATTTCAGGAGACCTTTTCTGGTTTCCATTTTTGCAAAATTCTGAAAAAGAAAACCCTTATTTGATTTGCTCAGATAACTTATTTGTCCTTTCTTCTGTGTATGTAGTGTAATGTCTAAATTCTGAATTAGTACAGTTCTGGTTAGTACCTGAATGGGCTGTGAAAGAGAATTTTAAATGACCAGCAATATCTGGAACTGGGTTGTGTTTCATTGTTATTCTGTGGTATTGGGAATTAAACTTAGAGCCTTGTGAATGCTAGGCAAGTAGTCTACCACTGAGTCACATTCCCAGCCCCTAGACCTGAGTTTTAATTGAATCCTAGAAGCTTTTGGAACTTAACTTTATTGAAGAACACACAGCCTTTACTTTAGTTTGTGCAGATTTAGGTGTGTTCGTTTGGAATTTCTGTAAAAGATAAATTGGAACTAGACATGGTGGCACATGCCTATAATCCCAGTGACTCAGGAGGCTGAGGCAGGAGGATCCAAAGTTTGAGGCCAGTCTTGTCTCAAAAATAAAATAAAAAGGGGTAAGGCTGTAGCTCAATGGTATAGTGCTTTCTAGCACATGTGAGACTCTGAGTTCAATCCCTACTACCCCAAAGATGCACACAAAAAGATAAATTGGCCCATGGAATAAAGTAGTGTCTTCAGAGAGATATTAGTAAAAACTATTTAAAAGTCTTTAGGACATTACCCAGGGTCTCTTAGCATAACCTTATTTTCCTACAGTTCTGGAAGGAAAGGAGAATTAGAAACTTGCTGCTTTCTTTGGTCTAAAATCCCAGTAATTTCTGGCCTTGGAAGTTCTATTCCTCATTGTAGTTTAAATGAAATTCTAAGAAGATGATCTTGGAATAAAAGAATATATCCTGTGACCCAGCTTTATAGGACTCTTCTGACCTTGCAGTATGGAGGCAACTCAATCCTCAATGAAAATTTAAAGGGAGCCTGACAGATTTATGTGAGCACAAGGTCCTTTTAGACCATTTAAATGATAATGTGAATCTTGTGCACAGTGTAGCTCACCTTGCATTGAGAGAAAAGGAAATGATTAAGACGGGGATGAAAGATAACTCAGGGAGTTTTGTGTCTGGCCCTACTGCCTTCAATTATTGACTAGCTGAGTGCCTCTTTTTTTTAATGCAGAACTTTGCCAGAGTAAAGATGCAAGTAACTATGTCTCTGGCATCTTTGGTGGGCAAAGCACCAGATTTTAATGAGGAGCACCTGAGAAGATCCCTGAGGACAATTTTGGCCTATTCAGAAGAGGACACAGCCATGCAGACAACTCCCTTTCCTACCCAGGTAAACCAATGAACATACCTTGTCTCAAGCATGAATTTGGGATCAGCTGATTATAAACACACACACACACACACACACACTCACATAACCATATGATTATACGTATATAATTTGTATGTAATATATATATATATATATATATATATATATATATATATATATATATATATATAATTTGCAAGGATGTATTGCCTATCCCATAATCTCAGTGCTCTAAGAAACATAGATATTTCTTCACTACTGTCCCCAACCTCAGGATGCCAATAGTCTATCTAGAGAGCTCAGTCTCAAAACAATTAGGAGGAAAGACAAAACACCTGATACTTAAGTGTGTGGTAAGAAACTACATGTGGTGTGAGATTAGAGAAAAGGAGGAGTTACTTAATGAACAACCTAGTGACCTGGAAAGGCTGGGGTAGGATTCACAGGGCAATGATGAATAGCGGTGAGAATGGATTTTGTCTAGGGATGCTAAAGGGACCAGCTTGACCCACAAGTACTTTAAGGAGAGGAAGGACCAAGTTAGAGATTATCAACAAGATTAGTCCTACAGACACTTGTGAGGATAATAATCTGTTGCAATGCTCAGGGAATAAAGAAAAAGATAAAGTATGTCACCTTTATCTTTTATCTTCAGCTTCTAGCCTACTCTAGGATTGGTTCCCACTAGAGTGAATGAGGGAATGTATGAATGAAAGAATGAATGGGTGAATTTTTTTTTTCTTCCCTTAGTGTGAGAGCCCTGTTTTCCCAGAGCTCTCCTGCCTTCTCCAGTAATGTTAAATCCTCATTCTCAGAATCTTTTTCCTCTCCTCTCCCCTGTACCAAATCCTGTCTCACATGTTTCTTCTCCACCATGTTCCTGTAAATTAATCTTATTCATGCAGAGATATTCACCAACAAGACCAAGCAAAATATGGGCAGTACAATAGAGGTCTTCAATGAAATGAGTATGGTGGAAGAAATTTTAGGAGCCCTGGAAGTTGACAGAAGGGATAAGATGATATTCTGCAGCTGAGTCACTTGCCAGGGTCTATGGATCAAGACACAGTCTCTATCAGGTTTTGTGTGATGCAGTCTCCCCCTTTGGCTTTTGTAACTAAGAACAAGTCGTTCTCAGAGGTTCTAAAAACTCTGAAGCCTTGGAGAGATCCAGGAAGCTTCAGAAACATGAAACCCATGTTGTGGTCCCAAGCTTCCTCCTATCTGGTATAAAGAACCCTGATAACTCAGAGTAGAGCTTAGAACCTTTCAGGTTACAAATAACTAAAACTAGTTCAAACAAATTTAAAAGAAAATTGTTGCAGTGGGAGGTAGCATGAAGATCCAGGGCTGTTTCACAGATCCCAAGGCCAACTCACATCAGGGTCTATGAAGCACATGGACTTGCAAAACAACTGAAGAACCAAGAATCCATCTAGAGTCCCCTTCACGTTTATCATTCAGTTTTTTTTTTCTGAGCAAAGCTTTTCTGTACCCCCCACATATTTTTTCTATGTAATCCTATCTCCTTTCCACAAACTAAAAAGCCAAAGTTATTTGAGGGCTTACATTTTTTGCAGGTGGAAGAACTTCTCTGCAATCTGAATAGCATCTTATATGACACAGTGAAAATGAGAGAATTTCAGGAAGATCCTGAGATGCTTATGGATCTCATGTACAGGTGAACTTTTCTGATAAAATCTAAAGGGCATCACCTGGGGATCCCATATTTGTCACTGTGAAGTTCTTACTAATGTAATTACCATAGGTATATGGACAGAATTGTTTTGGATGACATCAAAAGATGTGTATGATAATCAGTAGAAATTAAAATTCAAAGTGGTTTGATTCATATACACGTTTTCAGAAAGATCACCTTAGTTTAAAGTGAGGTACCCACTCTATAACACTATCTTCTGTTTAACTATTATCTGAATTGTTTTCTAAGTGATTTGGTTCTAATTGTAAAACTTTGACTTCCAGTCCTTGTTCTGTAGAAATGATTTACAGAGGAAAAATTGTTTCTATGTAACATCGTAAGAGGCACAATACTTTTGTCTTCTGTCATTATTTTGAGAAAAAGGAAAGGAAGATAATTGCTTTAGATTCATGACAAAGGACATTATTTTTTTCATAAAGCTTTTACTAAGTGCTCTTGGGGTCCAGCATACCTTAGACATGGAACAAAAACAGTTGAATCAAAGTATTTGACTTTTCTCTCATGTTTTCAAGATATAAGGGAAAATCAGGGTGAAAAAAAAAAGTTGTACAGTGTCATGGCCTGCTGCCCTTAAAACTGTTACTCAATCTGTCTTCAGAATTGCCAAGAGTTACCAGACATCTCCCGATCTGCGGCTGACCTGGCTCCAGAACATGGCAGAGAAACACACCAAGAAGAAGTGCTACACGGAGGCCGCCATGTGTCTGGTACATGCTGCTGCCTTAGTAGCCGAGTATCTGAGCATGCTGGAGGACCACAGCTACCTGCCCGTGGGCAGTGTCAGCTTTCAGGTGAGGACACATTCAGCTTTACCCAAGAACAGTGAACTCAACCAGGAGACAATTCTGCCCACACCCCCTGCACTAACAATGTCTAGAAGCATTTTTCATTATTACAACTGGAGTTGGGAAGATGGGTGTTACTGACATCTAAAAGGGAGGGTGTCACTGAACATTCTACAATGCATGGGAGAGTCTTTGCCACTAAGAAGTGCCCAACCCTTTGTCAACAGTGCACATTTGCCTTCTCTAATTGCTTTGCCATTTTTTTATTGTTGTTTATAATAGTGGTACCTAGAGGAACAGGCACTTTAATAGGTGTTCTGAACTATTACTCCTACTTCACAGATGTAGGATGTGAGAAAGCAATTTTTCTAAGGTCATTTATAGTCTTTCTCAAAGACTTATAGGTAGCACCATATAATGATAAGCAAGAAAGTACTTCTGAACATTGAAGAAAATTATTTCCCTCATGGCCCAATCTTTTGAGTCCATTCCCCAATTCTGTAGGGTCCCACTCAGATCCAATGTCAAGAAAGAATGAAATTGACCTGCAAAGGGAAACAAAAGGCTGAATCCATGTTTTCTGAGAACAACCTAAAATTACTCATAGTTGACAAGGGGAACTTGTCTGCCAGACCTAGAAGATGGCTCAGTGGCCACTTGTTTGTATGTAACATCGTAAGAAGCACAATATTTTTGTTCTTCCTACATAGTTTAATACAGTCTAGAGAGAGAGAAAAAGACAAAGCAAAATCAGTGTTATTAGTACTTTTTTTTTAAGAGACACAGTGTGTAGAGATGGCCATCCCTGAAACCATGAACAATACAGCTACAATAATAGAATTTTTTTCAAGCCAAACTTACAAAGTCATTTATAGTGTTTGTATTATTCTTGTCTGAATTTCTATGACAGATTTTATGAAAGGCTTTGTTCTCAGTATTGTTCTTCAACATGGTATTGTGATACTTTGTGAACCAGAAAGAAAGGACAATTCAAAGTGGCTTTCCCAGGCTTAGAGAATAAGTCACTAAAATGATTGCTGGAAGAGTTAGGAGCCTCTCATTTCTAGAATAGTGTTCACCTGCAAAACTGGGTTTCACCTCATGTTATGGTCCTCAATAACAAAAATATGTATTCTATTATTTTATTCTCAGTAAATAAATATTATTATCAGTTCAGAAATGTTTGTTATAAAAATCAGTAATTTATTTCTCATCCCAAAGCATAAAAACATTACATCTGATTTTGAATAACACAAAAGCAAAACAGAAAGTTATAAAAATTCTTTTAGGTTCATCTTCTTTCATCAAATTTATTTTGGCCACTTGATATTACCAAGGATAAGTATTACAATTTTTCTTTTTTTGTTTATTTGTTTGTTTTTGGTAGCAGGGATTGAACCCAGGAGCTCTTAAGCACAGAGCCACAGACCCACCCCTTTTTTATATTTTATTTAGAGACAGGGTCTTGCTGAGTTGCTTAGGGCCTCACTAAGTTGCTGAGGTTGGCTTTGAACTCACAATTCTTGTGCCTCAGTCTCCCAAGCCACTGGGATTACAGATATGTGCTACCATACCTGGCTTTGTATTACAATTTCACTTTCCAGAAAATCTTCAGACTTATCAGTTAGAGTTGAATTATATCATCCCCTTTTTTAATTTTGTTTACTAAACTATTTCTTATAATTTACTACATTTTATTTAATATACTATATTTTATTTAATATTCCCCTATTATTATATCTTATTCCTGTTTTTATATTTTATTTAATATTTAATAACTTAAGTATTAATTTCATTTCATTTTTAAATTTCATATGTAATAAGCCCTCTTATTCTTATTTTACTTATAATTCAGTTGATTGGCTTCTAATGAGACATACCAAGGTGAGACAGAATTGTTATTCTAGACCTAATATAAAAACTCCACATTATCCCTACATGGGAACATAGACCTCCATCTTTTCATATATCTTTACTCCTTCATTCCTGCTCTCAGAGCATAATTTATTGAGAATTTCTTCTGTCTTCATGACCTTTATATTCTAGCCAGAAAGATATCATATAATTAATTATTCCATTCTCAATCATAATTATGATAAATACTATTATAAAAAGACACAAAACACTGTGAGCTTTTAGACTGTGGTCCCACCTTAGGGTCGGGAAGGAGTGCAGAATGTGAGAAGGAAGGTGAGGAACTGTGAAACACGGGTCTTCATGATGGACAGTACACAATGACTAGGTGTTCTCAGATACAGAAATGATGTCAAATTATGTCGTGCTTATGGGTGAACTGTTATTTCTCTCAAATGAGACATAACCAATCAGTTTAGAAATGGGTGCTTGAACGTGACAGAACTTACAACCCACAGTGCCTAAGGTACAAATGGAACTTACCAGCCCACATGAGGGAAGCTAGCCTGGAGAAGTACTCACCAACTAGAGCTGGAGACCTCAGAGATCATCAGATCCCAGAGTCATCGCCTCTTCCTGTCCTAGCCTCTGTTGGGCTTCACGCTCCCCACATTTACAACCTAATATTTAGGTTTCCATCTCCAGAAGCCTGTTCAGAGAAAGTCTCAGAGTTCTTTTCATTCTGATGGGGTCATGTGCTCATTCTGAATCAATCATAATTGCCAAAGAAATCAAATGCTCCAACTAACTGAGCCAGAGTCACTGGTCTATACCTACAACTCTGAGAGGTTCTCCTAAGAAAATTAAGATGCTTTACATTGTAGAATGAAGGAATTCTGGGCAGTGTTATCAGATGTCCACTGTTAATCTCTTAAATGTTCTTTGCTTCAGTTTTTATCCTCATTCGGCTCCAATAAAATCGAGCCTTTGGAAAATACTTGTAAATTGGAGATAAGTCTGTGCAAGGAAAAATAACTTTGAGGTCACTGAATTCCAAGAAACTGAAATCATTGAAATTCTATGCCCTAGAGAGCAACATTTATTTCACAAATGTAGATATGCACACATTCTCAGATTCTGCAACAAGTTTTACATCCCTAAGCCAGAAGCCAGGAAAGTCTTTCCCAAATCTTTTTCCTCTGGGTAATAAACTAATAAGTTGTTGAGCTTCATATTTATTTCTCTACATGTGGAAAATTGCATGCAATTCTAATAGTACTAGTTTCCTGAGTTATTAGATTCTTCCAACTGAATTTGTTGAACCTTCTGTTATCTCCAATTCAGAAACATAATAGGCCTTCATTCTACATCTTAAACATACTAATTTTCTTTGGAAGAACCCTTCATAGTTTTAGGTATGGACCAGTGATGCTGGCTCTGTTATTTGAGCATTTAATTTCTTTGGAAGAAAGACTGGTAACAAAAGATTTTGAGAAACTCCACCTATATTCATTAAAGTACATTATGATATTGGATAACAACTATTTCTTCATTGGTTGCTAAAGTTGAACTGGCAGACAGCATTTACTTTACAAGCCATCTCTGATCTAATAGGTAGTGGTGACTGGAGCACTATGCTGAAAGAATTTTGAAAATATATCCAAGTTCAGAGGGGAAAGAGTGCTATAATTGACTAGTTATGTCTACCATGTGCACAGCAATAGGAAGGAGTGGCATATGTGCTACTGGTTTGCAATACCTAAGCTAAGAAGGTATTTCATTTATGCATTGTATGCCTTTCTTCCATAGCTGTGAGCCAAAAAAAAAAGACTTTTAACCTATCAAGAGTTAAAGTAATTGCCAAGATCATAGCTTGGGTAAGGCAAGCAAGGAGCACAATATAAAGAGGTACTTTACTCTCAGGACCAAACAAGTAAAGAATTAGCACTTCCGTAACCATGGGAATAAGTACTTCCCCAAATTTTGTGCCTTGGTTTTTTCATTCAGGTCATACTATCCCTGACCACGAGGCTCTATCTTCTATAATTTATATAAGTAAAAAATGTGTAGAAACAAAAATGTTCAGGGGAAAAAACATTAACTACTGCACTTCTGTTAAAAACTTCCATAAATTTGGCACAGTGGTGTATGCCTATAATTCCAGCCACTTGGGAGGCTGAGGCAGGAGTATTTCAAGTTGAGGCTCAGCAACTTAGTGAGACCCTGTCTCAAAGAAAAATAAAGGGGAATTCTGGTGATGTAGCACAGGCATAATCACTTGCCCAGAATGTGAAAGACCCTGGTTTCAATCCTTAGCACTTAAAAACAAAGAAAACACTTCCATAAAGAAACAATTGCTTGTTAGTGTTATCTTATCAATATAAACACAACTGGCTATTTACCTGAAAGTCAAGACTTCAGGAGAAAAACACAGAAGTCGGAGATTTATTGAGCTATGACAAAGAGCCAAGTTAACTGAGTGTTGGCCTTTGCTTTTTAAAAACCAAGACCCTTGCTGTTTGTCCCTTAGGGTTGTTTTTGCTAATGTGGGGTTGTTTCAACTCAATTGTTGTTATATGAAGGGAAATGTTCCTTATATAAAATCTCCTGGTGGTTAAAAGTAGAAAGGAAATGTGGGGGTTTGAAGACTGGCTGCTCAATGTATGCTTTCAAAATGAATGTCAGCCAGGAACTCTTCTGGGTAGAACATCAGACCTGCCATAATCACAGCCTTGGTGAGGATCCTGGGGTTCTTTAATATTTATTTATTTATTTGTTTGTTTGTTTGTTTGTTTTTGGTACCAGGGATTGAACAACACAGAGGCACTAGACCACTGAGCCATATCCCCAGCCCTATTTTGCATTTTACTTGTAGTCAGGATCCCACTGAGCTGCTTTTTGCCTTACCATTGCTGACGCTGGCTTGAATTCCTGATCCTCCTGTCTCAGCATCCTGAGCCACTGAGATTACAGGTGTGCACCACCGTGCCTGGCTAGGATCCTGGATTTCTGCTTCCACACTCCTACCTTCTGGGTTCCTATGGTCCAGTATTCAACTGGTCCCATGTTCTCTGGGCTCATACTGTATTTTCTTACAGAATATTTCTTCCAACGTGCTGGAGGAGTCTGCAGTCTCTGATGACACCTTGTCACCTGATGAGGATGGGGTGTGCTCAGGCCGGTACTTCACTGAGAGCGGCCTGGTGGGCCTCCTGGAACAGGCCGCCGAGCTCTTCAGCAAGGTCAGTGTCCAGAGGGCATCCCAGAGCTGAGCTCGGGAATGCCCAGCCTTAAAGGCTAGTGAGCCCTCTCCACAGATGCCAGGGGCATGCAGGACAGGGGCAGGGCCCAGGGAGGACTTTGATGTGCACAGAGTGCATCAGCTCTCCAAGGGAGGTGGGAAGGCCTTTCATCACTGCTGTGTTCTGGTTTTCACTACATGCGTGTTGGCTGGACAGTAGTTTCACTGTATTATTTCCATTTAATAGGGATGGAAGCTAAGCCACAGCGAGGTGAAATGGCTTGCCCAGGGTTACACAATAAATGACGAGGCATGTTCTCACTCCCTCATTTTCTCTCTCAGAGAGAAAAAGATGGGAAGGAGCCACTGCAGGGAGAGGGCAGAAATCCATGGTGTCCTCCCTCCTAACAACCGAGTCATCTTCAAGAGCCTCACAGGCAGGACCAACTCAGAGAAATGCAGGAGCAAAAACCACAGATACGCCCCACATTAGCCTAATCAGGGTCTGAATGCTCCAAATAAGAGAAAAAAAATACATAGAAGACGTCACTGGATTCAGATCAAAGAGAAAAGCCTCTTATCCATTTTTGCTTTAATGATCTCCTTCCCCCACATTGTAATCCAAGTAAATATTTAATATTTCGCTATATTTAGAATAATCAATTTATTTTTCTCCCTATATTATTCTTTATTTTCTGCTTTTCACCTCCAAATTTTCTCCCTATAACTTCTATGTATATTAATTATTGTTTTAACCATTGTCTTCTTTTTTTCTTGCTTTCTCATTCAGGATTCAGAAAAGGTCCAATATACTCTTATTTTCTTGAAATTTTAGCTAGAATCCTGTTAACTCCCTGGTGGGCATGCAATGAACATCTGTCTAGAGGAGGACCTCTGACGCTATTTAAATACATAAAAGCTGCCTTCCTGAATGTTCTTAGTCCTCAGTGTCAAATCTTCTCTCCTTTCAGTCTGAGAAAGCCCTTCTCTTTCACATCTTCATATAGGACCATTTAGCAATGTGTCTGGGTCATTTTGAATGTTGAGATGCTGGGACAGCATTCCTGCTGTGTAAAATACTGGGACGCAGAGGTATATCCATTCTCCAGCACATTGTTTGCATAGTGAACTCTGGTTGCTCTTAAGTTTCCATTGTATTAAATTTTCTTTGATGTTCTTCTCCTCTCTCTAAGGGAGGCTTGTATGAGACGGTTAATGAGGTCTACAAGCTGGTCATCCCCATTCTGGAAGTGCATCCAGACTTCCGGAAGCTGACCTCCACTCATGACAAGCTGCAGAAGGCCTTCGACAACATCATTAAGAAGGTAGCTGGGGGTCTTTGCTAATGGGTACTGTTACTGAGTGGTAGATGACCTTGTCCTGGAGATGGTGGTCAATCCTCCTATCTCTCTAGAAACTCATTGACCTTGAGCACATTACTGCAGTTCTCACCCATCAAACAGAAAAGGGCTCAAAACTGACAGAGGTCCAGATTTCAGGGTGTGAAAGGCAGCTTGACTTACTTTGTGACCTGGAAATGTCAGAATCTTTTAAATTCACATAAAATAAAGCCCAAGAAATCTTTCATGGGATTTCTTTCATTTTTATTTCCAAAATTTATTCTATAAACATTGAATTTGCTTAGTAGAGGGATTTTTGTTTACATCAACTGTAGAATTGATATGTTTGTAACATAATAAAAAACCCTTTTAACCCAGTGGATCCTTAAGAATGACATCACTAGAGAGAGGTTTTCTTATTTTGCTTAATAGGATCACAAGAGAATGTTTGGAACTTACTTCCGAGTTAGTTTCTATGGATCCAAATTTGGGGATTTGGATGAGCAGGAATTTGTTTACAAGGAACCTGCAATTACAAAGCTTCCTGAGATCTCACATAGACTAGAGGTAAGAAAAGTGATTTTGTGTGCTTGCCATTGTATACTTCACAAAAACAAGTTAGAGTGAATCACTACCAAAAATGAAAAAAAAAAGGCCAGGATTCAACATTGAGGTATATATACATTTTCCACATTGCATTTATTATATGAAGGAGTAGCTGAGATCATGAGGTAAAGCAAGATTTGCATAGTTTTCCTCTAAGATCCTGTACATGTCTTTAAAAATTTATAAATCTACATCATGAATGTTTACTTTTCAGGTCTATATAAAATCCAGTCATTGTCACATCTTCTTATGCTCCATTCCCAATGTTAGTGATATATACTAACAGATGCAAAGTAAAAGGGTTTTTTAGGATGAAGTTTGCCATCTGGAATGAGTTTGCCCTCACAGAATGAATTTGGAAGTTTTCCCTCTTTTTCTATTTCCTGAAATAGTTTGAAGAGTATTGGTATTAGTTTTTCTTTAAAAGTCTTGTAAAACTCTGCAGTATATCCATCTGGTCCTGGGCTTTTCTTGATTGATCATCTTTTGATTGCTTCTTCTATTTCTTACATGATATTGATCTGTTTAAGTTTGTGTATGTCTTCCTGACTCAATCTGGGCAGATCATAAGACTTAAGGAATTTATCTATGACTTCACTATCTTCTATTTTATTGGAATATAAGGTTTCAAAATAATTTATAATTATCTTCTGTGTTTCTGTAGATGTCTGTTGTAATATTGCCTTTTTCATCCCGTATGCTAGTAATTTGGGTTCTCTCTTTCCTTAGCCTGGCTAAGGGTCTGTCAATCTTATTTATTTTTTCAAAGAACCAACTTTTAGTTTTGTCAGTTTTTTCAGTTTCTTTTATTTCGATTTCATTGATTTCAGCTCTGATTTTGGTTATTTCTTACTTTCTACTGCATTTGCTACTGATAATGCTCTTCTTTTTTTAGGGCTTTAAGATGTAGTGCGAGATCATTTATTTGTTGGCTCTTTCTTTTTTTGAGGAATGAACTCCATGCAATGAATTTTCCTCTTAGTACTGCTTTCATATGATATGTTGTGCCTGTGTTTTCATTTATCTCTAAGAATTTTTTAATTTCCTCTTTGATGTCTTCTGTAACCCATTATTCATTCAGTAGCATATTATTCATTCTCCAAGTGATGTAGGAATTTTTCTTCCTTATTTTAATTGTTGATTTCCAATTTCATTCCATTATGATTAGATAAAATGAATGGTAATATCTCTACTCCTTTATTTTTGCTAAGAGTTGCCCTATGGCATAATATATGGTCTTTTTTCGAGAAGGATCCATGAGCTGCTGAGAAAAAAGTATATCCATTTGATTAAGTCTAAGTTATTGTGTTATTGAAGTCTATAGTTTCTTAATTCAATTTTTGTTGGGAAGATCTGCCCAGTGGTGAGAGAGGTGTGTTAAAATCTCCCATGATTATTGTGTTGTGGTCCATTTGTCTCTTGAACTTGAGAAGAGTTTGCTTGATGAACATAGCTGCACCATTGTTTGGGGCATATATATTAATGATTGTTATGTCTTGTTGATGAATGGTTCCCTTTAGCAGTATGTAGTGTCATTCTTTATCCCTTATGATTAACTTTGGCTTGAAGTCTATTTTATTTGATATGAGTATGGACACCCCTGCTTGCTTCCGAGGTCCATGTGAGTGGTATGATTTTTCCCAACCTTTCACCCTCAGTCTGTGTATGTCTTTTCCTATCAGATGAGTCTCCTGTAGGCAGCATATTGTTGGATCTGTTTTTATAATCCAGTCTGCTACCTATGACTTTTGATTGGTGAGTTTATGCCATTAACATTTAGGGTTACTATTGAGATATGGTTTGTACTTCCAGCCATGTTTGTTTATTTTTGTTATTTAACTTGATTTGTTTTTCCTCTTTGATTAGTTTTTTTTTCCTTACTGTAGTGTCTCCCACTGTTGATTTTCGTTGTTGTTTTTCATTTCCTCTTCGTGTAATGTTTTGCCCAAGATGCTTTGCAGAGCCGGTTTTCTAGCTTCGAATTCTTTTAACTTTTGTTTATGTGGAAGGTTTTTATTTCATTGTCAAACCTGAAGCTTAATTTTGCTGGATACAAGATTCTTGGTTGGAACCCATTATCTTTCAGCGTTTGAAATATGTTGTTCCTGGATCTTCTAGTTTTCAGTGTCTATGATGAAAAATCAGCCATTTAACCTAATTGGTTTACCCTTAAATGTAATCTGTCTCCTTTCTCTTGTAGCTTTTAAAGTTCTCTCCTTCTTCTGTATGTTGGACATTTTCATTATAATGGGTCTCTTGGGGTTTTGTACATTCGGCGTCCTGTAGGCTTCTAGGATTTGGATTTCCATCTCATTCTTCATGTCTTCATTATTTCATTCTTTCATTCTCATGTCTGGAAAGTTTTCTAAAATTATTTCATTGAACAGATTGCTCATTCCTTTGATTTGGACCTCTATACCTTCCTCTATCCCAATAACCCTTAAATTGGTCTTTTTATGGTATCCCAGATTTCTTGGATGTACTGTTCATGGTTTCTTATCAGTTTTTCTGAGTTATTTAGGCTGTTTTCAAGATGATATATTTTGTCTTCATTGTCTGACTTCTGACCTCTAATTGGTCTACTCTACTGATGATACTCTCATTTGAGTTTTTAATTTGATTTATAATTTCCTTCATTTCCAGGATTTCTGTTTGGTTTTTTTTTTGTTGCTGTTGCTGTTGTTTTAATAACCTCTATCTCCCTGTAAAGTTGATCTTTTGCTTCTTGGATTTGTTTATGTAATTCATTGTCAAAGTGAATTTTCATTGTCTGCATTTGCTGTCTAATGTCTTCATTAAGACTTATGTCATCTGAACCATGCATATACTGAAATCTTTATCTGACATTCCTCTTCTAATATTAACTTGCCCAGCATTGTTTGTAGTCCTTTCTTTCCTTGTATTTTCATATTACTCACGTTTCTTTCCAGCTCTGTATGACTGTTGTCTCTGATCAGCCGCCGAACCATGCTGGTGGCCATACCCACCAATAGATGGCAAGTAAGGTTTTCCAAGATGGATTCTGTCTATTACCCACATAGGGTGTTTGGTGAGGTGGGGGGAGTTGGGGTTACCTTGTGCTGTGTCCAGAGCTTGATCTGGTGACCTGTAAGCAAAGCCTCTGTTCTGCATGCCTTCCCTCTGCACCTTGCAGAGCGAGCGCTACAGGCCGGGCCTTCTGTCTGAGCCAAACGAGGGCCGGGCCTTCCATCTGCCTTGCTTGCTGCAATCTTTATCATTTGTTTCCTTCCACTAATTTGGTGGTTTGTTTGTTCTTTTTCCATGGGTTTGAATTGCCTTATGCTATTTATTTGATATCTCTTTATTGTAATACAGACAATCATTGTTGTAAAGTCCATCTTTAGTACTGCTTTTGTTGTATCCCACATAATCTGAAATGTTGCTTCTATTTTCATTAGATTCTAGGAATTTTTAAATTTTTTTCTTGCTATCTCAATTTCTTCAAAGTGCAGTGTGTTCAAAAGTGTACTGTTCAATTCATATTACATGTGGAAGATAATAACAATAAACAATAAAGATCCTGAATGTTATTTTTTTGTTTGTTTGATGATACTAGAGATTAAACCCAGGGCTTTATGCATGCAAGGCAAGCACTTTACCAACTGAGCTATCTTCCCAGGCTCTGGACATGTTTTAATACAAGTTTTGTGACTACTGAATTTTTTAAAAATCATTATTTTAGTCAAAATAATCAATGTGCTGAGAATCACTGGTTTTTTTAATTTTTTTTTTAAGATGTTGATAACCTTTTTATTTTATTCATTTACTTACATGCTGGGCTGAGAATTGAATCCAGTGCCTCACACATGCCAGGCAAGTGCTGTACCACAGAGCTACAGCCTCCACGCTTGTTCATTTTTTATATGTAGAATACGATTGAATTTTCCATTATGATATGTGTTCTGCAATTGTGTTTTTTTGCAGGGCGAGAGGGTAATACAGATTGAACTCAATGTTGCTTAACCACTGAGGCCACATCCCCAGCCCTTTTTAAAATATTTTACTTGAGACAGGATTTCGCTGAGTTGCTGAGGATGGCTTTGAACCCCCAGTCCTCCTCCCTTAGGCTACTGAGATGTTGGGATTACAGGCATGCCCAGCTTGCAACTTAAATATATATAACTTCAATATATATACAATCTATGTTCTTGGGGATTTTTTTAAAATAAGATTAGTCATCTGTGAAGTGATAACTTTATAATCCCTTTCTAATTTGGATGCTTTTAATTTCTTTCTCCCGGTTACATGCTGTGGTTAGTCCTAACTTCATTAATGATAAAGAAAAATGTGGTCAAAGTGCCATCCTCAATTTATTCCTCATCTTACAGCTAAAAGTTTTAGTGTGATATGAAGTGTGGATTTTCATATATGTCTTTTTGTTTTGTTTTTTAGGAACTTCCCTTTTGCATCAATTTAGACAGCATTTGTCAGATTCTTACTCAGCATTGATTGAAATGATGTCAAGTTTATTTTTCCTTCAAAACATAATTACATTGGTTTGTTTTCACATTTTGAAATACCTTTGAATTCTTAGGACAAGAATTCATGATGTATATTTCTTCTAATGTGTTACAGGAGTCACATTGTAGGAGTCAGATTTTTTGAGGATCTTTGCATATTTATAAAGAATATTGGTCTGCAATTTCTGTGTGATACCTTTAGTTGCTTTGATATAGTAATTTCACCTTCATAGATTGAGTTTGGAAATAAACAATTTGTTTAGTAGGATGCATTAGTGAAGTCATTTATTTCTGGTATTTGGGAAATTAATTAACCCCTCTTGCATTCATGTACTGTCTTTGATAACGACGTCGTTAAACTCTTCCAATGTTATGTTGATGTTTGTTGTAGGTAAGTGCATGATTACTTATGCAGTATTTTATTTGATATGCCTTCATTTGAAACTTAACATTTCTAGGAATTTACTTCACCTGGATTATCTGATTAATGGGTATATTAATGTTCTTAACATTCTGTTGTAATCCTTTTTATTTCAATAATTGTATAACAGTGTTTCTACTTTCATTTCCAATTTTAATAATTTGAGACTCCCACTTTGTTAATTATTCTGCCCAAAACTATGTCAATGTTTTTGTTTTTGATTTCCCTCGGTCTTAAATTTAATGTTTATTTCTTTCCTTATGACAGATTTAGTTTAATTTGCCATTTCTCTACTTTCTAGGTGTAGAATTAGGTTATTGTTTTGTAAACTGTTTCTTAATAGAAGTGTTTATAGCCCTTTATTTGATTGTTTCATTTGATCTAGTTACATCTACTATTGGAAGTCTCTCAACTCTTATTTAAGAAATTTCTTTTTCTCCCATTAATTGTTAACCTTTGTATATACTTGGTATTTCTGTTGTGAAATACCATATGATCATATTTGTTATGTCTTATTGATGATATATAATAGTTAATTTTGAATCATTTTGTCAAGGCAGCAAAACCTAGATAAACACTAGACGTTTCAATAAAAGCACTTTTTAAATTGAGATTAACATTTAAATCACAAGAATTGAGCAAAAAATGATTATTATCTGTGAAACATTTCAATTTCCTCTTCCTTTAATGTGTCTCAAAATATATGTGTTGGAAACTTAATCCCCATGCAACAGAATTGCAAAGTAGGACCTTTAAGAAGTGAATGTGAGAGTGGGTTTATTGTCTCAGGAGTTATTGTATAAGTCAGTTGTCTGTTACTATGATAAAATACCTGACATATATCAATTTACAAGAGTAATAGTTTATTTTGGGCCCTAATATCAGCAGTTTCAGTTCATGGTGACTTAACTCCATAATTTTGGGCCTGAGGTAATACTGAACATCATGGCAGAGAATGTGTGATGGAGCAATAGATCCAGTTTTCAAAGTAAGTTTAGCCCTCTCTTACATTTACATGCATTTATTCCTACTTTGCTGTGGGATTTTGCAAGATCCTCTCATGAGATGTTGGCTTCTCAATCTTGGACTTGTCAGAGTTTCTAGTTTGTTTCATTTATTGCCTGAAATGTGCCCCACAGTAAGTAACCTGAAATTCCAGATTCATCATAGTGTACTTTAGAGGAAAAAAATTAAATACATGGGGGAGATTAGTGCCCATTATAGCCTTTCTATCCTCCTGACATGTGCATCCGTCCTTTCTCTCTCTCTGTTCCTCACACGTAAATAGTTTTTCCTCAGATGTGAGCGGTTTTTCTTCCGTCTCACTCATCTCCAGGGACAGGCAACTTAAAACAAAAGTGAAGCAAAACAAAAGAAGAATCTTAAAATGGCTACCCATCCTCTTGCCTTGCCCTCAGGGGCGAGTAATTTACTGTTGAGAGCCACAGCCAAAGGGGCCCCAGAAAACTTCCAGCTGCCAGCAAACTCCCAGCTGCCGGCTGATGATTGGCTCACAGTGGCCCCAGCAACATCTAGCTGATTGGCTCCTCTGTGGTGATGTTCATTGGGCTGTTTCCCTGCCCTTCAGACTGCCAGCTGATGATTGGCTCACAGCGGCCCCAGCAACATCTAGCTGATTGGCTCCTCTGCGGTGATATTCATTGGGCTGTTTCCCTGCCCTTCAGACTATGGAGCTGCTCATTGGGGGACTTCTTTGGCTCCGCCCACGCGACCCAGCCAATCAGCCTCAAGAGCAGGAGGATTGTGGGAGGTGGTGTGGTTTGTGTGGGGAGAGGCTTCTGGAAGCCAATGGTGGCAGTTGGGCTCTGAGGGTTTTTCCTGAGGAGCTGTTTTGTTTGGCGTTTGTAATTTTAAAAATAAAGTTTGTTTCTTTTGACAAGTGGCTCCTGAATTGTGCCCAGTCAGACTGCGGCATTTGGTGGCCCGTACGGGGAATCGAACCCGCGACCTTGGCGTTATTACAAAACAGTGAAGGAGCTAAAAGAGGCTGTAACAACCTATGGTCCTCAAGCACCCTTCACTGTAAGCTTGATCGAATCCATTACCAACTTAAACATGACGCCAGCAGATTGGGCTAATATGTGTAAAGCTGTGCTAACTGGAGGACAATACCTGTTATGGAAGGTTGCTAATGAGGAATTTTGCAAGGAGACAGCTATGGGAAATGCAGCAGCTGGTTATCCTCAGAGAAATCTAGATATGTTGTTAGGAAAGGGACCTTATGAGGATCGGCAGCAACAACTTGCATATGATCCTGGTGTATACGCACAAATTGCTATAGATGCACTTAAGGCATGGAAGACTTTACAAGGACATGGAGGTTTACAAGGTCAATTATCTAAGATAATACAAGGAGCTAATGAACCTTATGCTGAATTTGTAGATAGGCTTATTCAAACAGCTACCAGAGTTTTTGGGAATACAGAACAAGCAATGCCATTAATAAAACAACTGGCTTATGACCAAGCGAATCGTTGGTGCAGAGATATCATTAGACCATGGAAACAGGAAGATTTAAACAAATATATTAAATTGTGTAGAGACATTAATGAACAAGAGCAAGTCATGGCAGCTGCAGTAAAACAGGCTTTAGATGCCAGAGACATTAATGAACAAGGGCAAATTGTGGCAGCTGCAGTAAAACAGGCTTTAGATGCCGGGCTAAGAACATGCTACAATTGTCAACAAGCAGGACATTTTAAAAGGAATTGCCCCATAGGAGGAGGGTTTAACAATACTAGGTATCAAAGGAATAGAATACCGGGTATTTGCCCATGATGCCATAGAGGGAGACATTGGGCTAATGAATGCTGTTCTCAAACCACCATAGAGGGTACTCCATTATCAAAAAACGAACAAGGACAAGGTTTTTATCCACAATATCATGGACAAAGGCATCGGGCTCCGTTGCCAAAAAACGGACAGGGGGCCCCAATGCTCCGGGGCCCCAAACCACAAATATACGGAGCTCTGGAGGAACCCAGCAACCCCAGCAACCCCATCAGGGTAGTGCCCAGGGCATCAGATCCCTCATCAGACAAACCAGAGGGAGCGCAGGGTTGGACATCTGCGCCTCTGCCAGAGCAGTACTAACTCCAGAGATGGGAGTTCAAATCATTCCCACAGGGGTGAAAGGACCTCTTCCCAAAGGAACAGTAGGCTTATTATTGGGACGCAGCTCTTCTACTCTAAAAGGACTTTTGATAAGTCCTGGGGTAATTGATCCCGATTATGAAGGTGAATTAAAAATTATAGCCAGTTCTCCAAAGGGTATATCAGTAATTTCACCAGGAGATAGAATAGCACAATTACTAATAATACCAAGCCTACATGATAAAGTTTCCAGTCATGTTGTAGAAAGAGGTTCCAAGGGATTAGGCTCCACAGGTGTAGATTGGGCTATGCTTTCTTTAAATTTAGATTCTCGCCCCATGCTAAAACTAAATATTCAAGGACATGAATTTAATGGGCTACTGGATACAGGTGCAGACCTTAGCATTATCTCTCATCAAGAATGGCCAAAACATTGGCCATTACAACAAGCCACTCAAACGCTTCGAGGCCTAGGAGTGGCGAATAATCCCGATAAAAGTGCAATGGTATTAGATTGGAAGGATCCTGAAGGATGTGAAGGAACTATACAGCCATATGTATTGGATCATCTTCCTGTAAATTTATGGGGACGAGATGTCTTAGATCAATTAGGTTTGACATTAACAAATAATATCAATCAAAATGCACCCACTATTATGGCTAGACAAGGTTTTAGGAAAGGAAAAAGATTAGAAAAACAAGAACAAGGTATAGCAGCACCAATACAAATAAATCAAGGAACAGACAGACATGGGTTGGATTTTCACAAAGGGCCACTGAGACAATAAAAATTACCTGGAAATCAGAAAGACCAGTATGGGTCCCTCAGTGGCCCTTGACTAAAGAAAAGATACAAGTAGCCCATGATCTGGTCAAACAACAATTAGTGGAAGGACATATACAACCTTCTGTATCTCCCCATAATACTCCCATTTTTGTCATCAAAAAGAAATCTGGTAAATGGAGATTATTGCAAGATTTAAGAGCCATTAATAATGAAATGGTCATTATGGGACCTGCTCAATCGGGGATTCCTCAGTTGTCTGCTTTGCCAAAAACTTGGTATGTTTTAGTTATAGATATTAAAGATTGTTTTTTTTTTCAATTCCAATTCATCCTGAGGATAGTCCACGTTTTGCATTTACTATCCCTGCACTGAATCATGAAGGTCCTGATCAGAGATATGAATGGAAAGTACTCCCTCAAGGGATGGCTAACAGCCCAACTATGTGTCAAATTTATGTTAACAAAGTAATCCAGCCACTTAGAAATCAAAATCCTGAGCTACAAATATTTCACTATATGGATGACATATTATTAGCACACAAAGCTAAAAACACATTGCTAGAATGTTATGCCACACTTACAAACTTATTAAAAAATTATAATCTAGAGATAGCAATAGATAAAGTACAATTAAATTTTCCAATTAATTATTTGGGAGTTCTATTATCCTCAACCATGGTCCGTCCACCAAAAATTCAAATACGAGTAGATCAACTCAAATCACTTAATGACTTTCAAAAGTTATTAGGAGACATAAATTGGATAAGGCCTTATCTAGGTATTCCAACAGGAGAATTGGGACCTTTATTTGATATCCTAAAAGGTCCATCAGATCCAAATTCACCCCGAATGTTAACGCCTGAAGCAAGAAAGGCATTAAAAGTCATTGAAACATATATGGAAAATATGCATTTGGATAGAATTGATATAAGTTTGCCTTTATTATTTATTGTACTATCAACAAAAAATATTCCTACAGGAGTATTTTGGCAAGAAGGTCCATTATTATGGATACATTTATCTTATTCTCCTAACAATATTCTTACTAGGTATCCTGAGGCTGTAGGACAATTAATACTCAAAGGAATAAAAACAGCAAAGGCAGTGTTTGGAATTTCTCCTAATAAAATTATTACTCCATATACTATGAATCAAATTGATGAATTAGCTAATGAGTTAAATACTTGGGCAATAATCATGTGCAAATCTAATGTTTCATTTGATAACCACTTACCATCTAATCCTTTATTGTCTTTTTGGTCATTGCATCCTGTAATTTTTCCAAAAATGACAAGAAAAACACCTATCATGAATGCTCCAAATATATTCACTGATGGATCAAATAATGGTACAGCAGCAATAGTTACCCCTGATCGAACTTTTACATTTTTAGTACCCAAACAATCAGCTCAAAAGGTAGAGCTTAATGCAGTATTACAAACTTTTGTGATGTTTAAAGATTCTGTATTTAATTTATTTTCTGATAGTCAGTATATAGTTAATGCTATAGTATCCCTTGAAGATGCTGGTAGGATTTCCCCTTCTTCTACTGTTTTCTCTTTGTTTTCCACTATACAAAGTTTAATCTGGGACAGAAAAGATCCATTCTTTATAGGACATATCAGGGCACATACAGGATTGCCTGGAGCCCTTAGTTTGGGCAATGATTTAGCAGATAAAACTACACATGACATTCATATTTTCTCTATACTAGAAGAAGCTATAAATTTTCATAAAAGGTTCCATGTCAATGCTAATACTTTACAAAAGCGTTTTAAAATAACTAAGGAACAAGCTAGACAAATAATAAAACAATGTCAAAATTGTGTGACCTTTTTACCACAAGTTAATCTTGGAGTCAATCCTAGAGGATTGATACCTAACCATATTTGGCAGATGGACGTCACACACTTGCCAGAATTTGGAAAATTAAAATATTTGCATGTTACAGTTGATACTTCTTCTGGATTTTTGATGGGCTCCCTTCATGCCGGAGAAAAAACTAAAGATGTTATAGCTCATTGCTTACAAAATTTTGCCACTGTGGGCATTCCAAAACAGTTAAAAACAGATAATGCCCCTGGTTATACGTCTACTTCTTTTAAACAATTTTGTTCATCATTTGGCATTACTCATATAACAGGAATCCCATACAATCCACAGGGACAAGGCATAGTTGAAAGAGCTCATCAAACTATTAAAATGTACTTATTAAAGCAAAAAGACGGAATTGGGAAGGGGTATATATTCCCCAAAGATAAACTTAAAATAACCCTTTTTACTCTAAACTTTTTAAATTTGGATTCATCAGGACTTAGTGCTGCAGAAAGGCATATGTGTCCAAAAAATGTACATAAGCCCAAGGTACTTTGGAAAGATATTCTAACAGGACAGTGGAAAGGTCCTGACCCAGTAATTGTCTGGAGTCGGGGGTCTGTTTGTGTGTTTCCACAGGAAGAACAGCAGCCAATTTGGATTCCAGAGAGATTAACTAAAGCAATTTCTACAGACCAAAAAGAAGATGATTTGGCTCAAATCCATAACAGCTGATATCCAAAACTCCAATTTGGCTATCCTTACATCTGCAACAGAACCAGGATGCTTTTTTCAATATCTATTTTATTCTATTTTGTTTTTTGAGCTCATATAGACCTAGGTTAATGTTTTGCTGATCAGTTCTATATATATATTTTTTTTACTATAGAGTTTTTAAACATTGCAATGGAGATTTCACCTGTAAAAAGTTATAAGGTCTTTACCATTATTTTATGTGTTGTATGTATTATATTATGTGTGCACATTTGTGTTTTGTGTTTGAATGTACATATGTCCATATATCATATATGATGAGCGCTCATAAAAAAAAAAAAAAAAATGGATCCAAAAATTTTTTTTTTTATTCACGTGATTTAAATGGTTTAATTTAAATTGGGTAAATAACTGTTAAGAATTGTTTTAATATGTAAACAAAAAAAGGTTAACAGATCTGTTTGTTTACTTTCACCTATCCTTTTTATTATATTTAATAATTCTTTTCAAGATAATGTAAATTGTTAAGAAAATTGTTTTCTTTTAGTGCCTTCTAGAATGTTACACAATTATTAATATTAACCATTATTGACAAAATTCTTATCTTCATCCCAGTGCCGGTGGAGACAATGTAAATTGTTAAGAAAATTGTTTTCTTTTAGTACCTTCTAGAATGTTATATAATTTTTTCTTTAGCCATTATTGCCAGAATTCCTATCTTCATCCCTGTGCCGGTGAAGACAAAGATAAAACTAATCTATAGTCTCTGCAATAGCCATCACTGAACCGCTTAACTCACTTGTATGCATTGTGAACTATCTGTTGGTGCAGCGACTTGTGGTAGTGTTGCAGTATTTTTGCTGATGATGTTATCAGTGGTACAATTTTTCCAACAAGAGCTGTCAATTGGCTTGGTATATCTTCCTCTCTTCTGCTTGTCATGATCATTCAGCTATTTGGGGGCCAACAGAGGTGAGGCAAAGAACCTCACCCCCCCGCTGGTACCTCTCCACAGGTGTGGCTGTATACTGGACCGGTAGTCAATGACGGGTAAGATCCAATTACAATGGTACCAACCTAAGACAGGAGGCTGACACCCTGAGGTCAGCTCATCCGAAGACGGGTAAGGACCATATGTAGTATTGGACAACCTAAGACAGGCACGGTCCCTAAGCCACATGCTTGTTGTTTAAACAGAGAGGGGGAGATGTTGAGAGCCACAGCCAAAGGGGCCCCAGAAAACTTCCAGCTGCCAGCAAACTCCCAGCTGCCGGCTGATGATTGGCTCACAGTGGCCCCAGCAACATCTAGCTGATTGGCTCCTCTGTGGTGATGTTCATTGGGCTGTTTCCCTGCCCTTCAGACTGCCAGCTGATGATTGGCTCACAGTGGCCCCAGCAACATCTAGCTGATTGGCTCCTCTGCGGTGATATTCATTGGGCTGTTTCCCTGCCCTTCAGACTACGGAACTGCTCATTGGGGGACTTCTTTGGCTCCGCCCACGCGACCCAGCCAATCGGCCTCAAGAGCAGGAGGATTGTGGGAGGTGGTGTGGTTTGTGTGGGGAGAGGCTTCTGGAAGCCAGTGGTGGCAGTTGGGCTCTGAGGGTTTTTCCTGAGGAGCTGTTTTGTTTGGCGTTTGTAGTTTTAAAAATAAAGTTTGTTTCTTTTGACAAGTGGCTCCTGAATTGTGCCCAGTCAGACTGCGGCAATTTACCTTATCACTTACCCTCAGTCGCTCCCTGTGGGAGCCACCAAATGCCACAGTCTGGCTGGGTACGATTCAGGAGCCTCATGTCAAAAGAAACGAACTTTATTTTTAGAACCACACACGCCGAACAAACAGCTCCTCAGGAAAAACCCTCAGAGCCCAACTGCCACCACCGGCTTCCCACAAGCCTCTCCCCCAACCACAAGCCTCACCCCCTCCCAATATCCTCCTGCTCTTGAGGCTGATTGGCTGGGTCGCGTAGGCGGAGCCAAAAAAGTCCCCCAATGAGCAGCTCCGTGGTCTGAAAGGGCAGGGAAACAGCCCAATGAGCATCACCGCAGAGGAGCCAATCAGCTGGATATTTCTAGGGCCGCTGTGAGCCAATCATCAGCTGGCAGTCTGAAAGGGTGGGGAAAAAGCTCAATGAGCATCTCCAATGACCATCACCACAGAGGAGCCAATAAGCTAGATGTTGCTGGGGCCGCTGTGAGCCAATCATCAGCCCGCAGCTGGAAGTTTGCTGGGGCCCCTTCGGCTGTGGCTCTCAACAGATTAGGATGTTAGCATGAGTAACAAAATTGAGAGAAGATTCCCAACATCATGGAAAAATTCAGTGATTATTTCTTTCTTTAGATCCTGAATTGTGAAACTAAACAGAATGGGGTGAATAGGATGCTAGGGAAATGGGTCAAGTGGAGGCACTTAATCATCAAAAATAGAAGAGCATAGGATTATTATAATTACAGAGACCTATGTAATTCACCAGCTGATCATGGTGTTTCTGGAAACGAAATATATAGAACTTCTGCCAAATCTCTTTTTTTTGTTTTTTTTTTTTGTTTTTTTTTTTTTTTTTTTTTTTTTTTTGTTTGTTTAAGTGGAAGAGCACTATTTCAAGTGAACACAACTCTCTCTTTTTTTTGTACTTTTTTTTTTAGTTGGATACAATGCCTTTATTTTATTTATTTATTTTTATGTGGTGTTGAGGATCAAACCCAGGGCCTCACACATGCTAGGTCAGTATTCTACTGCTGAGCTACAACCCCAGCCCACAAACTGTATTTCAACTCAAAAATAGCATTATCAGTGCAGTCAATTTTTTGACTTGCACCAGTGCTGGATCAATATAAAGATGTACTCTTACTGTATTGCCAAGTATTTATACTGTTAATTTTTTTATCCCTGTCTCTACCATCGAGGCCTACAGACTTAGCATTAGGGAAAAAGAAATATTCATACCTTGGCTTTATTAGGCACTGTCTCTGAATTCTAGGAGACAAAAAGAATATTTTGGTTTACTAGTCAGAGAGAGGATCATGGAGACCATAAGACCAATATAGTATTAGTTCAGTTCCATATCAAGGTGAACCTAGTGGGTCACTGAATTTATACTGAATATATGAGTGAAATAGACCTACTTTCCTCCTTTTGGTCTTCAACTGTACTGGGAAGATGATTTTGTACAGGAAGGTAAAATGCAATTGCCTAGAACTCCCTCTACCTATGGAAAAAAAAATAGCAAAAATCAATACTGCATTCCTGAAGGATTTGCAGAGATGCCACCATTTAGGATTTGAAAGATGCCGGGTGTGGGTGATTGCACACTTTGCAAAAGACAGGTGTATCTTGGAGGATGGCCACAGTTGGTTGTAAACTTGACTAAATGGTGACTCCAGTTGCAGTTGCAGTACCATATGCTTGAGAAAAATCATCATTTGGTATTTATTATACAGGCAGTACTAAACATTGCTTTTTCACCATACTTTCACTTTAGCAGACAAGCAAGAAGTACATCCTTACTGATCTATTTATAAGGCACATAAATAATCAAGTTCTATCCCCTTGTATTCTCAGGGATCTTATATCCTTCCACAAGAAAATGCAGTTTGTTAAGTTCATGTTAATCATGATTGATTCTAATGATTAAGAAGCAGCAGAAGCAGCAGCTATTCCAGACTTTTTTTTAGTATTTATTTTTTTACATTAAATTTACTCTTAGTATTCTTCTGATATATTCAATTTTTGTTTTTATGTATCACTATGTGATGAGTCAATGTGTACATTGCTTGTTTAAATCAGGTTAAATATACTGTCTTCTCAAACATTATTTATTTATTTATGGTGAAAACTTTCGAAGTCCTTCTTATAGTATTTGTGTAAGTTGAGTATTGTTAAATATATTCACCAACTGTGACATACCAGAACTTTTTGCTCCTAATTGTAACTTGCTATGCATTAATCTACTTTTTTCCCTTCTCTACCTCCTTTTTACTCTGCTCAGCCTCTGATAACCACTGTTCTACTCTGATGAAATCGACTTTTTAATATTCCAACACAAGTGAGATCATGTGGTCTTTGTCTTTATGTACCTGGCTTATCTCACTTAACAAAAGAATGTATAGTTCTATCCTTGTTGCCACAATGACAGGATTTCAGAAATTCTTTTTTTATTGCTGAATAGTAATATTCCATTGTGTGTATATCAACCACATTTTCCTCATCCAATCATCAGTTGATGAATAGGTTATTTCCCTTTCTTGGCTTTTGTGAGTAGTGCCATAGTAAACCTTGGAGTACAGATATCTCCTTAACAGATTGATTTTATTTCCTTTGGATTTATCTGGGTGATGGATTGTTGGGTCCTACAATAGTTCTGTTTTAAATTTTCAATTGATTTTTAGAAAACCTCCATATTGTTTTTCATAATGGCTTTAGTCGATCACTTTCCTGCCAAGGGTTCTCTTTTCTCCACATTCTCACCAAAATTTGTTATCTTTTTTTTTTAATAGCTACAAGACAAGATTGTTCTCTCAGTACATGAATTGAGTGCCCCAAAATAATTCCAACTTATAGCCAAATGATTTTCAACAAAGATGCTAATAAGAATATTCATCAGTAAAAAGACTGTCTTTTCAATAAATGTTGCTGAGAAAATTGGATATCCACATGGAAAAGAATGACATTGGACCCTGGTCTCTTAACCGGTTACAAAAAACAACTCAAAGTGGATTAAAGACTCAAATCTCAAATGTGAGACTGGGTGCTATCATACTTCTAGCAGAAACAAGGAAATGCTTTAAGACATTAGAATAGGCAAGATATTTTTGGACAAGGAACCTAAAAACATTCCATAGCAAAATTAGATGACTTCATTGAAGAATGGGCCATATATCTAAATTCATATTTCTCAAAAGAAGACATACAGATGACCAATATCTGAAATAAATATATGGAAAAAATCACTATCAGAGAAATACAAATCAAAACTACAGTGAAGTAATTATCTCAATTTTTTGGAAATATTACTCTCATACCAATGTTGAAGAATAAAATAAAAATTTTTTACTGGGACTGTAATTTAGTGAATAGAGCATATGCTTAAGCATAAATGCAGCCCTGTATTATTACTCCAAGTGAACACAATTCTGGGTTAACAGGTGGTGGAAAGTTTATTGTTCACATAGTTATTACTACGTATAGGGTTACTTTTTCCACATGGAGAAGGCAGGACATCTCTTGCTTCTTTAATTTGCTTATCATCTAATAAGATTCTGGTGACAGGGCTGGGGTTGTGGCTCCGTGGTAGAGCACTTGCCTAGCATGTGTGAGGCACTGGGTTTGATTCTCATCACTGCATGCATAAATAAAGAACATAAAAGGTCTATCAACAACCAAAAAAAAAAAACTATAGTGATAAACACACTCTTATCAGGAAGAGTCAGTAAAGAATCATCCCAAAGGGCTAGGGATGTGGCTCATGCGGTAGTGCGCTTGCCTGGCATGCGCAGGGCACTGGGTTTGATCCTCAGCATAACATAAAAATAAAAAATAAAGATATTGTGTCCATCTAAAACTAAAAAATAAATACTTAAAAAAAAATCAGCCCAAGTTGTGTCCAACCCAGTGTCTGTTTCCATCCTGACGTTTGAGTACTTAATTGGGGGGTTTAGGTTTTTTTATATTGAATTCTTGTTATACTAAAATACACAAAACTAAAAACTTGAGGAAACATCAATACTACCTTTTTTTTAGTATTTTTTAAGCTATTTGATATTCAAAAATTATTATCTGTGAATAAGATTAGCCAAAGCATTAAGTCTTAAACATAATGTTTAATTAATCTTTACCCAAAATCTTTTCTTTTAATCACTGTTCTCTGCCATAATTGAATCATTCTCATTTGTTTGATAATAGACTTATTTTGTATATTAGTTTATATAATTTAATCGTCATATTATTTTTTGATATAATATTGCTCTCACAATTTTTCTCCATGTTAGGTATTGTCTTCTGAAAATTCTAAAGCAGTGTCAGTCATTGAGAGAAGCTCTTGTTGCAGCAGGAAAAGAGATTTTATGGCATGGGCGGACAAAAAATGAACCAGCTCATTACTGTAGCATCTGCGAGGTAAGTAAATTGTTCTGATTTTTGTTGTTTTGTTTTGGCTTTTCTAAATTCTGTTGTCTGTTCCTCCTTTCCCCTTTCATCACCTCCCCACTCTTCTCTTTTTCTTATTTACAAATTTGCCTAGACCTTTTTGTAATGATTTTTACTGGAACCAGCTCTTATGGCTACCATTATAAATTCTTATCTGAAGGTAAAACATTTCAGTGATACATGTATTAACTTGGAAATCTCCTACAAACACATTCATGTAATAGATGCTTAGCAGATAATAATCATCTCAGATTTTAAAGTACAAAGAATGCATAGAAAGAGTATAGATATCAACAAGCCATATTTATTCCTGGAAGACAGTATTAAGTCCATATATAAGTGGATATCCCTAATCCAAAATCTGAAATTATCCAAATTTTAAATTTTATGAATATTGACATGATGTCACATGTGGAAAATCCCATACTTAACATTAAGGGCTTTAGTAAAAACATGGGCACAGTAAAAATAGTGTATAGCATTGCTTTTTGTCTATATGTGTAGTGAGTATCTAAGATATAAATGAATTTTGCATTTAGACTTGGGCCGAAGGTATCTTTAGGTATATGCAAATATTCCAAAATCTCAAATTTCTAATATCTGTAAGGGATATTTAATTTGTATTTGTTCATTTTTCTGTTGAAAGATGTATAGAAACAAATGTGTGCTGGGTACTTTTAAGGATCTTACATTTTACTTGTAGGTGACAGATTATAAACATTTATACAATAATTATGACACAGATACAATGAATATGAAACTGAAAATATATACAAATGTATACAAAAACAGTGAGGAAAGTCATTTTCTTCTAACTTTGGCATGTTATGACCATACAGACTTATTAAAAATTAAATCTCTGAAGATTGTGCTGACTTCCAACTGTCAAATGGCTAAGGTTGGAGATTTATAGAACATCCATTAGGCTTTGAAAACACTCTATGAATTGAAGAAATACTAGAGTTTTTAGTAAAGTTGAGCAGTCAATCCCCTGGACCTAAAAAATAGACTACAAATTCTTAAAAGTCTTTTAAGGATAGGCTGAATGTATCTCACAAATCATCATGATTCATTGAAAAGCATTTATTATTTATTCTGAAAAATTAAAACTCACTTTAAGTTTTTGAACAAAAGACCAAGATACACATTTCAAAGAGAAAAGTGATTGAAAATTTGAGAGTATTTAGATAGAAAGCAAAATGATCCATTGGGAGATGGTTGGAATGTTCTTAAGACATGTTTTGTTAATGAAGAGACTAGACTATACGGTAGCCCTAAAAATGCAAAAGAAAAAGGAGAGGTTGAAAAGTATGTAACAAGTATAATAACAAGACAGTTAATGAAGTGGAGAACAGTGACAAACCGGAGATACCAAATTTTTAACTCAGGCCACTAGACTATTGTTACAGCTTATAGATAGTAATGAAAAACCTTATAAATTCTGGAATTTAACAGAGCTACTCTAATATGACTTCAAGTAATGAGTTATTGTTGGGGAAATCAACCAGAAGTTAGAGAACCACTTGAAATTGAAGACACATTCTTAAAACTTGAGTATCTGTAATTCTGAGATAAATTAATTAAATCCAATGATTTTCTATATCTTATATACAATGCCGCAATCTGGCTGGGGACAATTCAGGAGCCACTTGTCAAAAGAAACTAACTTTATTTTTAGAACTACAAACGCCAAACAAAACAGCTCCTCAGGAAAAAACCCTCAGAGCCCAGCTGCCACCACCGGTTTCCCACAAGCCTCTCACCCCCACACCAGCCTCTCCACCTCCCACAATCCTCCTGCTCTTGAGGCCGATTTGCTGGGTTGCATGGGCAGAGCCAAAGAAGTCTCCCAATGAGCAGCTCCGTGGAGGAGCCAATCAGCTATATGTTGCTGGGGCCGCTGTGAACCAATCATCAGCTGGCAGTCTGAATGGCAGGGAAACAGCCCAATGAACATCACCGTAGAGGAGCCAATCAGCTAAATGTTGCTGAGGCCACTGTGAGCCAATCATCAGCCGGCAGCTGGAAGTTTACTGGCAGCTGGAAATTTGCTGGGACCCCTTTGGCTGTGGCTCTCAACATCTCCCCCTCTCTGTTTAAACAACAAGCATGTGGCCTGGGGACCGCGCCTGCCTTAGGGTGTCCAATACTACATATGGTCCTTACCCATCTTTGGATGAGCTGACCTCAGGGTGTCAGCCTCCTGTCTTAGGTTGGTACCATTGTAATTGGATCTTACCTGTCATTGACTACCGGTCCAGTATACAGCCACACCTTCGGAGAGGTACCAGCGAGGGGGTGAGGTTCTTTGCCTCACCTCTGTTGGCCTCCAAATTTTAGCTGAACAATCATGACAAGCAGAAGGGAGGAAGATATACCAAGCCAATTGACAGCTCCTTTTGGGAAAATTGTACCACTGATGACATCATTAGCAAAAGTACCCCAACACTACCACAAGTCGCTGCACCAACAGATAGTTCACAATGCATACAAGTGAGTTCACAATGCATACAAGTGACACATAGTTTAGGCAAGTTCTGCAAGCAGTTCAGTGATGGCTATTGCAGAAACTGTAGATTAGTTTTATCTTTGTCTTCACCAGCACTGGGATGAAGATAGGAATTCTGGCAATAATGGCTAAAGAAAAAATTGTGTAACATTCCAGAAGGCACTAAAAGAAAACAATTTTCTTAACAATTTACATTATTTTGAAGAGAATTATTAAATATAATGAAACGGAAAGGTGAAAGTAAACAAACAGATCTGTTAACCTCCTTTTTTGTTTACATAGTAAAACAATTCTTAACAGTTATTTACCCAATTTAAATTACACCATTTAAATCACGTGAATAAAAAAAAAAATATTTGGATCCATTTTTTCATGAGCACTCATCATATATGATATATGGACATACGTACATTCAAATATATAACACAAAATACAAGTGTGCACACATAATATAATACATATAACACATAACATAATAGTAAAGGCCTTATAACTTTTTACAGGTGAAATCTCCATTGCAATGTTTAAAAACGCTATAGTCAAAAAAAAAAAAAAAATAGAACTGATCAGCAAAACATTATCCTAGGTCTGTATGAGCTCAAAAAACAAAATAGAACTTCATGATCTGGGAAAGGGCGATAATAAAATAGATATTGAAAAAAGCATTCTGGTTCTGTCGAAGCCACCACAAAGATAAACATATGATAACAGGCATTGCAAACCTGGCCTACCACCTGCTAATGTAAATAAAGTTTTATTCACACAGCCATATCTATTCATTTACACAGGGTCGATGGTGGCTTTCATAGGTACAACACTTAGGTTACATATCACTGCTTCCATCAAAATTCTTCTGGGTATTGTAGGCAACTTTGATTCCTCCCTTTTTTCTCCCACAATAGTGTGTATAATCTATTATCATGTCCCTCTTCTCCACCATAAATGGTATAGTGCAGTAAATGTGTGGCACAAAATAGCACTGGTATCTGTGAGTGGTCCTGGGTTCAATACTTGGCACAAAAAGTAAATAAATAGGAAGCATTATTTTGCTTCTGATGCCCTTCTACATCTTCTTTCAGTTCTTACCCAGAGTCCTCTTTCCATCCTGTCATTTCTTCAGCTGACCCAATTCCCTAACCCTAAACCCTAACCCCTAACCCCTAACCCCTAAACCCTAACCCTAAAACCTAACCCCTACCCCTACCCCTAACCCTAACCTTAATCCTAACCATTATTATGAGACACCACACTATTGGAATACAATACTACTAGAATAGCTACTATCAAAATGAAAAAAAGAGTTGGCAACAATGTAGAAAAACCGAAAACCACATGCATTGCTGGTAGAAATGTAAAACAGACATAACTAAAATTACTATAACCCCCCAAAAATCTAGAATATCAACATAGATGGTGGGAATGTTAATGGTACAATCACTTCAAAAATCAGCTGATGGTTTCTTAAGAAATTAAATATGTATTTTCCTTACTCAGCAATTACGCAGCCACCCAAGGAAAATGAAACTATATGTGCACTCACAGAAATACACAAATGTTCTTAGCAACATTATTCGTAATAGTCAAAAAGCAAAATGTTCATCAAAATTTAATGTATAAAAATGAAGTATTACTCATCATTAATAAATTGCTAATACAACATCATGGTAAAAACTCAACAACATGCTGAGTAAGAGAAGGCAGACCCCCCACAAACAAAAAAAAAGTATAAAACTAAGATTACATTCATATGAAAATCCAGAAAAGATAAAATTAATCCATGATTTCAAAAAGCAAACCAGTGACTGCCTGAAGGCAGGAATATGTAGGCAATGGGTTGTGAAATAAAGAACTTTTGGGAGTGATAGCAATGCTTTATTTCATATTTTGAAAGTGACATGGATATATGGTATGCTGAGGTATGATGAGCAAATCATAGCTGTCAGCCTGACACTGTTTTTTTTTTAAATTGTTCTCTTTATTCCTTTTTCTTTCTTTCTTTCTTTCTTTCTTTTCTCTCCCTCTCCCTCCCCCGCTCCTCCCTCCCTCCCTCCGTCCCTTCTTTCTCTCTCTCTCTCTCTCTCTCTCTCTCTCTCTCTCTCTCTCTCTCTCTCTCTCTCTCTCCCAGGCTGGCCTGAACTCCTAGGCTCAAGTAATCTTCCTGCCTCAGCTTTCTGAGTAGTTGTGACTGTTGGAGCACACCACGGTGTCCAACAATAACACTTGCTTTTGTAAACAAAGTTTTATTAGAACACAGAAGCTTATATTATTTACCCACAGTCTAGGCTGTTTTTGTGCTACACTGGCACTTGAGTGGCAATGAAGACTTGCCTACAAAGTCTAATATATTTATTATCAGTCTCTTTTCAGGAAACGTTTGTTGATCCCTGATTAGATTAAAGTCAGCAGAATAACTACATAAACATTTCTTACCACTAAAATTGGCTGTATGAAATGAGATAAATGATCTATTAATTGCCAAGATAAATGTCTCTTCCCTATAGAAAGTGTGTATTCAGGACTAGAAATCTTGGCACTGTGTCATGTCAAATGTAGGAAAAAAAACCTGGCAGTTCATTTTGTTGAGACTTAAGAAATTTCTTTTCCAGGGCATTTTGAGGTGTATCTAAACTTTGTAGATAATACAGGGAAGAACATTTTAATCTGCAAATAGATTATGTTCATTATTAGTTTGTAATCATTTCACAAATATCATATAATATTAAAGCATCATAAGAGACTGCCTATCATAATAGAAACTTTTATGACTCTAGCCATTAACTTGCATTTTTCTAGTTATTGTAGACCCATACTTTTAAGCTAGTGCTATTGGTAAAATATATGATTATTTAAGTCTGATTGCCTCACTAATTTTGACCAGTTTATTTTTCAGATATCCATTTTGGGGTTTACTCTTTCAATTAATTTTGGGTTCCATGGGCAATGAAATTGTTGTTGAGTATGTAAGATGTTGCAGTTTCTATGTAAGTTCACCTAAGTGCCTCTACCACTATTGATGGGCAAGGATATAAGTAATTTAGTACTTTTACTTGAAACTCTTATAGATCTACTGTACGGGATTTGTTTTCCTGACACAAAAGAGTATAAAACTAGAAAAACTAAACATTTTCAGGTATTAATTTCAGACATGACTGTAGGCCTGGTGCACAAAACACAATTAGGGAGATGAAGCTCAAGTAAGAGGATGGTCATACTGAGTTATGGAGAAAATTATCAAAGTGCAAGATTATCATAGTGGTTGGAATTTTGTGGACACGAATGTCTGAGCTATTTATGGTGGGTGCAATGTGATTATGTGTGTGTGTTAGAGAGAGAATACTAAAAGCCTGGAGGAAATTCATATTTTTATATGAATGTACCAGATGAGACTCTTTAAGGCTTAGCAGAGTTTGACTGCTATAAAGGAGACTGAAGATGATGCTAAATGGCAATGTTGGAATAAATTAGGTTTCCAGCAGAGTCAGGTTGCAGCAGCTTCACTAATATATCAGGTACTTAATTAAGAGTTCAGAAATAAGCCTTAGCAAAAAGAACTACACACAAAAGAGTAAAGGGAAAATGGTAGACCTAAATTTGAAACCAAAATTGATTTATGCTGAAAATGTATGTGGAAGCCAGAAAGGAAAAAGGAAAAGAAAGGTGTGTGTGTGTGTGTGTGTGTAAGGAATCTGACGACAATCAAAGGGAGATCAGTAGAATAGAGGAAAGGGATCAGGGGAGAGAGGAAAGCAGGTAAAAGAGAAATACTCGGGAATGATATTGGCTAAGTTTTATCACTGTATTGTACATATGTATGAAAACATAACAACAAATCCCACCATTATGTACAAGTATAATGCACCCTGAAATATGGAAATAAAGAAAAATACCAAACCTAAGGAGGCGCGGTGGAATATGCCTATAATCCCAGTGACTCAGGTGGATGAAGCAAGAGGATCACGAGCTCAAAGCCAGCCTTAGTAAATCAAGGTGCTAAAGCAGCTCAGCAAGATCCTGTCTCTCAATAAAATACAAAATAGGTCTGGGGATGTGGCTCAGTAATTGAGTACCCTGAGTTCAATCTCTGGTACCAAATAATAATAATAATAATAATAATAATAATAATAATAATAATAATAATAATACCAAATCTAATATGATCAAAACAATTCACCAGTAATTAGCCTGCATGACACATAAAACAGAATATCCTTTATAGGAAGACAACATAATCCAGACTTCCTATGATGTATCATCTATGTATAAATGACCATAATATAATTAAAAAAAATTTTGGGGTACCAGGGATTGAACCCAGGGGTGCTTAACCATTGAGCCACAACCTCAGCCCTTTTTTGCATTTTATTTAGATACAGAGTCTCATTGAGTTGCTAAGTGCATCCCTTAGTTGCCAGAGGCTAGCTTTGAACTCTTGATCCTCCTGCCGTAGCCCCCTGAGTCGCTGGGATTATAGGCATGTAGAATATCATTAAATTTTGCCAGAATGCAAAGAAGATAGAAAAATGAGAACCACAAGAGAAAATATCACATATAAAAAAAGTTCCGTGAGCTGACCCAGATTTTAGGATTAACAGAAAAAAAAATTAAATAGTTTTTATAACTAATTTCAAGGAGTTAAAGAAAAGCTTAATCATAATGAATAAGTAGATATGGGTGTCAACATATAAATGAAAAATTTCTTTTAAAAGAAATAAAAAGTATAGTATTTGAAATGAAAAAATCATGAAACAAATCTATCATCAGATTGTGTAGTGCAAAAACAGCAAAAAGTTAACTTGGAGATAGACCAATAAAAATTATCTGGTCTAAAAATCAGAAAGAAAAAAAAATAGGGTTTAATCAACCTCCTTCCATCCTATTTCATATAAAGTAATCAACATTCCTTATAAAAGCTGACAGCACTTGGGTCCCCAGAAAATCCTTGTTGAGAAGAAAAAAAGAAATTCATGACCAAATAGTAGAGAAGGCAGCCGAGTCACTTAAAAGCTAAAATTGTAATAAAAGAGAAAAGAATGATCAAGGAACCAATTAAAAGACTATTCATGTATTTTTCTCCTAAGAACCATCAGCCATACTTCTGTTTGCACAGGGCGTCGGAAAGAGAAGCAAAATCCAAAGGACCACCAGGTAAAGTGACATCTTACTCCCCTAGTCCAGCCGCCGTCCCCTCTTCACAATCTCTATTTGCAATGGAAATTTTACACCTTCTGGATGGGACAGAATGATGTAAATCTCTGGCCAAACAAATGGGAAGGCAGCAGCCTATAGTCACTTCCTGGTTCAATTCAGTTAGCCAGTACCGGCTCAAGGGCGGGCAACTCCATTTCCACCTTCAAAGGAGGAGTTGGGGTGGGGCTAGGCTTTGCGCATGCTCCCAGGGCAGGTTTTTGGGCATGCTCAGAGCAAGCGCAGGCTAACAATTTCCGGTGAGAGCTTTCCTCTGGAGTGGAGGCGGTTTCCTGCGGAGCCCCGGCGGTAGGTGGGTGAGTGCTGCGAGTATACTTGCGAGCTTCCGTGTTTAGAAGAAGACAAAAAGGGTGTGCTTGGATTTACCTGTGTTTTCCTTCTGAGTTTTTTTTTCCCTAATGCTCTAAAACCTTGGGTTCTGGGAAATGAGAGCCAGCTGGAGAAGCTTTGGTTACTGTGGCAACCATGTGTTACCTATTCTGGTTTTTGAGGATTTGAAAAGAGAATTTGTGTTATAACTCCTCAAAGTACATGCTGGGTCACATTCAGAGTCACATATTATTTCAAACTCAGGTGTTTAACCACGAAAATTGACTTCAAAAGACTTAACTCTGGTAGTAATGTGGAAAAGCAGTATTTTAGGCAGGGTAACTAGTTAGAAAGCTAATGCAGTGATTAACACAATTTCAGGGTGTTGTAGAATTCCAGAGAAGAGGAAATATTGTAGAAATTCTAGGAGGTAGGATCAGAAGCTTTAATGCTTGGGTCAATGTGGCAAATGAGGGAGAGAGACACTGAGCCTCTTGAGGATTAATTCCAAACTCGCTTTGGCATTTGTATTTCTAGTTTTGCCACCTGAGATATCGTTGCCTCCTACCTATCTCTTGTCTTAGTTCTAGTAGTTTTGTGTTCTCTGAATTTCCTTGTCCTCATTTTGTGTGTGTGTATGTGACCTTGGACAAGTTTCATAATTTCACTCCCTTAGTTTTTTTCAACATAATGTGGAAGAAAACAATTAGTATGTAGTGTGAGTGTGTGTGATGCTGTGTGGGAGGGATAGAACCCAGGGCCTCATGCACACTAGTCAGGCACTTTACCACTGAGTTACATCCCTAGCCCCAAATTAAATAATAGACCAGGTATGTAGTAAAGATCCAATAAATATTAGGTACTACTATTTGTACTGTATTTGTTATTTGCATTTTGTTGTTTCTTTCTCTAGGCTTGAATTTTTTTTAAATTAAGGGGAAATATCTTTAAGTGCTTGGAACATAGTAATAGTTGAGTAATGGATTATTTATTTTGGCTGTTTCTGACATAATTAAATGCTTTTGGGGTGTGGGGGGGTACCAGGTGTTGAACCCAGAGGCACTTAACCACTGAGCCACTTCCTCAGCCTTATTTTGTATTTTATTTAGAGACAGGGTCTTACTGAGTTGCTTAGGGCCCTGCTAAGTTGCTGAGGCTAGCTCTGAACTGTGATCCACCTGGCTTTAGCCTACTGAGCTGAACAGAGCTGCTGGGATTACAGGCCTTGGCAAATTCATTCTTTACTTTAAAAGAACTGCCAGTTGCAGGTTGGAGTTGTTAAATGGGTAGAGTGCTTGCTTAGCATGAGTGAGGCACTGGGTTCAATCCTTAGCATCACATAAAAATAAATAAATCAATAAAGGTATTGTGTCCATCTACAACTAAATATATATATATATATATATATATATATTATATATATATATTATATTATATAATATATATATTATATATATATATTATATTATATAATATATATATAATATATATTAATATATATAATATATAATATATATATATATATATATAATATATATTATATAATTTATATTAATTTATATTATATAATTTATATTAATTTATATTATAATATATATATATATATATATATATATATATATATATATATATATATAATTTAAAACACACACACACACACACACACACACACACTGCCTATATAAAAAAATTACTTTAAGGATAATATGTTTAATATACCTGGAGAATTGAACTGCAGTGAGGGCTGTTAAAATGAAATCATGTAGCTGGTTGCAGTGGTACACACCTGTAACGCCAGAGCCTTGGGAGCCTGAGGCAGGATGATTGTGAGTTCAAAGCCAGCCTCAGCAATTTAGTGAGTCTCTCAGCAACTCAACTCAGTGAGATCCTGTTTCTAAATAAAATACAAAAAAGGGTTGGGTATGTGGATCAGTGGTTAAGCATCACTGGATCCAATCTTTGGTACCAAAAAAAAAAAAAAAGGAATGCAATTCTGCAATCATGTAGGCATGCATAAGTACATGGATTCAAGTTTAAAGAAAAATAAACACAATAAAATTTTACTAAAATCCAATAGTTGGTAAAAAAAAAAAAAACCTTTAAAAAACTAAGTGTTAAAATACTTACACATTTACTGGAATACCATGAACTATTATCAATAATGTTGTAAACATTGACAACATGGACATTTAATAAAGTATAATGTTATCAGAAAAAAAATAATTTTTTAAACATTACAGTTAACATTATCACTTGCTATATAATAACAGGGAGGAATCATTTAATCTTAATGCCTTCACTTTTTAGGGTCTAAGTTTTAGATGGAAGGAGACTATCACTAGTCTGTGGCTATGTGGGCCTACAGATACCTAACGTGAAAAAATCCACATAATGTACAGTTAGTGAATTAATTAATTTGGGTGTATTATGACTATGGGTAATTAATTTTTTTCTTTGAATTAACTTTTATTTTTTTATAGACTTCACAAGATGTGCTACTTTCGTAATTAGAAAATTCTCTTTCAAAAAAAAATTTTAAATACAATTAAAAGTAAATTAAGATTTGGAATGGATTTAGTTTTTAGTCATTAAAAAACTATGGGGCTCAGAAGGGAATATAGCACATGAGTTGAATGTTTTCATTTTAGAATTATGCTTTTCTGAGTTTGAATTCTATCTCTGCCTCTCCTACTTAACAAGGAAGACAGCTCTCTAGACAATGGTGTTGTAAACCTCAAATACAATAGTGCTTGCAAGGTACTTGGCACTCATAGTTAATTTCAAAGGATAGTTGCTTTTATTATTACCATAAAATCTAATTTTAATAAAATGAACAATCTACAAACTATTAGATATTTCACACTTTGTATCTTTTTTGAAAATAAAATATTTCTAAACCTTTAACTCATACTTGAACCTGGGCAAATACTCACTCAAATTTACATTGTTATTTTCCACTTAACATATTATTCTAGGGTAGTGAAAAAGGCAACCAGTTCTCAAGGCAACTACAAACATGTCTACCTGGAAACTTAAAACAAGAAACACAACCCTTCATTTGAAATACAAGTTATTTTACACTCACAGACATATTGACAAAAGCGTATATATATATATATATATATATATATATATATATATATATAGATAGATAGATAGATATAGATATATATAGATATATATATATAGATATAGATAGATAGATATATTTATATATATAGAGAGAGAGAGATAGATAGATAGATAGATTGCATACAATCTCTTTAAAAAGTCTGTTATGTACGTCATTAGTAATAAAATATGCTTATTAGTAGATGACTTTTTTCTTAGTTCAATATTTATTTCCAGATAATCATACGAATAAATAAATCTACGCTAATTTTATGATATGCAATGTAAATAAATTGAATCATCTTCCAGAACAATTAAGATAAAATCTCTTTGCATAATAGCAATTTTTACCATCCAAATATCTAAAATAATAGCTTTCTTCATTTTCATACCTCTTAGTTTATAAGTAAGCTCATGTGTTTTAAAATAATACTTAACCTTACTGATTGAATATATGTCAAGGAAAGTAGGATCTTTTGATTTGGCAATAGTAAGGAAACATTTTAAATTTAAAGGAAATTAAGCTTTTTAAAGTGTTTCTTCAAAATATCCCAAAATCAATATTATATAAGATAAAATTTTTATCTTTCTGTTTTTCAAAAAATACTAGTTTATCCTTAGTTCCATTATGCCCTAAAACAAAAACCTGATTCAATGAAATATGTATTTTTATCTTTAAGAGTTCTAAAATGGTAAGATATTTCTTACTGTTCATATAACTGGAAATAAAATAATTATGCTTAAACATTTTTACTTTAGATTCTAGATTATAATATCTTATGTTTTGTAAACTGTCCTAGTAATTGAATTTCTACATTTATCTCAATTTTAAAATACACATATTAATTAGTAATTCATACTTTAATAAGTAGCATGTTATAATGAATTAAATGCTTAAAATGTAAAAGACAATGATAGCAAGGGTATTTTAAATGTTCTAAAGATTAGTATCTCCCATTTATATTGCATTGTTACATAATTTAGAAAATGGATTTGCAGACTCAATATAGCAGAGTGAATCTCTGCTACATCATCATGCACAGATTTTTCTAGCTTCATAAATGACACTATGATCTTGGATTTGGATTTCAGTCTTTCTGTGCACTAAAGAACTACATCTTGGTTTAACTAAATCTACTTCACAAGACTACTGGAAAGAAAAAAATTGAAAGTGGCTATATAGAAAGATACTAGACAAATTTAAAATATAATCTATCAGACCTTAATTTTCTTTATTTCACAATGTAGCTACATTGCTGGAACTCATATGCCAAAATGCCCCAAGACAGTTGATACAAATCCACTGAGAATATTACATTCAGAGAACTGTAATTACTGGTTAGTAATTTAATTTTCCTAAGAGGCACATACTGGATCACTTGCTCTCCCAGAAAAAGAGAAAGGAAAAAAAAAGTTTTAAATGAAATTTGAATATGAAACTTGGACATTTTACAAAATAGTTCATATTTTTTTAGTTTTAAATTCTTCATGGATATGAACTTGATCTTCAGAGATACTATCCCTTATAAGCTCATCACATTTATTTCTTTCCTAAGACATACCAAAACAGAATCACTTGAGTATTTAAATTTTTTAAATTTTTTTTATTGTTAGAAATATGTCACTACAAAGAAACACATATTAAGCTGCATACCCTTAACTACATATTATATCAATATGAAAAAGCATTTATTTTTCTCTTGCAAATTTATTATGTAAAGCCTAAAGCAAAACAGCATTAAAATAATTAAAAAAAAAAAAAAACTCAGGACCTTTTTCTTAAGTTTATTCTTAAGTTCTTAAAAATTTCTTAAATCATTATTTATTTTTAAAGGTTTGTGAATATACTTAGCTATAATTAGAGAAGAATTTAATTTTGCTTTATAAAGTTTATGGAAATAATATCATCTCATTGGAAGACTGGAATATTTTAATATCTGACTTTTGTTGTGTGTTTTCTGCATCTGCAAAGGTAAATGTAATTCAATAGTTATTGTTATATAAGCTAGCAATAAATTTGTAAAATTGGAGAGATAATTAATTGTATTTTATACAAAAAATAGTTTAAGATCCCTACATATTCTGGACCCTTTATCATGTAGTTTTTATACTTTGGACTTTTCAGATATTTTCTATTCAATAAGATGGTTCAGACGAATGTGAAACTTGTTTGAAATTCAAGGTATTATATGATTTCTTCTATATAAAATATTTTTTGAGAAAATTTTACATACCCTTATCAAGTCTGAAACCAAGGGTGTAACTTAAAAATGGAAATGAATACTTTATGTTGAATTTATTATCCTACAAAAATAATAATACATAAATATCATGTTTAAACAAGTGATGGATAAACCTTCTGTAAAGGCAAATCTTAATGTGTCTATTCATTGGGAGCACATTCTCTCTCTTATAAGAAACGATAGAGCAAATGCAGAGATTTGCCTTTACAAATCAAGACATGCCTGGTTGCACTGTGAGCAAGTCTCAGGAGACGTCTTCCTAAAATATCATCTGTCAAGAAACTTTAGCTTTAAAGACTGGAATTGAAAAATCTTAAGCCCACTTGTGAGGAACTGATGTTTACATAGATCTATGTCTGACAGTTGGCTGGGTGTAAGAGACAGAATTCAAGATAGGCCCAAAGAGGAGAAGATTCATATTTCTGAAATCTCCTCCCTCCTTGACAGAAAAATATTTAACTGTAGGTTGATATTGTCTATAATGTCATTTCCATATACCTTTTGAAAAAGACACCACCAGGAAACAACTAAACATTCTATAATACCATTTCTCTGTTTTTTTGAAACAAGGTGAACTCACTTTCCCATGGCTTTCTCAAGATCATAAACAAAAAGCACTGCATGAGAATACACAAAGAAAGCAAAGTAAACTAAGGACAAGATGAATCTCCTGTCTATTGTCTTCATGGTGGTAATTTCTTAAAATATAATAATGGAATTATTTAGTTTCAATTTTAAGTATTGAAATTGATGCCAAGATTTTGACAACATATAAAGATATGTAAACTAGTATGTGACTAGAGATTGCCATGTAAACTAAAGGAAATGGTTAAATGTAAAAATGAAAATGTAACAGGACTTTTATAGTCTTTGTGTTTTAACAAATTACAAATATCATTTGGGGTATATGTGGATATTATTGTATGTGTACCTTAAAAACACATTAATTTTCTGAAGGCAGATGATTAATTGGGTCCAATTCACTCTTAACATGAATTGTAAACTCTCTATTATTCAATCTGCCCTCAGCCTGATATCTGTGAATCCCAGGTTATCATTAGTACGGCTAAGATGCACTGTGCAGTGCTCATTCAACAATTTGATGCTTTGGTCCTTGAGTTCCTGTGGTTCTTGATGCCTGAGGTAGTTTTTATTCTTTTGCCCAGCTTGAATTCCACACTTTTATCAAAGTTTTAGAGATGTATCTCAATGCCATCTAGAAAATATCTATTTTCTTAGTAATGGACCCCAACAACACATTGCAGTAGCACGTTCAATTTATAAAACCCTTCAAAGACTTTAATAAGTCTTCTTAACAAGGACTGGAGATTTGTACACTCACAGAAATTCAATAATGTATTATTGATTTTTGTTAATGATATGCTCACACTAATTACAAATTTCATAGTGTTATAATTGAATATGACATGTAGTAACATGACTGTTACATAGAAAATGACAAGTATATCAGTATTATGTATAACTGTTTCTAATTTACACGGCAAGTTTGAGTCTAATTTTATTTGAATTTCCATTTGTCTATCCTAGAAATTACTAAATTATTTTTTTCAGCTTTGTGTGTATGTGTGTGTATATATATATATTATTATATATATTATATATATATTATATATTATATATATTATTCAAAATACTTCTATATTCTTTCACACTCTAAATAATATTACATAATATTATTGTGGTAATATTTGCTTACTAATGAATAATTAACAACACATATGATTTATATCAGAATATATTCTTGATAATGTTCTGTAAAATTTTTTAGCTGGATAATTTAAGTGTATAAGCAAAGCTGAAATTTAAAATTTAAATTCCAGGTAAGATTATGATACAGTAATTTAAAAAAAAATATACTATGTTAATAAAAAATATAAAATGGCCCAGGAATTCTTACTGATTTGTGTGCAGACCTTTCTAGTTCACTTCAGAAACACAAATCTGAGCTAGATGTTTTTAAATAGCAGATGACTATTAACCAACTTAAAAGTCTAATGGAAATATGTTCATAGTTGTCTATTATTTAAAAGCAATGCTCTTTATAGTTTGAATCTGGTGCTACCGGAATCATTACACTTGGAAAATTACTAACAAAAGCTTATTCTAACCTATAGATATTTTATAACATGTTGCTAGTATAAACATGGCCATTACTTATTGCATAAAGATCAGAAAAAATTGGTAAGCACTTTACATTAACTCATTATTATTTGCAAAAAGTTAAATACAAATATCAATACATACATATATATTCTGTGGTAAAATTTCTTTGATCTTACATTTATTTTTCTCTTTTTTATAATGACATTTATTTTATTTTAACATCTGCTATAAATCAGGAAACTGTAAGAACCACTTACACCGTCGCACATATGAAAAAACTTGCGTGTTAACTGCTAAATACCATGTATGTGTTCCCACCTTCCAAATTTCATCTCCAACCTCTGATATTCAGACTTAAATTTGAAAATTTTCCTTAAGTTCTATGAGAATCTCTATGAGATCTTTCCTTAAAAATTATGTTTCACCCAGTTCTGTCCATAGCACTAAATGGTGAAGCCCTATTATTTTAAGTAAATTACCATCAAACCCTGCCATTTTAACTCTGAAATATTTCCTGAGCCTACTTCCTTCTTTTCATTTACCTTGCCACCAACCTGATTCAAGACTCCAACACTTCTTGCCTTGCTCCATGAAACAGATTCCTCTCTTGTCTTTCTGCATCCATATCTGTACTATCTAATCCATTCTCCATGGTTCAGTCTAGTGATCTTTTATGAATGCATAACACCTTTCAAGTATTTCACCTTCTTAAGAAAAAAGAAATCCAAAGAAGTCTAGCTGATCTGCAAGGCCCTGAATGAACCACTCTGTGTACACCTTGTCTTTTATCACCACACCTATCTCTCCACATTGTGGAAGCACTGTTCCTCTTTCATTTCCTCTGACAGCTCCTTCCCTAACTGACACCTTTGCTCAAGATATTTTACCTGTCTCAAGCATTTCTTGCCCCTCCATCTGTCTTTCTTCTCTATAAACCTCAGGGATCAGTAGAAAGCCTTCCTTCACTGTCCAGTCTGCATCAACACCCACCTCTTACAGATCTCATATCTTGAATACTTTCCACAGCTGTAACTCAGTAATTATCTATCTGTTTAAAATCACTACAGATAGCTGAGATCTATGCACCTGAGTAGTGCAGATCACTTGTAACTTGGTACATGAGAATACAGTTAACAACAGTGATATCTGAAAATTCAGTTGTTTCCTCTTCTGTACATGATGCCTCCAGTCGCCTCCCCTCCCTCAATATAAGCATAAACACTTACACACCTCATCTAAGAAATCTTACTCTTGTGCTAACACACACCAGAAAGAGTTGACACATTGTAATAAGTGGTGACAGCAGAAGTTATCAGGTTATCACAGATTAAGGTAACAGTATAAAGTGGTGACAGGTAACACATAGGGCAGCTAAGTACCCTGAGAATCCTCAAAAATGCCTCCAAGGGCATGAACTTTCTCATGTTGTGAAGGATGGGGACAGATGGTTCCTTATTTTATTTTGTTTTAATTATTAAAGAAAATGATAAAACAACTAGCAGTGGGCAGGTTCAAAGTAGAAATTTAAAAACACTGATATGAGGACTAAAGCACTGCTTTAAGAGAATGCAGAGAACACATTAAGCCAAGATGAGATGGATTGAGGAATACATTACATATCCACCTAAGGGCACAATAAATGCCAGTGGCAAAAGAATATAACCTAAGAAAGAATTAGAAGAAGACGACATTCAAGACAACTTAGCTAATTGGACTGTAGTTAAAATTAATGGAATTCAATTAGCCAGCATTCTGGGGGTTGGGAGGAAAAACAGACACAAAATACAGAACATTGCACCTTTGTGTGGGTCTTTTTAGGAAGAAGGTGAAAAACAAGAAAATGAACATTAAATTTAAATAAAAGGAATCTTTGGAAAAACAAAATTGTTGAAGGATATAAAAATCTTTCTCAAGGAGAACTGCCAAAACCGAAAGCATTTTCTCAATAAGAATCCTGGCAATAATAAGAAGAGGTAGGTTACTGGGTATTACTACAGGTGCATCGTGTACAATACAAGGCACTTCAACATAGCCATTTATCTTCAGAATGACCCTGCTATATGATATATCTCCACTTTTACAGGTAAGGAAACTGAACTTAGGAAAAACTAAGTCTCCCAAGGCCACACATTTAAAGATGAGGTTAAATCCCAGTTCTGTCCATTCTAAATCCGAAGCTTTTTTATGGCACTCCCCACTTGAAGAAAAAAATGATTAAAAAGACACGTAATTTCTTTACAATCTCGATTCTGTCTGATGGAGATAACAAGATTTGAAATATTATTTAAGAAACTTTTTTCTTTTTCTTTTTGAAACAGGGTCTCTCACTAAGTTGCCCAGGCTGGCCTCAAACTTGGGATCTTCCTGCCTCAGCCTCCAGAGTCAGTGGGATTAGAGGTGTGCACTACCATACCTGGCAAGAAACAAAATCTTACATGTATCTGATCCAAACCTACAACATTAAAACAAATAATACGAAAGAAGACTATGACAAATATAAATACAAAAAAGTACAGTAGCTATTTAAGTGTCAGGTTTCAACACAATAAAGCATCTTAATTTGCCTAAAGTTAAAAGGTCAAAAGGCTATCAGCATTCATTTTCTTTGTTTAGTATATTCTGCAAGTCCCTTCCAGTCCTCCAAGGATAGTATCCTTATTTTTTCTCTGCCTTAGTTATTAAAGAAGTTATTTTACAAGGACGAATGGAGCTTCAAAGGATGACATACCTGGTAGTCCTTGGGACTGAAAGCTGTCAGGGACACTGTTCTATATTCCGAAGTCACCCTTCCCAGGAGTCCTTGTGCACGGACGACCAATAACCAGACCTCTCCATCCTCCTCCTGCACAGTGATGTTTGGCACACTGCTTGCCGGCAGGCTCATGGAGTCCTCAGGCTGTGGGGGCAGCCCTGTGGAGAACTGCAGCAAGCCTGGAGGAGGCAAAGAGACAATTCCTCCTTCATTTGAAGCAATCTTGCTCAATCATTTTAATCACCAGGCCAAAATTCTGAAGGCCTTAATGTAGAAAAGATTTTAGGCAAGGGCTGGAGTTGTGGCTCAGTGGTAGAGCACTTGCCTAGCAGGTGTGAGGCACTGGGTTTGATTCTCAGCACCATATATAAATAAATAAATAAAAAATAAAGGTCCTCAACAAACTAAAATAAATAAATAAATAAATAAATAAATAGAAAGATTCTAGCCAAGATTTGGTGAACGTGCTTTGATATAAAATGTTTATAAGCTTTAATAATGTTAAAAGTATAAATGCTAATTTCTCTTGTCTATACTCAAAGAAAGTTTTTTTTTTTCCAAAAGAAACATGAGAAAAGGGAACACTGATGGGTTTTTTAAAAATACACTTTCAAGCACATACTTTTATTTGACTGGAGTCTCTTATTAATTCTTGAACCCATTGTGGAACAGGATTAGTGGGACCTTAAAGGATTTGTACACTTAAAAAAAAAATAACTACAAAAACCAGTGTTTCCCAGGTTTCTACTTAGATTTATATTACTTTTCAATATAAAAGATTTCTTAATTTAGTAGGACAGACATCTATGATAGTTCCCTAATTAAAAAATTATAACTTTTAGGCACACGATCTAAATTAATATAAATATAGATAACTTCACTTCTTAAAGGCTAATAAAACATAAATTAGAAAATACTTCAATTTGTTTACATATCACCATATACTAATTTTTAAATTAAAGTAATTCTGATAGGCATAAATGGAATTGCTTTTTTTTTTTTGAGTGGAGGGGGAGAGGGGGGGGATTTTTAATATTCATTTTTTGGTTCTCGGCGGACAAACATCTTTGTTGGTATGTGGTGCTGAGGATCGAACCCGGGGCGCACGCATGCCAGGCGAGTGCGCTACCGCTTGAGCCACATCCCCAGCCCCCTGGAATTGCTTTTTAATTTAAAAATATCCTGAAAAACTTTCCAAAATATATTACTTAAATTCAGAATTCTCTTTTTATTTTCTCCCATAAATAATCTCTCTCAAAATGGCAGTTTAGAAATTAAAGACCATAGAAGTTAGAAGGTCTCAAAGAGTTCTGCTTCAATCATTTGCAAAAAGTTCCTTAAAAAATAAAATAATAAAACCAAGTACACACAGAGTAGAAAGAAAATCTTTTGAACAGGGTGAGTTACCAAGTGGATGATCACTAGCTTTGACTGTGATATCTGTTGTTTCCTTCTCAGGAAAGAAACAGTGCTTGCACCACTGGTAAGAGTTGAACCTAGTTTCCCATCTCCAGGAATTGCAGAAACCAATGTCACCCGAAAATACTCATTAAGCTCAGGAATATCATCATCAAGAACATATATATTCAGGACCTATACATTTATAAATACAAAGGCATTAAGCAATGAGGCATGGATAAACTACTTACCAGAGGAAAATAAAAGTTAAATTAAATTTAATTGAAATTTCTATTTAATATAACATTTCTACATAAGCTTACAAAATTAAAGCAAACATGTGTATATGTTTTTATATGTGTGTGAATATAGATATACATGTGTACATAAATATTTTTATTTTATATAAAGAGGGAGAGAGAAGATGTGGTGAGAAGGTGCCATAACTATGAAGCAGAGAATGATCCTCGCCAGACACAAATTCTACAAGCACCTTGATCTTGGACCTCCCAGGCTCCAGAGCTTTGAACAATAAATCTGTTGTTTAAACTTCCCATTATAAGACATTTTGTTATAGCTGTCTGAACAAACTAAGGAAGGAGCTGCATAGTAAAATTTTCTGTCTTAAAGTATCCTATTCATGCAGTAATATGTAACGTAAGATATATTGATATCAATATCATATCATATCCTCATACCAAGGTCACCGGTATTGCCAGACTCAGGGTAGAGTTCCTAATGAAGGAACTACATGATAGCATGTAGTAGGCTGGTAAGAAAGGACAGAGCAGTATGCAGGTGTCTAGAGTCTAATACCACTAATAAGTATTTTAGAAAGTAGATTTACATTGAGAATTAGAAGTCTGGCAGAAGCAATTAGTCCAAAAAATGTTATGAAAGAAGTAACCATAACTCAACAATGTTCCATAGAATTTACAGCAAATAAAAATTCCTCCTTTTTTATTAATGCATATATCTAGTGTCCCAGAGTTTAAACACAGACCCACTTTCCAAGAAGCTTATAATCTGTTGTAGGAGACAGATATATAGAAAAACCTTTAAAATGTAATGTAGAAATGTCATGATAGAGTTGTGTGCAAAGTGAGAAAGAAACAACTAACTCTACCTGGTAAAGGTTTTACAGAAGAGGCATTTGAAGTAAGCCCTACCTAATGGATTTATTACAGTTGAAAATAATAATCAGGAAGGATATTCCAAGAGAAAGACAAAATATTGGCAAAGGCATGTGCTGGGAATGGTAATTAGGTCATAAATTCTGGAGCAGTTGAAAGAGCCAGATGAATGGCCAGGAGTTGGTACATAGAAGATATTTATGCTTCTATCATCAATAATTTAGAATTTATTTCATTAGAGATTAGAGGTAAACTTCAGAATCCTAAGCAGAAGATGGACAAAATGAGAAATCTGCTTTAAGAGGCGGACCACAGTACAATGTACATAGCATGGACAGAGAGCAAAAGGAGATGCAAGAGGAAGCCTTAAGAAATGACTGACCTGAAAGGATGTAATTCTGAACCAATGCAGTAAGAAAAGACAAGGAAAATAGCTGGATTTGAGAACTGATTGGCAATAGATGAGGACTGAGGGAAAAGGAGGAATGAAGGGTGACTTCCTGCTATCTCCCAGAAAGAAATGGGGCAACAGTCTGAAAACAAACCAAATCCAAACAGTTTCCAATCACTGATAACTGGCCTAAAAGTACCCCAGACAACTTGTTTATAAAAATGCTTTTCCGAAGATTTTGATTCAGTAGGTCTGAGGTATGCTCTAAATTTGGTTTCTAATCTCATTTAAATCATATTTATATGATTACAGTTAATAGATGGAATAATCAATGTGTTTTTTAAAAAAGCAGTCTAAAAATGACAGATATTACCTAAATATCATCTTTATTCTTGAATCATGTGGTTATTTTCTTTAGGGAAAAAGAAATTTAAAAATTATAAAACATAATATTTAAATAATTCTTGACTAAAACATTTGTAACTATTTTACTTACCAAATTTGATTTACTATTTTATCTCTTCCAAATTGTGTATGAATGTTATAAAACAATGGTTCCCAATTACATTTTTATCTCATAATTGGTAAAAATTTCGCATGTACTGGGGATTGAACACAGGAGCACACAAAAACACTGAGCTACATCTTTGGTTTTTTAATTTTGAAACAGTGTCTTGCTAAGTCCCCTGGCTGGTCTCAAACTTGCAATCCTTCTGCCTCAGCCTTCCAAGTCACTGGGATTACAGATATGCATCATCAGACGGGATGTAGCTGGTAAATTTTCCACAAGAAAATCTGGGGTATAAAGTCTGTTTTGTCAAATAGAAGCATCAAAAAGTTATCACACTCTATCTTATTTCATAAAGAAAGAACACCTTGCTGGTCATGGTGGTGCACACCTATAATCCCAGAAGCTTGGGAGGCTGAAACAGGAGCATAGCAAGTTCAAACCCAGCCTCAGAATGTGAGGCCCTAAGTAACTTAGCTAGACCGTGTCTTAAAAAAATAAAAAAAAGGGGGTCCAAGGGATGTGGCTCAGTGATTAAGTGCTCCGGGGATCAATTCCTAGAACCAAAAAAAAAAAAAAAAAAAAAAAAAGAGAGAGAAAGAACAGTTCAAATCCAAGACAATATTAAAAAAAAAAAACAGAATAAAATATTATTCTACAAATCAAATAATTTTAGCTGTATGAAAATTTATTGGTGTCCTCATTTTACCAAAGATTAGCAAATTCTTTTTCATAGACCTATTTGCAGATAATAGGAAACATTTGTTATAAACCATTTAAATCGTTTCTTTCTTCTCTCAAATTATATAGATTTGACTACTGTTCTGCTTTTGTTACTTTAAAAATGTTGAAATGATCTCTCAATTTTGTTATCCAATTAATTTGTTAAGTCCCTCAAACTCTCCTCAAAGACTATTTATTAATTATAAGCTTTAAGTTATTTGTATGAATGCCTGATGAACTATAAGCTATTTATATTTTAATGTAAAAAATTATACTGATATGAATATTCTAACATTATATAATAACCAAATATTTAAAATTCTGATAAAGGAAGAAATTTCATTCCAGTTTCATTATAGGAAGTATCATTTATTTATGGAGCATCTATTCAGCAGTGAGACTATTTTAATAAAACTGGAGGTAACTTCCACTTTTGAAGTACAAAGCAAGTATCTCATTTCTCCAAATTTAATGTAAATAAAATGAAATTAAAGTTAAAAGAATTTCTCATTGGCTGATTGGAAGAGTCCCATTAAGAACTGAATGGTTTCTCTCTGTATCAGTTATAACAAAATACAACGATATACTCTCAAGCTATACCACTCTTATTATATTGGGATTAAAGAATCAATAAAACTGAACATATATTATTCAAAATTCTTAACTTTTCTTTCACATATACTAGAATATATATGCCATGATATACACCTCATATCCTAAGTATTTTAAGTTGCTTAAATAGAAAAAAGGTGCAACAAAATTCCAGAACAAACACAGCAGAAAAACCTTTCCAGTACACTTTCAAAGAAACAAAGAAGACAAGGTTTACCTCAGATCTCTGCCAAGGAAGGAATGTGATCATTCCACTGGCATTAGCAAAATCATCAACAAGGTAATTAATGCCATTAGATTTGATCTGTGAGATGATGTAAAAAACATGTACATAATCCAGAGCTCCCCTGGTTCTTTCCACCACACATGAAATGGTAGATCCCTCCTCTGCAATCTGAAATGGAACATAAATTACTGACATGTGTTATGAATATATCTATTAAAATCTATTAAAATACCTTAGATCACTTTTTCAAATTATTCTCAGAAATACTGATGCAGATATTTTAAAAAATTTTATTTTTACCTTATATCTGACTGCTGATACTGAGGATATTTAGTATACTATTCCCTTAACAAAGATATGCAACATGAATTTCTTTTTAGTATTTATTTTCAGTGCGTAAAAGCATATTAAGTTCTAAGTTGCAAGAAGGAGAAAATAAACTGACAGATTCTTCATTAAGTCTCAATAACAATGAGAAGATCATGCCACTAAAACATGATTCATCTTATTCTGCCAGTCTCTTCAGCAGTTAAACTTGGGAAAACAATCACCCATATTGAAGAATCACTGGAAGGACTAAATTAGAGAACTTCTAGAATATGTTTAGCTTACCAACTAACAAAAATAACTCATTATCATTATATTTATGTTAGTTTCTTTTTTGTTTGTATTTTTATCCTAAAGGTACATCTGAAGTAATGTGACAAGAGTGAATATTTTTAGAAATAAATTTCTGATGTAAGTGAAAATAACAGGAAAAGCTACAAAAGATAGGTGTCATGAAGACAATTGGGGGGGGGGGGGCTCTTAGTAATAACATTTCAAATAGCTGCAGTTGAATGTGTTCCAAGAATGTCACCCAACAGTGTATGAAAAATGCATAAAATTTTTCAAACATCTGTGTGGAAAAGGAACCATTCGTCACCAACTGATTTATGACAAACCAAACCCAGAAAGATTAGCTGTCATTATTTAGATCACAGAGAATTAATGATACTGTCAGGGATTAAATCTCTCTGATACTTCAGCACTGTTATGATATGACAACAAAGGACCATAAGATAGATGCCAGTGGCAAGAGTTGCTGCTATTTTTGTTGAGCACTGTCTACATGGCAGCTTGTCTCCATGTCATTTATTTAAAACTAATGGAAATTACAAACAAGCTGCTATATTTATTGCTACCTTTTAGATAGAGAAATAGAAACAGAAAAAAAAGTAAGTTGCCTCAGTTCCCAAATAGAAAATGGTTCAAATCTTGATGACTTCTCATGACAGAACACCCATCTTGGAGTCCTTTGTAGAGGACAAGGTGACTTTTTCCTCCATTGTCATATAAAAATAAATAATATCAAATTGCCTTTTCAATCTCCAATCAAACATGTTAATAAATAAATGGATAAACATATAGAGAGACTCTTATATCAATCAGAGAAAGAGAGAGAGAAAAAATAAACATTTTCCAAAGTCCTTGTTATTATTTTTATTCCCGAACTCACACCGGCCTCCAACAAACACGTTCTGGTCCAATCTCCAATATGCCGCTGCCCCCAAATCACCTACTCCACGAGGCTTTTTCCAAATCCCCTTTGAATCTCAAGAGAACTCAACGGGAACAAGCAGCAGGAACACCCTAATCCCAGCAGCAATAATCTTCAACCTCCAACTTCCCTAAAACCTCTATTGTCTAAACCCAAGGACTGGGATACTTCCTCAAACCTGCAGGATACTTCCTCAAACATGGATCCACCCTGGATCACCTTGAGCAGGGTCATCTTTCTCAAACACACATGCAAGGTCACAGCAAATTTCCAAGACAAGTCCATTTAACATGGGGTACGCTGGCAAGGAAATATCGATGCGTCATACCTACTTGGCAATGGCCCTCAGCAAGAATTAATCTTCAGAAAGAACAAATATTCCAATCAGTAACTGGACCAATGATCTGAACAGACATTTCTCAAAAGAATACAAATACAAGACAACAAATATATGTAAAAATAATATCTTTACCCTTAATAAATCACAAAAAACTACATGGAGATTCCTGTCACCCTATTCAGAATGGCTCTTGTCATATAAATAAACAAACCAAAGCAAAAGCAAAAAATAAAATAACAAATGCTAGTTGAAATGTGGAAAAATATGAATCTGTATAAATTGTTGATGAAAATGTAAATTAGTATAGCTGGTATGGAAAACCGTTTACAGATTCTTCAAAAAACTAAAAATAGATTTACCATAAAATCCAACTAGAGTTGGGCATAGTGGTGCATACCTGTAATCCTAGCAGTTTGGGAGGCTGAAGTAGGAGCATCAAAAGTTCAAGGCCAGCCTCAGCAACTAAGCAAGGCCCTAGCAACTTAGTGAGACCCTGTCTCAAAGTAAAAATAAATAGACAGGGGATGTCAATGGCTAAGTACCCCTGGCTTCAATCCCTAGGTCCCCCCTCCCCACCACCACCACCAAAAAAAAAAAATCCAAATAGACCATTCCTTAGTGTTTTTTCAAAGGGTAAAAAGTGGGAAGGAGATGAATTGAAGTAGAAAAGGAATTATTGGGAAGGGAGAAGGATACTGGGGGGTGGGCAAAGAGCAAGAGAAAGTAGAATGGAGGGTAGACATGATCAAAATATGATACATGTATATATGGAAATGTCAGAGTAAAACCCACTAATTTGTATAATATAAATAATAATAGTAATAAAAATGCACAAGATGATCTTGAAACAATTAAGAAAACTGTGAAAATATATTGGAGTTCATGTTAGAGGGACTCAGGATGGTTTCTAATGCAAAAATCTGAACATATTTGGTGTCATGATTCCATAATTGAAACAATCACATAAGTTTCATTCTGTGCTTTCATAATGATACTAAGAAAATAACTCTTCATCATGTTCATGCTAGAGAACAAGACCATTATTAAAAAAAAAATCCAGTAAAGAGAAAGAAATTATCCCATTTTCATATGACCTTTTCTGACTGAATTTGATCTAGGGAGTCAAATTGCTGATATGAGTGCGTTTGTTTTATAGAAATATCTCAACAAACAGTTAAAAGTAATGTTTACATACACTCTTGTCCTTTATCAATTACTGTTTAAGATGCAGACAATAATTGTTGATGGCTAACATTAGAAAAGATAACATGTTACTGTCAGTTAATGGTAACACAAAAATAATACCTATGAAGTTTTCTTTTTTCTCTATTTTTTGGAGGCAGAGTCTACCTATGTTGTACAGGCTGACTCCTGGGCTCAACCAATTCTCCTACCTCAGCCTCCAGCGTAGATGAAACTACAGGCGAGTGCCACCATGCCTGGCTACTATATACTTGCCAGAGATGTGTCACTAAAACCTGATTAAGGCTCTAGATTTAATAGTCAAATTTCAGGAAATAGAGGGGACAAAGAAACATGTGACAAGGATACATTACCAAAATTTTGAGTAAGACAAACTATAAAACAAATGACCTGGTTTTGTCAACAAACCAATTGCAAATAAAAAATAAAATTAGGACAGGAATAAATTTCAAAAGCATTCTTCTACAAAAAAACAAGGGTTTTATAGCAAATCACAATGTAATTTCAATGACATTGAAAACAAAGCACTGTGTGTCAAAATTTGATATAGCTAAAGCAGAGCATAGTAAATATACATTCTTAAATGTTTATTTAAAATAAACATTCAATAAATGAAATAAATCATGATAATGTAGGGACTTCCCTAGGAAGGCAAAGATAGTACCAATAAATATTAATGCAATATGTCTTGATAACATTAAAGAAAAACTATATTCCACAAATTAAAACTCATATCTGATAACCCAAATATTAATTAAGTAGCATGCATTCTGCATGAAAAGCCTAACAATAGTAACAATTAATAATGATGAACAGGTGGATAGGACTTTATGTTTAAAGAATTTTTCATAGGCCCATTTTACTTCTTAGAACATCTTTTTGAAGGAGTTATCATTAGTTATAATTCTAAGCCCTTCTTATTTGAGTAATGCCAGCATTTACTCTACAGATATAAAGAAATATAAGCAATGTTATCACTCAAATTCACATCCAAGGAGCCAGGTGATCAGAGATTTGAATAACTTGCACAAAGATACACAGGTTATACATGGTAAAACTAAAACCAATATCTATTTAAAGACTTTTTGTAATACTTGTGGTTTTTCTTTTTTGTGCCGCTATTTGATTTTAACATAGAATCCCCTAATAAATAAATATATACACACACACACAATTAAGTTTAGTTAGAAGAACAGGTGGAAAATTCATATGGCAGCACAACAAACAATATAACCAGAGTGCCAAGCATGGTGGCACTGCAATCCTAGCTATGGAGGAGGCTGCAATCCTAGCTATGGAGGAGGCTGAGGCAGGAGGATCACAAGTTCAAGGCCAACTTGGCCAATGTAGCAAGACCATGCCTCAAAATAACGCAATTCTTACAAGGGCTGGGGATGTAGCTCAGTGAAGAGCACCCTTAAGTTCAATCCCTAATACTGGGAGAATATTTATTTATTTATCTGGAGAGTATTTCAAATAATGATTTTTCCAGACATCTTGTCATCCTCTGCACTAGTTAACCCATCTTCCCTAAAGTTCTAAGTAGGTATCACTACAAGTCAAAGTTAAACACTAACACAAGTGAAAATTTGAGCCTATTTTAAAAAACAACTCCATACTATAGTTTTCAATGATACCAAACAACCTAAGAGCTGAGGACACTTACAGCACTTTGGATTGACCTGTAGACACTGTAAAAAAAAAAAAAAAAAAAAAGCTTTCTTAATCTTTTTCAGAGCATTCAGTCATCTGTAAAATCACATACTTCCACTGCTGGAAGGTATAGGAGCAATCTATACATTCAACACCTTAAAATGAGGTACAAAGGATTATGAAATTTGCTTAGTGTTAAATACAGAGTGGCAAAGTTAGGAACAGAAGCCAAGTGCAAGTAACAGTGCTGTTTCTGGAAGGAACACAGAAACCATTTTTTTCCATTTTTTGTGCGTAAAGGCAGACGGGGGAGGGGGCACTTACCTCCAGCGCTTCAAAAGGGTTTACAAAGCTGGTCCTGGCAAACCCATCGATGATATCCTCTTTGGCCAAGGTGTACTCGCTCTGCTTCCTCCCACGGGGTCTGGGCAGGACCCGGAGGAGGACCTGGGCTTCCCATTGTCTTCCTTGTCGGAGCCCAACGACGAAGCGAGCAAGAGCGCCCGAGTTCCAGCCGGCCCCCAGACGGACCCGGGAGCGCATCTCCCGGTCTCGCTGCGACCGCCACCGCACCTTTTAGTGGAGTCCAAGGCCCCGATCCGGTCCATCCACGGCTCTGCCTCGCCAGGGTCCCCGCGCTAGCCTCTCGCGCGCCACAGGATCCTGGCGCGGTCGGTCACACAAAAAAATTGACACAGAGCTCTCCCTCCCGCGGCACAGCGTCCCTCTGCTCTGCGCAGACGCTTACCGCCCGCACCCGCCCGCCAGCCCGCAGCAAAGTAGGCGTGCGGAAGTTCGCCCGCACCCGCGAGGGACAACGCCCCCCGCCGCTGCTCACGCAGGAAATTCACCGCCAGGCCGCAAGAAGTCCAAGCCCAGCAGCCAGGAGAGGGCGGGCTGGGCAGTGGCTAACAGGATCCGGAGCCCAGGGCATGCACAATGGGGCGGCCGGGCCTGCGCACTGGGGGTAGCGGGGGGCAGGGCGGGGATCGCGCTGGAGAGGGGGGGAGGGCGACGGGCGAGGACGGCGCGGGGGAGGGGACCCAAGGTCGAGGACCGCGTGGGGGGGGCGAGGGTGAGGACCAAGGGGCGGCCGGGGCGAGGACAGGGATGAGGACCGCAGGGGTGGGTGAGGACTGCAGGGGGGGGGCGAGGACTGCGGGGGGGGGGCGAGGACCGCGGAAGGGGGGGGGAGGACCGTGGGGAGGGCGAGGGCGAGGACGGAGGGGGGGCAAGGACCTAGAGGGGGGGCGAGGGCAAGGACCAGGACCGAGCGGGCAGGGGAGGGCAAGGACCACAGGGGGAGGGTGAGGACCACGGGGGGGGGCGAGGACCACAGGGGGGGGCGAGGGCGAGGACCAAGGGGGGGCGAGGGCGAGGACCCAGCCGGGAGGGGGGGCGAGGAATTTCACCTGCACCTGAGCGGGAGAACGCCCCCACCGCTGTTTACGCAGGAAACTCACCGCCTGGCCTCAAGAGGTCCGGGCCAAGCAGCCAGCAGAGGCCGGGCTGGGCAGCGGCTAACAGGATCCAGAGCCCCAGGGCCTGCGCACTGGCGGTAGCGGGGGCAGGGCGGTGATCACGCTGGAGGTGGGGGGCGAGGGGCGAGGACGGCGCGGGGGGAGGGCAGCCGAGGGCGAGGACCGCGTGGGGGGGGCCAGGGCGAGGACCAAGGCTCGGCCAGGACGAGGACAGGGGTGAGGACTGCAGGGGCGCGAGGACGGCGGGGGGGGGGGCGAGGACCGCCGGGACGCTGAGGACCGAGGGGGGGCGAGGGTGAGGACCGAGGTGGAGGCGAGGGCGAGGACCGAGGGGGGGGCGAGGGCAAGGACCGAGAGGGGGGGCGAGGGCAAGGACCAGGACCCAGCGGGCGGGGGAGGGTGAGGACCACAGGGGGAGGGTGAGGACCAGAGCCGGGGGCGAGGACCACAGGGGGGGGCGAGGAACTTCACCCACACCTGAACGGGAGAACGCCCCCACCGCGGCTGACGCAGGAAACTCACCACCTGGTCGCAAGAGGTCCAAGCCAAGCAGCCAGCAGAGACCGGGCTGGGCAGCGGCTAACAGAATCCGGAGCCCAGGGCCTGCGCACTGGCGGTAGCGGGGGCAGGGCGGGGATCGCGCTGGAGGGGGGGGGTGAGGGGCGAGGACGGCGCGGGGGGGAGGGGAGCCGAGGGCGAGGACCAAGTGGAGGCCGGGGCGAGGACAGGGGTGAGGACCGCATGGGTGGGTGAGAACCGCAGGGGGGGGCGAGGACCGCGGGGGGGGGCGAGGACCACGGGGGGCGAGGACGGGGGAGTACCGCGAAAGGGGGGGCGAGGATCGCGGGGGTCCGAGGATCTCGGGGGGCGAGGACGTGGACCGAGGGGGGGGTGAGGGCGAGGACCGAGGGGGTCGAGGGCGAGGACCGAGGGGGGGGGCGAGGGGGAGGACCAGGACCGAGCGGGCGGGGGAGGGCGAGGACCATGGGGGGCGAGGACCACAGGTGGGGGGCGAGGGCGAGGACCCAGCGGGGAGGGGGGGCGAGGAACTTCACCCACACCTGAGCGGTAGAACACCCCCACCGCGGCTCACGCAGGAAAGTCACCGCCTGGCCGCAAGAGGTCCAAGCCAAGCAGCCAGCAGAGGCCGGGCTGGGCAGCGGCTAACAGAGTCCGGAGCCCAGAGTATGCGCGCTGGGGCAGCCGGGCCTCCGCACTGGGGGTAGCGGGGGCAGGGCGGGGATCGCGCTGGAGGGGGGGGAGGGCGAGGGGCGAGGACGGCGCGGGGGGAGGGGAGCCAAGGGCGAAGACCGCGTGGAGGGGGGCGAGGGCGAGGACAAAGGGGCAGCCGGGGCGAGGACAGTGGTGAGGACCGCAGGGGTGGGTGAGGACCGCAGGGGGGGGGGCTAGGACTGGGGGGGTGGGGCGAGGACCTGGGGGGGGGGCGAGGGCGAGGACCGAGGGGGGGCGAGGGGGAGGACCAGGACCGAGCGGGAGGGGGGGGCGGGGACCACAGGGGGAGGGCGAGGACCACAGGGGGAGGGCGAGGACCACAGGGGGGGGGCGAGGACCACAGGGGGGGGGCGAGGACCACAGGTTGGGGGCGAGGGTGAGGACCAAGGGGGGGCGAGGGCGAGGATCCAGCCGGGAGGGGGGCGAGGAACTTCACCCGCACCTGAGCGGGAGAACGCCCCCACCGCGGCTCAAGCAGGAAACTCACCGCCTGGTCCCAAGAGGTCCAAGCCAGCAGAGGCCGGGCTGGGCAGCGGCTAACAGAATCCGGAGCCCAGGGCATGTGCGCTGGGGCAGCCAGGGCTCCGCACTGGGGGTAGCGGGGGGCGCTACCGGCGGAAAAGTTTGCAGGAGCGCTGCCAGCTCCCTCTGCAGCGCCTGGTCAAGCCCAGGCCTGAGTGCCCACCCAGAGCCTCCTCCTCCAACGCCAAGGGTCACCTGGGGGAAACGCCTTGAGGCTCCTCAGGCGGGTCCAGGAGCAAGTGTCACAGAAAGACACACGGTGAGAGAGGAGGGTCCGGGCGCCCGGCAGGGGTCTCGGGAGGGCAGCCCCCGCGCGGAGGGCGGGCACCAGGACCGAGCGGGCGGGGGAGGGCGAGGACCACGGGGGGCGAGGACCCAGCGGGGAGGGGGGGTGAGGAACTTCACCCGCACCTGAGCGGGAGAACGCCCCCACCGCGGCTCACGCAGGAAAGTCACAGCCTGGCCGCAAGAGGTTCAAGCCAAGCAGCCAGCAGAGGCTGGGCTGGGCAGTGGCTAACGGAGTCCGGAGCCCAGAGTATGCGCGCTGGGGCAGCCGGGCCTCCGCACTGGGGGTAGCGGGGGCAGGGCGGGGATCGCGCTGGGGGGGGGGAGGGCGAGGGACGGCGCGGGGGGAGGGGAGCCAAGGGCGAAGACCGCGTGGAGGGGGGCGAGGGCGAGGACAAAGGGGCGGCCGGGGCGAGGACAGTGGTGAGGACCGCAGGGGTGGGTGAGGGCCGCAGGGGGGGGCAAGGACCGCGGAAGGGGGGGGCGAGGGCGAGGACCGCGGGGAGGGCGAGGACCGAGGGGGGGGCAAGGGCCAGTACCGAGGGGGGGGGCGAGGGCGAAGACACAGGGGGGGGCGAGGGCGAGGACCAGGACCGAGCGGGGGGGGAGGGGTGGGGGGCGAGGACCACAGGTTGGGGGCGAGGGCGAGGACCAAGGGGGGGGGAGGGCGAGGACCCAGCTGGGAGGGGGGGCGAGGAACTTCACCCGCACCTGAGCGGGAGAACGCCCCCACCGCTGCTCACGCAGGAATGTCACGGCCTGGCCGCAAGAGGTCCAAGCCAAGCAGCCATCAGAGGCCTGGCTGGGCAGCGGCTAACAGAATCTGGAGCCCAGGGCATGCGCGCTGGGGCAGCCGGGCCTCCGCACTGGGGGTAGCGGGGGCAGGGCGGGGATCGGGCTGGAGGGGGGAGGGCGAGTGGCGTGGACGGCGCCGGGGGAGGGGAGCCAAGGAGGAGGACCGTGTGGGGGGGGGCGAGGGCGAGGACCAAGGGGCGGCCGGGGCGAGGACAGGGGAGAGGACCGCAGGGGTGTGTGAGGACCGCAGGGGGGCTGAGGACTGCGGGGGGGGGGGGGCGGGGGGGGGTGAGGACCGCGGAAGGGGGGACGAGGATCGCGGGGGGGGGGGCGAGGGCGAGGACCGAGTGGGGGCGAGGGTGAGGACCTACGGGGGGCGAGGGCGAGGACCAGGACCCAGCGGGCGGGGGTGGGGGGCGAGGACCACAGGTTGGGGGCGAGGGCGAGGACCAAGGGGGGGGCGAGGGCGAGGACCCAGCCGGGAGGGGGGGCGAGGAACTTCACCCGCACCTGAGCGGGAGAACGTCCCCACCGCGGCTCAAGCAGGAAACTCACCGCCTGGTCGCAAGAGGTCAAAGCCAAGCAGCCAGCAGAGGCCGGGCTGGGCAGCGGCTAACAGAATCCGGAGCCCAGGGCATGTGCGCTGGGGCAGCCAGGCCTCCGCACTGGGGGTAGCGGGGGCGCTACGGCGGAAAAGTTTGCAGGAGCGCTGCCAGCTCCCTCTGCAGCGCCTGGTCAAGCCCAGGCCTGAGCGCCCCGCTGCGACCCGCCCAGAGCCTCCTCCTCCCACGCCAAGGGTCGCCTGGGGGAAACGCCTTGAGGCTCCTCAGGCGGGTCCAGGAGCAAGTGTCACAGGAAGACACACGGTGAGAGAGGAGGGTCCGGGCGCCCGGCGGGGGTCTCAGGAGGGCAGCACCCGTGCGGACCTCGTCCCCCTCCCCCCGCGGTCCTCGACCCTCCCCGCGGTCCTCGCCCTTCCCCCTCCCTCGCCACAGCGAGAGGCTGAGCCTCCCTGAGCCTGAGGCCTCCAGTACGGCCAGGGGCGCGGGAGGCTGCGAACTTGACCCATGGGAGCCGTTGCCGCCGCGGGCTTTCACTGCCTCCTTGTGCAGGAAAGCAGCTGGTGCTTGTGGAGTGTTGTCCTGAGGAGCCCAGGGATGCAGGGCCACCGCCCTCCAATGGGTTGGGATCCCAGGGGCCATCACCAGCCCCTTGGCACCTCATTGTCCTTGGGAGCAGAACCCAACCGCCTGTCACCCTATCGCCCTGGACAGCCCACTCGGGGATGAAGGGAAGGGAAGTGACCAGGTCTCCAGGCTCTGTGTAGGACCCTTCTTAATTTAGAATTCTGGCTTATGAGTTCATTAGTTCTATGGGAAAGAGGTGGAAGGAAACAGCGGAGTACCGAGTTTTCTCCATACACCCCGGACTGACTGGCTGCTTTTCTTTTTCCTTTATCCCCCAGCTGCCCCTCCCTTTCCCATTTCAGTTTTACTTACCATAACACACTTTGATTTGTAAACATATCACATGCCTGAGAGAGCTAATGCAAAGGGCATGCTACATTTCTTCAGAGAATTTATTTAAAAAAGCTTCATAGATAAAGAAATTTGGAAATTTAATGATCACAAAGTTAACACTAACACTTATATTTAAATTAAGAGCTAAGAACGTTTGTGTTTACTATAAACTGAACATTTAATGGCACATAGAAAATGTAATATTCAATTAAAACCTAAATTGTCCTGGTTGGACATATTTATTTCGAAGTCCAACACTGAACGGCTGTTCACTTTTCTCTATTGCCAATTTGTCTGCTTCAGTAGGTTCTGGATCTGGAATTTCAAATCTAAGAAGGAAACCAAAAGTAAAGTAATTTGTTGATACATAAATTTAAAAAAAAAAACATTTTAAATACAACAGAGAAAACTAATCAACTGAAGATTCCAGTTTCCTATCATTTTATAGATCATACAAATTCTATAAAACCTTTTCTACAGTACTGCATACATAGAACTACAAAAAAATTGCCTTCAGCTATATGATCCTTAATTAAGAGAAGCAAGGGCTGCCATCCAATTATTTTTCTCTTCTTCAGACTTAGCAGCAAATATGATACTGTTGTCATTTGGGGGTACTAGTGCAAAGGCATGTCTGCCCCACAAGTACCTTCCTTATCACAGATTTCTACTCTCCACATAAAAGAAAACTTTTCTATTAATCTATAGTCTGCACTACTGTAACCTGGAAGCTGGTCTGGCCATGATTAAGTTTACTTCTGATCATTAAGCCATCAAAGAAAAAAAATATGTCTTTCTTCTTAGCACCAGTTCTTGTCATTTGTCCTTCCATTATGAATTCATTCCAGCACTGTGCAATATCTTTGCTTATCCATCCATTTTCCCAATTTCTGTCATTTTTCTGTTGGTCCAGTACTTTCTAATTAATTGATGATTATAAAAAGGGCAAACTGGATCCCTAATTAAAAAAAAAAAGATAAGAATTTAAGAATAATCAATAATTGCGCAATCCCAATTCCTAATTGCCTCAAGGGCAAACTTTCAAATCAAGTTGCAAAAATATTGCATTGGGCTAATGGTGTTTTTCAGTGGTACAGAACAAGTTATCAGTATAAATAAAACCATGGGTATAATCCACAGACTTTTAAAAGAAAAAAAATAAATAACAAAATACTAAATTTTATAAACAAAATTTATGTTCTTTTAACTTTGTCACTAATACATATATGCCCTGTTTCATTGCTGTGAAAAAGAACTACTACAGACTCTATATTTCAAAATTCCTATTACCCTAAGTAGTAAAATTACAAAGAAACTTAAACTCTTGTATTAATTATAAAAATTACAATTAAACACATTTTAGGTGTATTAGCTGTGAAAGAGCTAATAAAAAGTAAAACAAACAGAAAATTGAAAGAAAAGCACGACTTTTAAAATTGCAACTTTCATTATAATTTATATTTTTTGAGAAAACCAAGCACCAAATACAATGAAGCATGAAGAAATATTCATTGTTTCATCAGTTTGGAATTAAGAAGATTGGAGTCTAGATGAATACAGTTTTCACATTATGTCCATTCTACGTTGAAGATTCATGAGAGAAGTAACAGCTTGGTTCAAATCTTCTCTGTCTTCTGGCTCCTCACCACATGCTTCCAATTGCTAAGAATATCCAAAAAGATAAATTAAAACTGCATTGTTTAATTTTTGCCTCAATTTTTTATTACTAGAGAAAGCATCATCAAGCATTTAAATCTTTAAATACAGTTTAAATACATTTAATAAAACAGTTATTTTACACTACTCTGTTGACTTTATTGTCCCTTAAACCAAGCCTCTTTCTACAAATACAATATATATGTAAATTATTACTAGCAAAACAAACAGTAAAAAAACTTAATATCATTTAAACATCTTCTAGATTTACAAAAATAATTTAAAATATCTAAAACAAGAAAACTATGTTACTTTTATTTATTAGTAACTGTGACTGCATGAAACAGGATAAACTCCTACAAATGATTTCATATTCTTTTAAGGATAACATACTTGAGTTTCAGCAATTTCAAAAAATTTACATATCTTTGTTTTACAACAAAATAAAGTAGAAAACCTTTACCACTTCAAATCTTCAGAAACTTTTCTGCATACAGAGTCCAAAAAGGATTCTCCTAAAATTTCCATAAGAAAAAATAAAACCAGTATAGTCAGTATCAAGAAACCATAAAAATAAATATTCTATGTTATACTCCTGAGAAATCATAGTTAAAAATCAGTTTGTTAGTCTGCAAATCTACAGTTTTATTTCATTTTCCAAAACTTCTCTTGTATCTCCCTCTCAAAAAGAAAGAAAGTTTATTTTTTCTAAATAAATTACATTGGACTATGCTTTATATTTCAGCTCTTTTGACAGAAAAATTCAAAGTGGAATAATGCATAAATATCATATAAAATTATATAAAGGTATGTTTATGCAAAACAAATGTAACAAATTATTATCACTTCTTTCAGAAAAAAAAAATAAAACTTAAATCTATTTAATGATTTTAAGTGTCTAGAAAATGTGTGCGAAGTTTATATTTTCCACATATTTCAATCAATATCTCAAAAGCATTCAGGAATTTTTTTTTCAGTAAGGAAATGGTGAAATATTGTTTGAGAACTTGGTCCATTAACTTTAATTCATCTCCTATAATTATTCTATGTATGAAACACAGAGGCACTTACCTGGAGAAGTTTTGCTATTAAGAGATTAGCAATAAAAATAATTTAAGTGACTACCCCATTCCTGTGATCAAACCCAGAGGCTTGATGCATGCCAACCAAGCGGTTTTATCAGAGTTAACAAGAGTTAAAAATAAGAATAATTTATTTTAAATTTAAAAATGCTTAGGGAGGACTGATGCCCTTCACAAAGGTTTTACTTACCTTTTCTTCTCCTTTGAACTTTTTGTAATTTCCCTGTTATTGATCTTTCTCCTGTTTCCTAGAATACAGACATCACTGGAGATTGCTCTGTCATGGTTGGTCAAGAGTGAGCCCTCCAATATACCTGTATGAGAATCAATTAGAGTGCTTATTAAAGTGCATACTTTAATACTCTTTTACCTGAACTATTTACTTTTTTTCATTCATATCATTTTGTTCCTTTTGTTCTTTTGTCACACTGCTGGTCCATTCTTTTATCAACTTTGAAACCCTTCCTATTTTCTCTTATTTTTTTGCATACAATTCTTAATTCACCTTTATACCACCATTTATCATATCTCTGTATATAAGGTATGTTAACACCAAATTCACATCTTCATACAAGTATTTTGTATTATAATGACCCTCTCCTTCCTGTTTTCTAAAGCTATAGTTAGTTGCAGATAGAGCAATTTTAGGGTCCTGGTTAGGAATATAGGCTGTGGATATATGCTGTTCATTTTAAAATTTTTTTAATGTTTTTTTTTCTTTTACAAGATAAAAAAACTAGTTACCTAAAAATACTTCTGTGCTTCATTGTCATAGTAAATATATATATATATATATATATATATATATATATATATATATTGCATAGTGCTGTTTTTATTTAAAGTCCATTGTCTGAAGTTACTGTTAGGTGCACAGGTCCAGGTGCAGCAGACTGGTGAAACATTGTGGTTTTCTGGCAAGAGAGTTCCTCTGTTTCCAGTAACTGTGTGTCTGAGATCAAGATTGAGGCTGGTAAGTCTCTAGGACAGAGTCTCCTCATGCAGTGTATAGCCACTGGGACTCTGGCACCTTTGCACAGAAACATTCCCAGGTAACAGGTATGCCACAGCCATGAGGTCATCAGAGACCCCAGTCTCAGACACAGCTCTCCCATTCTCTGTCACTGCTCTCCACAGCAACCTTCACTTTAAGATTGTTTTTCTGAGGCTATTTACTTAATGTAAATTTTAACATAAGGTAATTTAATATTATCTATTATATTTCAGAAATTCTAATAAATTGATTGACCAGCACCATTTTACCAGTTGGAATGAGTTGTCAGAAATGGTAATAGTGCTTTTAGATCCAACATGTGACAGACAGGTGTTGTGTAAGGTGTCTGTTCATCTTTGAATTTGATTGCTAGCAAATAATGTAAAAGTTTGTGGGTTTTTTCCAAGTTTAAGTCACCATGAGTTAGTAGTTTAGGGAAATAAAACACTCTAAAAAGAAAGAGCCCAATATACCATCAGTCAAGGAAAGAAAAAAGGTGGCAAAGGCCTTTGGAGATTTGGGGACAGAAATCCATGAAAAAGATTCTAAAACCAAAGGGAAAGATGACAAAGACAGACAAAAAGTCTCCAGTGTTGCACAACTAGGGATGGCTTTTTCAGTTGACAATACGATTGAGTGGCCAAGTCCTGCACATGGGACTAGGAAGAAAATCCAGTAATGCAGAAGTGACTAAAGAGCAATATATGCCTGGAAGAGAATTCAGTGTGTTTGGACTTATCCAAGAGGTCTATGCACATATTGCCAGCATCAATCAAACACTTGACTCAATTAACAGGATTTTACATATACAGTAACAAACTGCAGTCCCTCCCAGCAGCGGTGGGCTGTCTAGTAAATCTAATGATACTGTCTCTAAGTAAAAATTAACTTACCAGTCTGCCTGACTCTCTTGATAACACGAAGAAGCTGCAGTTGCTTGATTTACAGCATAATAAACTGAGAGAAATTCCTTCAGTGGTGTATAGGTTAGATTCTCTCACCACACTCTACCTTCGCTTTAATAGTATAACTAATGTAGAAAAAGAGATAAGAAACCTGTCAAGACTCAGAAAACTTAGCATTTGAGGGAACAAAATCAGACCTGCTGAAATTGGTAAGAGGATTTGAATTATTGCTTTTGATTTTAGTATGTGTTATGATTAATAATTTTTGAGTGCTTTTCCATATCAGAGAATTCCTAATATGGGTTGGGGTTATGGCTCAGTGATAGAATGCTTGCCTAGTATACATGAGGCCCTGGGTTCAATACTCAGTGCCATATATAAATAAAGTAATTAATTAAAGTTATGGTGTAAAAATATCTTAAACAAAAATTCGCTATACTTTTTTATAAGTTCTATTTTCCCTGTGATTTACTTAATGCTAAATTACTTGAGATTATTTTATAGGCTTAAAAATAAGATAGAAAGTAGATGTAAGTAGACATTTATCACAAACTGAACCTGCTCTGATTTTCATTGGAGAAAATGAATTTGAAAATGTTTGACTAATTTTAAGTTGTCATTTGTTTTTAAAGTATCTAACTATTTATACTAGATATATTATGGCTCTACTTGCCTATTTTCTGACTTTCTTTTTTATCTGAAGTCTTTAAATTCATATCACTTTCTACTTAGTGTATCACTAAAGGTTGTCATATTAGAGCTTTGTGAAACAGCAATGCCATAGGAAAATATATACTTTTTATTTTGAAAGTTCTTACATTTTCATTCAAAAGTCTAATATTAATATAGTACAGTGTATATCCACAATAATACAGTGTATATCTGTATGTGTATCCACAAGAGAGTAATTAAGAAAAATAAATGTAAATAACTAGCAGAAAAATCATTAAAGGAAAAGGAGCAGGAGGAGGAGAGGATGGGGGTAAGGATTTAGTACAGAAGTGGAGCAAATCACACCCCATGCATTTGTAATCATGTCAAAAGGAATTCTTTTTTTTTAAAGAGACAGTGAGAGAGGGGAGAGAGAGAGAGAGAGAGAGAATTTTTAATATTTATTTTTTAGTTCTCGGCGGACACAACATCTTTGTTGGTATGTGGTGCTGAGGATCGAACCCGGGTCGCACGCATGCCAGGCGAGTGCGCTACCGCTTGAGCCACATCCCCAGCCCTCAAAAGGAATTCTAATGTATCACTAATATCTTTAATTTATTTTTCATTTTGAGTGAATTTTAGATTTACAGCAAAACTGTAAAACCAGTAGAAGCTTCTCATATATCCTGCACTGAACTTGCCCTAATATTAACAAAAATGGTAAAAATCAAGAAATTAATATCGTTACAATCATTTTAACTTAATGATTTGTTTTATTGCACTTTTTTTTAATCTAATGTCCAATTTATGTTTCAAAATTCCACATTACATTTAATAGTCATGTGTCTGTAGCCTCCTCCAATCTGTGAAAATTTGAAACGATAAAAGTCTTTTAGTTGAAGGACTAAAAGTCTTTCCTTTTTTAAAATATTTTTCAGTTGTAGATGGACACAATATTTTTATTTTGTTTGTTTATATTTTTTATGTGGTGCCAGGGATCAAACCCAGTGCCTCATGCATACTAGTCAAGCATTCTACAAATGAGACACAACCACGGCTCCTTTCTTTTTCTTTTATGACCTTGCTATGTTAAAAAGTCCTGCTCAGATATTTTGGACAATGTCACTCATTTTTGGTTTCTGTGGTATTTTTTGTGACTACTTTGAGTATATTTGTTTCTGCTGAGAATAACATAATAGTGACTATGGTGCCCTTCTCAATGAATTATATCAGAGGATATATAATGTTGATAAGTCATATACTGGTGATTTCTTTTTTGTGGGGTACTGAGATTGAAATCAGGAGCACTTTACCACTGAGCTACATCCTCAGTTCTGTTTATTATTTGAGGCTGGGTCTTGCTTACTTGCTGAGATTCTCACTAATTTACTGAAGCTGGTCTCATACTTGTGATAATCCTACTTCAAACTCTCAAGTTATAAGTGTGCACCACCATGCCTGGTTTATTGGTGATTCCTCTAATTCTCCACTTTAAAGTTAATAATTTTCTTTTTTAATTAATAATTGTCTTGGTTGATGTTCATTTTAGTCCATGCAAATATATTGATTTTCCTTAATCTTTTGTCCATTATTTTTACCACCCATTGTGATCATTTTCTGCAACAATTATTACAGTATTGTAATGGTGATTTTTTAAAGAATTGCCTATTTCATTCATTAATGTGAATTCTGTAAGGAAGAACTCTCCTCTAGCAGTTTACATATCAGTTTATACTCATTTTTTCCATTCTGTGAATTATAATTCGCTATTTATATATATTTTATCATTCAAGCTATTCTATCTTTTGTTACTGTAAACTCTAATGAGTCCATTCATGTGATTTTCAATGTATTATCATTTTTCAGTTGAGTTTTTTTTTTTACTATTTGACTTACATTTATATATTTCAATTTTAATGAGTTTTTATTTATTTTAATTATATATGACATTAGAATGCAGTTATGTAATTTGCTATGTCATACAGAGATGTGATATAATTTCTCATTTTTCTGAGTGTACATGTTTCAGAGTTATATTGGTCATGTAATCACGTATATACCTACAGTAATAATGTCTGTTTCATTCTACTATCTTTCCTAGCCTCACATGCCCTCCCCTCCCCTCCAACCACTTCCCCCTATCTAATCTAAGGTAATACAATTCTTCCCTAGTGCCACCACCTTATTGTGAAATAACATCCATATATTAGAGAAAACATTCAGCCTTTTGTTATGTGAGTTTGTCTTATTTCGCTTAGCATGATATTCTCCAACTCCAGTCATTACTACTAAATGCCATAATCTCACTCTTCTTTAAAGCTAAGTAATATTTCATTGAAACACACACACACACACACACACACACACACACACACACACACACACACATATATATATATATATATATATATATATATATATATATATATATATAAAACGTTTTATTTATCCATTCATCTATTCAGGAACTATAGTATGCTGATTTTAAGTTCTTTGGATATAAACTAAGGAGTGGGATGGCTGGGTCAAATGCTGGTTCCATTCCCAGTTTTCCGAGGACTCTCCATACTGCTTTACATAGTGGTTGCACCAATTTTCAGTTTCACCAGCAATGTATGAGTGTGGCTTTTTCACCACATCCTCACAAACATTAATTGTTGCCTGTATTCTTGATGATTGCAATTCTGACAGGAGTGAGAGGAAATCTTAGAGTAGTTTTCATTTGTATTTCTCTAATTGCTAGAGGTTTTGGAACACTTTTTCATGTATTTGTTGATCAATTGTATTTCTTTGTCTACAAAGTATCTGTTCAGTTCCTTAGCCCATTTATTCGTTGGTTTATTTGTTTTTATGGTTCTAAGTTTATTGAGTTCTTAATATATCTTAGAGATGAGGGCTTTATCAGAGGTGCATGTGGTAAAGATTTTCTCCCAGTCTGCAGGTGCTCTCCTCACTTTACTGGTTCCTTTGCTGAGAAGAAGCTTTTTAAATGGAACCCATCCCATTTATTTATTCTTGATTTTACTTCTTGCACTTTATGAGTCTTGTTAAGGAAGTCATATCCTAGGCTGAAGTGGTGAAGATTTGTGCTTATTTTTTTTCTATTAGTTTCAGGGTCTCTGTTCTAGTGCCTAAAACTTTGATCCTCTTTGATTTGATTTTTGTGCAGGGTGAGAGATGTAGGTTTAATTTCATTTGGCTACATGTGGATTTCCAGTTTTGCCAGCACCATCTGTTGAAAGAATAGGCTATCTTTTTTTCCAGTGAATGTTTTGTCTAGTATGAGAAAACCATATTTAAATTATGTGGGTTTGTCTCTGTGTCCTCTATTTTATACCATTGATCTACATGTCTATTTTGGTGCCAACACCATGCCATTTTTGTTACTATAGCTCTGTAGTATAGTTTATGGTCTGGTATTATGATGCCTCCTGTTTCAGTTTTCTCACTAAAGATTGCTTTTACTATTCTGGGTCTCCTATTTTACCAAAAAAATATATCATAATTGCCTTTTTTATTATAATGAAGACTGTCATAAGGATTTTAATAGAAATTGCATTATTTCTGTATGATGTTTTTGGTAGTATGGCCTTTTAAACTATTAATTCTGCCTATTGAGGAGCATCTTTCCATCTTCAGAGGTTTTCTTCAATATCTTTATTTAGGTTCTGTACTTTTTATTGTAGAGCTTTTTTACCTTTTTATTCGATTTTTCCAGATATTTAATTTTTGAGGCTATTGTTAATGGACTCCTTTACATAATTTCTTTTTCAGTGGATTCATCGATGATATATAGGAATGCATTTGATTTTGGGGTGTTGATTTTGTATCCTGATACTTTGCTGAATTCATTTATTAGTTCTAGAAATTTTCTGGTGGAATTTTTTTGGGGGTATTATAAATGTCATCAGCAAATAGTGATAGCTTGAATTCTTCTTTTCCTTGTGTGTCCATTTAATTTCTTTTGCTTACCTGATTTCTCTGGCTACAATTTCAATGATTATGTTGAATAGAAGTGGTGAAAGAGGGCATTCCTGACTAGTTCCAGTTTTTAGAGGAATGCTTCCAATTTTTCTCCATTTATACTGATGCTAGCATTGGGCTTAGTGTAGACAGCTTTTACAATGTTGAAGTATGATCCTACTATTCCTAGTTTTTCTATTGTTTTGAACATGAAATGATTCTATATTTTTCAACATCTATAGAGAAAATTTTATGACTCTTGTCTTTAAGTCTATTGATGTGATGTATTAGATTTATTGATTTCCAAATGTTGAAAAAAACTTCCATCCCTGGGATGAACACCACGTGGTCATGGTGCACTGTATTTTAGTGTGTTTTTTGTATACAATTTGTCAGGAGTTTATTGAGAATTTTTGTGTCTATGTTCATCAGGGGTATTGGTCTTAAGTTTTTTCCTTGATGTGTCTTTGTCTGCAATTGGTGTCAGAGTGATAACAGCCTCATAGAATGAGTTCACAAGGGTTCCCTCCTTTTCTATTTCATAGAATATTTTGAGGAATATTGGTATTAGTTCTTCTTGCAATGTCTGGTGGAACTCAGATGAGAATCTATCTGCTTTTGGGCTTTTCTTGGTTGATAGGCTTTTGATGGCATCTTCTATTTCCTTGCCTAAAATTGATCTATTTAAAAGGGCTGTGGTTGTGGCTCAGTGGTACAGTGCTCAACTGCACGTTTGAGGCACTGGGTTTGATGCTTAGCATCACATAAGTAAATAAATAAAATAAAGGCACTGTGTCCATCTACAAAAAAAAATCTTAAAACTTGATATATTTTAATTGTATATGTCCACCTGATTCAGTTATGTTTGTAGAAATCATGGTTTGTAGAAATTTGTTGATGCTTGAATCAAATGTATGAAATATGATATGTCAAGAGCTTTGTAATGTTTTGAACAACTAATCATAAAAAATTTAGAAAACAAAAAAAGATTTTCTCTTTTATATGAAACTAAAATGTATATAAATATATAAAACATTGAATTATATTACATTGAATGATTTCCAAATATTAAGCCATGTTGTGTATCTGGAATAAGTCTCACTTGATTAGGATGGAGAGCTCTATAATTTCCATTTTGCTATTGCCTCTTTAATATCAAGGTAATGCTACTCTCATGTGTTTGGAAATGCCCTGGGTACGCTGGGGAGCTCACCCTGACACCCAGGTTAGAGAGGCCGCCACCCTGGAGGGGGGAGTGCCCCTCTGCCCTGGGTGCACTGGGGAGCTCCCCCCAACACCCAGGTTAGAGGGGCCTTCCCCTTGGAGTTGGGACAGCCCTCTCCAGTGGGTGCGGAGGGGGAGCTCGCCCCCCCCCACACCCAGGTTAGTGGGGCATTCCCTGCGGAGGCGGGAATGCCCTCTACTTGGGTGTGGAGGTGGAGCTCCCACTCCCAGAACACCCAGGTCAGAGGGGCCTCCCTCCTGGAAGGGGGAGTGCCCTCTCCCCTAGGTGCGGGGTGGGTGGTGGGAGCTACCCCCACCTGGACACCCAGCTTGGAGGGGCCTCCTCCACAGGGGTGAGTGCCCTCTCCCCTGGGTGTGGAGATTGGGATCTTCCCCCCAACACCCAGGTTAGAGGGGCCTCGCATCTGGAGGGGGGAGTGCCCTCTCCACTGGGTGCGGAGGTGGGAGCGCCCCCACACACCCAGGTTAGAGGGGCCTCCCCCATGGAGGGGGGAGTGCCCCCTCCCCTGGGTGCGGAGGGGGATCTTCACCCACACACACCCAGGTTAGATGGGCCTCGCCCCTTGAGTTGGGAGAGCCCTCTTCCCTAGGTGTGGAGGGGAGCTTCCCCCCCCCAAACCGAGGTTAGAGGGGCCTCCCCCCCAGGAGGGAATGCCCTCTCTCCTGGGTGCTGAGGTGGAGCTCCCACCCCCTCACACCCAGGTCGGAGGGGCCGCCCCCCTGAGGGTGGAGTGCCCTCTCCCCTAGGTGCGGAGTGGGAACAGGAGCTCCTACACCCAGCTTCCAGGGGCCTCCCCCAGGAGGGTTAAGGTTAGGGTTAGAGTGGGGAGTGCCCCTCTGCCGTGGGTGCACAAGGGAGCTCCCCCGGACACTCAGGTTAGAGGCGCCTCCCCCCTGGAGGGGGGAGTGCCCCTGTGCCCTGGGTGCGCTGGGGAACTCCCCCTGACACCCAGGATAGAGGGGCATCTCCAATAGAGGTGGGTGTGCCCCTCACCCTGGGTATGCTGGAGAGCTCTTCCTGACACCCAGGTTAGAGAGGCCGCATCCCTGGAGGGAGAAGTGCTCTCTATGCTGGGTGCGCTGGGGAGCTCCCCTGGACACCCAGGTTAGAGGGGCCTAGCCCCTGGAGGGGGGAGTGCCCTCTATCCTGGGTGCAGAGGAGGGATCTCTCCCCTACACACAGGTTAGATGGGCCTTGCCCCTGGAGAGGGGAGTGCCCTCTCCCCTGGGTGTGGAGGGGGGGAGCTCCCCTCCAACACCCAAGTTAGAGGGGCCTTCCCCTGGAGTCGGGAGAGCCCTCTCCCCTGGGTGCGGAGGGGGAGCTCCCCCACACACCCAGGTTAGTGGGGCATCCTTTCCAGAGGGGGGAATGCCCTCTACCTGTGTGCTGTGGAGGAGCTCCCACCCCCGCGACACCCAGGACAGAGGGGCCTCCTCCACAGACTGAGGAGTGCCCTCTCCCCTAGGTGCGGGGTGAGGGGCGGGAGCTCCCCCCCACCCTGACACCCAGGTTGTTGGGGCCTCTCCTGCGGAGGGGTGAGTGCCCTCTGCCCTGGGTGTGCGGTGCGGGGGGGGGGGGGGGGCTCACCTCCCCACTTTGACATCCAGTTTCCAGGGGCCTCCCCCAGGAGGGTTAGGGTTAGGGGGGGTGGCCCTCTGCCCTGGGTGCACTGGGGAGCTCCCCCGACCCCCATCTTAGAGGGGCCTCCCCCCTGGAGAACGGAGTGCCCCTCTGCCCTGGGTGCGCTGGGGAGCTACCCCTGACAGCCAGGTTAGAGGGGCCTCCCTCCTGGACGGTTGGGTGCCCTCTCCCCTGGGTGCGGAGGGGGCGAGCTCCCCCACCACACCCAGGTTAGGAGGGTCGCCCCCCTGGAAGGGGGAGTACCCTCTCCCCTGGGTGCAGTGCCAGGGAGTTCCTCCCCCCCGTCACCCAGGTTAGAGGGGCCTCCCCCCTGAAGCGGGGAGAGCCCTCTCCCCTGAGTGCACGGGTGAGCTCCCTCCACAAACCCAGTTAAGAGGGGCCTCCCCCATGGAGGGGGTAGTGCCCTCTCCCCTGTGTGCAGAGGGGAGAGCTTCCCCCCTGACACCCAAGTCAGAGGGGCCTCCCTATAAGGGGGAGTGCCCTCTCCCCTGGGTACCGGGAGGATGAGGAGGGAGTTCCCCTCACTCCGAAATCCAGGTCCCAGGGGCCTCCCCCTGGAAGGGGGAGTGCCTTCTCCCTTGGATATGGGGTGGTGGAGCTCCCCCCCACCCCCAACACCCAGGTCCGAGGGGCCTCCCTGCGGAGGAGGGAGTGCCCTCTCCCCTCTGTGCGAGGGGTGGTGGAGTTCTCGCCACCACCCCGACACCCAGGTCCCAAGGGCCTCAGTGCCCTCTCCCCTGGGGGCGCGGGGCGGGGGGCGGGGGGGAGCTCCCCCCTTCAACCAGACACCCAGGTCTGAGGGCTCTGCAGAGGAATTAGGGCCTGGAAGGTAGTCAACCAAGATGGGCTGTCCTCTCAGGCATTGTGCTGTCCCTGGGCCTGAGGATGGCAGGCTGGGCATGGCAGCAGCAAGTGTCAGGGGAGGCATAGTAGCCACAGTACAAAAGAGGCTGCAGGGCGCTCGGAGCCTTCCTGGCCCATGTTCCTCAGCTCCCACGGGAGGGACGGAAGGTGCTGGGTTGCTGCTGGTTGGAGCCTTCGAGGCCCACCGGGCTTTCCCTTGTTCCTCCTGCAGGCAGAGCTGCAGGCTGAGGCTTCTTGCTGGGAAGTGGCACCCTTCATGCTTGGTAGCAGGAGTCAGGGCACTCAGGCTGGGAAGGTGGGACGGGCCCAGAGCTGAGAGGGAGGCCCCTCCTCAGCCTTCTTCTGAAGTCCTGAGGCAGACTCTGGGGCAGATCTGGAGCTCCACCCCATGGTTGGCAGTGGCCCCTGAGGGGACTTCTACAGGTGAGGCTTTTAGCCCTATGTGGGCTGGGGAGTCCATGGATGTGAGGAATTCACTCTGCTGGACAGACACAGGTTCCAGAGGGCAGGAAACTTTTCTTCCCCTTGTATTCTCTAAAGATGTGTTTGTTGAAATATCATTGACGAATAATAGACTTCACATATTTAGGAGTGCGCAGTTTGGTAAATTTGATATATGTATATAACCATGATTTATTTTGCCACAATCATAGTGAACCCCACTCTTATTATCCCAAATATTTCTCTCCCCTTTCCTAATGCCTTGCTAAGCCCCCACTCCCCAGCCACCCACCCCAAAGCAACCACTGGTCTCTTCTCTGTTGCCATACATTATTTTGTATTTTCTAGTGCTTTACCTAAATGAAAGCCTACACCATGCAGACATTGTGTGTAAATTCTGTAACTTCACATGATAATTATGATATTTTTCCAAGTTGGCCAGCACCACACTCCATATGGTGGGGGTGGGAGCTGTGCTGATGGCTGGGGTTCCTGGAGGGGCCACAGTCTTCTGTCCCAAGGTAGTGAGAACCTGTGTGGTCCCCCTCCACCATCATTTGCACCTGTGGGTTCCCAGGTGGTTTTCAGAGCCCTGATAGCCTCATTCTTGGTGGCAGGTGTTTTAATAAAGTGCCCTGCATTGCAGTCCCCCCAGTCCAAAGCTACATCATGATTTTGTAGCTGGAAGAGCCCAGGATCAACCAGAGTGGAGTCCACTACTTTGCCTGAACGGCTTCTAAATTTCAGAGCTCTTAGGGGTTTTCCTGTTCCCTGAGCTTGGAATCATCAGCACAATCACATGAGAAGGGTAGCTCCTGGGGGATGAATCTGAAGACCCCAGGGTAACAGCCGCTCTGCTTAGGGAGGCCTCCTTACCTTCCTGGACACTCCTTACTGCCGCTGATGTACCCACTTTCTTTCCCTTTGAGGTTTTGGGAGATCCTGTTCCTGAGAGGGCTTCTTCCTTGCCTGGTGTCATCATGCTCTTTGGAAACCAATTCAGGGTCTTTCCACCTTTCCCTGACTGATATGTGGCTATGAGCTATGTCTTTTGGCTCACTCCATAAGAGGACAGTGTTCCTGCTGTTGTTGCCCAGGATTTGTGCTGTGCTACCATTTGTTTGTTTGCTTTGTTTATTTCACACTGGGATCAAACCCAGGGTCCTGTGTGTGCTAAGGGCATGCTCTACCACTGAGCCACACCCTCAGCAGCCCCCAATTCTTTTATTTGACTCTCCCTTACCTCTCTTGCTTTCCTAAAAAGGGGTTTGTGAGCTTGAGCCTGAGGTGGGTGTCCATTAGCTATGACCAGCTTTGGTGGGCCACACAGGCTCCCTGATATCTGAGGCGGTTGCATATGGAGGAGTGAGAGGAACCAAAAACAGAGTAGGAAAGCCTGGAGGTGGACACAGCCCACCTGCAGCAGAAGGGCATTGAAGTGAACCCCTCTGACCTGGGCATGGTTTTCACAGGTGAGAGGCCAGAGCCAGCTGGAGGCCACATGGCTCCCACCATCTGCAAATATGTGGAGAGCCAGCATTGTTGCACAGTGTCCCCCTTCTGAACAAGATGAGGACATGTGGCACTAACTTACAAAGGACTAGCATATGCCCCTAAAACGCCAAGCATGCTGTTTGTTTCCTCAATTGGAAAACCACATGCATTTGTCCTGCTGGCTCAGCAACCCAGGTGCCTACCTTTAGCCACTGGGGCCCTGGCTCTGGCCCCACCCAGCTTCCTAACTTGAGCCACCTGTTATCTTCTTAACCCTGCAGGTGTGGCACCATGGCCAGCTACCAAAAAGTTTTGTAACTCCTGCGCTACTGGAACTGGCATACCTGGTAGTTCATTGACCAACTGGTGGTTCAACTGACCAACTGGTAGTTCATTCTCATCTGCTCTGAGGTAAATGGCTGCTACCTCAGCAATGAACATAAGGAGGAGGTATGTATAGGGCTCCTACCCAGAAGAGCTAGCTGTGGTGGTAACAGAGGGCCCTGTCTCTTGGCCCTGATGTCTGTAGACACACTTTAGCACACTCATCATGGCAAATGAGGCTTACCCCAGGAGTGGTGGCCTTCTTCAGCCTGGCCTGATGTGGATAGACCTGTGCAGTCTGTACTGACAGGTTGGGCTGCTGCTCCATTCCACCATCTGCTGCATTCTGAGTGAGAGCCTGAGGAACCCTGGAGGGAGGTGATAGAGAGCAAGTGTCAGGGAATACCACAGGAAGGGACAAGGTTGTTGCTGAAGTTTTCACACATGAGACACAAGGACACTCTTCTATAAAGAACAGCAGCTGGTTAACTAAAGGATCCTTGTAGTGGTGTCAGGTCACTGGATCTGTTGGCAGTGAAGATGGGTCCTTGGACTGATGCAGGGACCCACCGCACACAGGACTAACAGTGCCCTAGCTGGCAGTGGTCACTGTCAGACCACAGCAGGGAGAGGACCACCCTGCTCTGAAGCCTTCATCAGCATCTTCTGTGGCTTTCTAGTTGCTCAAGGGCTCTGTGGTCTGGAGAATTGGATCCAGGGTTGTTATTAGCAACTGACATTCTTTACCATGAAAGGAAATAAAAGATTTTGAATTGTGTCATCTTTCCAGTTTCTAGGTTTGGGGGTAAGGCAGGGGAAATGTCTAAACCATCCACTTCCCAAGTGACTAGGACCTGAGGTTGCTTTGCCACTCTGCTCTCATGGATGGATTATTTTATAAAGTTAACTATAAAGGAATTATTAGAAAAGTGCTGTTTCTTGGACATGGAACAACATCAGATTTACAGGGGTTTCTAAGTGTTTTCTTTGTTTTGTTTTGTCTTTGTTTGTTTGTTTGTTGTTATTAGAAAAGTTCTGGGCTGGGGATGTGGCTCAAGTGGTCGCGCGCTCACCTGGCATGCATGCGGCCCGGGTTAGATCCTCAGCACCACATACAAACAAAGATGTTGTGTCTGCCGAAAACTAAAAAATAATTATTAAAAAATTCTCTCTCTCTCTCTCTCTCTCTCTCTCTCTCTCTCTCTCTCTCACACACACACACACTCTCTCTTTAAATAAAATAAAAAATAAAAAAATAGAAAAGTGCTGTTTCTTGGACATGGAACAACATCAGATTTACAGTGGTTTCTAACTTCTTACAAGGGCCCAGGGGCTACTCAGACTAGCCTTGTTCACAGCTGCTGATGCCCCTTTTCTCCTCTTGGAAACAGTCAGGATGCTCATCCCTAGTGATCCTTTCTTCCTGTCCACTGCAGGTAACATGATCCATGCTGCCAATCCTGTGGAACTTGCCAGCCACATGGCTGCCCAACCACAGTTTGTTCACCCTAAGCACTGCTTTTTTGTTTACCTGTCAGGCTACAACCTGCTCAGCCCTCAATCATTTACAAGAAGGACTTGGGAGGCACCTAGGTGCAAACATTAAGCATCACACAGAGCTTAGGCAGATATCCCTGTCCCACCTGGCTGGGAGCACAGCAGCACCATTCCCACTCCTCATCACACACACGGAAATGATTGCCTGCCCACAGCCACAGTGACTGAGCAATTTGTGACCATGCAAAGCTGTTCCTGACGCTTTCTAGTCTCTGAGGGTCAGGAGGAGTGTGCCAACCTAGGATAGCCAATGACAGGTGGGAAGCCTCAATCTGGGTGACCTCTCTGCAGCCCTGTTTGTCCTTTTTTCTCCCTTGACAGTCATCCTGAATCCTGTCACCATGGTGATTGTTGTTTGCATCTACTTCATGGTGTTTATGATCATCCTGGGGGTGTTTCAGATCTGGGCTGCACATCAGTGAACCTCATGGGACCAGGACACGTGGAAGGAGAATGAGGTGGATGGCGATGATTCTGCCTTGACCATCACCATGAACTCCAAAAGGAGGTAGGAGCAGAAAAGGCCCCAGGCTTCAGAGCACTGTAGGCCAGGCTCCTCCATGTCCATGTGCCTCCACCTTATGATCACACACCTTGGTGAGCTACGATCCTCAAATCCAGGGGGGTAATCTGAGGCCCAGTGAGGCCTTACTGAAGTTCTTACAACCCAGTAAGTGTTAAGTGCAGAGATGAGCTGGCTTCAGGCTGGTGCTCCTCCCACTCTATGCAGAGACAGTGCTCCAAGGAGGGAACTGAGCATCCCCATCCAGGAGCTCTCTGCATGCCTGGACTCCATGGAGAGGCCACTTCCAGGGAGGCCTAGGCCCCTGTCCCTGGAGAGTCTCCCTCACTGGGGGACAGCTCCCTTCTGCTGCTGCTCCTGGAAGGTGGACTTGACCATGAGCTGGACTCGCAGACCTATCAGTACTAGCACAGTGGTGAGGAGGAGGAGGAGGAAGAGCAGTGTGAGGCTGGAGAGGAGGAGGAGGAAGACATCATTATCGACCAGCGGGAGAGCTGTGAGGAGAAGGAGGGTGGCCCTGGGGAGAGCCAGAACTCCAATCAGCATCAGCAGCTGAAGTGGGAAAGCTCCACACTCAGCTACTGAGTGCAATCTGGACTCTTGCATCCCCACCTCAGAATGCTACCTGTCTCCCAGCCAGCGTGTACTCCATGTAAAAAATCTCTTCAGCCAGCAGGTCTGACGACCCCCATTGCTGATTATCCTTCCATTCCCAGTGTGTGGGACTGTAGGATCCCACCACCTGCCCACCCCTGCTGGATCTCTTTTTCCCAAAAGCCAGGAGCTGACTCTACCTCCCTGCCATGTCCTGCCAGCTTAGGGGCTTCAGCACTCCAGGCTCTTGCCATCCAGTGAGTTGCCCACCTCTTGCACCTCCAGAAAAGTTGCAGTGACTAGACTAGCTGACAAAGAGTAAAAATTGGTAATCGTTTTTTCTTTTTCTTTTTGAAGGTCTTTATTTTTTTTCCAAACTAGTGCTTTTACAAGTGGTAGAAGGGGGTTAATATGTAGATGATCAACTGACTTTTTAATGCTTTGTAAATACATTGTAATTCTGTGTCCTTTGTGCTAGTGTACTCAGGACTAGGATGCCAAATGCAGTGACTGCTTCTGTTCCCTCTCCCTAGGGAAACTAGGAGGAGAGGCCTATTCACTCTGGTCTAGGCATAAGGCTATGTAGATTTGGTGTGCTGTTTGGGAACAGAGTAGTGGTTTGTGTTTGAAGACTGGAAATGGGTCTTCATCTTTGGGGTTCTGCACACTTCTAGCGTCATGTTTGGGATGGGAGCTGTGGGGTCCCTGGCTTCTCGTGCACTCCTCTCAGGACCAGAAGCTTCCTTTTCTGTCACCCAGGCTTTGTGTTCCTGTACTGAGGCTTCATAAATGTACATTTTCCTGCTGGTTCATTGAAACTGAAAGCTGTGGTGCAGATCAGTTGACCACTTGGTTTGGGAGATCGCAGTGGTTTCCTGAGGGATCTGCACTCACAATGGAGGAAGGCAGAGTGCTACAATGTTCCAAAACAGTATGCATCTACCCCACCCCAACCCCTGTGGGTTGCTCCTGCAGAATGACCCTACATTGGGGTCAGATCCTCACTCCAGTAGCCAGGAGTCCTGCTGCTCTGATCCATGGGAAGGTCAAGGAGAGAAAGGAGTTGGGGATAGAGCCACAAAGAACTTTGCTCTTCATGTACATGTCAGATGCTAGACTGTAAACCTGGGGGTCAGCCTGCACACTGCCCCTGTGTCCTCACTGCCAGTCTTAAGGATGGCTGTGCTGTTGTGTGGCTGCCCATCCACATGCAGTCTGTGTGATGCCTTCTAGACAGTGGTAGAAGCTAAAAGAGAGGGATGTCTTTATATAGTCTGTAGTGCCTTGGTGTTCCTGCCCAAATGCATGCATTGATGCTAGGTGGGAAAGTGTGTAGACTACAGTAAAGTTCTGTTTCTAACTCCAGCTGGAGTGATACCTGTTTACTGCCTTTTTTAAACTTTGTTTTCCCTTGATTTCTTTTTTTTAAAGAGAGAGTGAGAGAGGAGAGAGAGAGAGAGAGAGAGAGAGAGAGAGAGAGAGAGAGAGAGAATTTTTAATATTTATTTCTTAGTTCTCAGTGGACACAACATTTTTGTTGGTATGTGGTGCTGAGGATCAAACCTGGGCCGCATGCATGCCAGACGAGCGCGCTACCGCCTGAGCCACATTCCCAGCCCCCCTTGATTTCTTTTTGAGCCAAGAACATAAGACCATAGAAAGGCTTTAATTTCTTTCCACTTGCCTTTCTGTCTTGTGACAAAAGACTGCAGACTCAACATACATCAGTGATATTTAACTTGCAACATGAAATAATTGAAAACAAATAGAAGCTGTACTCACTGGGCAACAGACCATACACCCAGAAATCGCTGAGGTTGTGCAAGGTCTGTAGCCCATGCCTTGAAGCATAATACATAAACATGTGTGTGGTTTTTCCATACTGTAAAGGAGGCAGGTGGCCTGATTAAATTCAGCATTTATTTGGGAACAAAAGTGACATCTCTGGCTACTGCAGATGATACAGGTGCTCTGGTGGCACAACAGCTATTGAAAATGCAGAGAGCTGACATCTGGCATTCCTTTTAAGCTGTGCACCTCTCGTGCTAAGGGCCAGAGTCTGCTGGCTCTGCTGAGTCTTGGGAGACACCTGAGAGATCAGCAGTGAGCCCAGAAGGTCCTGAATGAACTAACTGTGCATCAGGATTATCAGGAGCTTCTTCTTATTTTTTTGTTTACACTGCTAGAGATCAAACCCAGGGCCTCATGCATACTCAGCACATGCTCTATGACTGGGCTCTGGCCCCATCCCACTGTGGGTTTCTAAAAGCCCAAGTCCTAGATGCTTCACTACAGTGGGCTTCAGAAAGCTGAAAGAGTCACATGGTCCTGCAGTAGGGACAGTTTCTCTTGTGTAGCCCTTTGGGATTACTGAGGCTAAACTTGGACCATCTCAGAGTAAGTGCCCTCAGAGAGAAAGACCCTGCCTCACGTGGCCCAAGATTATTCCCAGATGGTTCCTCAAAGGTGAGCCCTGGGGGGACATCAAGCCCCATCCCTCCCTTAAACCTTCCAGAGCAGGCAGCCTATTCACACATCACCACACAGACCCTCTCTGACCTTTCACCAGGAGCTCTGCCAAGCTCATTTTTATACTACACATAGGGGAGGCAGGCTCCTCTGCAGCTGTAGAGGTTCAGTAAATAGAGTGGTATTATTTTCTTACCTGAAGGTGAAAGAGGTGAGGGCATCCTCTACCTGAGAGTCACTTTAGCAGTGAAGAGCAAGCATCCCTGTGGCTATGGGGTGCCCTGGCTTCTTTGGGAGCTTCCCAGGACTTGGTCAATGGAGAACACGCAGGGTGGGCCACACAGGTGGCAGAAGGTGATCTGGGGATTGAGGTGTCCTAAGTGGACAGGAGGCCAAGTAACTGCTAGGTGGAAAGCCTGGGAATAAGGCTTCCCCAAGAGGAAGTGAGTCTTTGCTGGGCAAGATCCACCAGCTGGAAGACCTGGAATGCCCATCCTAAGACAAGAGCAAGGTACAACCTCAAGGTGCCCAACTCACAGTGCTTGGACTCAGTGCAGCACCTGTCCTCTGCATTAGAAAGCATTTGCATTTATGGTATTTGGTTCTTTTTGTTATTTTTTACTTGTAGATGGAAAAATACCTTTATTTTAATTTATTTTTATGTGGTGCTGAAGATTAAAACCAGCGCTTCACACGTGCGAGGCAAGCACTCTAGTACTGAGCTTACAACCCCAGCCCTGGCTGTTTGGTTCTTTATTATAGTTTTTTTATACATGTATGACAGTGGAATATATTATAATTCTTATTACACAAATAAAACACAATTTTTCCTATCTCTTGTTTTATACAAAGTATATTTTCACAAATTTGTGTCTTTGTACATCTACTTTGGATAATAATGTCCATCACATTTCCCCATCATCTTGAAACATTTCCTGTGTGTCTAAATAACTAGTGTAAACAAAATGTAATTGTGTTGTTCTTTCCCATGAGGTGTAGTTCAGGTGTAGGCCCCATCTAGGACAACCAAGGGTAGCTGTCCTCAGACAGGTTTGTCAGCCTGTGGCAGCTCAGAGATGGCCACTATTGCCGGTTGTCTTTGGTCAGGTTGTGTGCCAGCCAGTTCAGTTTGGTCTTCCAGCTCTCCCTCAGGGCTTCATTGAACTTCACCCTGAAGTGCTTCAGCCCCTCCTCCTCCGTCTTCCCCAGCGCCAGGGTGTCCTGGGACAGAATCATCACAACTGCATCAATATTCAGGGATCCTGACCCTGCTGCATCTCAAACCCTTCTGCCTCCCTGTACTCCTGCCACCTTGGGTTGTTGAAATTCCTTCCTAAAAGAACTGCAAGCAGAGGGTCAGGCGGCCTCACCTTAGCTGAGAGAAGGGCAGGAGAAGCTTTAGGGAATACACCCCCTCCCACTCTGCCTCTCACTAACTGAAAAGACAGGAATGCGAAGTGTCTTGCAAACCTACAAGAGACTTTATCTCATGCATGAAAGACACTGAGGACACATGGTATGACCAAACAAGATCACAGTTCACCTGCAACTGGGCCAGAATAGGCCCAGGGAGTGCAATATTCTGGCCACTTCCCACCATACTGCACTGCTGGGCCTGGGATGGCATGAGGGCCGCCATCTGAGAGGTGAATCTCCTAGGTCCCTGAGCTGTTCGGGCAAGATGCACTCTGACCAGGATGAGCTCTGCCAAGCTCATTTTTTATACTATACATAGGGAAGGCAGGCTCCTCCACAGCTATAGACATTCAGGCAGGCCTTGTGAAGTTTGTGGTAGACCCTGGCCTCCAGTCTGGTGTGGTCCTGTGCTGGCATACCTTCAAATAGTGGATGTCTTTGGAGGAGCTTAGCTCAGGCAGGCCTGCTGCCTGCATCAGAGCAAAGAGTTGGAGGAAGAGGAGCCCATGGCGCCGCAGAATGCTGTACGCCTGTTCACAGTAGCCTCGAAACCTGCAGAGGTGGAGGAAATAGATAAATCCCTGGGTCCTCCCTGCCATCCCCAGCCCCAAACAAGCAGGGGTTCTGCATCCAGCCAGCACCTGCCCCTGAGTGTCTGCCCCTGGCCTGGACCTGCTCCTACACCTCCCATGGACCTCCTGTTTGCACTGCCCAACAGGGTACTCTTGGATTGGGGTGCACCTGCAGAGAAGGCAGCACCCCCAGGGTGGAGGCAGGAGTTAGCCTGAGGGCTATGTCCCCATCCCTGCCCCTGGCTGGACACTGTCCCCTCACTGGGGCCCTGGGCACCCTCACCTTTCAAATTTCTCATTATTACTAGTATTGCCCTGCTGAATCACGTGGACAAAGTCATGGGTGAGGATGAATGGGACTCGCTCACGGTTGATTCCAAACTTGGTCTTGAAATTCCCCAGAATGTGGCCAAAGTCAATGTGAAATAGCTGAGGGGAGGGAAGGGCAGGGAGAATAGGCTTCACAAAGAGAGGTTCCAGTTAGAGGAAGTCAGCAGGACTTGGGGCACTCTTCTGGGAGGTGTGGGTAGGTCAGAGAGGCCACTGGGCCAGGGATGTAAGACAAGCTCACTGGGCAGCTGAACACAGTGCCCCTTACCTGACCATTCTCACGGATCATGATGTTGTCACTGTGCTGGTCACCGATGCCCAGCACATATGTAGCCACACAGTAGCCAGCACAAGAGAGGGTGAAATCCTCAATGGCTCGATCCAGGGCTTCTCTGGGTCGGGAAGATTGAAAACCAGGGCTCCTTATATTTTCCATCCTCTTGAATCTGGCCTTGTGTTAATCAACAAGGAGGACATTATTCTGGAGCATAGGTCACCATGCCCAGCTTGAAATTGCCCCCTTCTTCCACACAATACCATTCAGAGAAGCCAAGGTCTATGTATTAGATGAAGAGAGGCTGCATAAAGAGGCACAACTGACAGCCAAGTCCCTAGGTGTGTGACTGGGCCCTTGGTAGAAGCTCTGGGCTCAGGCAATATCACAGATGCTAGCCATAGCACCAGCTATTTCAAACCACAGCAGAACCCACTCAAGCTACATATTTGTGACTAAACACAGTGGTGGTTTTAACGCCCAAAGAGTTGAGTAGCATAACACAGCCATGAAAAATGGACACCCAGGAACAGTCCTACCCAAAATCAGATGTGGGCCAGTGCTCAGCTGAGCCAAGCAGCCATGGAAACTGTCACAGGCCTTCCCTCACCTTTCACTCTATGGAGCCTCTCCCAGGAATAAGAAAGCCTACCTAGGGTTCTTGGACTTGAGCCAGTTGAGCAGGGCATCCTTGTTGAAGGCAGCCATGGCAGCCAGGTTGCTCTGGTTCAGCTGGATGTTGGCAATGGTGTCCGAGTGCTGCACCACCTCAATGAGGCCCATGCAGTCACCAGTGGGAAGGCAGCCATAGGGGGTCATCCTAGCACATGAGAAGAGGCACAGGCAGACACTATGGTTAAGGACATTCTCTGGGGCTACTGGAACCCCCTGGAAATTGAGGCACCCAACAAAACCACAGGGAACACTGCTCAAGTTCCTGAGGATGCCAGACGGGGTGTGGGGCTCTGGGGAAGGTGCCTCAGAGACACAGAACTGGCACCCAAGTTGCAGAGCACACCTTGGCTGGGCTCATGTTTGCTCTGAAGAGAATGAGTCAGCGGGCTTGGAAGAAGGTGGCACTGCTCCCCAAGGGGTAGGAAGCCAGGAAATAGGAGCTGAGCACCAGGAATGGCCTTACCCAAACCCCTCCAGCTCCCCTACCCCTCTTGTAAGAACAGCCGCTCTCACATCCAACAGGGAGGTGTCAGTTTAGACCAGGAACTCCTCCAGGAACAGGCTCTGAGGCCTGTTACAGACCCAAACAAACAGGTGATGGATAGAGGCCCCACCTTAGGTCCAGGCCCTCCTGCTTCCACAGGGCGTCCATGAGCTGGATCATCTGCAGAGTCAGCATGTCCTGGTGGAGGTCTGGAAGGGCAGGAGTTTCTAGTGGGTTATACACCCATGCAAGGCTCAGAGTAGCTCTGTCTTCTCAGGGAACCCCCTGGGGCCCTACCACAGAACAGTATGGGCCTAGGTGAGAAGGCCAAGGCCTCTCCATGTCCCCTGCCCAGCCTGGCTCACCATCCCCGTTCTTAAAGATGATGCCAACGCTGTCACCACTGCCTGCCTCCTCACTGCTGTACATGATCCACAGGGGTTTCATCTTGGAGTCCATGAAGGTGCACCTTTCCACACTGCAGGTAGAGGGCCGTGTTGGCCTGGGCGGTTGGGGGCTTAGGGCTGGGGAGGGGGCTTAGGGCCTGGCTCCAGGTGGGGCTAGGCCTGGGGCTCACCAGACGTCTGCCAGCATCGTGCTGGGGTCCAATGGGGACAGCAAGTGTGAAAGGGCTTCTAGATAAGTATCCTGGCGCATGTAGAAGTGCATCAGCTCCTTAGTTTGGGGCTTGGTGGTCTTCTGGGAGCTCACCTTCACAAAGTCGCTCAGGGCCTTCAGCTTGCTCAGTGCTTCTGCCTGGTGGGCAGAATGGAGTAGCAGCAGTGCACATGAGCCTGAGCCAGAACCAGGAGTATGACTGTGAAGGGGCCTGGAAGGGGAGCCTGCCTCAGGCACAGGCACTCTGAGGCTCACCTGCTTCATCAGCACCTTCATGTGGTGGGTGCTGCCCCTGAAATAGGCCTCCATGATGAGGCCAAAACGCAAGGCCATGGACGGCACATGCATCTCAGAGCTGGAGGGAGAAGATGGGGCTGAGAATGGCCAGGAGTGGCACATAGCCCCTCCCCAGCCCAGTAAACATGAGGTCAGCAGACCAGGAGACCCTCATCCCCCATGGCTTTTCTAGGTTCCCAAGGAATCAGCAGGGGTGCATCCAGCTACCGAAGATGCCAGAATAGGAAGTGGCCAATCTTTCGGTTGGCCAGAGCCCGGTCCAACAAGAATTGGGTCAGTTCGCAGTCCAGGTAGGACTTGTACTTGAGGACCTGCACCAGCTGCAGCAAGCACTGGAGAAGCTCGTCGTCTCTGTAGGGGAGGAAGGCTGGTTGAGTCTGGGGTTCTGAAACTCAGGACAGAGGTCTCCAGCTGGCAGGTGACTGGAAAGAGGGTGAGGCCAGCCTAGGCTCATCTCCACCCAGCACCCACTTCCAGGTTGCCAGGGCAAGATGTCTTAGTGAGGAGCTGGCAGCCTGTGGGCCTCAGTGCCCAGCTGGGACTCACGTCAGTTTCTGCAAGGACCTGATGGCAAAGGAGCCCACGTGGCAGTCAAGGAAGCTGAAGTCCAGCAGCTCCAGGGCATTCAGGACAGGAAGCTTGGGCCAGGAGCACAGCAGGTAGAGCATCTGGAGGACGCTTTGCAGTCAGGTGGTGGGGGGCCCACTGCTATCTCTCTACTCCAGCTGTGCCCCTGGTGCCCCTCTCCACCCACCTGGGCCACATCCTCGTGCTTGTTTCACTTGGTCACGAGCAGCAGGTGGGCCAGAGCCTCTGGGAAGTGCTCCTGCACTTCATGCCGCATCTTCCACACTAGGTCCTTCTCATGCTCATACAGCTCTCCCGACCCCCGCTGCTCCAGGATTCCCTGCAGCTGCAGCTTCTAAGGGGCACAGGCAGACTGAGGCCTCCAGCCCAGCTCCATGCCCCACCAGCACCCAGCTCACCTCCTCCTTGGTGGTAGGCCCATGCTCCCCGTGACGTCCCAGCTCTAGAATCTGCAACAAGTGTACCTGCTGTGAGCTCCCCAGGCCTGGGCCAGCACTGGCAGGGCTCTAGGCAGGGCGTCTGCACCTCAGCACTACTGCCAACCACTATTGCTGGTGGGAGCCCTTCAGTAGCATCTCCAGGCTCAGCCTGCCTCAAGCCAGTAGTACCTCTCCCATTGGCTGTGACAGCAAAATGTCATCAGACATCACCAACATCCCCTGGTGGGCCACATAGCTACTGGAATGCCTCAAATCAGCATGATGACCCAGCCCCCAGCAATGGGCAAAGCCTGGGGTGGCCAGGGACCCCGTCTGAGGAGCTCCAGGAAAGCTCCTGGTTAGCGCTCAGCTTCCAAGAAGGACCTCACTGACCTTCTCCAGGGCAGGGTAGTACACAGGGTGAGGGGCCACCTCGGGCAGGTAGATGACCAGGGTGACAGCACACTCTGTGTTGGGATTGCTATGCACGGTACCCATGGGGTTCAGCAGGTCTCCTTTCTCATCTGAAGGCAGGGAGAGATGTAGTTGTAGGGGAACCAGTTCTGGATGCCTTACCCTCCAAGAGCCTCTCCCTGCTGGGCCTGGGTCCACCTGGGACAGAGGGCCACATGTAGAGGCAGAGCTCTCCAGTCTTGAGCTGGTCCTTGTAGTCAAACAACATGAGATTGGCCCAGGCGATTGGGAAGTCCTGGAGAAGGATACTACAGATCAGAGCGAGCCTGTTGTTGTTCATATGAGAATGGAACCAGTCTCCAGGCCAACCAGGAGAGAAGATCCAGACTGCATGGAAGGTCTCCAAGTTAGACCCAGGAGGAGGGGAAGGATCCGCTACCGCTTTCCTATCAGAGTTTCAGTAATTAAGCCAGCAAGATCCCTTCCTGGCTGACTGCATCTTCACACCCAGCATCTAGAGACACTTGAGTAAGCCCACCAGTCCCATAGGTGGCCCAGGTCAAGGGGCAAGTCACATCCTGGGTCTAGTGACTTGGGGCCCAGCCACACTCTTCCCAGGCAGCCACTCACTCATCATTTCTGTCCCCCTGAGAACACTGTCCTTCCACCAAGGTAGCTGCCTCCAGGACCCCTAAGGACCACAGGTCTGGGCTAGATATTTCAAGTCAGGCAACTCATGAGCTGTTACTCAGGCAGCACAGGAGGCCAGACTAAGGAGCCAGACTAGGGCAGGCAGAGAGACTGGGGTCCGCAGGCTCTCCCAGGAACCTGTTCTCAGGGTGCCTGCCTGTGGGAGCAGGATGGCAAGAGGCCCCAGTAAGGGGTTTCACTGGGTGTCTGAGGCCTGGGCCTCTCCCAATCAGCACAACCCACCACCTTCTTGGGATTTTTCTTGCTAGAGTGCGCCTTCTTGGCCTTCTCCGTCACGGCATAGAGTGCAAAGCAGAGCCGGGCCATGCGCGGCAGGTCACAGATGTGGATGTCAAACTCCAGATGCTGCTTCCACATGGGCTCTGAGCACATGCTCACCTCCAAGCTGGACATCGTCTTGCACAGCATCTCATTGCCATGGAAGAGCCCGGCCTGCACCACCAGCTGGGGAAGGGGTACAGGGCATGGATGAGGGAGTGAAGGCCCCACCCCATCTAAAGTTCCAATCCTCTCCATGAAGGTCCCCATTTACACAGGGGTCCAAATCTACTTCTTGCATTGATGTTATATGAAAAGAAAACTCAAGTATATTCATCTTCTGGGGAAATTTTATACCCTTGCTAAAGATGGGACACTTGGCCAGCTGAGAACTGCCTTGTTCAGGTTGCTCTCTGCAGCAGTCTAGGTGGGTCAGGTGGGTGTGCAGAGCCCCCAGCTGGTCTTCTCTCTGCAGTGCAGATGGGGAGTTTGCGGTGACCCACATGACCAAAGTGCACCTCTTCTCCATGGGCACTGTGCACTGGGTGCCCCCCCCCATTTACAAGAGCTCTTGCAGCATCGACGTCACCTTCTTCCCCTTCCATCAGCAGAATTGTAAGATGAAGTCTGGCTCCTGGACCTATGACAAGGCCAAGATCGACCTGGAACTGATGGAGCAGACAGTGGACCTGAAGGACTACTGGGAGAGTGGCGAGTGGGCCATCATCAATGCCACGGGACCTACAACAGCAAGAAGTATGACTGCTGCGCCGAGATCTACCCTGACGTCACCTATGCCTTTGTCATCCGCCGGCTGCCGCTCTTCTACACCATCAACCTCATCATCCCATGCTTGCTCATCTCCTGCATCACCGTGCTGGTCTTCTACCTGCCCTCCGACTGCGGCGAGAAGGTCACGCTGTCCATCTCTGTGCTGCTCTCGCTGACCATCTTCCTGCTGCTCATCACTGAGATCATCCCATCCTTCTCGCTGGTCATCCCGCTCATCGGAGAGTACCTGCTCTTCACCATGATCTTGGTCACCCTCTCCATCGTCATCACCGTCTTCGTGCTCAACGTGCACCACCGCTCCTCCAGCACCCACAGCATGCCCCGCTGGGTGCTGGTGGCCCTGCTGGGACGTGTGCCCGGGTGGCTGCCAATGAACCAGCCTCCTTTGGAGCCACACGACTCCCCAGGCCTGAAACTCGGCCCATCTTGTTATTGGTTGGAGACCAACATGAATGCAGAGGAGAGAGAGGAGGCAGAGGAGGAGGAGGAAAAAGACAGATGGGTGTGTGAAGGCCTCCCAGCCCCCTCCATGGGTATCAACTATGGCCACAGACGCCTGCACCCACAGGCCTCAGGGCCCAGAGCCGAGGCTCCCTCTGGGGAGCCTGAGATCTTGCTGTCGCCTTGCTGTCGCCTTGCTGTCGCCTTGCATACAGAAAACCCTGGAAGGTGTGAACTATATTTCCGACCACCTTCGGTCTGAGGATGCCGACTCTTCCTGAGTGAGATCTGGGTGAGGGCCTCCCCTGGGTGACCCTACCAGCTTACCAGGGAACCCTCCCACATCAAGGTGGTAGCTAGACCAAGCTGGTCCCCTCCCTGAGGGCTGGCCTCACTCATTCATGGCTCCAAAGAGTCTGGAATCAATTGTGAGAGAACATTTAGCTGGCTCTTGGGACACTTGATGGCAGTAGGTCAAGAATGTCCCTGCTCATCCTAACTGGGAGACAGCGAGCAGAGAAGGGCATGCTTAGATGTGGACTCTGCAGTGCCATGCTTATGCCACTACCTACAGGAGTTGGCAGTGACGGAAGGTGGAGGGGGGCATTAGGAGAGCCTGGTGGCCTAGCCACCTCTGGCAGTGGCCTTCCTCTTTTATGCTAGATGGTCCCCTCTCCTCTTTGCTCATGAGGCCCTCTGTGAAGCTCATGAGTCAACCACAAACCCTGCAGATTCTTGGTTGTACGAGGCTGGGCCTCTCTGCAGCCTCTGCCTTATCTAGCGCTCAGCATCAGCATTCTCTTATCAACTTAGGGAAGGGTGAAAGGCTGGAAAGGATCACTGGATAGCCTTGATGAGTGAATGAGAAAATTAATCGTTAATTTGGGAGCAGCTAGGCATCCATCCCTGGCATGGGCTGGGAGTCCAAGCTGCACAAAGCCCACCCACCCCCTAACCTGCCCTGAGTCACACCTACCCCACCCACTACCTTCTCTGCACTGAAATCACTGCAGCCACTGGGAGTCCATCTCCTTAGATGGTTCCAGCACCTCTCTGTGTCCCTCTAGTCCCTTTGCCTGGAACCTGCTGAGCCCCGGCAGTGTGGACGGTAAGATAGGTGGGACACAGGAGAGGGTGGTATGGGGCTTGGGCCAGCTCTGTTTCTCCCTCCACCCCATCTCTGCACCTGTGCCAGTTTTAGCTTCCCCATTAGGTCTCAGGGGGCAGTTGTGGTTGTCCCTACAGGGTCTAAGCATGAGAGGAACACTTCTTGAGGCCTGGCCTCTGTCACTGTGAGCCGATTTCTCCTGAAGGTGAGAGAAGACTGGAAGTGTGTTGCCATGGTCATCGACAGGATCTTCCTCCGGCTCTTTATCATTGTCCGCTTCCTGGGAACCCTGGGGCTCCTTCTGCCTCCATTCCTGGCTGGAATGATCTGATGTCATGTCCCTTATGTTGGCTCCAAGGCAGTCCTACCAGCCAGCAATGACCACCGTTAACTGCAGCTGCCTCTAGAGTGCCCTCTGGGGCCAGCGCCATCTGCCTGTGATGCTTCTGGGGAGAGCACCAGCTCTGAAGGTCTTCCTGGAGCACTCACTGTGATGCTACTGCACCTAGTACTGGGAATCTACTGGACAGAAAGCCCAGTTTAGGAAGCAGAGGAGCTAGAAAAGGAGGAGGACCCTGCCCTGCAGAGGGGTGGGACTAGCACAAGGAGAAACAATATGGCCTTGAGGGAGGGGCACATGGGGGAAGGGGAGGCTGCCTCAGGGGTGGAGGGTCTATGAGCAATGGTCTAGATTTAAGAATGAGCCCAAAGTTCCTAGGGGAACCCCCAGGCCAGAGTTGGGGAGGCTGGTAGTGCAGGTTGGGCTCTTTAAACCAGGCTGAGAAGTAGTTCAGTGTGAGTTTGCAGGTCTTGGAGGTGTGTGGTGTAGTAGCCGAGGAACAAGGGACTTTACAGAAGGAGCAGGGAGCAAGTGTGGGGGCGCCAGTGGAACGAGGCCTTTCCCTCCATCCAAAGCACCTTCAGCACCCCCTGGGCTTCCCTGAGGCATCATGCCTCCCTCTTCCTTGTAAAGAGGTAGCCAGAACTGAGAGCTGCTGCTGTGGGTGCCGTGTGCCCATGAACCTGCAGTGAACAAACCGGGAAGACCATCCCTAGCTGTTCTTCCACAGTGCCCTGATCCCTGTAGTCTGCGGTCAGCACACCTCTCTAGAGTTGGGGATCTCTGCTTCAAGCTCCTTCAGTTTTGAACTCCTCCCAGCCAGGGACCCTTTAGTTTCTCCTCTCCCTAGGACCTAGCACAGCACAGGTTGAGGGGCACCGGCACTCTATGTTGTGTGTGGTGGAGGGGAAACACTGAACATTTTGGGCTCCATGCCTGCTGGGTGATGCCAGTGCCCTTGGGGTGTCCCTCCAGCCTGCCGTTCCTGTCCTCCCCAGAGCCACACCATGTCTGACCTGCTCTGGGCCATTCTGTGCAGCTTGTTCTTGCTCTGAGGAATGCGGAGCCTGGTGGGTCGAGCCTCTCATGAGCTCTGTCCAGCCCCTGAGGGCAGGACCTCAGTAGCCACCAGAAGTGTACACCAGGCTGTCCAGACAGTGTGGATCCCCAGGCAGGAAGCAGAGTAGGGCAAACTGCTGACTCCCCTCCATCTTGGGGTCCTGTCCTTCTGAACCTCCTCCTCCTCAGCACACAACACTCCTTCACACATCTGGAAAGACCTACCTACCTGTGACCCTGGCCCAGGCCTTACTCCTCAGTTCTCTCCTGAGACCCCCCCCCACTCCATGCCCTCTGGCCTCATTACTCCTCATTCTGTAGCCTCCACCCCCAACCCCCTGTCTCTCTGCCTAACTGAGGCTCCCAGAGTTGATCTCCTGCTGCAGGGACAGCATGGAGATCTGTGTTGTTCAAGTTTCCTGTCCATCCAACTTGCATGTGAGTAAAGTGGTTAAATAAAGCCAAGTCTGCTGCTCCTTCAGCTGTGTGACCCCCCACAGATCACCAGAGCCCAAGTGGTCTAGGTGCAGCTGAAAGAGATGCCACATGGATGAAACTGCCCTGGGTCCCTCCTGGAAAGCAGCCCCTGAGTCAGGTACCCTACTGTGCAGTTGGGACAAAGGGCTGGAGCACACCTGTCCCACTGCCAGGTGCTTTCCTTGGCCACGGCCCAGCGTCAATCAGCCCTTCATCTGCACCCAAAAGAACGCCATCCATCTCTTGCCTGGCTGTGGTTCATGGCCAGCCACCTCCCACAAAGGGCACATCAAGCCAACACCACAGTCCAACAAACCACAAAGCAAATGGTATGAGTTTAATTCAACCACAAATCTGATAGAAAGAAGGTAAAAGAAGGCTCAACACAAACACTTGAGAAAGGAAGGGATCAGATGAGAAAAGGGGGTGGGGAGAAGAGGAGGAGTAAGAAAAGGCAGGGAAGGTAAAGGAAGAAAGAGAGGAGGTTGCCAGGGAGAGAGCAGATTGTGGTCCAAAGTCCAGTCCTGGCCACTGTCTCTCTGCTCCTTCCCCTGATACTTGGTGTGATAACAGCACAGTGTCCTGTGCCAGAATTCCCAATCAGTTTGTTCCTGGACTGTGTCCCAGATTCCCCATCAGGAGGGAACCCAGCTGTCAGTCCAGACCAAACTCACATTAAATAAATTTGAATATACACTGTACAAGAAAGTCAGCCCATCCCCCAACTTACAAGCCTCCTGACCCCCCCCCCCAAATAAATCCCTTCTCTGGCCCCTCTGTGCATCAGGGGATCCCCGAGGGCTGAAGAGGAAGGAGAAGAAATAGCTTGGCTCCCATATGGGCCTACCATGTCCATGCATAAGCCATTTTGGCTGCTAGGGACACTACTGTGACCCCAATGAGGCTCCAGCACCCAGGTTGGGGTGGGAGGGGTAGCTGGCAGCGACAGTGACCTCTGAACCATATGTGTCACACCCACCCTGCATCCATATCCAGAGTCCCCTCCATCCAGCAGCAGCCTGAACAACACAGTCTGGGGTGGGGTGGGGAGGGGGTCCTGCAAAATGGTGAGGGAAGGACCCCTCCCCCAGGCCTTCCCTGAGAAGACCATGTGACCAAAGGCAAGGCAGGGGAGGTGCATGATGGGTGGGGGTGGAAGACACAGGCGGGTGGCCCCTATGCTAGGTCACTCTGCAGGCAGGTGGGCCAGATTGGCTAGGACCTTGGCCTGATCCATGGCATCCAGCGGGTTCTTGGAATCCACAGCCAGAGTGTGGGAGGCCGTGAGCATCTGTCGCTTACACTCCTCACTCAGGGAGGTCACAGCATTCTGCTGCGCCAGCCGCATTTTGTTGATGAGGTCTGCCAGGTCCTTGTTGAGCAGCTTCTGTATCCCCTCAATCTGTAGGGAAAGCACACAGAAAGGCGAGGTGCTTGGCTGTGGGGAAGGGTATTGGCTAAGGTAGTCAGAAATCTCTGGGGACAAGGTGGGTCTAGGCCTGGCTGAATCCAGCCCCCCATACAGATTGGAGTGGGCATCCCAACCCCTAGCCAATCATGTGAGCATGGCCTGACCCCACCCCATATGCCATCAGGTCGCAACAACCATTCACACCACCAGCATTCAGTTGAACGGCCAGGGTCCATGTCCCCATGCCATTTTGTAACTCTCTACTGTCAAATCAAGAGATCTGGGATTTTTTTTTTAACCACCACATGCCCAGAGCCTAGCACACTGAGCACATGAAACACAAGAGATGTTTGTTGAATGAGCGAGTGAGTACATGGTCATCCCTAGGATACAGAGCTATCACATCACACCTGACTTCTCCTCAAGAAATTTTCCCTAAAGCTGTCTAGGTCCCTGGTGGCCATCTCAGCCCTCTGGTGGTACCTGCCTAGATGGGGTGCCTCTGTGGGCTACTGCTGCCACCCAGAGGCAGGTTGAGAAATGTCCCAAGTGTCCCTGCTCTGCCTTGCCTTGAGCAGGCAGATGGTTAGGGTGGTGATGGGATGGGCCACATGCCACATGGATCATGTGGCAGATGGCTGACCATGAGAGGCAGAGAATCCCAGGGCTCCATGGGAGGCCCACATTTGATTTCCAGACAGACAATCAACAAATGTCCAGTGGCCCTGGATCAGCTTCTTACAGCTGCAGTAACAAATGACCACAAACCCAGCAGCTCCGAGCAGCACAGGTCATTCCTTTACAGTTCTGCAGGTCAGACTTCTGAGCGGGCCCAATGAGGCTAACCCCAGGGTGCAGACTGGACTGTGTTCTTTCTAGACGTGGGCAGGGTGTTCCCTGCCTTTCCCTGTGTTGAAGCTGCACCTTCCAGAAGCAGTGTCCCTCTGACTTTAGTTTCTGTCATCACAGCACTTCTCTGACCTTCCTCCCGCTGCCCATTAATAAGGACACAGGCCCACTTGGGTAATCCACATAATCTCCCCCTCTCAAGAGCCTCACACAGATCACATCCCCCCACCCCCTTTAGCCTTGTAAGATAATGAGTTCACAGGTCCCAGGGATCAGGCTAGGTCCCTGGTGGACACCACAGAGCTGTGTCAGCAGGACACTGTGATTCCCAGGGCTTCATTGACGGGATTTCAATGAGACATTCACCTTGACCTTGGTCCAGTGAGTAGATAAAGGATAAAGGATGGGGAGGGGAGGCAGGCGTACCCTCTTGCACATCCGCATTCAATGAGAATACATGGCAATCTGAGACCCGATAGGAAATTCACCCCAGAATCTGGCCAGGCTCCTGGGGGCCTCTCAGCCCTCTGGTTGTTGCTGCCCAGACATGCTGTGCAGTCTCCTGATGGACAGAAATGGGGCTGCCCAGGTGGCCCAGGGGCCTCTGCTAGAAATGCAACTAGGAACAGGTGGAGGTATGGGGAGAAGGGACAGATTCGACACCATCTAGGATAGGACACCTACCTCTGTCCTCGAAGATGATGGCAAGGAGGGCAAGAGATCATCCACACTCCCAATGAGCTTCCTCAGGGTCAGCCCCACGTTCTGAGGGGAGGAAGGCTCAGGGAAGCTGTTTCCACCTGCTGTTTTCTTTTCCAGAAAGCCCTGTTTGCTTTGGCCAGAGCACTTCTTGGGGGTTCCAGGAACCAACTTCCCTTTTACCATGGGTGACAGCCCCACCTCCTCGGGTCCTTTCTGCCTGGACTCTCACCTTCACCACCATCACATAGCCCTCAGGGGGCAGCTGGCAGAGCTCCTTCTTGAGATCCAGCACTGCCCGCACCAGCTCCATGACATTGAGGTACACCAGGTCATCGGTCCAGTCCAGGTTGGCTGTGGGCTGAATAGACTAAGGACAAGAAGCTGAGGGGGCTTGGGGGACCTGGGAGGACCCTGCTACCACTGCTGTTCTTTTGTGGGTAGGCAACTCAGCCACCAGCCCTCCAGGAAGGACTCTTTTGTGGAGAAATAGTGACATTTCCTGGGCCTGTATCCCTCCCTTCTGCCTCCAGGACAATGGCGGTCCAGCCAGGGAGCCTAATCACGTTCTGGTGATGGCCTCACCAGACCCACGGAACCATCACCTAGCCTTGGGGTCCAGGTTGGTCAGTGCCCATCAGGTCATTCTAATGGGCAGTGGACATCGAGAACCACTGTTCTAGAGCAAAGAATACCAGTGGCCACCCAGGCTACTGCAAGGACGGGGTGGAGGGGGTGCCAAAAGCTTAAGGGTGGCTCAAAAGAGACAGGGGCTACTAGTCTTCCCCCAGGGATGCACCTATGAGCTTTCCTCTGGGTCAGGCAGTGGGGACAGGAGCCTGGCTCTACCCCTGTTTCTACATGAACCAACTGAGGTAGCCTGAGGCAAGGTGCTTGTCTTAAAGACCATAGTATTCAGTCCTGGGAATCCCCACTCCAATTCATATCCAGCCTTGGGGGAGCCAACACCTACCTGTGCCCCCAGTCATGGGGGCTTCTCTGCGGGCCCTGTGAACTCCACTGCAACGGGAAGGACAGTGAGTGAGTAAGTGGGTAGAGGGTTCTCAGCAGCTGGTCTGTGCCTTCATACTCACTGATGATCAAGCAAAGCCCTCTCCTCCATTATCAGGAGACTCCACGGGTATTAGGCCCCAATCCCAGGAAGATGGCAGGGGAAGAGCATGCTGGCCTCTGTGGTTTTGTATAGAAAGAAAAAAAATCAAAGTCACAGCAGAGATGGGGTGACCTCATGGGAGTTCCAGCTCTGGCATGCTTCCTCCTTGATGGACACAGGCCCCAGTGACAGCAACACTCTGGCCTTGGCCACCCATGAAAAAGAAGCCTCACTCTCTACAGGCAATGGGGGTCCCTGGAGCCCCCACCCTGGTGTATCAGCTGCTCATGGGTAGATTTGTGGGGATGCTATAGTGATTTTTCTTGAGCATTTGGGGCTCAAGTAAATGAAATTCCAGCAGAGCCTTGCTATTCACGCCCACTTTGATGAACAAAGACACACACAGGCCCTGCGCAGTTGCTGGAAGGGAAAACACAGCATGGAAATCAGAACACCTGGTTCTGCTCACACCTCCGCCACCAAAGAGCCCTGCCACCCAAGACAGCACATCTGTATTCGCCGGTCTCAATTTTCATCTGCAGAATAAGAGGGTTAGCTCTGAAGTCACCTGGAACCAGAGAGCCTAGGCTCACCCCTGAGCCATGCTAATTAGCAGCTGGGTGTCACTGGGCAAGTTATCAACTAGCCGGTGTCTCAGTTGCATCCTTTGTAAAATGGAGACACACTGCCTGTCTCTGAGTTGCTACAATACAAATGAGTTAATATTTGTGACTTGGGCTGGTGCCTGGCTTGTGTTAAGTTCTTTGTGTCCATTGTCCTTGCTCTTATTATCATTATCATCAGCTCCTCCCCCTCCTTTCCCTGACTTCAGCACAAGCTTCGGGAGAGATCTCCTAGGCTTGGTCTCATTCATCCCTTGGGCTTGGAGAAGACCTAAGAAGTGGGGGAGGTGGGTGGAACTACTTAACCTTCCTCCACCACAGTGAGGAGTGCAAAGGCGAGAATCACCCACTATGCCAAATAAAGGCAGGCAGGAGATGGACCGAGAAGAGGATGGAGGAGGTGCGCAGAGCAGGGAGCAGCTCTCCACTGTAAGCTGACCCCCTTTGCACATGCCACATTAAAAACAAGGCAAATAGATGGTTCTTAACATTGCAGGCATAATCTGCTGCCCCCTGAAAGGCAGTAAACAAAGATGGGGTACCACAGAGACCCAGGTGGGGACTCCTCTAGAAAGGGTAGGAACACTCACTGTAGCCCGTCTCCTTCTCTGGGGTCTACAAGGAAAGAAGGAAAGAGAACAGTCACTTCTACAGCTCTGGGACCACCCACTGCCCCACCTCCCTCACCCTGCTCCACAGTGTGATTAGAGACTATGGCCATGGGGTGGGAGGGTCCCAAGATGGGCAGCCCCAAGGAGGAGACAGGCAGGCCCAGGGACTGGTGATTCCTGGGGCAACAAGGCCTTCCCAGGCCGTGGCTCTAAAAAGAGGCCTCTCCAGGTGACTTACCAATGGAGACTTATCATTCATGTAAACCATAGGGTCCTGCAGAGGAGACCAAAGGCAACAACTTAGGGTTCTGGAACTGAACACCAGAATGCACGGCATGTGTTTGTCCCAGTTAGTGGAAGGCAAACAGGGCATGGGGAGAGCAAGGAAACCCCGGGCTCCATGCAGGCTCACCAAGGACTTATCCTCCTGTCTCAGCCACTGGGAATCTTCCAGCCTCTGCTTCTGCTGCTTGTCCAAGATCTGCCACATCTTGATCTTCTCAGCCTCCCACAGCTGCTGGGCCTCTTCTCTGCTGCTGGGTCGGATGAAGTCCTCCTCCTGGGAGGACAGTGAGAGAAAGGAGAGATGCAATGAGCCCTATCCCAGGCTTGGAGGAGGGACGGTCCCCAGAAGAGCCTCAGGGGAACCACAAGCTTCGGCCTTGCAGCCACTTTTTTCTAGCTTGTTCTTAGCCCAGCAGCCCTATATGCAGACAGTTATTATCAGGTGTCAGCCTCACACATGGCCCTGGTGGCAGCAGGAATGATGAACCCAAGCACACACTGCTAAACATGCACCATACTCAAGATGCAACGTGAACTGTCAATGACATTTTAACATTATATTTTCTCGGTTGGCATTGGTGATGTTGCTGTCATTTAATAGATTTAGAAATGCAAAGCCAGCCTCTGGAAGCCCTTTGTTTTTTTTTTTCTCCATCTAAGTGCCATGTGGCAGTCCTGGAAGCTTCATGGGATACAGGTGCGGCCTCCAGCTCTCTGGCATGTAGTCCCACTCAGCTTTGTTAAGGTAGCCACCAGGGTTATCTAACCACAGGCCAGGAGTGCAGGAGCTACGAGGCAAGATGAAGAATGAAATTTTAAAAAGCAAAGCTCTGCAGATCTCAAGGCTGGTGCTTCCTGTCCCCAGCTTTATTAACCTCACCCCATTTTCACTCACCTGTGGGACTGTGGACCTACAGACCGAGCTGCTCAGTGGAAAGTGCAGGTGTTTTCCTATTTTTCCTCCCTCTTTTTATGGTTCGATTGTGTAATTATCTATTTAGTCCCTCCAACTACTCTGTTTTCCTCCTGCTGTACAGTGACCCCCTTAGCATCTGGGATGGAGGGAGAGTGCCAGGGGCATCCTTTTGAGTACTCCCCGGGGAGCCGTTGCCAGTGGCAGGACTCAGCCATGACAAGCACTCAGCCACAGGCACTCTAGCTCCTGCTATAGTCTGAACATGGTCCTCACAGTTCATGTGTTGGCTGTTTAATCTCCTGCACAACAGCGTGGGAGGTGGGGACTTTAAGAGACCACTAGGCCACAAGGGCTCTGCCTTCATGAATGGGTCAGTGCCACCAACGCAGGGGTGGGCTAGTTAGCACAGGAGGGGAGACTGACAGAATCACGAGTTAGGCCTCCTTCCCTCATTTTCCCATACTGTTTTTCATCACATGGGTGATGCCTCTGCCAAGCTATGACACAGCAGGAAAACCCTCACCAGCTGTGGCCCTTGATGTTGGACTTCCTAGCCTCCAGAACTGTAAGAGACGGATCTCTGTTCATCATACATCACCCAGTCTCCAGTGTCCTGTTACAGCAGCACAAAATGAACTAAAACAGTTCCTTTCCTTCAAAGTGGCCAGTGCACACACAAATCATGTAAAGAAAATTCTAGAAAAACTCTATACACTTTTAGAAAACTACAATCCCTACCAAGCCTCTCAAAATAGTTTTCCCAGTACGCCCTATAAAATAAACTTGAATATTACACTATAGTCTAAAAACAGCTGTATTGGAACAGTTTACCTAGAGTTCATTTAGCTTCAGTTACCAATCTTGATTTCTAATAATATCTTCCTTACAAGTTAGCATTTTTGCTAAAATATTCCTTATTCAATGATCTATTCAGTACATACTCATTAAGCAATACTATGAAGCAGGCATAGAACTGGGTTCTGGGAGAATAGTAATTTTAAAATAGGAGATGTTCCTTTTCTCATGGGGATCAGTAAACAACAGTTAGGCCAGTGTTGGGGCCAGACAATCAATCCTTTATTTCAAGGAAATTTCCTTGTAGGATGCAAAGCAGCCTCTGGCCTCCACCCTCTAGGTACCTGCAACCCTCCCCACTGGGACAAACATGTCTCCAGACATTGCCAAGTGTCCCCACAGAAGCAAAACACCTCAGCTGAGGATCACTGAGCTAGACCTTTTTAAAAGAAAACAGATTTCAGAATGTAAGGGTATTTTACAACCCTGAGATTGCTGAATATATGATCTACTTCACAGAGACAGAGTGCTATGGTTTGGGCATTGTTTGCCCCCCCAGAGGTTCATATGCTGGATGGAGGCTGGGTTCCATGTGGCAGTGCCAAGGTGTTGGAACCTCCAAATGAAATGGGGCCAGGTGGGACATAACTAGGCTGCAGTGGTGCCACTCTTACAAATGGTTTAATGCTCACTCATGGGAGTGGGCCAGGTGTGGAAGGAGTGCATTAACTCTTGAGAGAGGGGACTGCTATGAAAAATGTATCCCTCTTGGGATCTTGTTTTCTGTATTGCCATGTGAGCTCTCCTTCCTATATGTGCTCCCACCGAGATGCCATCCATCAGACTGTGATGTAGCCAGAAGGCTTTCACCAGAGCTAAGCACTGGTAAGTGTCTTATTCTTGGATCTCTGAAACTATGAGCTAAACAAACCCCTCTTCTCTATAAAGTATCCAGCCTCGGGCATTTTGTTATAGCCACACAAAAAGGAATAAGTACTCATTAAGTAATTGAAACTTAGATCTGATACTCCAAAATGAACAAATTTTAAGGCCACAAATATCCTTGGTTAAGTGTCAATACCTGTTAACACAATGGTATGGCTGCCCCAGGCTATTGACAAATAGTGATAAAAAGGAACTAAGTGCCTGAGGTTCTATATACAGAGATAAGAATATCTAGGTGTAAGAAAAAAAAAATACATAGACTGAGAAAGATTCAATGCAGAAAATATCATTTACTGGAGTCCAGAAAATACTGTATAATTTTACAAATGCCACCAGTTTCATGCTTTGTATGTTCCAACTTAATCTTAGCAAAAACTTTAACGAACCAATATTAGAAGACTCAACAGAACGAGTCTTTCAATTTCATAGTAGGACCAAAAGAAAAAAAATGAGAGCCTTTACAACCTTGAATCTCTAGGCTGGTTTTTCTGAAATACACTCTAGGTATTCTTCCCAGGTCATGGACAGTTAACACTCCCTTTGTCTTTTAAAATGACATTCATGAGCCACGACACCTGCCAGCCTCGTCCCCCCCCATTATATACCCTTCCCTGCTCAAACACCACCCCACTTTCCCCTGCCTCTTCCATCCCTACATTCCAGGTTCTTCCAGTCCAAATTTTCTCCATCCTTCAGGGCCCAGCTGAAAGCCAGCAGCAGGCAGGAGTCACTCTCCCCTCTGAACACCTGCTTTGTGGCCCCCACAGCTTTCTAGCTCACATTGAGCCTGATCTTGACCTGCTCCTTCTGACTGACTGTAAGCGTCTTGAAAGCAAAAACACGTGTTCCTCCTTCAGCACCCTGGAAAGCGCCCATGAGTGCACAGGCGCACTGTGGCCTGTGGAACTTCAGTACTGACTTGCGAAGACTCCGGGAAGGAGATGCTGCTATCCTGACTCTGCGGCATCCCACAGGCTCCCAGATGAGCCAGGCCATGGGGCCAGTCAGGAGGAAAATTGTTGTTACCATCTCTGAGTGTTCCTTTAATGTTTCCAAATGCCTTGCAGGGACCTCGTCAGCACTTCGCCTGGGGGAGAATTTTCTCAGTGTTTCTGATCTATATTTTTAATTTTTTTTGTTTGATTAAAGAAGTGCTCATTATGTTCTTGCAGACAAATTTTTTCTTGGCAATTACTTCTAAACCTCTGACACAAAAGGTCTTTTTTTCCTGCGGCACAGTCTGTCTTTATGGAACGGAACAAAATCCTCCCAGTGGAGCAGGGCTTAGACAAAGGCCACGCAGCCCCTCACATATACAAAACAGCTTCTTTCTAAAAGCACAATTTTTAAAATAAAGCTCCCTAAAACTTAATTAATTATGGATAGATAGTCGAGGGCAGAAGGGTAGAGAAACTGCATACTGCCTAAATTATAGTACATGCTTAGAACCATAGTTTTATTACTGTTAAGCATATGAAAAGACAGAAATTGTTCAAATTAATGTGAGAGAGAAAAACGAGGTAAGTTGGGGAAAATGTATTTCACAACAGATCTCGCTGTCTGGAATTTGAAGCTACCATGGGCATTCAAATTTTTACTAAACAAAGAATAAGAGTACAGATATATGTCAATATACTTGCCCAAAATTTCCAAATCTGTTATGATAAACACATATTCCCTTGCCCCCAAATTTTTAGAGACATATATCTTGAGCCTGAAATATCAGACATATATACAAGTTAGAGCTCAAATAATGAGTTTAGCCTGTTTTGTAACCCAGTTTGGTAAAATATGTCAAGATTTCATGGCAACAAATGGCAAGAGGTCATTGCATTAAAGGAGTTGATTGGTGGCAAGTGAGCATCTGCTTTCAAGCAAAGATGGTTTTGCTACATAAGATCTGACAATCAACAGATATTCCACAAAGCACTCAGTGTCTCACAGTCACTGATGACATAGGGATCACTGGGGAGGTGGCTTAGCCCCCTCTCTAGCAGTTCATGAGCCTGTAACCACAATACGCCCTAAGCTCCTTCCCACCCAGCAACACCTTTACAAAAGCAGCAGCAGCAGAAGCAGCTGCCAGGAAGCCTTTCTTTACTCTGATGGAGGAGAGATTTAGCAATCAGGCAGGATGGCAGAGTGGGGCAGAACCTCCAGGGTCTTTTATTCTCCAGCACCATCAGGCCTGGCTGCACTCCACCCACCAGCCTCCACAGTACTGCACTGCACCTTGCCTCTGGGGCTCAGAAAAGGAAGAGAATTTTACATCATTTGCCACAGCACCAGTGTGGACAAGGGCAGTTCCAGCTGGTGTCCAGCTGGTGTCCCCTGGAGCAGAGCCTAACTTCATCCCAACTTTGATATATTTGCAAAGGGAAGAGTCACAGAATACCTCGATGACTTGACTGGCACAGAGAAGCATGGAGGGCACCCCCTGAGGCTGAGGATGTGGGGTTCCTAGTATCCCAGGCCACCTCCCTCCAGCAGCCTCCTCAGTCTGGGCTGGGACTCAGCATTCAGTGCTCTCTTATCCACATGCTGTGGCGCTTGAAGACATTGTGCCAGTGGAGAGGTGGGGTATGCAGCAAGTTAACGGGAGCTGGAGAGCGTAGGGGAGCTGGACACAGACCCTTAGGAACCTTTTAAGGAGAAGCAAACAAGCACAAGGCACAGGACAAGGCAAGGGGGTAGACAATCAGCTGCTACAAACAGGAGCACAAAGAAGTGATACAAGACCATCATGGGGGACACAGACTTGCTCTCTCAGAGTTGCTGAAGAATGGGTGTGGCATTTCCTTGGCCCTGTTGGAGACACCTGGTAGAGCATCATGGCCTCTCATCTGCCTAACACTCCCCAAGTGATATTCTGCACACACAGGGTCCATGCAGGCTGCTATTGACTCCTCCCTCGGGCCCTTTTCCAAACAGTTATGTTTCATAGTCATGTTACAAACTGACAGATATGATTAGTCCATAAATAAGTAAATTCTCACACACATAGTTGTCCTTCCATATTCAAGGGGGATTCATTCCCGTACACCCTGTAGGTACCCCAAATCTGCAGATGCTCCAGTTCCTTGAGCAAACTGGCATGGTATTTGCATGTAATGTACATATATCTCCCAGTATGCTTTAAATCATCTCTAGATTGCTTTTGCCATCTAATGTAATGCAAGTGCTACACAAATAGCTGGCATACAGTAATTTTAGGGGAATGGCAAGAAAAAAGTCTGTACATATCCAGTATAGATGAGATTTTTTTCCTATGTTAATATTTTTGATTCCTGGTTGGTTGAATCCATAGATACAGAACACATGAATATGGAAAGCCAACTGTGTGTGTGTATGTGTGTATGTGTAATTTTCAATAATTATATATAGTTATATATAAAATTTAAATAACATCACTATTTTAATTATGTTTAGTTTTTAAGGACATTGCTTCCACCTTCTGAATCAAAGCATTTTATTTTCACATAAAGGATTTATCTGGGGCTGAAGATGTGGCTCAAGTGGTGGCGCACTCGCCTGACATGCATGCGGCCTGGGTTCGATCCTCAGCACCACATACAAACAAAGATGTCGCGTCCACTGAAAACTAGAAAATAAATATTAAAAAATTCTCTCTCTCTCTCTCTCTCTCTCTCTCTCTCTCTCTCTCTCTCTCTTTAAAAAAAGAATTTATCTGTTGGTTCTTGGTTGGGCTTACTCAGGCATGGGGCATTTCCTTGGGAGGAGATACACAAACCTGGGTCACAGCCCCCTGTAAGGAGCATCAGTAAACTGATAGTGTTGCTATTGGTTGAGATATGCCAGTTCTTGCTGAGAGCCATAGCTAAGTAAGAATGACACATGACATGACCCAGGTCATTTGCAGTGACATTGCATGAAAGGTGACCTTGCTCAAGGACCAGGGTGGATCCAGGTTTAGGGTGTATCCTGCTGGGATTAGGGAGTATCCTCCTCCTTGGGTTTAGGGCAGTTCCAGGTTTAAGGTGTACCCTGCTGGGAATAGGGCATATCCTGCTGCCTCAGGTGCAGGATTCAGAGAGTTTTTTGGGATACAGAGCCCAGTGGAGGTGTGGATTTTCCCCAGAACATGCTTGTAGGGTGCGGGTGTGAGTTCGGGAATAAATAATGGCTATTTGAATCTACAAGGCTGTGAGTGGCTCATGATTTTGTGCCCAGCCAGACTGCAGCAAGTTCTGAATGGCAAGTCTGATGGGGGATGAAAGACAAGGACAGAGAGGAAGCTGGGCTCCCTCTTACCCAGACACAAGAGAAGGACTCAGGACAGGGGCGTTCTGAGTCAGGGACCTACAGCCTTGGTGAGAGACATGGTTGGTGGTGACAGAGGTGGAGAAGGCTCAGATGGAACCCTTCTCCATCCACTGGCTACCCAGGTCCTGGCCAGGACCTTTGCAGGGAGCCTAAGGGATCCACTCTATTCTCTGGAGACATCATTCATCCCCAGTTCCTTGGGATTACTTCTCAGAGGCTCTGCTCAGGGTAGGAGGCCAGAGAAGTCTTGGACATGGGGAAAGCACTACAAGCAGACACTGCAGACAGAGTAGGCTGCAGGAAGGTCTGCTTAGCTGAGGACAGTCTGGCAGGACTGAGTTGCTATTCTTTTGATGTGAGTTCAAATTCATATCAAAGAGCCAAAATAAGAAACAAAGAAAAGTCAACCCAGCTATCTTCATTGTCTTAGCAGATGGTTGCTACTCCTTAATGGCTCAGGAATGGAATTTCAAGAAACACCTGTCAAGGGATGGGCCTGGCCATTCCAAGCCCCCTGGTTACACATTTACCTGGAACTGTAGCTTGGGAGCAAGCAGGTTGGTTTGTGGAGGGGGTCTAAATAGCAAGAGGTCATTGGGCCAGCTGGGCTGGAAAAGAGGATATAGAGCAGTGTCAGTTGCATCTCTCCCATTAATGAATGGATTGGCCCACTAAGGGGAGCATCAGGTTGAATGTTGCTCAGCCTTATTCACAATGAAGGAGCAATAATGGACAAGGTTGTCATTAAAATAGTTTTGCATCCACTTCTGAGCACCAATTACATGCTGAGAGATGGGAAGTCACAGGGGCTGGTCTCTACCACCTGGGCTATGGCTAATTGGTGGGTTAATGACCTCTGTGTGTGCAGCCTCCCTTTATGTGGGAGTGCCTGAGAAACCAGCCATGGATAGCCACATTCATAGCAGGAGTTCACTGAGGGTTCAGGGACTCACAGAAACTTCATGGATATAAAAGCTGCATTGGGCTCTAGGGAAAGGGTAGCACATGCCTGGCAGGAGGAACAATGAGAAAAAACCTTGGTCCAGATTTGCCGGGGTCCTGCCCTGGCGGGGTCCAGGGAGTCCTGAAGGATGAATGGCGTCGGCGAAAAGATGAGACTGGAGTCGTTCCATTCGAGCAATCTCCAGAGAGAGAGCTAATGAAGCTTTCTTTGGGTCACCTTTTATTACAATTTTTCTCATCATTATAGATTCAGAATACGTCATTGTATATAGAGCAATGATTATATAATTTAAAACTTTGCCAAGACATGACAGTTCCTTAACCATGATTGGGGGTACAAACAATGTGACATTAATTTACATTTTTCCAGGATATGTCAAATGCCCCTAGGTTCAATACCTGGTACAAAAAAAAAAAAAGAGTTACAGTGGAGCTAGGGGTCTAGCTTAGCTCTAGAGCAGGTACTTAGCATATGAGAAGCCTAGGGTTCAATCCCTAAAACCAAAAAAGAAAGAGAATAGAGTGATAATTTTTATGTTGTGTATATTTGACAACACTATAAAATATTGACTTAAAATACAAATGCAAGAACATGCTGTCAAACACATTTACCACCAACAATACAGAGCACTCCCAGGGAAAAACACAAGCTTACCAAAAGAATTATTTTAATCACATGAGCAATCATCAATAGGGAGAGCCAAGCAGATTTTCTCTTGGCACTACTTGGTTCTCACTGGCACTAGTCAGGAGCCCCCTGACATCTGGGTGGGACACCAGGAGGATTTCCAGCCTGGGTAATCTGCCTGAAGCTTTTGGCTACAAGGCCACTCTGCTGCCACCATGCTGACCTGCTAGCCAAACCTAGCAGCATCCTCTACTTTCTGGATTTCTCACGGTGCATGCAGTAAGTTTCATATCCCTGCCATATGGTTCTGGAGTTAAGAGGGTCAGGAGGGTCAGCTGGGCCCTCACTTTGCTTGCCTGGGCAGCGCTCCTCTTCCCTCTTCTTTCCCATCCTGTGTTGGTGCAGAACAACCCCATGAGGATTTCTACACCCATATTTCCAAAGAGGCAGTGGAATCCAAGCCCACTCTACTTACAGCTTTCTCGGCAGTCTGTTCACTGGGATTTCTGCGGAAAAGGTTAAAGTCATAAGACCCTACCTACTTATTCCCACTGTCTTTTCCTCGTTTTACTCAAAAAAACCCTGAATTTTGACATTTTTTTTCTAATTAATTCCTCTTTTTTAAAGAGTCCTAATCCCACCCCACTTCCCCCCAGTCATGGGTAGATACTTTGAGCTGATTATAGAGAAGTTCATATAAATAGAAATGCAAATAAGAGCATGTTGAGAGCTGGGGTTGTGGCTCAGCGGTAGAACACTTGCCTAGCACATGCAAGACCCTGAGTTCGATCCTCAGCACCACATAAAAATAAATAAATAAAGGTATTGTGTCTAGCTACAATATATATATATAATTTTTTTTAAAAGAGCATGTTGATATATTCTTTTAAACTAAGTGAAATAGATTGATTTGGGCAATAAGGGAATATAATTACTTGGGTAACTGAATAGCCTAGAATTCTAAGTCAGGCCTTATACACTTGCTAAAATCATGGGATCAGGACCCAGTTTCTTTATTTCTCAATTCTACTTCCTTATTGTTGGTTCTATTCTTGGCCCTTCCAAGATGACTGGCAGAAGCTGCTGGGCCCATGTGCTTCTTTGTTCACATGAAGGAAAGAAGAGCAAAGCACTTCTCTGCCCCCAAATGTTAACGTCCTGAATTCAGTCTGGGTGAACCTGTGCTTCCCTGATCCAGTCATTATGGTGACTGGGATAGTGTTTATTTGCTTAACAGAAACACTGTACCTCGTATTAATATTCAGTCTCTAAATCAGAAGAGGGGAGCATCAGGTTTTCCTGAAGCACATGGATCATGGGAATAAATATGAGAAACCATTACCAAGAAAAGGTGGAATGAGTGTTGGTTGGTTTCTGATATGTAGCAGATAAGATAGGATTTGACATGCTGATCAACAAGCATTCATTGAATACAACACTAAAAAATAAAAAATACAATCAGAAATAATTTATTCCTGGCAACTCTTTCTCTTAGTCTATACCTTTCTATTGAGATCATTTTCTCTGGGAAGTTTTATTTTAAGGGACTTCCTAGCACCTGCACTTGGTGCATCCAAATTTGCTCCTGGAAGTCCACTCATATTTGATAATGAAAATACAAACATAAGGCAAGGGGAGGGGGTGTTGAATTATAGCCTGCTTTCTGTTACTATAACAAAATACTTGAGATGAGAAAGTTAAAAAGAGGAGAGGTTTATTCTGACACCGTTTTAGAAGTTTCAGTTCATGGCCAATTGACCCCATTGCTTTTTGAGTCTGTGGTGAGCAGTATATCATGGTGGGAGCACATGGTAGAGCAAAAACATTTACCTCATGACAGCAGATGAAAGAAATGAAGAGGCAGGAGCTGAATACCACTATCTCCTTCAATGTCATGCCTCTAGTGACTGGAAAACCTCCCACAAGATCCCACCTCTTAAGGTTTCTATTATCTTCCAAGGGCTCCAAACTGAGTACTGATCCTCTAAAATATGGGCTTTGGGGAGATATTTGAGATCCAAATTATAGCAGGGGCTATCTTTCCATGAGGACAGAATCACCAGATCTAGGCTCTTTGGAAGTACTGGGGTATAAATAGTTCACTCTGGCTTCCTGCTTTTGCTCTTCTGCCCCTTCACTTCATTACCGCCCCCCTCTTTCACTCTGTAGTGCTGGGGATCAAACCTGGGGCCTGCACATGCTCGTCCAGTACTGTACCATTGAGCTACACCCCCAGTCCCTCTTCACCCAACTAGCCTGCCACCAAATTTCCTAAATGCATTACAATTTTCTCTCTCAGTTAACCTTCAAAGAATTCTCATTGTAAAACTAAAGAGGTAATTGCTCATGCTGGTTATTTAATACTATATGTAATAATAATCAATGTGATAAAAATTAGAGTGAACTCCGCTGCAGCCACAAGGTAGTTTATGAACCACTTTAATGATCTTTAAGAGATGGAGACAGGCAGACTGGCAGTCTGCCCACACAGCAGGTGGTGTTGGGCACAGGCTCCTGACTAAGGATGAAAAGCCTAAGTTCTATTGTTAGCTCTGCTGCTAGGTCACTGTGTGAGCTTGAACAAACCAATTAACCTCCCCTGGAACTACCATTTCCTCAACTTTAAAGCAGCACTTTTAAACTTGATGTTCTCTAAGCTCTTTTCACTTCCAGTATTCTAAGATTTTCTAAGGAATTGATTTTGCCTTTAACAGTTCACAAATGAAAAGTTATCAGTAAAAAGAGTTTTTATTTTTTCTAGAACAAGAAAGATTGGCAGGAGATACTCCTTCAGGCTATATGAGGTTAAAGAAGAGATGTAAGTACACACAGGTAAGGGGCTACAGAGTGATCTGGATCTTTAAGGACAAGATCCTGATAGATCCTGTTCAAGGAAAAAAATTCAATAAATACTCATCAAAACATGATAGCGAATACTTCATTTAGGATCATTGTGATTGGTAACAAGCCATGAGATTTTTTGGGGGGTGGGGGGTATTGGGGATTGAATTCCAGGGCACTCTACCACTGAGCCACATCCCCAGCCCTATTTTGTATTTTATTTCGAGACAGGGTCTCACTGAATTGCTTAGTGCCTCGCTTTTGCTGAGGCTGGTTTTGAACTCAAGATTCTCCTGCCTCAGCCTCCCCAGTTATTGGGATTACAGGCGTGTGCTACCGCGCCAGGCAAGCAATGAGATTTTGCAGTGGTGGAGAGAGATTGGGCTCAACTCCAAAGGCAGATAAATTACCCAGGCTGGCCTCTAACTTGCAATTCTCCTTCGTCAACCTCCCTAGTAGCTGGGATTATGGGCATACACCACTGTGCCCAGTTGCAATTATTTCAATAGATCTTTCATCAGTTAAAATATCAATGTTAGTATTTTAATGTCATCTCTTTATATTGTATGTTTTAAAATATTAGATGCAACTGTTTTGCAGCTTTGGAAATAAGTTAAAAATGATGTTTGCAATTCTATTCAGTTTCTAGAAATAACTGCATCAAGATATATAATAGTATTGTTTAGTTTTAAAACATGTTTTCTGTGATTCTAACAGTGTATGTTTACTATAGAAAATTTGGAATGAGCACAAAAATATAAAGAAAATAAAAATTATCTATAATTCCAATACCTTAAGATATATAATGATGATCTGACCACCTCTCAGAGGCCCCACCTCTTGAAACTATCACAGTAGGGATTGAGTTTCATCATAGGAATTGGGAGTGGGGCACAAACATTCAGACCTTGGTGTTATATACTGTTCCCATATGTACGTACTCTAACAGAGGGACCATGATTATTCTTTTGATCTCTAAGTAAGAATGTCAATTCAGATTCTAGGACCTATGGTCCTTGAAGTGTTTAGGTATTCCCATGTTCCCAGTGGACAGTTATCTGAGTAAATGGCTTTAGGTATAAAGGTTCTGAAACAATCTGGGGAAATACTGAGGAAATTGATACTATGCACATTCATCATGGTATTTCAAGTCCATCTTCATGGGAACCTGTCTTTCTTTGAGTTCATGGTTTTAGATCTAAAAACAGATTCATGTTTGGAAACTTGTCAAGGAATCATTATTTTAATTGAGGAGACTGCTTCACTCTCCTGGTTATAAATCCTAGAATTCATCAAATGGTACAAAATGAGTAGTATCCTCATTAACTGCCCATTTATTTTTCCCTCAGGATCATCATATTAATTATCTTCATATTATTTTCTGTGGTTCTCTTTTTCCTCACTGCACCTGGGACTTTATAATAATTGTCCAACTTGACTTCTGACAGTTAATAACCACTACTTGGCCTTGATCACTTTAGGACCCTGTTATCCCTATTGCTATCAGTGAAACTCATTCTTCCATGGCTTCTTTTACCATCAGTTCTGGCCTACAGTCATCATCTTAGAGATACTGGTGCCCCAACAATAGCACATCTTTTTCTTTTTCTTTTTTTTTAACCATAGTGCTGGGAACTGAACTCAAGGCCTCATGCATGTTAGGCAAGCACTCTACCACTAAACTATGTCCCCAGTCCAGCATAACGGTGCATTTCTAATGGCCTTGAAATATCGTGTAAATAATGGCCTTATGTAAACTAGTCATCTGGTGGGGTTTCCATCTTTATAAAGTAAATATTCTTCAGCATAATCAAATTCCTGATCCTTTAAATTTATTCTTCTACTCTCTGCCATGGCAATGGTGACATTTTAGCCTCACTTGATATGGGTCATCAATTTTTTCATGCTTCTGGAACCCATTCACACTAACTGTTGGGGGTCTTGATATGGTTTTAGATCCTTAGTACTGGGAGGGTGTTTCCGAATATACTTCTCCCTTATCCAATCTGATGTTCCTTTCATTATCATTAAGCACTCTCAAAATTTAATTCTATACATTTTTTTTTCCAGTTTATGCTGGCTGGGTATTAAAGATCTTTTGGGATATAGGTCCTTTCCTGAATGACAATATCCAGCATATTGAGACTTAACACTAGTTAAGGCCTACGGAAAGAGAGAACCTGTGAGCAAATCTTGAGGGCAAAGAGGAGACACTTATTATTTTAATGAAGAGACATGTCTGAATCATCTCTGAGTAATGGGGGACCATTTCTGGAAATGTCCTCATCTGATTGTCAAGCCCCATTCTTTCCTCAACTAAGACCCTGCTCTTAGCTTAATATACCTGTCTTGACTGGAGTTTAGCTCACTCTGACTGAATTTATTCTTTGGCTTATTATGGACTCCTACTTCAGGAGATTTTTTTCTCTTCTTTTTTGTGAGGTACTAAGTAGTCACTTTGAGCTTTCAGTTGGAGATTAATCACTCTCAGCTTTTCATTAACTTATTTCCAGTCCATTCATCCAGCTAAACAATAATCTTAATCACCATGAGCTATTACAATAAAATGCCATAGACATGGGCTGGGGCTGGGGCTCAGTGGTACAGTGCTTGCCTCATGCATGTGAGGCACTGGGTTCAATCCTCAGCACCACTTAAAAATAAATACATTTAAAAAAAGATATTGTATCCATTTAAAACTAAAAAAAATATATTTTTTTAAATGCCATAGACAGGGCTGGGGTTGTAGCTCAACGGCAGAGGGCTCACCTTACGCATGCTAGACCCTGGGTTCAATCCTCAGCACCACATAAAAATAAATAAATAAAATAAAGGTATTGTGTCCAACTACAACTAAAAAATAAATATTTTTAAAAAACGCCTTAGACAGATTGCTTAACAAAGCGAAATTTTTCACAGTTTCAGGGTCTGAGAAATGCAAAATCAGGGTGCTGGCTCATTTGGTTCCTGGTTAAGGCTCTTTTCCTGGATTGCAGACCACCATCTTCTTGCTTTGTTCTCTCACATTCTTTCCTCAGTGTGTTCACAAAGAGACACAGCTCTCTTCCTCTTTCTGTATGGCCATGAATCCCATTATATTAGGGTTCACTGCTACAATCTAATTTAACCTGAATTATCTCCTAAAAGCCCTATATCCCAGTACAATCACATTTTTAGTCCAGAGAAATACCCAATTCCATTGTTCTTATAATTTTCACTTTCCCTATATGTACCATTCCACTGGTGTACCAATCCCATTAACCACCCATAAAAATTTTAACACTTAGGCTGTAACCCTGTGATAGGAGCCCTCAATGTCAGGTAGGCATCTAATGGTCATATGCAAAACCCCATCTTATTGCTTGCTCCTTCAGACCTTATTCTTGCCCTCAACAGTTATAGGTTGGGTTTCCTGGGAAGGTGATGACAAGACATGAACAGGTAGGGTATTTGGAGAGTGCCCTTTGGATTAAACGCTTGTAGGAGAGTGGGAAAGAAAAAAGGATTGGGGAGAGAGATTGTGCAGGTCCCATAGGGAGTTTTGGAGGTTCAAACTGACTATTATAGTTGTCCCAAGTTGAGCAAGTTGGCCAGTCTCTTATATTCCCACTTTGATCCACAATCGATATGTGGACCAGGCTGGGAGAGGACCTTAGCAAAGGTGACAGTCTGCAAATGCAACAGTTCTAAAGGCACCAAAGACTCAGTCAACAGCAGGCTCAATAGCTGGGACAAATCCTTATTCGAAGGGGGATGGTGGTAGCATATCACCATGTTCATGAAACATTTAAATCTCTTATTGTTTTTGTTTTCATATCAGGGAGAAAACTTCCACTCCCATGAGGAAAAAAAAATGGTAAGAGCTTAATCCCTTACTTTCTAGAGAAGTAGGAATAATTTCACTAACAGTTGAGATCAGAAGAAGGAACCAAATTTGAAACACTAAGCCCATTCTGGGCTTTTTGTTTCTGTCTCACTTTGTTTCTCTCTGTTTTTTTTTTTCCCTCTTGTCTGTAGGATTTAACAAATTTTCTGTTTTATGTGGCAGACCCAAAATCTATGAAGTTGTCCAGTTCTTCTTTTGACTGGGTGATATATCTGCTTGTGGGTAACAAGTACATTTGCTAAACCTTACCTCTTTGTTTAATTGGCTTTATGCAATGTAATTTTTTATAAATTTTATTTATTATAAAAAATTCAAACATGATCAAAAGCAGAAAGAATAAATCAAGGAATGCTGCTTATATTTAATACCCAATTAAGCAAATATCAGTATTTTAAAATATTTTTTAGTTTTAGGTGGACACAATATCTCTATTTTACATTTATGAGGTTCTGAGCATCGAGCCCAGTGCCTCATGCATGCTAGGTGAGTACTCTGCCACTGAGCCACAACCCTAGCCCCCTTTATTTTATTTGTATGTGGTGCTGAGGATTGAACCTAGTGGCTTCCACACGTGAGGCGAGCACTCTACCACTGAGAGGATTTTTTTAAAATATTTTTTTATTCGTTGATGGACACAATACCTTTATTTTATTTGTTTATTTTTATGTGGGCTGGGAATCGAACTCAGTGCCTCACACATGCTAGGCAAGTGCTCTACCACTGAGCAACAACCCCAGCCCAATATCAGGATTTTTATACAAGCCAATATTTTGATTTCTATCTGTCAGATTTTTAAAAATCTTATTTTTCATTTGTTTCCATACTTGGGAATGGAGGAAAATTATATTATCTTAAATACAAACACAAAACAAAACACCCTGAGAAACTTCACATGAAATCTGGATTTGTGACAGCTCTTTGGGTGATTAAAAAAAAAAAAAAGAGGTCTGGCAACACTGGCTAGGGTAGCGACTATCAGCTGGCTCTGAGAAGCACCTGCTGGTTTTAGAGGGGTGTGAGCTCTCCTCTTTGAGATCTTAGTGTCCACCCCTCCCAGTGTGGTGGCCTAGTGCCAGTTCACCATTCATCACAGAGCTTAAATTGTTGCTTTTATTATGTCTGTCCTTCTCCAAACTTTTGTATGTTACCTCTCCGGCTTTGTAGACAGCTATTTTAGTTTACCTCAAGACCAGATCAGGTGATGCATAATCACAATGTCTAAGTGTTTGCAGCAGCTTTACTATAAGACAAAGCTGGAATACAAACATCCATCAGTAGGTACACTGACAAACTGTAGTATGATCATACAAAGGAGTACCATAGCAGTACTGGAAAGGAATGAATGTTTAATACAACATGGATGAAACTCAAAATAATTATATTGAGTAGAGAAACAATACAAAAAAGCAAAACCAAACCAGACCTAATACATGTTGTACTTACTAATCCATTTTTTTTAATTCTAGAAAATTCAATTAACCTATAATAACAGAAAGCAGATCAGTAGACAGACAGTGGATGAGTGATTGCCTGAGATGAATAAAGGAAGAGAAATGGTTTACAAAGGCCAATGAGGCAACTTTTAGAGATGACATATTTGTCATCTTGATTGTGGTAATAGTTTAATGGGTATACATACATGTTACAGCTCATCAAATTATAAACTTTAATTATATGTAATTTATTGTGTTAATCCTATATCAATAAAATTGTACTAAAAACAAAATAACAAATGTCTGTCATAAATGGCAATAGCTACTCAATATACGTCTACCTAAGTGTCATTGACAGAGGGTATTTATATTTAATTTTATTTATTGATTGTTTACATTGATTTAGAAGGAAAGGTCTGCAATTCTGATCCTGATAACTTATTATATTTTCTTTCCTAGGAACACTAAGATTAAAGAGAAAGCCTAAAAGCTTTTGGAAACAGATAACAGTGGCTGCCTCTGAGGAGAATTAAGAACAAGAGTAAAGATATGGGCAAGTGTTTTAGTCATTTTTTTTTTTTTTTTTTTTTTTTGCTGCTGTGACTAAAAGACCCAACAAGAACAATTAGAGGAGGAAAAGTTTATTTGGGGACGTACAGTTTCGGAGGTCTCAGTCTGTAGATGGTCAATTCCATTCCTCATGTATGTATACCTGTTAAACCATTACCACAATCAAGATGAAGGCTCTCGTAATTCAATCATTTCACCTCTAAGCCTTCTTGCACTGTCTCACAGGTTTGAGCTTTTGGGGGACACCTAACATCTAAACCATAACAGCAAGTAACTTTTTATTGTTTCAATAGGTCATTAATATGCATGTGATATTTATAAGAAAAGTTCTTTTTACAAAATAAACCTGGTTATAAAATATATGCAATGAAAGATCATAGGAAAATCATTTAGATATGTTTCCATAAAATATTTTACCCAGAGATGATTTACATTGGGTGGAAGGGTAAACATCTGATAATGATGAGGAATTAAGAAACTAATCATCTATTAAATCCAGGAAAACAGGTTGAACATTCCTGCTGTCAAGCTCAGAGAGGGTTGTTGGAATGCTTTTGTTGTAATTGTTCATCCTCTCATTTATCATACGGTACACAGTAACAGATTTATTTTATTGTTTGTTAACACTTTTTAATCCAGGGCTTGTGTATGAGGCCCTGAGTTCCACACCCAGCACTGCAAGCAAGCAAACAACAATAAAATCAATCCATACTTTCATTCAGTTTCACTGAGTACTAGACAATGCCTTGGGACTTCTGAATGAAAGTAGATTCAAACTTAGTTATACTGACCAACTAAACTTAATGTTTCTTTTTTTCTGTGATACTGGGAGTTGAACCCAGGAGAAATCTACTTCTGAGCTACATCCCCAGCCCTTTTTAATTTTTATTTTGTGACAGGGCTGTGCTAAGCTGTCTTTGTTTCTTTGGTCTAAATATTCAGTAGCTGCATCTGGAACTATATCTGCAAAAGAGTAGTGGAAAGGAAGGATAATTCATAAAAATATTTCTTTAAAATGCCTTTATGTGAAAACCCGCCGCGGCCCCCAGCTCGCGCCTCAGCTCCCTCCCCTTTCCGGGCAGGCCAGTCAGCAAGGCAGTGAGCACCGCGGCCAGCAGAGGGCGGTCCGGACCCAAGTCTGCAGCGGCGCCATTGGCGTGTGGAAAATGCCACGAGATGGCGGGTTAGGATTGCAGTTCCTTTGAAGGCGCGGCCCCCGCTCCCGAATCCCCGGCGACCACCCCATAACAACCCCCCCACATCGGGAATAACACACCGGAGACTTCTGGGGGGAAACTAGGTCGATGGCCGGCAGCGCCCGGATGGGCAGCTGAGGTGAGTGCGGGCCGCGGCGGCGGGGGGCGGGAAAGAGGGGGAATGCGGCGGCAGCGGCGCGGGGGCTGGAAGCTCCGATCCAGGATGGAGGCCGGTGAGAGCTAGAGAGCTCCAGCGGGGAGCGGGCGGGCCCGGCGCGGGCCCCGCGCTGGGGAGGGAGGCCGCGGGGGCCTGTGCGGGCGCGGCGGTTGCGGGCCGTCCGAGCTCCCGGGTAGGCGGCTGTGGGCGCGGCGGGCACCCCAGCGCTCCGTCTCTGCCCACCCCTCCCGCTGGCCCCGAAAATTGTGCCCCCGCCTGCCCGGGCCCTATGGCGACAGGCGCGGAAGTCTGTGGCTCGCTCGGGCCCTCCGCCCCCGGTCCAGGCTCTCGGGGGACTCGCCCGCGCCCGGCAGGGCCGGGCCGAGGCGGGCTGGCGCGAATGCCTTCCGCCGCCCTGCGTTTCTGCGGTGTTTTAGCGGCGGCTTCACATAACGACGAGCTCGCCTACGCGGAGGGGCCTGGGGGTCGCTGGGCTCGGCTGCTGGCCCTGGCCTCTTGTTGGCGGGGTGGGGCAAAGGCTGTTGACTGGGGGTGATCGGGCGTCGAAGCCGGGCTTTCCCGCTATCTACCTTCCCCGCCCCCGACGGGGGCGGCCTCCAGGCCGGAGCACTGCCCCGCTAGTTTGCCAATCTCCCGGGAGATGAGGCCAATAAAAGTTGTTTAACCTCCTTTCTCGGGGTGGGGGCGGGGTGAAGAGCTGGGAAACTGGAGAGCCATCAAAAGTGTTTATGTGGGGTAATGATAAATATTTTTCATTGACAAATGTCTTTTTATATAAAGTATATGCTTGAGAATTGATGATTAGAAATAACCTTTCTTCTTTGGTTATCACAACTAATATTTCTGTTTTGTAGTACTTATATTGACTTCCAAATGCTCCTTAGGAGTGCAGGATTGCCAGAGAATTAAACCTAGGAGCAGTTAATCAGTTTCCTGAACTTTCCTAATTTGTGAGCCCATTAGTATCACAGGAATTTTTTTGTGGCACCTCTAGGCCAAAAGAAATGCAATGGTTCCTTTTATAAAATAGTTATATCCAAACTAGTTATTTATGTCCTCACAACTTAATAGCTGCTGTTAAGAAAAGTGATATGTATATAATTGAGATAAAATAAAAATTATGTTACTCTTATATAACCATAATTAATAATGTATGTGTGTACCTATTGGACACCCAATCTTTGTATTTTATTTCCCGAACTATTGGAGGTCATTTCCTGGGCCAGTATCATAAAAGTGTTTCCCCTTTCAGACTTCCATGTCTTACATTAAAAGTTTTGATCCATTTTGACTTGATTTTGGTGCTAGTCATTTGTTTGTTGACCATTTGTATTTCTTATTTTGAGAAGTGTCTGTTCAGTTCTCTTGCCCATTTATTGATTTGGGTTATTTGTGGTTTTGGTGTTAAAAGTTTGTTACTGGGAGAGATGAGTATCCAATTTTAGTCTTCTGCATGTAGATACGCAGTTTTCCAGACACCATTAATTGAAGAGGCTTTTTCTACCCCTCCAACATGTGTTTTGGCACTATGTCAAGAATTAGATGGATGGAGAGATGTGGGTTTATTTCCAGGTCCTTTATTTTGTTCCACTTGTTTATAGCAGTTGTTTTATTTTTTTAATCCTCAGGGAGAGTATAATCTTTTTAAAATTTTTTTTACTTTGTTCTAATTAGTTGTACATGATAGTAGAATGGATTTTAACACATTGTACACAAATGGAGCACAATGTCTCCTTCCTCTGGCTGTACGTGGTGCAGAGTTACGCTGGTAATGTACTAATACACGTTTGTAGGATAATCTAGTTCCACCATCCTTCATCTCCACAACCCCTCCTCCAACTCCCTTCTACACAATCTGAAGTTTCTTCATACTTCCCCACACACTCCCCCCTATTTTGATCAGCATCTACTTATCAGAGAAAAATTTAACCTTTGGTTTTTTGGGTTTGTATGCCATTTTTTTTCCTCCAAGATTACACTGTTTTTGTTACTGTGGCTATATAGTATATTTTGAAATCTAATATTATGATGCATCCAGCATTGCTCACTTTGCTATGTATTGCTTTGGCTATTCAGCATTTTTTGTATTTCCAAATGAAATTTAGGCTTGCTTTTTTCTAGTTCTATGAAGAATGTTCTTGACATTTTGGTGAAAATTGCATTGAATCTTTAGATTGCATTTAGTAATGACTATTTTAACAGTATTTAATTCTCCCAGTCCCTATGCACAGGTATTTTCATCATCTAGGGTTAGCCTCATTTTTTTTTTCCTTTGTGAGGGTATTGTAAATGGGATTGTTTTCCTGATTTTTTTCCTCAGTGAGTTCATTATTGTTTATAGAACAGGTACTGACTTTTGTAAGTTGATTTCCTTTTTTAAAAATTTTTTTTTAGTTGTTGATGGACCTTTATTTTATTCATTTATTTATATATGGTGCTGAGAATAGAACCCAGTACCTCACATATGTGAGGAAAGCACTCTACCATTGAGCCATGATCCCAGCCCCTGTAAGTTGATTTTCTATCTTAATACTTCGCTGAATATTTTTATAAATTGAAAGTCTTTGGATTTAGTTTTTGGGATATTCTTAGAATTATATTATGCAAACATAATTTGGCTTCCTCTTTTCCTATTTGTATTTCTTTTATATTTGTATTTTATTTGATTTATTTTACTAAAATATTAATTACTATATTGAATTAAAGTATGAGAGTGAACACCCTTTTTTTTGGTCCTGATTTTATAGGAAATGCTTTCAGTTTTTCCCCATTTCATATGATGTCAGTTATGGGTTTGTCAATATAGCCTTTTATGTTAAAGTATGATCTTTCTGTACCTAATTTTTTCAGGGCCTTTTGTCATGAAGGGATGTTGAATTTTATCAACGGTCTTTGTTGCATCCATTGAGACAATTATGCAGATTTTATCCTTGATTCTCTTTGTTTATTTTATTCTCTTTATGTTCTGTATTATGTTTATTGATTTATATATGTTGTACATATAATATATGTTATATATACATGTATATATAATATATATGTTATATATTAAATACTTGAATTCCTGAAATAAAGCCAAATTGATCATGGTGTATGACCTTTTTAATGTGTTACTGAATTCTATTTGCAAGTGATTTTAGCTAGCATATTTTCATCTGTGTTCGTCAAGGATGTTAGTTTATAATTTTCTTTTTTAGTTGTGTGCTTATGAGGTTTCAGTAGCAGGTTAACACTACCTTGTAGAATAAGTTTGGCATTGTGGAATGAGTTTGGAAGGGTTTCTTCCCTTTTTTTATGTAATATTTGAGCAGTGTTGGTATTAGTTCTTCTTTAAAAGTCTAATAAAATACAGCAGTAAATCTGTCTGGTCCTTGGCTTTTCTTTGTTGAGAGACTTCAATCTCATTGCTTGTTGCTGATCTTTTTAATTTTTAAAATATTCTCCTGGTTCAATTTTGAGTGTTATGTGTGTTTAGAAATTTGTCTTTCTAGATTTTCCAGTTTAATAACATAGTTTAAATAATAATTCATAATAATCAGTATTGACTTCAGTGATGTTGTGATTTGTTTTTGTTTTTGTTTTTTTTTTTTTTGAGAGAGAGAGAGAGAGAGAGAGAGAGAGAGAGAGAGAGAATTTTTTATATTTATCTTTTAGTTTTCGGCAGATACAACATTTTTGTTTGTATGTGGTGCTGAGGATAGAACCCGGGCCGCATGCATGCCAGGCTAGCGCACTACCGCTTGAGCCACATCCCCAGCCCTGTAATTTGTTTTACAACTTTTTTGTTGTAATTTCTCCTTTTTCACTAATAATTTTATTTATTTGGGTCCTTTCTCTCTTTTCTTTCATTATTTTGCTAAGGATTTTTCAGTTTTTTTTATCTTTTATAGAATCAACTCTTTTTTTATTCATTGATCTTTTGTATTGTACTCTTGGCCTCTATTTAATTTATTTCTGCTCTGATCTTCATCACTTCTTTCCTTCTATGGATTTTGGAGCGTTTTTCCCTCCCACCTTGTTTCTCTGAGACCTTGAGATGCATCATTAGGTTATTAGAGGTTTCTCTGTGCATTGCAGACTTTCCTCTATTAACTGCTTTTCCTGAATCATAGATTCTGATAACGTTGTGTTTTCATTTTCATTTTATTCTAGGAATTTAAAAATTTCCACCAGATGAGAAACTGATGCCCCTCCTATTTTCTTCTGTGACCACTCTTCATTCAAAGTTTATTCTCTTTCTCTGTGTTGTATAATTTCTATAGTTTCTTGCTGTGTGTTAACAATTTCATTCCATTATGATTTGATAAGGTGCAAGAAAATATTTCAATTTTTTTTTTTAAATTTTTTCCCTCCGATTCTGAGGATCAAACCCAGGAACACTCTACCCCTTAGCTGTGTCCCCAGATCTTTTGTTGTATTTTGTTGTATTTCTGTATGTGTTGTCCAGGCAGTCCTCAAACTCCCAATCCTGCCACAGCCTCCCAAGTAGCTGGTAGTACACATCTATGCACTGCTCCTAGCTTTGAATTTGTTAAGACTTGTTCTGTAGCCTAAAATATGTTCTACTTTGGGGAAACCTTTCATCTTTTGATGAAAACAATGTGTATTCTGTTAGAATTGTGTTGATTATTCTATAGATGTTTGTAAGTTCAGTTTAACTCTGATGTTTATTTGTTGATTTTTTTTGTCTTTATTGATTAGCTGTCTTTTGGTGAGAGTAGGGTATTAAAATCACCCATCAATATTCTTGGGACTTATATCTCCCATTATGTGCAGTAATGGCTTTTTAATGTAAAATAGGATGCTCTTATGTTCATTGCACATAGATTTGCAACCATTATATCTTCCTAATTAATGGATTATTATCTTTATTAATATGAAATGACCTTCTTTGTCTCTTTACCAAGTTTGGCTGTATTCCGTTTCATCAGATATGAATATAAGTACTCCTCTTGCTTTTTTCATTCCATCTTCTTCGAACATCATTTTCCATCTTTTCACTTTCAGTGAAGTTAGTAAGGTTACTTTTTTTTTTTTTTTTACAAGCATCATATTACTGGGTCTATTTTAAAAATCAGGCATCCAGTCTGCATCTTTTCATTGGAGAGTTAAGATCATTGATATTCAAGGTTATTTTTGAAAGTTCCTGTGATTTTGTTGTTGTTCCTTGGATTACTTTGAAGATTCTACATTTATTTGTTTTTCCCTTATTCATCTTAGTCATTAATGTTTGATTTTATCGTAGTTCTTATTTGCTTATCTTCTAGTGAGGTTTAATTCTTCACTGTGTTCTCATGATTGCTTTTATCTCTCTTTTCTGGATTTAGGATTCCTTTAAGTATCTTCTGTAATGCTGCTGTAGTGATCATTCATTTCTTTAGTTTATACTTGGAAAGTTTTTATTTTTCCTTTGATTCTGAAGGAAAACTTTGCTGGATATAGTTGTTCAGTCTGCATTTATTTTCTTTTCAGGATTAAAATACATAATTCCATGCCCTCCTGGCCTGTAGAATTTCTGCTGTGAAATCTGTTACACTTTTATATCTGCCATAATTTATATATGACTTAGCATTTTTCTCTTGCAGCTTTTAATACTCTTTCTTTGTTCTGTATTTTTGGCAGATTAACTATTTGTCATACAGAGGTTTTATTTTTTTCTTAAGATGTCTCTTTGGGATTCTAAATCTTCTATAGCTGGATATCTATTTCTTTCCCAATATTTAGGGAATTGTCTGCTATTATTTTACTGAATAAGTTTTGTGTACCTTTGCATTGTAACTCATCTCCATTGTCTCTTCTGATATGTTTGATCTTTTAATGATGTCCCAAACGTCTTGTATATTTATTTTTTTTTCCTTTTTATTGCTGTTGGAATGTGATACTTCATCAACCTTGTCTTCAAGCTTTGGTGATATTTTTTCCACTTGAACTAAGCTGTTGGTGAGGCTATCTACTGAGATTTTTATTTGACTTACTGAGCTTTTCGTTTCCAAGATTTGTTTGGTTCTTTTTCAGAATCTCTCTCTTATTGAAGGGCTTTTTCATTTCCTGCATTGTTTTTCTTTATTCATTCAACTATTTATTTTATCATCTTTGAATTAGTTGATTATTTTTAAAAGTTGGTTCTTTGGCTTTTCATCCCCTTTGTTATCTTTGGAATCACTTTCTAGATAGTCAGGAGCTTTTAGAGGAACCATGTTTTATTGTTTTCTTATTTCTTGTATTTCTCTGTTAAAATTTTTGCATTTGTTGGGAAGCATATCTCTTCCATCATGATGTGAGGGTCTTTTAGTAAACAGACTTTTTTTTTGCTGATGTACTGACGAGTATTAGTTTGTATTGGAATGTTGTACTTAGCTCCAAATGGACTTGGTGGTATAATTTCTTTGTGATTTCTCTGTGTTTAGTGGATTTTGACACAGTTGTACCTTGATAGAGACTCAGGCTTGATTTTTTTTGTAGGTTTCAGGAGAGTAGGATCCGTTTAGTAGTTCATGCAGGTGTGATGTTGACAGTGGAGTATTAGAGATGTACACTCTGATTACTACCCTAGTGTTGTCCACAGTGTGCAGTCTAAAAGGTTCTATGAGAGTGACTTAAGGAAAAAAGATCCTTTGAAGGTCCTCTTTCTCTACACTTATCATCTAGTTCATTAGATATTTAGATTTTTAAAAATGTCTGAAGAAGTTTGAAGTTCCTATATAAGAGGTGTGGTATCCAAAAGAGTTGTTATTTATGGGTGCTATTATTATACTGCTTGTCCAGGAGAGGGACTTTAGATTCTTGTAACCCTGCCAGATTATTCTGGTTTAAGATATTTTTCTCATACATTCTTTTGCCATGGTTTGAATGAGACTAAGTTTTCCCTAGAGTAGGTTGTGGTTTCTCTCAACAGGCGTGGTGGTGTAGCTTAGTGGCAAAATACCTGCCAGGTACTTGAGTTGCCAAACATGAATTCTCAGAATAACTTAGAAGAAAACAAATAACAGTAACAACAACATAAAACACAGTAAAAACTAAGTAAAAGAAACATTAGGGAAGTGTAAAAAATAATATAGAATTGATTAAAATGTTAAAAGTTGATAAAGGTAAAATTAATAAAACAATAATAGTGAAGAAGGAGAGACAGGGAGGAAAGAACAAAGAAAAATTTCAAACAAAGGAGAAAAATACATAAATCCAATTAAGGCATAGAAGAAAACAGCTGTAAACAAAAATGAGAAATAAAATTAATAATAGAAGTTAAAATACATGGGGGAGAAGAAGCCAAAAGTTCCTTCTAGCCTGGTACTTGAGTTGAAGATTCTTTCCACAGCTTATGTGTGTCTCATATAAAACCTGTTGTTTCCTGTCAGCTCACATTAAACAAATTGAGTGGTATTCAAGCTGTGCTTTGTGTTTCTTACCAGGCAGGGTCAGGGAATGTTGTCTGTGCCAGCATTGTATTCTCTCCACAATTTTTTGGTATGTGCAACCAGGTGTGTGGTGTATGTTGGAGCCTCCACAAACCCTTCTTGCTTTTAGCAGTTTTGTTATAGATTTATATGACAAAACATATAAATCTATGAACATGAATGATATTATGCATAACTTATTGGCTTTTGTAACACTGTAGTCAATACAATTTATGTGTATATAAATATGAATGGTTAATCATTTAAAAATCTAATTTTAATTCTTTTAATTGTTTAATTTTTTGAATGTCATTTTACTTATCCAGGGTGCTATGAAACAATAACTAACAAAATAGGGGTTGGTAAAATAAATACAATAAGTGTATTACATATTTATCTGTGAGAACTATTTCAAATTGATAAGATTATTCATAACCCAAAGAAGTTTAACTTCAATGGACTGATGTTAAATTAGGGTTTTTTTGTTTTGTTTTTTGTTTGTTTGTTTGTTTTAATTTGGGTGATTTTAGGAATGCCTGCCAGAGACAGATTTTATTTGTGATAATTAGAAATTTAATTCAGATTTCTTTTTTTTTTGTTTTAAAGAGAGAAGAGAGGGGGAGAGAGAGAGAGAGAGAGAGAGAGAGAGAGAGAGAGAGAGAGAGAGAGAGAATTTTAATATTTATTTTTTAGTTCTCGGCGGGTGGACACAACATCTTTGTTTTGTATGTGGTGCTGAGGATCGAACCCAGGCCGCACGCATGCCAGGCAAGCGCGCTACCGCTTGAGCCACATCCCCAGCCCAAGATTTCCTCTTTAATTTTTAAAAATCTTTGCAAAATTAAGCTTATATTTTAGTGAGTAAACTGTCTTCAAGATTATTTTTATCATTAAAAAGATAGTCATAATACAAAGTAAATACAGTCACAATACAAAACTTTCCCATCTTTTTTTAATATTTATTTTTTAGTGATAGGTGGACATAATATCTTTTATTTTAATGTGGTGCTGAGGATCAAACCCATTGCTTCACACATGCTAGGCGAGTGCTCTACCACTGAGCTCCAGCCCCAGCCCTCCCATCTTTTTTAAGAATTGTGTGTTTGGAACAAAATCTTTTAAAATATTTTTTTCTTATTCCTCTTGGATATAGGGAATTTATTATTTATACTTGATAAATTGATATTGATAAATTCAGCATCCTGTAAATGAAGTACCAAGTATGCACCAAGTAACTAAATAACTAAAATGTGCTTGAATATGATTCTATTTAAAAAGATAAGGCAGATTTCAGTTTTACAGTATCAATTTTCCAAATAGTAAATTAAATTTAATGTGCCAATATAGTTATTTCATTTGTGTGTTTTTTGTTTTGTTTTGTTTTGAGGTACTGGGAATTCAACCCTTGGTTAATCTACACCTGAACTACATCTCTAGACCTTTGAAAAATGTATCAATCTCATTTTATTTATTTATTTATTTACTTGCTTATTTATTTATGGATGGTACAAGTGGTTGAACCCAGGGGCAGTATACCATGTAGCTATATCCCTGACCCTTTTTATTTTTAGACTTTTAGTTTAAGACAGGCTCTCTCTAAGTTGCCCAGTCTTACCTTGAACTTGCTGTCCTCCTGTCTCAAACTTCCCATTAACTAGGATTGCAGGCATGTGCTACTAAGCCCAGCACCGCCCTCCCCCCACCTTTTTTTCTTTTTAATACTTTGAGACAGGGTCTTACTAAGCTTACCAAACTGGCCTTAAACTTGTCATTCTCTTTCCTTAACTTGAGTAGCTGGAACTTTTACTGGCCCATTACTCTAAATGAAGGGCACACTTTTTTGACTTCTAGAAACTATTCTATTGTTATGTGATCTTTCTTTAAAAAAAATATATAGTACATTTTTGGGGCTGGGGTTGTGGCTAAGTAGTAGAGCTCTTGCCTAGCGTGTGTGAGGCTCTGGGTTTGATCCTCAGCACCACATAAAAATAAATAAATACAACAAAGGTATTGTGTCCAACTACAACTAAAATAAATAAATAAATATTTACAAATATATAGTATATTTTAAAGACTCTTCCCTCTTTTTATTTTTTCATTTTTTAAAAGCATAAGACAATAGGATTTATTCAAGTGGAGAGAAAAGAGATCACTTGTAAGGTGAGAGGGACCCTATAGGAGTTGCTCTTTTCTTAAATGTGATTTGAATTGGAGTTGATAATTACTGACAAGAAGTTTGTCAGATTATAATTATTTTTGGATTTATTCTAAAGTCTTAATTTTGCAATTTTTTAAAACTTGAATTTAAAAAGTCATGTTTAATTATTCTCTGTATTCCAGATTGATTTTTGAATTACATTTTAGTTTATTTAAATTATGTTGATTTTTAATGCAAGTTTTCAGCTAAACTACATTTGTTTTTCCTTATCAGTACCAGTGGTAAAATTTACATGACCATATTTCAGGTAAAATCAACTAACGAAGAGAGAAGTATTATGAAGGAATAAGATGAAAAAGTAAATTTTTATTTCTTGATAATTATGTAGAGCTTAGGAGTTTCTCATGTTCAGAGAAAACAGGTATGGATTATATCAAGGGACATTTTAATTTACTGAAGAACATTCTGATGATAAAGAATATCAGAAATAGCCACAAGAGAAATATGATCTCTATAGTTGGAGATTTTTAAGACAAAGGCAGGTAGCTGTATGTCTAGATATAACTAGTGTATGTTTAATTAGTCTCTTCTAGTACAAACTTAATGTTTTTTGTCTTTGTCTTCTCCTTCCCCAACACTCTTTCTCTGTACTTATCATCTAGTTCATTAGATATTCAGATTTTTAAAAAATGTCTGAAAAAGTTTGAAGTTCCTATGTAAGAGGTTTCTTTAGAATATATGGTATAAGAATTTGAGGAGGAAAGAGAAAAACTATATTTTTTTTAATTTTTCAAACAATGATCAGATTAAATTTTATGTTTAGCATGAGATAGATAAAGAATAACTGTAAAATCTGTTGTTTCACAGGTACTGTGAGAATAGAGATGTTTCGAAATATGCAGAATGCAGAAATCATCAGAAAAATGACTGAAGAATTTGATGAGGTATAGCATTCCAATATTTATGAAGATTTCCTACTTATACTTTTAAATTGTTAACGTTGATTATTTCAAGTTTTGTTTTGATTTGGTGTTTACTGTAAGAGAAGATATATATTACTTACTTATATTAAATATCAATCCATGCTACTAATTACAAAATTAATAGCTTTGGGGATTTGATTACATAGTGTGGAGGTAGCATTAAATAATGTCTGATGATTGATAAGGATAAGAAAATTAATATTATGAAGTAGAAGTTCATTCTTGACTTTTATTCTTGAAAACTTTCTCAAATTCCCAAATTTATAAATGCATCTCCAACACTTTTCTTCTGTGGAATGCTAGTCCCATTAAATGCTTTAGAGGAAAAAAGGTTCAGAGGTCAAAGAAATCTGAACAGGGTTCCATATTATACCTTTCTTAGTATCAAAGCACATTTTAGTTTTTAAGATTCCTAGTGAGGAAAAATCAGCTTAACTTTATTTGATTCAGAATTTTCCAGTTATTTGAAACAGAACGTTTACTGCCATCCTATGTCTACTTGTGTGTATATGTGAAACTTAAAACTTCTGTTTTGGACATTCTACTTCAGGGTATTCTAATTTTCATTTAGAATACATGTTTTGTTTTTTTCTTCATAATCCCGTTTCCTATTTTCAGTGAAATATTGTCTCAAACAGTTTTTACATGGATTGTAAATGCTGAAACATTTTCAGTTTTATTTTTATATTTATGCTTTGGGGCACTGCTAATTGCAGTTTTAATATTCTTCCTTTTGATTTAAATATGATTTCTATTTTCTGGCAGATGTTCCTTTTTCTTGACTTTCAAAGATTGCTTTTTTCCCCCCTCTTGAGTGTAAGCTTAGCCCTTTTTTTTGTTATTGTTACTAATTTTCAGTTGAATGAAGTAGTACAAACCCACCATAAAACAAATACACTCAAACATACATAACATCTTGGATGTCTTTCTCATCAGTTGTTCACCTTCTCTAAAGCAAGCTCAGACCAAAAATATTTTTTTTTAAAGAGAGAGTGAGGGGGAGAGAGAGAGAGAGAGAGAGAGAGAGAGAGAGAGAGAGAGAGAGAGAGAGAGAGAGAACACTTTAATATTTATTTTTTAGTTATCAGTGGACACAACATCTTTGTTTGTATGTGGTGCTGAGGATTGAACCCGGGCCGCACACATGCCAGGCGAGCGCGCTACCACTTGAGCCACATCCCCAGCCCCAGACCAAAATATTTTACATGTGATTCTTTACAGAAACATTCTGCTAGTGTCTTTTCAACTATATTAGTACCATGTTAGGAACTTTACATTATGCTTCATTCTTATGTATATCCATAATTCCTTGTTCTCGATTTTGTAATCCCAAAAGCATTTGACATTGTAAAGTTTTTTGGTTTTTTTTCCCACTTAGGTAAGGTTATTTACAGTTTTGATTTCTGTCAGCCAGTGTGAGTATATGTTTTACTTAATTCTTGACTTGGTACTAGTCAGATTTCTTTCTTACAAATTCCTGAGATAAACCTACGAAAAGGAAAGTTTTGGAAGTTTCAGTCCATGATCTGCTGACCCTGTTATGTTTGGGGCTGTGGTATGGCAGCAGTGCATGGCAAAAGCATTCATCTCATGTTGGGAGCAAAATAAAGAGGAAGAGGCTCACTTTCCCTTTAGGGGCATGCCTCCAGGGACCTAAGAGCTCTGTCTAGGCCCCACCTCTTAAAAGATTCTACATCCTCCCAACAATACCAGTCTGGGAAACAAGCCTTTAAAACAGGAACATTTAGGAGACATTGCAAATACAAACTGTAGCAAATATTCCTGGAAATATTTAATTAGAAGGGCATGCCACAGATTCTGTTTGGATTGTGTTGGACTGTAAGGCATTTGAACTTACATGAAGTTAACTTTCTAAAACTAACAAACCTGGATTTTAATATATTACTGTTGGGCTTCTTTTCATCAAAAAATAAACTGGTTATTTCAAGAGCTTGTATGTGCCAAACAGTAGGTAACAAAATCAAGTTAAGGTGTAATTGGGAAGTTGCTTCATCAGCTGCCAGAATGATTGTACTACACTAGACTTGTATCAAAGGTGATTCAGATCTCAAATTAAAATGTATTGTGTATCTTGGACCTTAAGAATATTAACACTTGATGAAAAGATTATTACAAGTTTTTGAGATAATAGTTCCCAACCTTTGTTGCATATTGGTGTTATCTGGGTATCTTTAAAAAGTACTGGTACCTGTCTCTGCCACATCCCCAGATATTCTGATTAATTTGTAAAGTGCGTGATCTGGGCATGAGAATTTTTAAAAGTTCATCAGGATTCTAACAAGACATCAAAGTTTGAAATTACTGGTTTAAGGTAAATAAAAAGAAGAAAGCCAAGAATTAAATTATTAAAACCCTTCACGTGTGAAAACAGTTAGAGGGGGAAACAAATGAATATATTGTAAAAATGAATGTGATAACAAGAAATTGTTACTTTTGTTTATTTATTTTTGGTAGTTGGTATTGAACGTGGGGGCACTCTAGCACTGAGCTATATCCCCAGCCCATTTTATTTCTTAATTTTGAGACAGGGAGTGTCTTACTACATTGACAAGGCTGTCCTCAAACTTCTGATTCTCCTACTTCAGCCTCCCATAAATTTCTGAAATTACAGACCTGCACCACATCCAGCTCAAGGAAAAAATCATTACTTTTGTACTAAGTTTAAACAACTAGGAGAAGATGAGAAATTCATGGAAATAAAGGTCATGATATGCCAATACGGTCATATATTCAGAATATATTAAAAGGTAGTTAACTGTTACCAAAAGTGATAATCAATACGTAGCAAATAAAATTACTTTAAAAGAATTTATTTCATTCCTCCAAATATTTTTTTCAACATTTGAGATAGTGATCTAATCAAAGATTGCTTTTTTTTAAAAAAAATCATTTAAATCTTTTTCCTTTTTGGTTGTACAACTGTTTGGTTACACTAGGAATGTGTTCATTTAGAGCAGAATTATTTATTAGATTATCTTCTAAGGCCATCTATTTTATCTTCAGTAATTTTAGGAAAATATTATTCTTTTTTTTACTCTGTATATTCCCAAGAACTTGGGTTTAAATACTTGTATATTACTAGATATATCATATTTGATTTTTTTTCCCTTCAAAATACTTTTTTTGGTCATTTATTCCCCAGGGAATATGGGAGGTTATTTTTGGTACATCATATTTTATAGTAATGTTTTTTAAAAGATCTGAACTGTTAAATTCGAACTGTTAAATTCAAGCAGTGGTTCTCAAAAGAATAGTCATTATTAAAATATTATTGAAATAAATATATTATAGCAAAGTCAGGTGAAGGTGATCACCTAATCAAATACAGATAGATTTTACAGGAAGTGGTCTAAAAATCTATGTTATTGCCTGAGAAGTACACTAATGTTCCTATTCTTTATTACAAATAGTTTGTTAATAAACTTTTTTAAGCCCTACAAACTTGCACATAGCCAAAGTGCTAAGTAATTATATCAACCTAATTTAGAAATAAATTAATTCCCAGAGCATTCTATGGCTCTTCAGTTTATAGCAAAGTATATTTGGTTCTTCTTGGAATCAGCCGTTGGAAGCTAAGGCAAAATATAATATTTGTTTTCCAGATTATTAGCACTATATTCATATATATAAACTTTTAGGTATGTTTTACCAAAATCAGCTAATATAGTTTTCATATATTTAAGTATGCCTTGTACATAAGGAAACATTTGTAACACATTTAATATATTCATTTAGTCCCTTTAATTCTTTTTATAAATTGTAAGATTATGTGGTGATTTTCTTTTTTTTTTTCTGTTCATTTATTTTTTTTAATGTGGTGCTGAGGATTGAACCCAGTGCCACAACCCCAGCCCAGCTTCTCACATTCTTGAGGCAACGTGAGAAGCTGCCATCCCTCTCTGCTGATTCTGATTCTCTCCAGATTCTCTCAGCATCAGCTGTCCCCTGGCTGGGGGCAGAGCTTTGGTTTAACCCCAGTGGGGTTCCTTTCTTCCTCTGTGGTGATTTTCTATAATTATTACAAGTTACCCTGCAGCTTTTTTCTCTTCTCATTTGTTATCATATGTACTTACCTAATTTTTTTTTTATTTAAAGTAAGTATGGAACTTCCATATTTTTATTTATATGAACAGTTATTTAATCAAAGGGTTAAAATGTTAATAAGTATAAAAGTGGTTAAATAGCACACAACCTCAAAAATGTAAAAGAAATGCTGCAGAGTGTAGAAGAAAGGTCAAATTATTTGCATTCTCAAATACAGTCTCTTAAATTTTTTTATTTATACATTCTATCAAGAAAGCATTTTTCAGCCTTCGAACCATCTAATAGTGAAAATTTGGGATAAAGTTAATTTGACATATAAAGTTTCTCTCCCCTCTTTGCCCTGTTGCCTACATTCTTCTCAAAGAGTAGCTAGATTTCTTATGGGAAGTATGCTTAAGTAACTGGTAATTATTTCACATTTTTCCCTTTTAGTTGTGATCTATGTCTAATTTTAAAGTATCTAGTAATTTGAAATAAATAGATGAAAGGATTTATTTTCTTTCCACTCTTGGTAAGTAGAAGACTGAGTGTGTAATCCTCATGTATTGTAATAAGGTATAGTTTGCAGCATATATTGTTATTCATAGAATTAAGTGTATCTATTATTGTATTAATATTATTCACATAAAAGTAATCTTTGAAGGTCAATGAAGACAAAAGGGATATTTTACATACTTTTTAAATTAAATATTTTATTTAAATGCCATAATTACATGTGTTTCAAAATATTACAGTCGTATCAGTGCAACCACATGCCATATTATTCACTTGTTGATTACAAATATTTAAGGTTTAGTTTCTGTTTTTTTCTCTGTGTTTAGTACTTTTGTATTTTGTGGGGAGATACAGAGTATAGACTATAAAAATCATTGAACTTACATACGTAATTTATAGTAAGTGAATATATTAGTAAGGAGTGCCATTTCTACCATCTACCGTCTTCAGTATTGAACTCATTACTCTTTCCCTTGGGATACTTGAAATATAATTTGTGTCTACCACAATGATCTGAAACTTAGACCCAATGTGGGAATACTCAGCAATAATACCTTAACATGTTTAATAGTTATGAAACATGCAAAATCCAGTGAGACATGAAAGGATGATTTAACTATGTAGGGTGTGAGGTCTTTACAAACTAGATTTTGCTTTCTTTCTATTATTATTATTATTATTATTATTATTATTATTATTATTTTGTAGAATCAGGAATTGGACCCAGGGCCTCACACATGCCTGACAAGCACTCTACCACTGAGCTATATCCCCAACCCTGAATATAGATATTTAAAGATGAATAAAAATTCACCTGAAAAACCTGGAAGGAGTTTAATGAGGAGAGTTTAGAGTGCTTGAGGGGAAACAAAAATGAAGCTGAATCAAATCATTAATAGTCTTGTGTACCACACTCAGGAGATTGGCCTTGATGTTAATAAATTAGCCATACTGTAAACATTGTTGTTCTCCTAAGTATACTAGACAGTGTTGTAGGTAAGTGCTAAAGAGTCAAAGATGGGAAAGCTATGTGATTTGAACATTATAAAAATCTTGTGGCGTTGACTTTTCAGTATTCTTAATTGGTATAACTGTGTTTGTATAGGACAAATTAAATCAAACTTCCTCTTATTTTAGAAGTATATAGTTTTACCACAATCAATCGAATTAATCTTTATGGATACTTTTTATTGGTAAATATACAATAAAATTTCAAAACAAAAGTTCAGACAGTGTGTTTTATTAGGCCCTTCAAATTTTGTTGTGTAAAAATATTTTTTCACTAGAGCTTCCCAAGGGTGAATAGAATATTATTTTGTTTCCTTAACACATGGTTCTTTTGCATTCTAACTTTTTGAGGCAGAATTAAAGTGAAAACTGGTTTATGTAAATTCAACAGATGTGGTTTTACATCTTAAACTATGACTATTTTATTGTAATAATTTAGGAAACAGCACTCTAGAATTTGGAATTTCTTCTTGCGATTTCAGGAACATGGTATCCTCAAAGATGTTAATGTGTATAATTCCAAAATGTTTTTAATATGCCCGTTTTTCATATGAGTCACTTGATATATGCAAAGCAATATATATAACATTTGTGTAGGATATGTGAGTATGTCCTTGACAAATTGAAGAACTCATTTATTGCCAATACTACCAAAATGATCAGTGGACTCCTCTAGTTTATCCCAAAGGTATCAGTATCCCAATTTTTATTGTTGTTGGCTCCCCCCCCAATAAATCTAATGATAGATTGTTTCCCACTCTAAATGAAAGGTTTGTCAAGATTCATGAATGAGAGTAAAAGAAAAACGTTTGGTAGTATCTCATTTAACTAATTGATAACAGTCTTGGGCAAGACATTTAAAAGGTATGATATTGGCATTCATTGTTGCTTTGATTTTATATATTTATTTATTTTTTAATTTTTAATTTTAATTTGTTATGTATTACAGTTCATATTACACATATAGAGCACAATTTTTCATATCTCTGGTTCTGTACAAAGTATATTCACACCATTCGTGTCTTCATGCATGTACTTAGGGTAATGATGTCCATCTCATTCCACCATCTTTTTTACCCCCTTGTTCCCTTCTTTCTCTTTCCTCTATCTAGGGTTCGTCTAATCTTACCATGCTGCCCCTTCCAATCTCACAATGAATCAGCCTCATTATATCAGAGAAAACATTTAGCTTTTTTTTTTTTTTTTTTTTTTTTTTTTGGCAAGCTTCACTTAGCATTATATTCTCCAACTCCATCCATTTACCTGCAAATACCATGATTTTGTTCTCTTTTATTGTTGAGTAATTTCCATTGTGTATATACACCACATTTTCATTATCCATTCGTCTACTGAAGGGGGGCGTCTAGGTTGGTTCCAGAGTTTAGTTATTGTGAATTGTGCTGCAATTATATTGATGTGGTTGTGTCCCAGTAGTATGCTGTTTTGAAGTCCTTTTGGTATAGACCGAGCAATAGGATAGCTGGCTCTAGAGGTTTTCCAAGGAATCTCCATACTGCTTTCCATATTGGCTGCACCATTTTGCAGCCCCACCAGCAATGTATGAATGTGCCTTTTTCCCCACATCCTTGCCAACACTTATTATTGTTTGTATTCTTAATAGTTGCCATTCTGACTGGAGTAAGATGAAATCTGAAGTTTAGTTTTGATTTCATTTCTCTAATTGCTAGCGATGTTGAACTTTTTTATATATTTCTTGATTGATTGTATATCACCTTCTGAGAAGTGTCTGTTCAGTTCCTCAGCCCGTTTATTGATTGGAGGATTATTATTATTATTATTATTATTATTAGTTGTTGTTGTTGTTTAGCTTTTTGAGTTCTTTATATACTCTAGAGGTTAGTGCTCTATCTGATATGCAAGTGATAAAAATTTGCTCCCAAGCTGTAGGCTCTCTGTTCATCTCACTGATTGCTTCTTTTGCATTTTTGTTTGAATCCATCCCATTTATTAATTCTTGATTTTAATTCTTGCACTATAGGGAGTTTTATTTAAGGAAGTAGGGGACTAATCCAATATGATGGAGATTGGGGCCTACTTTTTCTTCATTTAGATGCAGGGTATCTGATTAAATTACTAGTTCCTTGATCCACTTTGAATTGAGTTTTTTGCATGGTGAGAGAGAGGGGTTTAATTTTATTTTGTTGTGTATGGATTTCCAGTTTTCCTAGCAGCATACCATTTGTTGAATAGGCTATCTTTTCTCCAGTATATGTTTTTGGCGCCTTTGTCTAATATAAGATAACTGTAATTATGTGGGTTAGTCTGTGTGTCCTCTATTCTGTACTATTGGTCTACCAGTCTATTTTGGTGCCAATACCATGCTGTTTTTGTTACTGTTGCTCTGTAATACAGAAGTTCTGGTATAGTGATGCCACTTGCTTCACTCTTTTTTCTAAGGATTGCTTTAGCTATTCTGGGTCTTTTATTTTTCCAGATGAATTTCATGACTGCTTTTTCTATTTCTATGAGGAATATCATTGAGATTTTAAATATAATGCTTTTGTTAGTATGGTCATTTTAACAATATTAATTCTGCCTATCCAAGAACAAGGGGGATCTTTCCATCTTCTAAGGTCTTCTTTAATTTATTTCTTTAGTGTACTGTGAGAGGATTTGTCACTGATATACAGAAATGCCTTTGATTTATGAGTGTTGATTTTGTATCCTGTTAATTTGCTGAATTCATTTACTAGTTCCTTAGTCTGCGGCTAAGGAAACAAATCACCAAAGTTGATGATTAAAGAATGAACATGGATAAAATATTTTTAGATATCCCTATCATCATTTTTAGAATCATATTGAAAATAGTATTCTTGTGGTGACTTATTCATTTGATCAATAAATATTTGAATGTCTTTTACATTCAAAGCATTGAGGATATAACACTTGAATGCACTAGACACAAACCCCTGCCCTCGCAAAATTTTCATTTTTGCTAAGAGGAGAAAGCCAAAGAATAAACACCTAGGCAAAATACTGTAGTATGATAGATGGCAATAAATACTGTGCAGAAAAATAAAATCAGTAAGAGATTGGCCCAAAAGGGATGATTTAACATAGTACATTCAAGAACACCTCTCAAGAGTGTGACACTGAGCAAAGACTTGAAGAAGATGATGGCTCTCATTAAACTCATATCTGAAGGAAGAGAAAACAAGGGCAAAGACCCTGAAATGGAAACATACCTAGTGTATTTAAAAGATCATAAAGAAGCTAGTGTGACTAAAACATACTAATTGACATTACTGTATTTAATTGTTATGTCTTTAGGACATTTTGAAACTATAAAAAAATTTCTCAACTTTTTCTTTCTTTAGGTGGTATTAACTTTTTTTAGTATATATTTTTTCATTGTCGATGGATCTTTATTTATGTGGTACTGAGAATTGAACCCAGTGCCTCACACATGTGAAGCAAGCACTCTTCCACTGAACTATAATCCTAGCCTGACATTAACTTTTTTTACAGCATTAAACTAGTTGTCTTGTAAAGCATCCCACATTTTTTGTTTCCCAGATTTTTTTTCTTTCTGTATTATTTAACATGTTCCTATGTCCCTTTTGTTCTTTCATTGAACGTCATGTCTAAGGACCTCCTTAGATTAGATTTTTTTCAAGGAAATTCATTGGTGAAATTTTGTGTGCAGTATATACCAGGGTATTGATTAGCAGAGCTAAAATTGAGCCTTGTTTAAGGTGAATTGCATCTCTTTGTAAAATTACATTTTTTTTTTGCAATTGCCAAATAATGGTTTGACAACCATTGAAAATTGGCCAAATTATGCTTTCAGTGTTCATTAATAATCTGTTCCTAAAACTTTGGGTTTATTTTAAATCTTGAAATCAGTGTGGCCTGAAGTCTGGAAATTGGATATTCTACATAAAATGTTTTGAATTAAAGTGTGTCCCATCTATTCTTATGGGACAGAGTAATTGGGCATTCCTAAACAAAACTTAGTCCTCCTATTGAAAGAATTCCTCCATGCAAGACACTTCGCTGGGGAGAGTTCCACTTTATTACAAAAGGCTGTGGGCTTATATAGATTTAAGGAGAGATGGCAGGGCTTAGGTAAATGACGGCTCACTCGTTTATTGGTAAGTTCCTCCAGATGTCAGTTCCGGAGCCCACGAAATTAGTTCTTATTGGGGCTAAGGTTTCCTGTCAGAGAGATTTTAAATTGATGCCAGCGTGAGAGTTCACACTGGCGGGAACTTTTCGCACCAGTGAAAAAAAGGGAAAATAGGAAGAGAAGGTCCTTAGGCGCCATGTTGGCGGTTTTTTTTTTTTTTTTTTTTTTTTTTTTTTTTTTTCCTGGGGTGCGGCTGCCATTATACTTTTTCCCAACACCTATCAGATGTCAGGAACAATGAATTTTTTTTTTATTTTCTGTTGTGGAAAATCCACCAGTCAACCAAACCAAAAACATAAAACTTATTTTTGTCTGTCATTTAAACTAGTAATTTTATTTTTGCACTATTTCAGTGTTTATCACATTCCTTCCATTATCTTCCTCACCATTGCTACTATCTTAAATTTTTGCTCCATCTCTCATTTTGTTTATGAATGTGTTAGAATGGTAAGTCTCCTTAGCTCTTTTTTCTGTTCCTTTGCCTAATGACTGACTATTCTCTACAGTGCAATCAGTTATTTCTTTATAAAGCTAGTTACTCAGTTGGTCAAAATCATTCATCAGCCACCCACTGCCTCGAGAATGAAGTTTAACTTCCTTAGTTTCCTTTATGAGTCACTATGCTCCTGCCCTTATTTTGTTATTTTAATACTAGAAATTCTATTTTAGTTTATGAAACAATGTAGCTCTATGGTCCCATTAGTATGACTTTGCTAATTGTATTGCTTACAATTCTTGTTCCTCTTGCCCATGCCCATTTCATCTGTAGAGAATTGACAATACTTTCTACGTTCTATTACTTTTAACAACTCCTGTCGTGTGTCATGTGCACATGCACGCGCATGTATACATATTCTTCATTAAAGTAGAAATTCTTTGAAAGAAAAGATATTTGTTGTACTCATATTTTTTATGTCCAGGACCTGATATAGGAGCATGTTTGTTGTTCAATAAATTATTATTTAGATAATTGGTAGATGATTGGGGAGGTAAGTTGTTTGTGCTCTATAAACAAGTGTTCACAAATCACTGTTTTAAGTAATAGTAGTACAGTAGTCCTTTCTTATTTGGGGGAAAATGTTCTAAGAACTATAGTAGATGCCTGAAATCAATAATGGTACCAAACTTCTATGTATATATGTGCCTCACTTTACAATGGGATTGTATCCTACTGGCTTCATAATGAGCTGAAAGTATCATAAATTGAAAAATTTGATATGCTCAACACACCCAAGCCTTTGACTTCATATATAGCATAGTAACACAGTACACTGTAGAGTAACATTTGCTAACTTTTTTTTTTTAAATGTTACTAGGGATTGAACTTTACCACTGGGAACTGAACTTTAAAGGGGGGGGGGTACTTTACCACTGAGCTATATCCCTATTCCTTTTCAAATTTTTAAATCTTGAGACAATGTCTCATTAAGGTGCCAAATTTGGCTGTCCTCAAACTTGCAAGCCTCCTGCATCAGCCTCCCAAGCCTGTAGGCGTAGGAAATCACGCCCAGCTCAGTTTTTTACCCTTATAATTAAATGTCCACTGTACAGCTTTGTGAGAGAAAATTATACTGTATGTCATAAGTATAGGAAAATATCAGAATTCAAATTCCAAAATTCAAAATGATTGCAAATGAATGCATGTCATTTTCTCATTATCATAAAATCTAAAAGTCGTAAAGGGACCATCTGTACTTCAAAGTTTTTTTTTTCCAGTACACACATGATAAATTAGGTCTAATTTATAAATTAGGTATAGTAAGAGACTGATAATAATAACAAATAATAAAGTAATTATACAAAAATACCATAATAAAAGTTATGTGAATGTGGTCTGTCTTTCCTCTTCACTGCCATGAGGCAGATCTTGAATACAATATGGATATTCTAGATAAATGGATGACTTATGTGTTGGGTAGTGGGATGGTGTAATATTTCATCACACTACTCACAGCAACAATTTAAAACTTAAGAATTGTTTGTTTCTGTAATTTCCCATTAATATTTTCAGACGGAGGTTTACCAAGGTTGACTAAAACTGTGGAAAGCAAACCCACAGATTTGGGTAGGGGATACTGTGTATCTCTGGGTAAATGTGTTGAAATTAGATAGCTAAAAGCATGTCACTAAAAATAGGACAGCATTATCCATTAGCTGGTTTTAAGAGCAATTCTCTTGGATTTGTTCCTAGAGAATGTTTTATCTTATTAGATGTCTATAGTTTGTGACCAAATTTAGTTCTCAAATATCTGTAAGGAGACTATTCTTTGCTATTTTAAATTCTGATAGATCATTGTTGGTTGTTATTAAAAAATCACATGCTTAAAATTGAGCAGTCAGTTCTTTCTACCTCTACTAATTGCATACATTCAACCATGCAGTGGACCTCTTCGGAGATTATCCTTTTCTGAAGCTCTAAATCTAATTTTGTTGCTGACTCTTTAAACTTGGCACTGTTTTCTTGTTTATTTGTTTGTTCTTTCTTACCCTATCAGGGCTCCTTTGAAACATCTGCTTCATAAGTAGGTTGTCTCTCTCGTTGACAACAGAACTTCATTTGCCCCTCTGTTGAAAGAAAAATCACCAGACAAACCTCTGTCCTCCAGATTTCCTTTAGTAAACCAAGTGAAGCACAGTGTATGGACTTTACAATACCAGAACCAGAAAACTAAACTCTAGGATCTAGAACAAATTCTTCATTTTTCTACAGGTCTTATTTCTCTTATTATGCCTATTAGTAATCACCAGTGCATGGATATAAACTTCTTAATGTGCAAAGTATATACCATATATTTTAATGTACAATATATTATATTTTGTGACTCAGATTTTCTACCTGTATTTTCTGAACATACTTCAATGAATTGCTTTTTTTCTAGACTTTTTTTTGTTAACTGGTTTTGGTGAGGACATGGGAATTTAATTGCATATTTTACAGACTATATCACTTTCCATCTTCTCTGGAACAGATTCAGTCTGTTTCTGCATTTTACAGAGCAAAATGGCTTTTTGTTTCACAGATAATAGCTGTCATGATTTTTCTACCCCTTTCTTTGATTTGAATGTTCCCTCCTCGTCTCCTTGCTATTCATATATTTGTGATTTGAGACTGCAGGTATTTTCTGGATTCTTTGAAGATGAAAAATCTTTTCTCCTTCCTATTTTGCTTCAAATTTAAAGGGATAAAGGGATTAGTTAAATCTTTTTTTTTAAATAGTTTTTTAGTTGTAGATGGATACGATACTTTTATTTGCTTGCTTATTTGTTTGTTTGTTTGTTTTTTATGTGGGTGCTGGGGATTGAACCCAGTGCCTCATCGATGCTAGGCAAGTGCTCTACCCTGAGCCACAACCCCAGTCCCAATTAGTTAAATCTTTATCATTTGAAAATGATGAAGTTTATCATAGCCCCCTTTTAACCTAAGCTTTTTATAGTAAGGCTTATGCAAAATTAAGTATTATCAACCCTCTCTTAATAATCTAATGTGTCCCATTATCAAACATTTTTAGACACTAGATATAGTAACATGTGCCTATAGTCCCCTCCCCACTTTGGAAGATCACTTGAACCTATGAGTTTTAGACCAGCCAGGGCAGTGTAGTGTTTTTTTTTTTTTTTTCTGTTTTCCTACTCATCTACTGGTTTTCTTCTATTTGGTCCTGAAATACTTTTACACAGTATTTTTTTTAATTTTTTATTTGTTTTAATTAGTTATACATGATAGTGGAATACATTTATGCACTTTGATATCTATAGATGGGATATAATTTCTCATTTTTCTGAATGTTCATGTTATAGAATCATATTGGTCATGCAGTCGCATACATACATAAAGTAATAATGACTGTTTCATTCCATTATCTTTCCTATCCCTAAATCCCCTTTCCTCCCCTTTTTTCACTTCCCTCTACCTAGTCTAAGGTAACATTCTTCTTCTCTTATTGTGAATTAGCATCTTTATATTAGAGAAAACATTTGGCCTGTGGTTTTTTTCCGATTGGCTTATTTTGCTTAGCATGATATTCTCCAACTCCATCTATTTACTAGCAAATGTCATAATTTCATTCTTCTTTAAAGCTGAATAATATCACATTGAGTATATATACCCCCCTTTTAATCCATTCATCTATTGAAGGACACCTAGGTTGGTTCCATAGTTTAGCTATTGAGAATTGAGCTTCTTTAAACATAGAGTGGCTGCATTACTATAATATGTTGATTTTAAGTCCTTTGGGTATAAACCGAGGAGTGGGATAGCTGGGTCAAATGGTGGCTCCTTTCCAAGTTATCTGAGGAATCTCCATACTACTTTCCATAGTGGTTGCACCAATTTGCAGTTCCATCCCAGTATTTTTAATATTCTTCACACAATATCTATCTCTTTTCCTTTCATTATTTATTATAATAACATCCTTCTTTATACCCTCAATTTCTTGCCTCTGTCTCCCTTCGTCATACTCCCTAGAAAACCCTGTATCACCACATGCACCACACTTGCATCAGAGTACCTGAAAGTGACTGGGGAGGAAACCTAACTATAATGGCTGGATTTTCTGTTAATCTGTCAATGGAACCTTTTTAATGCTGCCTAGTAAACCCTATGATATTTCATTTTAGAGTTATTTGCACTTCCTTACAAGGTTATGCCTTACCTCAAAACTATAAAACCTCCTGTCTTATCTTCACCCTTAGTTGATTATCTTGTTCTTTAATGGAAACAATCAGAAGAGGATTATTCAAGGGTTAAACCTACCTGTCTGGCTACAATAGTTGTAATATCTATACATTCTGTCTTTTCTCTTACTACAATGTCCTCTAAGGCCAGTCCTTATATTTGTACAATGAATCTAATCCCTGTTCACTTTAGAACATTGTTTTTCAGATTGTTCTGTCTCTCTTTTCTGACTTCAATTTGTCCCCTGGGATTAGATAAGTCTTATCATTATGCTAACATGCTGTAATGGGTCCCATCTTTTAGAAATCCTTTGCATTTATCTGGATTCCTTCCAAATAACAAAACCATTTAGAAATATAGTTACCTATTTACATGCACACACACACAACCCCAATACATACATACTTAAGTAAATTGACTCTATGCAATTATGAGCTGGCAAATTGAAATCTATAGAAAAGCCAGCCAACAAGTTGGAAACTCAGTCAGGAATTATACTGCATTGAATCAGATCTGTAAGGCAGGCCAGAAGCTCAGTATTTTATGCTGCAGATGTCAGAAATTTCTTTTGAGAAGTTTGTTTTTTCTTTTAAACCTGCATCTAGTTGTGTTGGCCCACTCACATTAAATCTCCTTTGTTTAAAATCAGCTGAATTTAGATATTAATCATATCTACAAAATACCTTCAAGGTAATAAGTCGATTAGTGTTTAATTAAATATCTGACCAAGGTAATCTAGCAAAAATTGACATATAAGACTGATTACCACAAATCCCTTGTTTCGTCATGCCCCTCAGCTACATTCTCATCGCTCCTTTTCTATGCCACAAATCACAAAGAATGATTTATATATACTATTTTACTCAGTATCCTCATAACTCTCTTTGTACCTACTCCTGTCAGGTTTCTGTTTCTACCACTGCACTGCCTGTGTTGTTGCCTGGTTAGCAGTTACCTTCTCTGATTGGTAGATCCCCCCCCTTTTATTAAGGTGCATTATAATATACATAACAGTAGGATTTTTTGTTACATGTTCATGCACGATTGCCAGTATCTCTTTCCCTTTCCTTTTCCTTCCCCTGGTCCGTTTCCGGTGTTTACTGGTCTCCTTTCTAATTTCATACAATCTCCACCACATTTTTTTTCTTCTTCTTTTTTTCACAAGCATCTACATAAAGGAGAAAACATCAGACTTCCTGAGTTTGACTTATTTCACTCAACATGATGTCCTCCAGTTTCATTCATTTACCACCAGATTACATTATTTCATTTAGTCCCTGAATAAAACTCCATTGTGTATATATACACATTTTCTTTCTCCATTCATCTGCTTTTATTCTGGTTGTATAATTTGGCTATGTGAATTATGCTGCTATAAACAAGGGTATGCATATCTTGCTGTAGTATGATGACTTTAATTCTTTGGCATAAAAATCAAGAAGTGGTATTGCTGGAACATAGGGTGGTTTCATTCCTAGTCTTTTTTTTTTAATTATTCATTTTTAGTTCCATATAATATTAGGATATATTTTGGCATTAATCACAAAAAATGGAATATAACTTGCTTTAATTTATCCCCTGGTACTTTTCCCCTTGACCTTTTCCCCCTCTTTTTGTTCCCCTCCCTATCTCCTACTGATCCATCTGTAATTTATAGTTTTTTTTTTAATTAGTGTCTTATAGATATACTTGATGTTGGGATTCACTGTGGTATATTCATGTATGTATACATACGAAAGTTCAGTGGATTCATTCCACTGTTCTTCCCTTTTCCTATCCTTCTTTCCTTTGATTTTTTGAGACTGGCTTATTTCACTTAGCACGATAGTCTCTATTTTCATCATTTGCTGGCAAATGCCATAATTTCATTCTCTATGGCTAGTACTCCATTGCATGTATGTATATGTGTGTGTGTACATATATATATATATATATATATGATTTTTCTTGAGCCCTGTTGAAGGGCTCCTAGGTTGGTTCCATAGCTTGACTATTGAAATTGTGCTGCTATAAACATTGATGTGGCTGTATTCCTGATGTATGCTGGTTTTAAATCTTTTAGATATACATCAAAAAGTGAATAGCTGGGTCATACGGTGGTTCTATTCCATAGTCTTTGAGGAAACTTCATACTGATTTCCATAGTGGTTATACTAATTTACAGTGTTACCAAGAGTGTAAAAGTATTCATTTCCCCACACATCTTTTCCATTTGTTTTTGTTTTTTTTTTAATTCTTGATGGCTGCCATTCTAATTTGAACAAGATGAAATCTCAATGTATTTTTGATTTGCATTTCCTCATTGCTATATTTGTTGGCCATTTGTACTACTTCTTTTAAGAAGTGTCTGTTAGCAGCCTGCAGCAGGGCCCCGGAGATCCAGGCCAACTGATTCGCGTGGCCTGCCCTGCGGCTACAGAAGGCGTGGCGCCTCAGTGAAGCCATTAATTAGCAAGCAGGGAGGTTAGGGAAGGCCATTAGGTGGAATCCCACCAGCCAAGCCCACACGGACCCTTGGGCCAAGCACGGATCTCAGAAGGGGAAGGAAGCGGTACAGTCCCATCCCCCACAGCGGACACTCCACCGAGGCAGTCAGCGGCCACCATCCGGGAAAGCTGAAGGATACACCGCCACTCTCCTTCAGAGTGCAACATCAAAACAGGTCGGTGTCATTCAGCTCACCCCCCAGACAGTGGGAATTCGCATAAAATCTCTCCTAAGCTTGCCGGGAGAGGGAGTATCAAGCTGAGCCTCCATAAAGACTAGGGGGAAACCAGAGACACCTGACCTCCAACCCCTCCTCCCAGTAGCAGCCAAAACGAAACCTGGCTAGCCAGCGCTGGGGGAGGGGCAAGCAGAAAAAATCAAAGTGATAGAGTGCCAGGGATCCCAGCAGCCTGCAGCAGGGCCCCGGAGATCCAGGCCAACTGATTCGCGTGGCCTGCCCTGCGGCTACAGAAGGCGTGGCGCCTCAGTGAAGCCATTAATTAGCAAGCAGGGAGGTTAGGGAAGGCCATTAGGTGGAATCCCACCAGCCAACCCCACACGGACCCTTGGGCCGAGCACGGGATCTCAGAAGGGGAAGGAAGCGGTACAGTCCCATCCCCCACAGCGGACACTCCCCCGAGGCAGTCAGCAGCCACCATCCGGGAAAGCTGAAGAATACACCACCACTCTCCAACAGCTTGCAACATCAAAACAGCCAGCAGCAGGACCCCGGAGATCCAGGCCAACTGATTCGTGCGGCCTGCCCCGCTGCTACAGAAGGCGTGGCGCCTCAGAGAAGCCATTAATTAGCAAGCAGGGAGGTTAGGGACTGCCATTAGGTGGAATCCCGCCAGCCAAGCCCACCGCCCACGCCCGGAACAGGCCCAGCGACCGGCCAGCATTGTAGTCATGACACCCCAGTTGGAATAGGGACAGAGCAGAGCCGCCTTCCACTCCCGGAACAGGCCCAGAGAGCCGCCAGCGTGGTAGACACGTCACCCCAATTGACGCCGCCCGCATCTGCAAGGGAGACTTTTCAAGTATACAAGAGCAACATAAATAAATAGGGGGTAAATTTCAAAACACAACAGTTGCACCAAGCAGAAAGAAACGCGAGCAGTATGAAAAGACAAGGAAAGAAAGGACCACAAGCAATGCAGGTCAACTCAACTTTAGAAGAGGTAATAGCTGCAACAGATGGAATATCAGATAAAGAGTTCAGGATATATATGCTTCAGATGATCTGGAGTCTCAAGGAAGACATGAGACAGCAAAATCAGACAATGAAAGATCACATTGACAAACAAATCCAGGAAGTAAAAGATCAATTTCACAGGGAGATAGAGGTAATAAAAAACAAACAAATTGAAATTCTAGAAATGCAGGAAACAATAAACCAACTTAAAAACTCAATTGAGAATACTACCAGCAGAGTAGATCACTTAGAAGAGAGAACATTAGACAATGAAGACAAAGTATTTCAACTGGAAAAGAACATAGACAGCTCAGCAAGTCTGCTAAGAAAACATGAGCAGAACATCCAAGAATTATGGGACAATATCAAAAGACCAAATTTAAGAGTCATTGGGATACAGGAAGGCACAGAGCTCCATTCCAATGGAATAAACAGTCTATTCAGTGAAATAATACGAGAAAACTTCCCAGAATTGAAGATTGAGACAGAATCCCAAATCCTAGAAGCCTACAGGACGCCGAATGTGCAAAATCATAAGAGATCCACACCTAGACACATTATAATGAAGATGTCCAACATACAGAATAAGGAGAGAATTTTAAAAGCTGCAAGAGAAAGAAAGCAGATTACATTTAGGGGTAAACCAATCAGGATAACAGCTGATCTATCAACACAGACTCTGAAAGCTAGAAGATCCTGGAATAACATATTTCAAACACTGAAAGACAATGGGCTCCAACCAAGAATCGTGTATCCGGCGAAATTAAGCTTCAGGTTAGAAGATGAAATTAAAACCTTCCACAATAAACAAAAGTTAAAAGAATTCGCAGCTAGAAAACCATCTCTTCAAAAAATCCTTGGCAAAACATTACAGGAAGAGGAAATGGAAAATAACATTGAAAACCAACAATGGGAGGTAGGACAGTAAAGGGGGGAAATTAGTCAAAGAGGATAACAAATTAGGTTTAGTAACATCAATAAACAAATATGGATAGAAGAACAAACCATATCTCAATAATAACCCTAAATGTTAATGGCTTAAACTCACCAATTAAGAGACACAGGCTAGTAGAATGGATCAAAAAACAAGACCCAACAATATGCTGTCTACAGGAGACACATTTGATAGGAAAAGATATACATAGACTGAAGGTGAAAGGTTGGGAAAAATCATATCACTCATATGGACCGCGGAAACAAGCAGGAGTGTCCATACTCATATCTAATAAAATAGACTTCAAGCCAAAGCTAATCAAAAGGGATATAGAAGGACACTTCATACTGCTCAAGGGAACCATACACCAACAAGATATAACAATCATAAATATATATATGCCCCAAATAATGGTGCAGCTGTATTCATCAAGCAAACTCTTCTCAAGTTCAAGAGTCTAATAGACCAACATACAATAATCATGGGAGACTTCAACACACCTCTCTCACCACTGGACAGATCTTCCAAACAAAAGTTAAATAAGGAAACTATAGAACTCAATAACACAATTAACAACCTAGACTTAATTGACATATATAGACTATACCACCCAACATCAAGTAGCTACACTTTTTTCTCAGCAGCACATGGAACCTTCTCAAAAATAGACCATATACTATGTCACAGGGCAACTCTTAGACAATACAAAGGGGTAGAGATAATACCATGCATCTTATCTGATCATAATGGAATGAAACTGAAAATCAATGATAAAAGAAGAAAGGAAAAAGAAAGCATCACCTGGAGAATGAACAATAGGTTGCTGAGTGATCAATGGGTTTTAGAAGACATCAAGGAGGAAATTAAAAAATTCCTAGAGTTAAATGAAAACACAGACACAACATATCGGAATCTATGGGACACATTGAAAGCAGTTCTAAGAGGAAAATTCATTGCTTGGAGTTCATTCCTCAAAAAAAGAAAAAACCAACAAATAAATGATCTCATACTTCATCTCAAAATCTTAGAAAAAGAAGAGCAAAACAACAGCAAAAGAAGTAGAAGGCAAGAAATAATTAAAATCAGAGCTGAAATTAATGAAATTGAAACAAAAGAAACAATTGAAAAAATTGACAAAACTAAAAGCTGGTTCTTTGAAAAAATAAATAAAATTGACAGACCCTTAGCCATGCTAACGAAGAGAAGAAGAGAGAGAACCCAAATTACTAGCATACGGGATGAAAAAGGCAATATCACAACAGACACTTCAGAAATACAGAAGATAATCAGAAATTACTTTGAATCCTTATACTCCAATAAAATAGAAGATAGTGAAGGCATAGATAAATTACTTGAGTCCTATGATCTTCCCAGATTGAGCCAGGAGGATATAGACAACCTAAACAGACCAATAACAATAGAGGAAATACAAGAAACCATCAAAAGACTACCAACTATGAAAAGCCCAGGACTGGATGGGTATACAGCAGAGTTTTACAAAACCTTTAAAGAGGAACTAACACCAATACTTTTCAAGCTATTTCAGGAAATAGAAAAAGAGGGAGAACTTCCAAATTCATTCTACGAGGCCAACATCACCCTGATTCCGAAACCAGACAAAGACACATCAAAGAAGGAAAACTACAGACCAATATCTCTAATGAACCTTGACGCAAAAATCCTCAATAAAATTCTGGCGAATCGGATTCAAATACATATCAAAAAAAATATACATCATGATCAAGTAGGATTCATCCCTGGGATGCAAGGCTGGTTTAATATACGGAAATCAATAAATGTTATTCACCACATCAATAGACTTAAAAATAAGAACCATATGATCATCTCAATAGATGCAGAAAAAGCATTCGACAAAGTACAGCATCCCTTTATGTTCAAAACGCTAGAAAAATTAGGGATAACAGGATCATACCTCAACATTGTAAAAGCAATCTATGATAAGCCACAGGCCAGCATCATTCTGAATGGAGAAAAAATGAAGGCATTCCCTCTAAGATCTTTTACAAGACAGGGATGCCCTCTCTCACCACTTCTGTTCAACATAGTCCTCGAAACACTGGCCAGAGCAATTAGACAGTCAAAAGAAATTAAAGGCATAAAAATAGGAAAAGAAGAACTTAAATTATCACTATTTGCAGATGATATGATTCTATACCTAGCAGACCCAAAAGGGTCTACAAAGAAGCTATTAGAGCTAATAAATGAATTCAGCAAAGTGGCAGGATATAAGATCAACACGCATAAATCAAAGGCATTCCTGTATATCAGCGACAAATCCTCTGAAACGGAAATGAGGACAACTACTCCATTCACAATATCCCCCCCAAAAATAAAATACTTGGGAATCAACCTAACAAAAGAGGTGAAAGATTTATACAATGAAAATTACAGAACCCTAAAGAAAGACATAGAAGAAGACCTTAGAAGATGGAAAAACATACCCTGCTCATGGATAGGCAGAACTAACATCATCAAAATGGCGATATTACCAAAAGTTCTCTATAAGTTCAATGCAATGCCAATCAAAATCCCAACAGCATATCTTGTAGAAATAGATAAAAGAATCATGAAATTCATATGGAATAATAAAAGACCCAGAATAGCAAAAACAATACTAAGCAGGAAGTGTGAATCAGGTGGTATAGCAATACCAGACTTCAAACTATACTACAGAGCAATAGTAACAAAAACAGCATGGTACTGGTACCAAAACAGGCGGGTGGACCAATGGTACAGAATAGAGGACACAGTAACCAATCCACAAAACTACAACTATCTTATATTTGATAAAGGGGCTAAAAGCATGCAATGGAGGAAGGATAGCATCTTCAACAAATGGTGCTGGGAAAACTGGAAATCCATTTGCACCAAAATGAATCTGAATCCCTATCTCTCGCCGTGCACAAAAGTTAACTCAAAATGGATCAAGGAGCTTGATATTAAATCAGAGACACGGCATCTGATAGAAGAAAAAGTTGGTTATGATCTACCCGCTGTGGGATCGGGCTCCAAATTCCTCAATAGGACACCCATAGCGCTAGAGTTAACAAATAGAATCAACAAATGGGACTTACTCAAACTAAAAAGTTTTTTCTCAGCAAAAGAAACAATAAGAGAGATAAACAGGGAGCCTACATCCTGGGAACAAATCTTTACTCCACACACTTCAGATAGAGCCCTAATAACCAGAATATACAAAGAACTCAAAAAATTAGACAATAAGATAACAAATAACCCAATCAATAAATGGGCCAAGGACCTGAACAGACACTTCTCAGAGGAGGACATACAATCAATCAACAAGTACATGAAAAAATGCTCACCATCGCTAGCAGTCAGAGAAATGCAAATCAAAACTACCCTAAGATACCATCTCACTCCAGTAAGACTGGCAGCCATTAGGAAGTCAAACAACAATAAGTGCTGGAGAGGATGCGGGGAAAAGGGCACTCTTGTTCATTGCTGGTGGGACTGCAAATTGGTGCAGCCAATTTGGAAAGCAGTATGGAGATTTCTTGGAAAGCTGGGAATGGAACCACCATTTGACCCAGCTATTCCCCTTCTCGGTCTATTCCCTAAAGCCCTAACAAGAGCATGCTACAGGGACACTGCTACATCGATGTTCATAGCAGCTCAATTCACGATAGCAAGACTGTGGAACCAGCCTAGATGCCCTTCAATAGATGAATGGATAAAAAAAAAAATGTGGCATTTATACACTATGGAGTATTACTCTGCATTAAAAAATGACAAAATCATAGAATTTGGAGGGAAATGGATGGCATTAGAGCAGATTATGCTAAGTGAAGCTAGTCAATCTTTAAAAAACAAATACCAAATGACTCCTTTGATATAAGGGGTGTAAACAAGGACAGGGTAGGGACGAAGAGCTTGAGAAGAATATTTACAGTAAACAGGGATGAGAGGTGGGAGGGAAAGGGAGTGAGAAGGGAAATTGCATGGAAATGGAAGGCGATCCTCAGGGTTATACAAAATGTCATATAAGAGGAAAGGAGGGGTAAGACAAGAGAATACAAATGGAAGACATGATTTACAGTAGAAGGGGTAGAGAGAGAAAAGGGGAGGGGAGGGGAGGGGAGGGGAGGGGAGGGGGGATAGTAGACAATAGGACAGACAGCAGAATACATCAGACACTAGAAAGGCAATATGTCAATCAATGGAAGGGTAACTGATGTGATACAGCAATTTGTATACGGGGTAAAAGCGGGAGTTCATAATCCACTTGAATCAAACCGTGTAATATGATGTATTAAGAACTATGTAATGTTATGAACGACCAATAAAAAAAATAAGAAAAAAAAAAGATGAATGGAGTTCAAAATGCATGCTATGGATGGATGTACCAGTAGGAGTCCTATTTGGGGTGAGGCTATTTCGGAAGTTCCAATTTGGGAGCATATTCATCTTTGTGAACTATTCCTACCCTGACTCTGGTTCAGGCTGCAGTATCCTTGATCACAGTGGCATGGAATATCACTGATATCCACCAGCCTTACACCAAATTTCCTGGCCAACAGCCTCTGACCTCCAGGATAATGTTCTGAGATCCTGTAACTACTGAGCAAGGCACTTGGGAGCAAAGCAGACCCGATCTTTCAGTGTCAACAGTTCCATTCTCTCCATCTGGAGCTAGTCTAAAGGTTGATTATATTTGAATATTTTAGCATCATATTAAATTGGCACAAATCATTTTGATTTGTGGTTTTAATACTCTGGCAGCTATTATTTACTCCTTGCATTTCCCCCTTTTAGTTGTATTCTTTTAAACTAAAAAGATGCAGAGGGGTCTAACCCTACAGTGTAGAAAGTAGCAACATAATTATTGTTAATCTATTTCTTCCTGCCATCAACTGTTTATTTTTTCTATCAAAAAGTACTTTACATATTCTTTGCCTTGTTGTCATTTTGATACATTGTATGCAAAGCTCTTTCTACTGTGTGGCATTGTTGGTCCTTCAATATCTTAGATTTGTTTAGATTTGCTCATCTGATGAATCTGCTTATCATATGTCATTTGAAATAATAAGTTATTGCATGCATCCATTGCATTTTTAAAAATTCTCATTAGCAGGAAATTTTCAAATTTAATCTTCTTGTTTGAAAGAAATTCAGGATCTTCTACAACACAGCCTTAGACAGAATAGTAAATTTATTTGACTCATCTAACATAAAAGCTAAGAATAGATATTCTGTCTTCAGTTGCAGCTATTACCTGGTTTCTTTTAATTTATTTTTCAGGTCTGCTGAGTAATTATCAGACTCAGGTGGTCATTAAAGACAGACTGCCATCACCTCATATGCAAGTCTGTTAAAAAAAGATTATTGCTTTCTTATCAGTTTGAACAAGATCTTGTGCATGACTTGCACCAGCACAAGTGCTGTTCCCAGTTATAAGTATCATGTAAATTACTGGAGTTTTTTTTTTTTTTTTTTTTTTTGTGTGTGTGTGTGTGTCCTGCTAGGGATTGAACCCAGGGCCTTGTGCATTCAAGACAAGCACTCTACAAACTGAGATGTGTCCTCAGCCCTATATTACTGGACCTCATTCTGATATCCAGTACAAAGGATTTATATTGCAAGCTGTTATAGCTTTCCTCATTGAGGATGTGTGATTTCCAGTGGTGAACCAATCATTTGATTGGCCATAAATCTAGAATTAGACTGAAACTGCTTCAACAAAGATCTGACCCATAGTGACCCATATTTCTGGAATATCACGGGCCATTTTTATATCCTGATATTCTTTTTTTGTTGTTCATCTTACTATGATCCTATGCTTTTGCATTGACTATATTATAACTGTGTTTGTAATATTAATGATAATTATAAGCTATCTCTTGGTTGCTTTTATGGTTTAGATACAAAGTGTCCTCCAGAAGCTCAAGTGTGAGATAATGCAATGAAGTTCAGTGGTGAAATGACTAGATTATGAGAACTGAAGCCTAAGAGTGAATTAATCCACTGATATGGATTAACTTCTTGGTAACTCCTGGAGGATAAGGCATGGATGGAGGATGTAGGTCACTGGGGGCATGCTTTTAGGGTTTCTATTTTTATCATCAATAGAAATTGATGAACGGTCCTCTCTCTTCTCTCTCTCTCTCTCTCTCTCTCTCTCTCTCTCTCTCTCTCTCTCTCCTTCCTGATTGTCATACCTGAGCCATTTTCCTCCATCACACGCTTCCACCATGATATTCTGCCTACTTTGGTCTCAGAGCTATGGAGTCAGCTGACTCTGGACCAAACCTCTGTAATCATGAGTCAAAATAAACTTTTCCTCTTGTAAATTGTTCTTGTCAGGTCTTTTGCTTTCAGCCAGGCAAAAGCTAACAGAGTTGTTGAAAATGGTCAACTTGTTTGTTTTACCATGATATATTCTATGTGGGTCTGAAAAGTCTTGGATTGAGATTTCTGGAGTCAGATTTCAGTTCCCTCAGGTAATTTCCCTAAGTATGTGTTCTGTCCCCTCACCCGCCCCCCATAAAAAAGGACACAGAATGACTGGGATTAAGTTATTAATTGAAATAGTAAAGGTAAAGGTTGAATGTGGGGTGTATTATGGTCCTGCCTAGATTTTATACCATATTTCCAGATAACTATTTCTCTACTTGAATGTATGAATTCTTAATTTCTCTGCAACTATAGATGTCTAATGTACAAATCTTTATCAGGTCAACAAGTATAATCAGATATCAGTGATTGAGTGATGTTCCAATTTTTTTCTAGTATATTTTCTGTTTTCTATTTTTATAAGTTAAATTTTCTTTGTGATGTATGTCAGCTTTGTGATCTTTAAAAAACTTTTTGTTTTTAACAGAGGATTCTCTTTCTAGGTTGAAACATGGCTGATCAAGTCATAGCAGAACAGAGCAAGTACTGTTTTTTGTTTGTTTGCTTGTTTTGGGTACCAGGGATTGAACTCACCTCAGGGGCACTCAACCGCTGAGCCACCTCCCCAGCCCTATTTCGTATTTTATTTAGAGACAGGGTCTCACTGAGTTGTTTAGCACCTCTCCTTTGCTGAGGCTGGCTTTGAACTAGGGATCTTACTGCCTCAACTTCCCAGAGTCACTGGGAGGATTACAGGTGTGTGCTACAGTGCCCAGCCCAAATACTGGTGTTTGAGACCCTCCAATTGTAAGAGCTGAGATGAACCTTTTACTAGAGAGTATCTCAGGATTTGGTGAGTAGATGTCCTTTATTTTTCACAAAACATCAGGGCCCTGAAATATTTCTTTCTGAAAACAGATGATTGACTCCAATTTACAATTTTAAGGACTTTGATAGTTGTCTAAAAAAGTGTCTTCCTCTTCCTGAAGATTGATAGGAAGGAGAACACCAAATGTTGCTCATGGATGGTCCACATAGAAGTAAAGGTAGATGAACACCCATCTGTGGACACTCTTGCCTTTTTAAGATCCAGTTTCTTGCAAGGAGATAATGTAGCCCATGGGTCACCAGTATACATGCAGCACAACTTTTGTGTTGTTTTTATTTGTGAAAAATGAACCGAGGTCATGTTTTGTTATGGAATACATATTCAGAGAATAATATGTTAGTGCGTAGGCTACTTATGGGATCTTACCAAAAATTATCAGTTGTTACCACCAAAGATAAGAATATCAGCAAAAAAACTAAAACTTACAGAATACTGTATTTTAATAAAGCTGTCTCAAATGCACAACATAATTGGATACATCCTTCTGAATTTTAAGGGCCATGGGGGGGCATATTCTCTCATTTTTATAGATAAAAATACCAAACACAAGAAAGGTTAAAGGTTTTGTTCAAGTTAACCCAGAGAGACTGGCTTAATTGGGAACAAAATCTGATTATTTTTATTTCTTGTCCAATGTCCTATTCACCACATTGTCTCTTCAAACATGTGAAATGACATCCTTACTGATGAATCCAATGCCTACCTAAGGGGGAAGGGAAAGTAAGAAATTCTTTTCAAATGTGCAACAATCATTAGCTGACATGAATATTGGCACGCCACATCCTTTCTTTGTTGTTTAAACTTTCAGAAGAGGATTTTCACCACATTGAACTGAGAGAAATCAGATTTACGTTCATAGGACTGTGATTTCATTCATGTTTCCAAAAGCGTGGTGAGCTTTGCACAAAACAATTTTCCATCTTTTAAGTCCTGCTAATCCACTTTAAGCTTAGGCAAGAGTCACACACATCCCCTCAGCCTCTGTGATCACACACAAACCACCTCTGCTAATCTCCTCAAAGGGGATTTTCCTTTGCACAGGCAGACTGCACAGCATGGGACAGACAGTGAGTGCCTTGCAAATCCTCCCAGGTTCATTTATAATTCAGCTTTTATCCTAAGACTATAGCATGAAAGATCTCTTCCCAACAATCCGGGGCCCTTGCACTATGGCTCTGATTCTCTCCCTAGCTTTTTAATAACTGATGAAGTTGAGGATGCAGTCTTTACACAAGGAGTGGCCCTCATTCTCACCATGTACTTGCAAATGGAAATAGAAAACTACCCTGATATTGAGCCCATTGGGTTTCCAGGTATCTGAGGATCTTGTTGGCTGGGTTTTCTTTGCTTGGTAAATGATAAAAAGATAATAATAACTCTCTCTTGTGTGTCTGAATGCAATTTCCATCTTAGATCAGGCATTTGAGTATCTTAACCATGATTATCACCTAGTACATAATGAATGGCATTGTGAGTAGGTTTGAGTGCTTGGGCAAAATAAAAACACAATTTTTCTTTAATAATGAGACAGAAATCTACAACTGAGGGGAATTGCAAATCCTGGCTTGACATATTTTCTCTTAAAACAAACAACCTACACATTTACATACATTCTAGGAAAAACAAAGAAATAGGTTTCATCAGCAAATTCAACAGCATGAACATAAACACTTATTTTTCTATAAGGATTATAATGATAAGCTGTAACTACGTGTCCTAATTCCTCAAACTTATAGTTCAGTAGATTGATTTTCATGGTCTCAGGTGTTAAAACTTTGGAAAAGTTTATTCTTTGGCGACACCATTGTGATTCAGTGAAACATTCCACCGGATTCCCTTCTGTTCAGATGGTAGCTCAGTAGAGCATGCTCTTGTTAGCAGAGTGATGGCACATCACTTTGTTGTTATTTGCAAAATTCATAGGTTTCTAATTTTAATTTACTGCATCTGCTGAGAATTGATACTCGAAATGTTGAAAAATTAGGCAGAAGCTCACTGAACATTCTTTCTCGAGGACCTAAAAACCACACCATTACAACCTCTTATTTCTCTAAACAAAATTATTCAGAAAAAGTCTTAGCAAGGTGGGAAAATTTGCATAAGCATTTTTGAACTGGGAAATGCACATATTCTCAGGTTAGTTTTGTGTTTTAGATCATAGAGTGCCTGTCCTAATAACTACAACTAAGTGAAAGAAAGAAAATTAATTTATCTTTTTAAGTTATTTATTGAAATATTTTTTTAAAAAGACTTCCTTCTTCCTTCCTTTTTTCCCTCTCTTCCTTTGTATCTAATAACTCTACAAAAGGGGAATTAATCGGACCCTCTACCTCTGCAAAAAAATGAAACATTAAATAATAACTATGTGATCCCATATAATCTTAAACCATCCTCTTCCTGACAAGATTTCTGATAAAGAAGGGGAAATATAGAAATACAGATTTTTTTTGAAACCTTCAGTAAGTGACACCAAGCACCACCTTTTCTTTAAGCCAGGGATTTTCCAGATTGTAGAAGGAAAAATTGCTGGCTTGCACCTCACATTTCTGCCACTCTCTTTCTGGTTCCTGTGTGGTCTTGCCTTTGACCAAAAGAATGGACATTGTTTTAGTTAGGTTTTCATTGCTGTGACCAAAACAGCCAACAAGAAAACCTCAGAGAAGGAAAAGCTTATTTTGGCTCCTGATTTCAGAGGTTCAGTCTATATATGGCCAACTTATAGTGCTGGGTCACAGGTGAGGCAGCCCATCATGCTGGAAGGCTGTGACAGAGGAAATCAACCCAGGATGAGGTACCAGGAAGCACAACACATAAACCCCAAAGGCATGCCTTCAATGGACTACATACACACTCCAGCCAGAGCCTACCTGCCTACAGTTACCACCCAGTTAATCCACATCAGTGGATTAGTCCATGCCACTGATTAATCTAATAATCTAACCATTTCCACTTCTGAAATTTCTTGCATTGTCTCACACATGAACTTCTGGGGGGGCACCTCCTATTTTAACCATAACAGATATGATATCTTCTGAATCCCCTCGTAGTCCTGTGCAGTTTTTTGATTTTCAAAAGTAAAACTAGTCTCAGGAAAATAAACATGTCCCGCTTTTAACAGGTGCTTTGTAGTAAGCGGCCCAGTGATTTTCCTTCATTATCAATTCTCCTTGCTGCCCGCACCGACCTGACCCTCCTTTTTCCAGGAGGCACAGAAATAATGAGATACATAATGACTTTGCTATTCTTTGCCATCTTCTTGCTTTATAAAACATTACTTACATCAGCAAATTGCTCAGTGGAAAGAGAGATGTGTGGGAAAGAATGGGAGGCAGAATGATATCAAAAGCTCAGTTATCACTTCTGTGAGCCAGAATAACGGATACTAGCGTAGGCCAGTTACTTTTGTGATGTTTGGTGTAGTAAATATCGCTAGGGTTGCATAGAGCAGGGAGTGCATCTTTTGATGAAAAAGGAGCACCTCTGGTTTTTCACATACCATATCCTTGGAAAACCAGGGCAGATTAGTTCAGTTATATCATCAGTGAGAAAAGCCAAGAGACTAGGAAGGGTGGCATATGCTTTGCCTCTGTTCTTAGTTCAGTTGCTGATAATTCTCCTGGGATAGGAAATTAATCTCTTGATTTTGATTCTGTCTGTCTGGCTGCATCCCCTCACATCTGTATTCTAAACTTCAAGCTCCATTAGTATGTAGAATACTAAGTAGAGTCCTGATGAAGGTTTATTTGGCACAGCGTTCATCCTGTTATGCACAAGTGCATAGAATTAAAATAATAATTTCTAGTTGATTTCATGCTTCCGTAGCTTAATGGTCTCCGGTGCTCCGAGTAGATCCATTATACATATTTTGTACAGAAAAGATGCACTGAAGGAAGAAAATGTCAGCTTTTGAATAAAACTGTGTCCAAATTTATTCCAAGAGGAAATTGAAAATAAAATTGGAAATGTGACTTTTAAAAGGATTTACTACTCTCTCTTTTCTGGGTAATTTGATACCATGGTATTCATAATGATCAGCGAAGTACTAAGGACAATTTGGGGCTCATCTCTACTCCAACCTGACATCTCCTGTATTTTCTTTTAAGTGCACTGAATGTAATTAGCCAACAGCTTGGGGCTTGATTAAAATGTCACATTTTATGAATTTATGGTCATCTTCTGTACCTTCCTGAAAGGGGAAGACTCAGAATTTGACTTGACCTACATGTTGATAAAGGTAAGCATTCATTAAAGAAAAGGGAATGGTAGTCCCTGCTGGCATGTAGGAATCTGTCTCCTTATAATGGACACATAAAATGGTTGATAAAAATCACACTTGGATATGATTTGGTGGATCTTGATGGTTAATTTCAAAAACAGAATCCATAAAATACATCCTCCTAATTATTAAAACTTAATAATAATAATACAATCAATGTTAAGATGAGAGTCGGACTTCTGATGGCTATGAATTTCCTCATAAGGAAGTTGGAGGATTTCACTGGCCCAGGTTTTCACTCATCCCTGAACCCTTGCTCTTTGCCATGAAAGTGTGCAAGGCTTCCCAAAGCAGTTGAAGTGTTTTTTCCACCTCTCAAACTTCAACTCTGCTATGGCACTTGATTTGGCCTGTGGAAGGTGGTGGAGGGACAGTGGCCAGTTCTGAACCTAGGCCTGTGGAGAGTTTATCTGCTTCTACTGGCTCCTCTGCCATGACATGAAAAGATGTTCCCCCAGGAAATAGTCGCCCTCACCTGGAGCAGACCTAGGTAAGACTCAAGCTCAGTCAGATGTGTAGCATATGGTGCTTACCAGAACAATCTCTCTCCCTACAGCAGCCACCTGCCAATCAGCTAGCTGATCAATAAAAATATGAACAATACATTTTTATCATTGTCTTTATGAAGAATACATTTTTATCATCGTCTTTGGGATTTGGTAGTTGTAGATTGGACAACTATGCTTGAATGATCTAGAAATGTAGAAAAAGAATATTTTGCACCAACTAAATAGCACTGTCCATAGGTAACTATTCTATTACCCAGCAGAAACAATAAAATTACTGATTTTGGGGTAAAAGCTTTAACAAGTTAGTAGATTTATTTTTGAAGTAATGAATTTAAAACCTACAGGTGTTGGGGTGATGGGAGCCAAAATTCTCTGTGTCAAATGATTTTTTTTCTCTCTTTTTGAGAATAAAGTAGTCATGAGCTATGAGTTATTTGTCAGATGGAGAAACAGAACAGTTTATTCATTGAACACAGAACAACTTCATGATTTTCTTCTATCTGAATCATACTGTGTTGGTCAAGGCTCTCATTTGGAGATAACAGAATCCATTCTTAGTCAATTAAGCATTGAGTGATTCATTCAGAGACTTACACAGCCAGTGGAATCATGGGAAAAACTAAGGAAATAAACTCCATTCTGAGCTTCCTTCCAGGAACGAATCTCCAAGCTCTTTGCAATACAAGGCCACTGAGCCCATAGATGGAAGTGCTGCCCCTGCTGTGGGTTATAGAACCACTCAGCCCAAATTTGAGCCACACAAGTAACACTTTGCCTTCCTTCCCACACAACTCAACTTTGGATCAGTCTCCATGAGGCATCTAATTCACAGAACACAAAGCTCCAAGAGGTCAGTAGATACTGTGGGAGGCCCACTGGTGCCTAAGTGTGCCCAGCGCTGGCTCAGGCATTGGAAGAATGGCAGGACAGACAACAGGGACCCCTGTCCTCAGGGACCTTACATACGCTGTTCCTGTGCAGTGGAAACTGAATGGAATACATAAGCTACATTGTGCTGACTCTATGAACCATGAAGTCAGGGAAAAGCATTGAGAAGTGGGAACAGCAAGGTCCTGGGGAATGGGGAGAGCTGGACTGAAGTTCCCTGGGCACAGCAAGGAGGCTCCTATGAAATGAAAAATGGGGCTTGAGAGCAGAACTCAAGGATCTCTGCAAGGTCACAGGGCCAGACTGTGTAGAGCATGGGAAGGACCATGTCTTTAACCCTGAGTGAAGTAGAAGATGAAGGGTTTGAACTGCCCTTCTTTCCTACTTAAAAAAATAAAAAAAATCTGAATCAAGGTGAAATACACACAATATAAAATCAATCATTTTGAAGTGAATAGTTCAATGCTATTTAGTATATTCCACCTGCATTGAATTTCAATATATTTTCATCACCCCAAAGACAACCCGGTCCCATGAAGAAATCTTCATTCTTTCCCTCTCTCCACCAGTCTCTGGCAAACCCCAATATGTTTTCTGTCTCTACAAGCCTCCTTATTCTGGTTATATCATTTAAACAGAATAGGACACGTGATGTTTTGCATATAACTTCCTTCCCTAAGCATAAAGTTTTCAAAGTTCATTCACATTATAGCTTGTACCAGCATTTCACTCTGTTTATGGGTGAATACTATGTACAATAATGGTATGTGCACAACACATTTTCTTATGCAGTCATCTCTTGACATATTCGTTGTTTAAACCTTTTGGAAATAGTGAATAATATTGCTCTTTCCAGTACACTGTTTATTTGTGCACAAGAATCTTTCCTTAGTACCCATTTTTAAATTATTTTCTGTGTACATCCAGCTACCCATCATATGTTGCAGCAGATCTCAGGCACTACATATATGATATGCAAATCTGGTTTATACATTTTTTCAGGAAGACTAGTGCTGAACATAGCAATTTCAATTTGGGATAAAGTGACTCTATAAGCAGGTAACTGCCCAATTTCATATATATTTTGAAAAAGCATTTATTATGAAGAGAAGACATACTCCTTACCATATGCTTATTCACATTGGCTCATAAGATTAAAGATAGTAATGGGGACTTGTAAGTTGGAGAATGGATCAACATCTAGATTGAAAGAATAAGAAGAATTAGAAATGAAGAAAATTCATAGGATTTCATATAATCCCTTAGAAAGGTGGAGTGGAAATAAGAAAGACGGATTGGGTGAGGTTACTTAGAGCTCCTCACATTTGCAGTTATCTACACTGTGGAGTTTAGAAAGTCAGAAGAATTTGGGCTTTGATAGTCATTTTTTTACTGAATCAATTCTGAAACCCTACTGGCTACATCAATCTGTCATGTGGGTTCTTCACTAGTGCTCCATGAAACACCAGGAATTATGTACAAAACCTATATGTGTGGATGCATGTTTATCCTTAATGATGGTCCATTCAATTCATGCTATCTCCCAGTGGGCTTCAGGCACCAAGATAAGAATTGCAAGTTGTGAAATTTAGAGAATGGAGAATTTACTTGTGTTTGGAATTTTTGAGGGAAACCTCATGGAGTGACTTACTAAGTACAATAAAGACAGGTGATGAGAGAGATCTGCAGGAGAGAAATATCTGAGTCTGTCTTTTCTTTTTTTTTTTGCATTGTAAGGTTTTATTTTTCTTTCTATTAATTAATTAATTAATTTAAATTAGGTCTATGTCACAGCAGAATGCATTTTGATTCATTGTACACAATTGCATCACAACTCTTCATGTCTCTGGTTGTACATGATGTAGTGTCGCACCCTGTGTGCAGTCATATATACCTAGGGTAATGATGTCCATCTCTTTCCACCATCTTTCCTGCTCCTTCCCCATCACTCTCTCCCCTTTGACCCATCAAAGTTCCTCCATTTTCCCACGCTCCCCACTCCCCATTATGGATCAGCGTATTCACTTATCAGAGAGAACATTCAGCCTTTGGTTTTTGGGGATTGGCTAATTTCGCTTAGCACGATATTCTCCAACTCCATCCATTTACTGAGAGTTAGGGCAAAAAGAAGTGCTGAATAATTCATCAATTTCCATAGGAGAGGTACCTCAGACAGGAACTCATTTGTTCCTTTTTCAACAGATTGAATATCAACAAATTCAACTGACATAATCAGATGTTACTAAGTGTCAAGATTGTTGCAGACCTGACACATCCATTCCTAGAACCATCAGCCACATATGGTTTAGACCCTTGAAAAACAGCCAGTGCCATACATAGAAATGATACTATTTTAGAGACTCATGCTATATGGAGGCATACAGTAAGTATCTAATGACATCACTTTAAAGTTTTGACTTTTGCTATTTTTTGAAACTTCTAGAAAACTTTATATATGAGACTTTCATTATATTTCTATTGGGAGTACTCTTCTAGAAACCAACAAAAATCCTGTGTTTTGGACCTGACATTCTAGTGGGATAAGCTGGACAGTGAACCATCAATATCGTATGTGAATGTTTTCATAGATGGACAGTGATGAATGGGATGGGAATTGGGAGAAACAGGGCAGCATCAGGTATGATGGGGTGGTACAGGACAGTTCTCAATATGAGGCTGAGGGCAGGTGGCTTTAAGAAATTTGGACAAGAATGACATTTGGAGGAAGAATGTTGCAGGCAGTAAAAAACACAGGGAAAAGAATTTATTGTGGATGTCTGTGAACGTCTAGAGCGTTCGGGTCCTTGGGTAAGGGTCGCGAAATAACCAGGACACAGGGGATGCAGAGCCAAGGCAGCAATTGCAACTGCATGCTGAGGTTTATTTGCAAGTTCCTTTTATATTCTTCTTCTAACAAAGCAAGCAATTCTTCAGTAACACTTCACCCACATTGCCCAAATATCATGCCTCAGCAGATACACAGAGCTAAATTCAGATTGTTCATGTTTATTTGATAAGTACCCTCCCAAAGTTCTTTGTAGACATTATCTAATCCCCTGAGGATGTATTTGCTTCTTTAGAATGTACTGTTCCCAGGTCAAGTATGCAGGAAGCTTCTTCCTCTTGGCCAAACCATGCAGAACTTGTGACTTGCGATAAGGGGAAGAGAACTTTTCCTCCTCCTAGCTGAGGTTTGCCTCAGCTGACCTAAATCACAGCCACAGCTCTTGCAAAATGTCAGGCCTGAGGGAACTAAACTCTGCAAACTCAAACCCCAACAGACGTCCCCCTGACTTGCTTGAAGAGTAACAAAGAGACCTCAGGATTGGAGCAGAGAGGGATTTAAGAGACGGTCACAGAGCAGGGTGAGTGGGGCACACCTGTAATCCCAGCTGCTCTGGAGGCTGAGGCAGGAGGAACATGAGTTCAAAGTCAGCCTCAGCCATAGCGAGGCGCTAAGCAGCTCAGTGAGACCCTGTCTCTAAATAAAATACAAAATAGGGCTTTGGATGTGGCTCAGTGATTGAGTGCTCCTGAGTTCAATCCTGGTACGAGAGAGAGAGAGAGAGAGAGAGAGAGAGAGAGAGAGAGAGAGAGAGAGAGAGAGAGAGAGAGAGAGTCATAGAGACTGAGATCTGGAGGCAGGAGTTGTGGGACATTTGACATTTCAGATGGAGATTGCCGAGTTGAAGACTTGATGTAAAATGGGGACCCTGTGGAGGACTTTGGGAAGAGGAATAGCCCAATTTGACTTACATTTCAAATGGATTGCCCTGGCTGGTACATTGTAGCTGAGCTGATCATAGAGACACAAAGATGGCAACAGAGACCACAAACATATTGCCCCAGCAATCCAGGTGGGAGATGCAGGTAGCCCAGACCCCAGGCTGGTGGTCTAGGTACCAAGAAAAGTTCAGATCTCCAATCCATGCAACTCACCAGCAAAATCCTTGCAAACCTTAGGACAAACCAGAGAGACAAACCTGCCAAAATACATAGAACTTATTTCTTGGTCTGCTCATGGACAGATTTGAGCTCTGATCTCTCTCTCTCTGTCTCGTTCTCTCTCTCTCTTTTTCAACACACACTTTTGAGTTATTTATATGTCACTTAAACAAGCTCCAGGCTTTATCTCGAAAACAATTATCCTTAGGAGTGAGGAGCTTTGCATATTCGATTATCAGATACACATTTCCTGTTCCATGTCTTTCTGGAAATTCTATTTTCTACTGAACCTCAGATGGATGGTAATAATGAATGTTTGTTCAAGAGCAGCTGGTCCCAGATTGTTATCCTGTCGTGAACATATTTTATTTATTGGTCTTTGTTTTTTTAACCTGTTTTGGTAGCCTTTCCTCTTCTCTAAGCATTCTGTGCAAAATAGAAATGTGTTCACTTTCAAGTTTCTCTTGCTGAATTAAGTACAATTGTATTTTTACAAAAGCCCTTGTGCCACTTGCTGCATATCATTGCTGATTTAAATAAGAACCTAAAAATTGAAGGGAAAAAAAATCCAACATTTCGTAATGTGTCGGGGCACATGTTCCTCTTTTTAAAATGCCTTTGTGCAGAGAGCCTTTAAAGTTGACTTTGTACGGGGGTGGGGGTGTGTTCTTTCAAAAGAATTAATCTGTGTTAGATTTGAAAGGCAAAGGGGAAGAATGAAAGGAAGAGCCCTCCCTGTAAAGTGCCCCACAGCTTCTTGTCCTAAGAGAAAATGATTCTCTTTAAAAAAAATCTGGGTAGTAATATTTTGTTTATAGTCCTTTTAGTTGGGTGTCATACTTTATCTTTCTTTTTTTTTTTTTTTTTTGAACCTGGGATCGAACCCAGAGATGCTTTTACCACTGAGCAATATCCCTAGCCCTTGTAATTTTTTTATTTTGAGACAGGGTCTCACTAAGTTGCTTAGGGCCTAAGTTGCTGAGGCTGGGTTTGAACTGTGATCTTCCGGCCTCAGCCTCTGGAGCTGCTAGGGTTACAGGCATGCCTGGCTAAACTTTATCTTATAATTAATTATATTATCTTATAATAATACTATCCAGACCTTAGGAAATACCACCAAATAGATGAATAAACTAGTCCAACCTGTTCTTGCCTCTGGATGCTTGCCTTTAAGTTGGTAATACTATCGAGTCTGGCGACAGACAAATCTAAACTCTGATCCGAACTAATCTATTAATCTACTAATTTTAGAACCCTGATCAGTAATCAGTATTTCCAAGTGTTGGCCTTCTTGATCATAGAGCTTGGAAAACTTACCTCATCGTGTTGCTTGAGCACAAAGGGGAAGTACTAACAGTGTGTTGGTGTGTTTGCTTTCAATTGCTGCTGGCCGATGCCAGTCTTCAACACCTGTCTTATTCTGCAGTTGTGTAGGTCAGAAGTTCAGATGGGCTCATGGTGTGCTCTGCTCACAGCCTCATGAGGCTAAAATGCAAGGTGGCAGACTTTGGCCTGCCAGGGCCCTTGTTTAGAACTTCTAGAAAAGGCTCTGTCTCCAGACTCCAGTTCCTATGGTCTGATACTGATTAGGTATTCCCAGCTTCCAAAGGCCGCCTGCATGCCCTGGCTTGGAGCACTGTTCATCATCTAAGGCAGGAACAACTTATTGAATCTTTCTTATGCTTAGATCTACTCTGACTTCTCTTTGGTAGATTCTCCCCAACCTTCCCTTCCAGGGAGAGCTTTGGTAGCTACAGTGGGTCATCTGTGCCATCTGGGCTCCTATTGCCATTAAAGAGTCAACCGATGATAAACCTCTGCCCATGTACATTTTGACAGGAAACATCTTCATGGAGGTAATGCCAGGGAGCAAGGGTCACAGAGGTAAGCACACACTGCTTAAAACAGAGTGGATGCTGAATGTTGGTTGTTTACAGAAACAAAAGACCTGACAAGAACAATTAGAGAAGGAAAAGTTAAAAAAAAAAGTTTATTTGGGAGCACACAGTTTCAGAGATCTCAGTCCATAGATGGCCGACTCCATTCCTCGAGGTTCGAGGTGAGGCAGAACATCATGACGGAGGAGCGTGGAGGAGGAAAACAACTGAGAACATGGCCCCAGGAAGCAGACATAGAGCGCTCCTCACCACTACAAAATATGTACCCCAAAGACAGACCCTCAGGGACCCTCCTCCTCCAACCATACCCTACCTGCCTACAGTTACCCCCCCAGTTAAGCCATGTCATTGGCTTAATGCACTGATTAGGTTAAGGCTCTCATAACCCCAAATTTCACCTCTAAACTCTCTTTCATGGTCTCACACATGAGCTTGCACACCCCCCATCTAAACATCATAACATACCTCCTTGAACGATGTGTGGGTTGATATGTTCTAAATGAATTTGCTATCCTGAAGTCAATTCCAAGGGGTGTTTCTCTGGCTCTGCTAGGATGTCTTGTTGTGACACCTGCGATATCAGAGTATTTCAATGACATCTTTATTCACCTGAAACTGGAACCTCAAATCAGCAAGGGAGTATTAATCCTACTACTTCTTTTGAGGATTATAGGACTGGGAGCCATGTGGATTTGGTGATTAGACAGCTTCCTGCTTACAGTTAAGGAAACCCCAAGGTTACCAATGCATGGATCAATGTTACAGGTGACACTTGCATGGCGGCTGCAATTTTAGCTGTATAGAGTGAAGAAAGATAGAGGATTTGGGGAAGAATGTGGCTGTTTCATTGGAGAGAAAAGGACATCCCAAGGAGACTCCTTGAGGAGAGGTGAAAATGGAGGATTCTGAGCATTATGCACTGTGGGAAGAAGGAGTGGCATACCTATAATACCTGTAATCTAAACTGTGATGTTTAGCACTGTTTGCAAGGACAAGCTGCCCTTGGAATAAAATAGAATAAATGCACCAAAGGAAAGTCGTGATGGAGAGATAACTCCTGAAGCCTTTCTCAATCTTGGCACTGTTGACATGTTGCCCGGGATGAATCTTTGCTGCCCTGGGTATCTTAGGATGTTCAACATCATCGCTTATCTCTACCCACTAGATGCTGGCAGTACACCTGCCACTCTTCAGCTAGGACTTCTAGCAATATCTCCAGATATTGCCAAAGGTCCCCTGAGGGCAACATCAGCCCTGCTTAAGAACGATGCTCTAGACCAGTGGTCCACACACCTGAGTGCTTCATCGGAGTCCCCTGGAGAAACAAAGATTCTATATGAAACACTGAAGTTCCAGTAATATGTCTTGGGAACTGCTACAGGATTTGTGGTCCAAAAAAAGTTCTCTAATAAGGCATTTGCTGCTCTGGTTCTAGGGACTACACATTGATAATGCTTTCAGCTGCCAACACCTGCTGTCCTCCATGAAGGATTTCTCTGGCCCAGGTATAAACAGTCTCCCCTGAGGCACATATAAGATACCAGGGAATAAATGACCTTAGGAGCAGTAGTTAGCCAATGGAGAGGGGAGTTGGTGAAGGTCCCTTGCCTCTTGTGTAGATGAAAGTGAGCACACTCTTCACAGTCTCCCAGGGGTCCAGGCAGGATGAACCTTTGTGGAGATAGAGAAATAACCTGTTCATGAACTAGCTGCTGCAGGCTTCCTTCCCATCTCTCTCTCATTTTCCCTCCTCTGTAGATGATTTCTGGGAGCACCTCCTAAATGAAGAACCTGCACCCAGATCCTGACCTCATGGTCATCTTCTGAGAAAACCCAAATTAAGGCACACATTGTAACTAAATTTTCCAGATTTTAATTTAAATTAAAAAAAAAAAAAACTGATGGTTTTACCCCCACCCCCTTGTTTTTGGTACTAGAGATTTAACCTAGGGATGCTCTACCAGTGAGCTACATTTCCAGTTATATAAATTCACACACACACACACACACACACACACACACACACACACACACATATATATATGTATTTTTTTAAAATTTTGAGACAGAGTCTCAACTAAGTTGCTTAGGGCCTCACTAAGTTACTAAAGCTGGCCTGGAACCTTCAATTTTCCTGCCTCAGATTCCTGAGTTGCTGAGATTCAGGTGTGTACCATAGCACCCAGCTAGTTCTGAGTTATTTACCAGGATCAAATCTCCCTTCTTTGCCTTGAGACATCGGTCAGCAGGGTAGGGACACTCATTTGTCACAGGTATGAGTGGAAGGTACAACCTGCTGGCATCAATTGGGTAGAGACCGGGGATGCTGCTAAACATCCTACAAGGATAAGACAGACCCTGCAGCAGAGAATTACCTGGTCCCAAATGCCAGGGTTGAGAAGCCAAGATCTGGCCTGAATGATCCCAAAAAGCCACGTTCCCAGAAGTATGTAAGTGTCCTTTCTGGAATGACAAGCTATTTCATGGCCATATTGTTGACGTCCAAGCTCAGGGACTGAGAAGATTCTGACACTGGGGCCACTCATCTGCCTCAGAAATCATGAACCCATTTGTGTTATGGCATTTTTTTTATATCCTCTGGAGTATTCCTGGACTAAGTTGGACAAGACCTTTGGACTCTTTAAAAAAATAATCTTTCCAGAAATAAATGTTTGATTTTCAGTGGATAAAATTTTGTTAAGGAAAAAAAAAATGCTGGTAATGGGTAATTGTGCTTTGAAAAGCCTACCTTTATTGTCTTTCTCTTATTTCTGTCCATAAGGAAAGCAACCAAGGGTTTGTTGTTTGTGCTGAAGGGCAGCCAAGGTCAATGTCTGACACAATGGTACACGCCTGTCAGGAATGTCCAGATAAGTGAAGAGGGTGATCAGTTAACTATTCCCATAGAAATATCAGATTAATTTTGGGCAGAAGATTGAATTGCCATTACATAGCTGAAATTGTTATATTTGGATAACTCCTTTCAGGTATTCTCCGCTGCTCCTATTGTTATGATTAAAAGCTGTTTCTGGATAGTTGACACAGAGGGTGTTTTTCTTAATTTTTTGAAATGCTGAATGCTAACAAACATGTTCAAATCAATCAATGCAAAAAATTGACCTTGATAAAAGTGTGATAAAGGGTCACTAAAAGTAGAAAAGTATCACCATATAGCAAGAAGAACTCCTTTTTAAAAACACATATTTGAGATAAAATAGCTAGCTTGTGGGTCACAGATTTGGAAAGGAGAGGAAATGTTAAGAATAGGAGAAGGAGGTTGATTTAAATACATTCTTTATAACAGCAACTTCTCAGAATCTTTTAAATATAAGTGATCATCTCAGTTTTTGAACTTGATAAAGTATTCTTTCCAAAAATTCTACTTTTTTTTTTTTTTAAAGTTCTAGCTATTTCTCAAAAATCTGACATCCACAATTGAAGACCTAAACTTTGGTTTAGTATGTTTGTTTTTACATGACAAAGCATGAGATATAACTGGTAAATTAGCATGAAATATAACTGGTAAATTAGCTATAGGTAAGTTCCACTTGCAATTATTACTCAAAGAAAAGGGCATATTAATTCTGGGTTGTGGAGGGAAACAGAAGGTCATTTTCCATCTTAGTACTTGATTCAGCTGAATTCTTGCTTATAAAAATCTAGTTGTAATACAATCACTACTTTCAAACTCACAGACGATTTTTGCTGCCATATGGGAAATCATTTTTCTGTAAAATAGTAAAGCAAGAAATGCGCATGTGTGTAAATTTCTGTGTGCAAGAATGAGAGACTAAGAGATATTGGGTGGGGAACAGATGATGGATAAGAGAGGGAGGTTTGGGGTATCTAATTATAGAGAAATGTTTTTTTTTTAGAGAATACATTTCAGGAAAATCATTTAAATTATGGATTTTACTCCATGGACAATGTCACCTTTTGGCTGTTAAAATGTAAATTAAATTGGGATAATTATGTATCCAATATCATCCAGGCTATTTCATGGCCATATTGTTGTGAGTTACTTGCTCCTTACTTGAACAAAAATTTCTAATATCAATATTTTCTGAAACTTCAATTTAGAAAGAAAATAAAATGTCATATTCTCAGAGATTAAAAAATAAAAAAAGCTCTAAACCCTTCAATTTTGGTATGACATGTAATTGTTTGCTTCCTTTGATCCTCAATGAGGATCCCAAGCTATAACGGACAGACTTTTCCCACAAATCTGCTTTGAAACAGGAAGACGATTCTATTTATAATTCCAGGCAATTTGTAATACACAGTACTGTTCTAGGGGATAATTATACATCTAACTTAAGGATGTGTATACAGTTCATGAAGGCAACACAGCATGGATTTAAATTGTTTTGGAGCACAGAATGAAAATTAAAAACCAATCCAGACTAAAAATGAATTTATATTCTTATGTCATTAGATGAGGTCAGCTTGTAGGCTTTGGTTATTAATAAACGGAATCCAATTTAATTTATTACCTCTTGAATGCTACTTTGGGATTCAGCATGACTCTGTCTGCCCAGAATAGATTGATCAAAACAAATGGAAACTCTGCCTCATATAACAATTAGATCCTTCAATGAGTAGTGGAAATTCCAGCGTCCTAAAGGGAAGATCGATCAGAATACTTTGTGTTATGGTTTGAACTTGGGATGTCCCCAGATTCTCTGGTGTTGAAGTCTTGGTCCCCAGAGCAGCAGGGCTCAGAGGTGGTGCATTAGGGGAAGTGATTGGATCATGAGGGTTCTGACCTCATCAGGAGATTGAGGCATTGATACCTGAATAGACTTCTGGAATGTGGTGGAAAATATAGGTGCTGTGGCATGGTTGGAGGAGTTAGCTTACTAGGGTCTGCTCTGAAAGAATATTTCTTGTTCTGGGCTCCTTACTTTCCCCACCTCCACCCACTGGTTGCCACAAGCTGAACAGCTTTCCTTGGCCATGTCCTTCTGGCCTTGAAGCCAGCCGACCATGAATGGAAAACTTCTGAAACCATGAGCCAACACAAGTTCTTCCTCCTTTTAGTTGTGTATGTGCGGTATTTTGGTCATAGCAACCAATATCGAACATACTCCAATTACACACTTGGATTAGAAGTACGTCTGTCTCCAAATAACTAGGATATCTGAGGCAAACCAGCCAGGAAGGAGCACTGCCGTCTGCAACATGTCCTGCAAAGTCTGACTTAACACAGGGTTACCTTGTTGAACTTGTCATCAGATTCGGTACTCAAGGGTGTTCTAAAATACGAGTAGTCAGGAATCTTACATTAGCAGGGACACACCAAATAGGATCCCGCTACCTGAAAGACTGACTGTCCACTTATAAGTATTCAAAGTCTATTAGGAAACAGGAGATGCTGACGCTAAGAAAATGCTTTGAATACTAACTAAAACAAAGGGCACACATGTAAGGGAATGCTGTTGTTTTGATTATTATTATCCATTAGATGCTGCCCTGAGTGGAACCAGTTTGGGGCAAGACAAACTGCCAACTTGATTGTGTAATAACAAATTCAATAAAGTGAAAGTCCAGTAGGAATGTGTGGAAAAAATACTTGTCCACCCAGAATTCAGTTTCCAAAGTAGATGTCGTTGTTGTTGACTTTCTGGTTTGTGAAACTGTATTTAATGCAGAAACCCTTGTGGAGTTGTTTTGGATTGGTGGCTAAGAATTATTTCATGATTTCCTTTGAAGGTACTTGTGAGGCCAAAGATAATGGCTAATGAAGAAACTGAGGGCTCCTAAGGGCAAGGGAGAAATTAAGGTGATTATGGAGTCAGCGGCTGCATTTTGAGTAAGAAATCATCGCAGGTCAATTTCCTCCATCTCTGAAAGCCCTGTCTGTTGGTGGCTTTATATGAAAGAAGCCAGATGAATTCAAGAGAATGTGATTATCCAGGAAGCTGGCTAAAATGGAATCAAGTAAGAATTATTTTTATGCCTTACCATCGTCTCTATTAAAAAGAATAGCCAAGGCTCTCCCAGAGCCGAGCGTTTGGAGAGTAATAGAACATTCTGTGGTTTTGCTTTGATGTCTTGCACTTTGCTTGTTTTAGATTTAAATACAGGTAGAATTTTTGACACCTCAAGCCAAATTTCTGATGCTATTGTTCCATGAGTGGGACAGGAAGACTGAGATAAAAGTATAGCTCGTTCCTTTTTCAGTGAGAAGGATAAAACTATGAACCCTTCTGGCTACTAGACATCATGGGGCTTCATTTTTATTTCACTCCTTTGGCTTATGGAAAGAAAAGAAAAGTACAAAAAAAAAAAGAAGCACCAAATAATATACTTATATTTCCTTTTTGATTTTCTGCTTTTGGGAAAAAGGATGAGGGTATTAAACTCATATTTGGACTGTAGATTTTTCTATTTTTCATACAAAACTATCCTAACTTATTTTGGGGTAATAAAGTGAATAAGGTTAGGATAAAAAGTGGAAAGCATTTTCCAATCATACAATTTTCTTTTAAAACAAAGACAACCCTGTGTGGGATGTGGAGTCCTCTCTTCGTGATCAGAAACCCAACTATTGAACAGGAAATAATTTGAAGGGATGAAAATGTTCTTGCTGGGCACAGTGGTGCGTGCCTATAATCCCAGAGGCTTGGGAGGTTAAGATAGGAGGATAGTCAAGTTCAAAGCCTGCCTCAGCAATGGCAAGGTTCTAAGCAACTCAATAAGACCCTGTGTCTAAATAAAATACAAAATAGGGCTGGGGATGTGGCTCAGTGGCCAAGTGCCCCTGAGTTCAATCCCTGGTATTCCCCCCACCAAAAAAAGAAAAATAAAATAAAATGTTCTTATTGCCTCGAATTGTACTTCTTGCTCCCTCTCTATCAGAGAAACTATGTTTGCTCAATTCTATTTTTTTAGTGGGGGGAGATTGAACTAAGGGGTGCTTTACCACTGGACCACGTCCACGGTGCTTCTTATTTTGAGACAGGGTCTGGCTAAATTACCTAGAGACCCCCTGAGTTGCTGAGGCTGGCTTTGAATTTAGGATCCTCTTGCCTTTGCTCCATTCTAAAACAAAGCCTGTGAGTCTTTCAGATAGAAGTTAGAGATGAAAGAGAAAGCCATTAGAGTCAAACCTGTTCCTGGGTATAATGTGGATCAAGCCATTGTTTAGATAAGCCCCAAAGGAGATAGACCATGTAATTCAACAGCTTTTCTAGGAAAAGGACTCCATTGATCTATGTTTAAGTATGCTAAACCAGTCGTGGTCAATTCAGACCATAAACATCGAGTTGAACTAAAGCAAAGTTAACTGATGTTTTAATTTTAAAGGAAATTACAAAGGTTCGTGGTATATTTTTATGGATACCTCATGCACAATTACAGCAGGCGTGACTGGCCAGGGTGGATTATATTTTACACATAATTAGTCCAGGCACATCCTTGGGCCTCTGAGAAGAGGTCAATGTGGCTAGTTCTGTAGACACTCTCAGTGCTTTGGGTACACTCATTTAAAAAAGGGATAGGTAATTGCCTTTTTTTTTTTTTTTAGGAGTAAAGTAGTTTTTGTAAAAATATTGAGTAAATAAATAGATATCTTCCAAAGCTATATGTTATCTTAAGCAATTTATGTCCTTATTGATTTTTTTTCCTGTAATAAGAAAGTTAATGGTTGAAATTGTATGTAGTTGCTATACAAACACATAAAAGTCCATTTCTCTTGAAGAGGAAGCATACGATTAATCTGTTTTTTTAACCTAGTTTATTATGAGAATGTCTGCAGAATGTAATAATAGAGATCTGTAGTCCTAATAATTTTTATCTCTGTTTTTTTTAGTAGAATTTAGTAGAATTGTTTTGAACTTGAGGAAAAAAATAAGTTTATCATCTATAAAATATGCTTCTAAAATTCTCAGCATCATTTGTATTATTTCACATTTTATGGAGTTCATTAACGTTCTATCCAAACACATTTTAAATATATGAGTCTTTTATTACTTTTATATAATGCTTTTATTTAAAATGAAAATAAGATTAACTTAAGGTGGCAAATGTACCATTGTTCCAGAATATATTAGCATATTTTATTTTTATATCATGTAATATTCAGCTTGAATTTGCATGTGCATGTGTCTCTATTTCTGTTAATATGTAGATTTATTTCATATAAGCTGCTCCTAGAGTCTTCATCAATTAATACTAAGTGGATTTTTAATGTCCCTGATCAGTGGATATTAATCTAAGTTTCCAAACCAGGGTCACAAAACCAAATAGCTGTAGGAGTCAGCCAGCCACTGGAAACCGGTGAAAACAGCCAGGTAGAAGACGGTGAAGGGGAATTTCTACAGTGAGGCCTCTGCCCTTTGCAAGCCCCCAGGTGATCGTCCCCAGGTGAGTACGGAAGTGCACAATGTTTATACAATCTTTTCTTGATTCCTAAAAGAGAATTCAGAATTCTGAGTAGCTGATGTGAAATGTATTGGCATATAAATCCAGAAAACCAAAGTACTGTAATTTTTAAAGAATAACCACAAAAGGTCAAAATCATCTGCAGTTTTCATGTGGTTCAGCTGCTGTCATGTTGTATAGCTTACTTACCTCCAGAGGAAATGACAGCCTTGGGAATAGAACATCATGAGATGTTGTTGCTTGTTGGTCTAACTAGAAAGTACTGGAATTTACATTTTATTTGTTTTTCTTTTCTTTTATGGATGCAGAAAGTAATATTTGACTGATTGACTGAAATTCACACCATATATCATTAGTCTTAAAAGAATGAATCCCCTCTTGCTATTTTAAAGTGAATTATGATCTTGGATCTAGTGATTAAAATTGTATGTTGAGATGAATGGAGGCCCAGGAGGGGAAGAATCATTGAGGAATAATGAAGTGGTTTGGATTTGGGCTCTAGGGGTTGCTGATTGAATTATGCAGAGAAACTTTGGCAGTTGGGCTGTGTAGAGAGTTGGGGCAGAAAGTGATTATCAGGGAACAAGTTGAGAGCAGAGAGGTTGAGATATGGCTGGAGGAAGAAAAATGGGGTGAGAGAAGAATTGATTAACAAGGGCATGGGATTTTGCTATTGTGAGTTGAAAGTAACTTCCTTTCTGACTTCTAATTACACTTTCAATAAAAACCCACATTTTTTATGCAATACTTTCAGTAATGGGTATGTGTGGGTAACTGTTTATTGAATATCATTGCTGTTTGCTCTTAAATACATATTAGAACATCTTCCTTATGGCCTCATGGAAAAAAAAAAAAAAAAACAGGCAGCCGGAACATGACCAGTCATGTCACAGCCAGCTTGGATTATATTGATGTCATGGAATCCTTATGATTCGCTTGTTTTATTTAATGAAACACAATTTAGGAAGCAAATCATTTTGAAATGAGAAGTATTGAGAGGCAATTTGAGAGGTTTTGTGGGCATTTGGGTATAGAGGACAGAGGGAAAGAAAAGCAAACAGGGAGTGGTGGAGCATACCATGGGGCCCAGTCCAGGGAGGCCCCAAGCCCGCAGTCCTGGGTTGAGGTGGCATCCACTACTAGAACATCTTTTTTGCTTCCGTTTCATGATTTTTGAAATACACATTCCTTTCAGCCTGCCTGATAATAGAGTCATGAAACATGATGGGCGGAATCCCAGCCTTTACAGGGGAGACTGTACTCCATCCACCTCCCTTCACTACCTGGCCAGGAGGAGCACCTGTGTCTCAGCCACAGATGGCGGGTGGGCTGGTGGTAGTGATGGATCAGTGGAGCCAAGGATTGGGCTGCCCTGGATCATTAAGGGCTAGAGCAAAGCCTTTGTTAAAGGTGATATTTGAAAGCAGCCTCCGTGGCATTTTAGGAAGCATAATAAATTCTGACTTGTAGTCTCAGATTTGATAGGAAACACTGTAATTACTATTTTTTTAAGTACCTGGGCATCACAGAGCAAGTCACATCTCTTATTCATTTTTTTAAAATGGCTATTATTTTATTTCCTATATATTTATTGATAAATCATATGTGTACATAATGTTCTGTGTGGGTCCATGGACACAATGTAACAATGTAATTTGGCCAGGATCATTCCCCAGTATTATCACTTTTCCTTTCCTCCTCCCAACCCGACCCCTGGTCCCTTTCCTCTCCTCTGCTGATCTCCCTTTGATTTTCACGAGATTTCACCTCATCAACACTTTTCCTTTTTTCCTCCCTAGCTTCCACATATGAGAGAAAACATGACCCTTGACCTTCTGACTCTGGCTTATTTCTCTTAACACAAAGCTCTCGAGTTTCACCCAGTTTTCTGCAAATGCCATCATTTCATTCTTCTTTGTGACTGAATAAAACTCATGGTGGATATAGTCCATGTTTTCTTTATCCGTCCACCTGTTCATGGACATTGAAGCTGGTTCTGTAGTGTGGCTATTGGGCATTAAAATCACATCACTTCTCATGCTCAATCCTAGGGCTGAAAACACCCAAATATACTGTTTTTCTGGCCCCAGATAAAGAATTTGGAAGATTCACTGGAGAGGTTTTGGACATTTGATTAATTACTGGGAATCAGTGGAGGAAGGCCTATGCCTAAGAGTAGGGAGCATATATGGGGTGGGTGGCATGCCCACTACACAGGTGGATTTATGAGTACATTCTTTAATTCACAACCAAGGCCACCCTTCTTAGATTCTTACCTAGAGATTGGAAACAGGGGAAGGGCCATCTGCCCTTTCCATCTTATCACATCTGAATCTCACTGCAAGCCTTCCTAGGCACTGACTAGAGCTTAACCCCACAAGAGTTGTTTTCCCATAAGTGTACATCATAGTTTTCTTGTATTTTTAAAGCATGATTTTTTTTCTTTCATAAAAATAAAAGAATGTGATGATTAAGAAAGACTTTGATATATGATCTGAAAATATCTTGTTAGAATGAGCACTACAAAGAATAATGTCACCTTTCAGCACTTAAAGGAATTTTTACAAGAGAATGTTAAAGATCTAGTAAAAATTTAGTTCACAATAAAAATAATAATCCACAATAAGTATGTTTCCATGAAGATAATACAATTATCAAAGGAATCAAATGAAGTAAAGCAAATTCTAAAATAGTTAATATTAATAACTTCTATTATTAATATTTATTAATAATTATTATTAATAATAAAATAGTTAATGATATTTAACAAATTGTATGAGACATATACATATATGAACTATGTCTATATTATATATATATATAAAATCTAAATATGCATCCTTCCAACAAAATACTTGATAACTTTTAAGAACAAAATTAAATTTGAAACAAACTAAGTGTGCGCTTTGGAAAAGTAAATCAAGAATTTGCAAAAATGGTTCACAGATTCCCCATATATCCTTCACTTGGCTTCTTCAAATCTTATCCTACATAGAGAACCATTTATCAAAAGCAGGAAATTAATACTGATTTGATTCTAGGAATTAATTTTCAAATCTTACTCGATTTTCTCCATTGTTCCATTAATTTATTATTTCTTGTCTGGGATTCAACTCAAGGATCTTATATTGCCAGAGATTTCGCTTCTCCTTCATCACCAATGATACCGGACCATTATCTTTCTTTCTTTGTTCCTTTTCCTTTTCAGAACATTGGCCAGTTGAAGTGTATTTTCCCCCATTTGTTGGTGGCTGAGGTTTGCTGGCATTCAGCTGAGGTTCTACTGGCTCAGAGGCTGCCATATCCCTCCCAATGTTTCCTAGGAGCAAGTTCATTAAGTCAATATATCTCCTTACTGCTCTTTTAATTTTGATCTCTTGATCAAGGTCACTTGGATTAATAACCAGATTAAATAAATGATAAAAGCCTGTTTCAGCCTTCTTTTTTAAAAATATTTTTAGGGTCAGAGAAGGTAGTGGGGAGGGTGGAGACAACCTGTCACAAAGAAACCCACTAATTTGTACAATCAGTAGGTGCCAATAATTACAAAAAAAAATGGGTGCATATAAAGGAAAGCATTCACTAAAAAATTTGTTGCAGTGCATTAGCTGGCTTTTTAGTAATAGCCAAAATACCCAACAAGAGCAAGGTGGAAGAGGAGAAGTTTAATTTGCTCTGGGCCTTAGTTGAGACTGACCATCATGGTAGCAGTACATAGTAGAGGTAAGCTGCTCATCTCCTGAAAGCCAGGAAACAGAGATAGCAAGGAACTAGGAACAAAATATATAATCCCAAGGAATGCCCCCAGTCACCTACTTTCTCCCGTTACACCTCAATTGCCTACAGCTGCATCCAGTAATCCATTCATAGAATGGATCCATTGAATGGATGAATCCACTGGTTAGTTTATAGCTTTCATAATCTAACCATGAGCTTTAGCGGGGACACCTTATATTCAAACCATAACAGCAGTACATACTGCTCCTAATTAGATGCTACCATAAATTAAGATAATCGTATAGTAATGAAACCTCACTAGATTATAGCTTCTCATAATCACAAGTTAAATTTTAATAATAGTTATATAAAATAAAATGCGCATTCTTCTGTCATTATGATTTTTTTGTTATTATTCATTTGGATATGGAAAGTAATGTCCGTGACACTAGGAAGAAGTCCAAATTTAATTTATATGGTCTGAGTTAGTAACGGAATACTGCAACATGTGAGGAATATTTTCAGAGAAATTTCCCTCATTGCTGCTGCTGAAGATGTATTTTGAACTAAGATATCCATTTTACTGCTGAAATGTGACTTTTAGCTAGCGATTCCTTTGGTATGTTCTAACAAATCTATAAAAATTAAATGACATTTTCCCCTCTCTTCTTTGATCCTACAGGATCCTCAGATGATTTCCCACAAAAATCATAAGGGAAGTGCTGAGAAATTTTGCTAGGATATGGGTAGAGTGGACCCTGAAAATGTTTCTATGCTTCTAATTTGAACTGTTCCAAAGGCTTGATAGGGCTGTGTCCAGCTCCCCAGGGAGAGCATCTCCCCATCTTGCAATTGCAGGGACGGGACGGTGCCTATGATATAGAGAAAGGAAAAACTAAAACATAAGTGATTTTAAAAAATAATAATCCATGTCCATTCTAAGGCTTGGCCTTTCCAGGTATGACTAGAAAGAAATTGAAATATATTTTTATAACCTCTCAACTCCCAAATTGTCAGAGTTTTTTTTTTCTGTACATCACATAATAATTAGTTAGAAATCATGGATTCCTGATGTAAAACTCCTTCTGTTTAAGGACAGTGAGGTTGGATTTTTTTTTTTTTTAATCAAAACTCTCAGACAACCTGCAAACCAGCAGTGGTCTAGCATGCTTCTAAGTCTCACCATGCTAAAAGGGCCAGTACTTGCACCTTGGTATGTGTCTCTACACTGAGTACATTGTCCATGCATACTGAGACCAAGGAATTTTGGGACACATAAGACAAATGTCTCTAGCAGTTTGCAAAGCAATTTCATATAACCATACCATGAAGATGATCACATCATCCCTTATAGCAACAATCAAAGATACCCCTATTGCTATTTTTATATAGGAGCAAACAGAATTTATAATGAGAAAGTGATTTGGTAAAAATTATAAAGTATTTAATATTAATAGCAATCATGGAGACTTGAATCCAGGTTTTCTAACATAAATTTCTACCATCTTTTCATTATCCTGCCTATGTGGAATTGTTACTGTCAGGTTACAGCCTAGGATTCTGAAGATTATTTTGATTTTAGACCTCTTTAAGTGCAGATGACATATAGACATGGATTATAATATATTAAATTGACATCTCAGTCTTCAGATGAGCCACTCATTTATACCTACTCTTCAGAAACTCTTTGGAGCTGCAGATACAGATGCCCAAATATTCGTTTAATATCTTCACTTGCATATTTCAAAGACAACTCAAATTTTCTATGCCTAAAAGCCATCAACCCAAGTCCTCGTCCCTGCCACACACGGAGAGCTTTCTCTCTCCCTGTGTGCCATCACAACCCACTCCAGTCCCAAATTCTAGAAACGAGGAGTTAATGTGGATACCTGTCTCTCCCCAGCCACAGCCAACAGCTTAAGAGTCTTGACAGTTAGAATTCCTAAGGTTTTACTTCTAAACTGCTCTCTTTGCATATCTCCATTTCTATCACCCTAACTCAATCTTCATGGCTGGGACCTGGGCCAGAGAGAGCTTCCTGTTTGGAACTCTAGCGCCCGTTTTGGCCTCACTCTAACATATTTTCCACTGAGGGGCTGGAGGATTTCTTTTTTAATGCAAGTTTGATGATGCTTAAAATATTCCATTGGCTTTTCATTATTCTTTGGATAGAGATCAAATCCTTACCATGCCTTATAAAACCCTGAATGGTTGGGCAACTGCCTAATTTTTCATCACCTCCTACCAATCCCAAACAAATGCAGAATTCCAAGGTCACCTCCCGGCAACAGAGGCTGCCCTTCAGCCTCCCTGGCTTTCTTCTCCTGTTGGAGGTTAGACTCCATTTCAGCTCAGGCTGTTAGTTAAACCTGCTCTTCTGCTTGGCGTGTTCTCCTTCCTCACCACTTAATGATCCTGTTTTTTTATATACCTATTACACCTTATTATTTTTTTCTTGGATTCTGGAATAATTGTACCATCTTCAAGGGAGTCTTCCCTGTCCTCTCAGACCTAGTCAGGTCTTCCCTCTCATAATCTGATGGACCTTGACCTTGTTCTACTATACTTAGTTACAATTACCATTCACTTATGTGAGCCCTTGTTGAATGTCTGTCTCCACCTCTCCAGGAAGATCCCATAAAATAAAAAATGTAATTTGTTCTGCTCAGCCTACCCCCTACCATTTAACATGGCACTTGAGAACTGGTCACATTTGATGGAAGGATGGATGAATATCAATAGCTCTTTTCCACTGTGATGGGGAAACCCATGGTCCAGTGCAGAAGGACAGAGCACTTCTATAGTTGGGCCAAGCCTGGTAAAATATTGACATCAGGAAGTGAATATAGCTGGGCACAGTAGGGTACACCTGTCATCCCAGCAGCTCAGGAGGCTGTGGTAGGAGGATCACAAGTTCAAAGCCAGCCTCAGCAACTTATTGTGCCCTAAGCAACTTAGTGAGACCCTGTCTCTAAAACAAATATTAAAAAGAGCTGGGGATGTGGTTCAGACGTTAACTTCCCTTGGTTCGATCTATGGTACAAAAGAAAAAAAGTGAATATAAAACACTAGAGTGTTATTATAATCCAGTAGGAAGCAAGAATCAAGACTCATAAGTAGATATTCATGAATAACGCAAGGCGAGGCTATACACACACTGGGCTGAGTTTCAAATCCAGGTGTGACAGTGAGATTGAGAAGCTACTTTCATTGTGCCTGGTCAATCTCCTATGTCTTTTTTTTTTTTTTTCTTTAGTAATAACCCATAGTCTTTTTCCTTTGGGGAACTACTCCTTCTATATTGTAGGTTGTTTTGGAAGCATAAGAGAATAAAGTAGATGGACATTCCCCGTCTAAGACCATGTCACCTCTCTCAGGATTTTAATCCTAATTTACATGACCCGAGCACTAAAATTAGGATGTAATTCATTCCTGGGATTATGTGTTGGAGTCACAGACAATCAGTTCTGCTATGCTAGACACCAGGGATGCTCTGGTTCTTGTCCTTTCTAAGACAGATCTTTCCATTTTTCCTTGATTATTCTACATTCTTCCAAAAAAGGCCTTTACCTAGTCATCTTTCTTTTCCTCCCTCCCTCCATCTTTCCTCCCTCCCCTCCTTTCTCTTATGTTTCTAGGTTTAAGATACCCATTGTTAGTTTCTATTGCTTATAAAAATATGCCTTTATAGTCACTGTGGGATCAAGTCTGTGAATATCCATTTTGGATTAATATCTTAGCTTTAAGTGACTAAAGAAGATAATGAAAATATAAATGATAAATTTGAAATCCGTGCCATATAAGGTTTTATATATATGTCTATACGAACATATCTATATCTGCATAGGGCTTGTAGCTCTAAGGGGAAATTATATTCATTAAAAAAAAACTAACAAACTGAATTTAAACTTTTCTGACATGTAGACACATTTTCTGTTTATATTTTAAATGAGGTCATGTCCAATGATGTGTCTAGGAACACTGACAGAAGTGCTGGGACAGCTCAAAGGCATAAAACTTGAAAGGAAAAAAGGTCAAGCTCCCTTTGTGATGCTCGAGGGCATGGGAAGAAAGGAGTGGGGGTCACCTCGGGCTCAGACTGTGGCCCCGACCATGTGGAAAGTTGAATCCCCTTTTGTTTTAAATTCCCTTTTCAACTTAAGGATGGAATGTCCAAATAATTCCATTTACTTATCAATCGTCTGTGGGCGTTTTGAAAAGCCATCTGTGTGTGCAGTCACTTTATCCATAGCTCCAGAAGTCACGTTCATTTCGTGGAAGAGAAAGAGTCCAGAGAACAAAGTGGTGCTCTCATTACAGCAGATGACCCTTATTAATAAGCATCTGAAGAGGACCACACAACAGAAATTGCTGGTTTAAATGAACAGTACCCTGTCTCCAACACAAAGACTTCCAGGAACTTATAGACAAATCAATGCACCTCAATTACTGTACTCTTGGCGGAAGTTTTTTGTTAATCCTATGGAAAAGATATTATCAGAATGTAACCATTATGATTGTTTGCTGTTTGCTTAAAACTGGCTGAAAAATGACAGATTTAATCGATTTGACTTTCTTCCCCTGCGTTGAAAGCTTTCCACTCTACAGGAATATTTGAAAACCCGTTCTATAGCTGATATTATACTTGATGCAAAGATTTCTGGGCCGAAGTCTATGTCATCAGTTGCTTCAAATTTAGCTCAGTTTGAAGAAATACAACAGATATACCCAATATTATTCTTTTGACTGCAAGAAACAGGAAATTTGACTCTGTGCTTGGTAAATGTTGGAAAATTCAACAGATTAAAAAAAAAAAAAGAGTGATGTTTCAGACCAATTCCCATTTTTTCTTTCTGCCAAACTTAGGGTGTTGTCTTTTCACAGAATTGTACATTCATAGTGTCAAGGTGGCTGCAGCAGCTCCAGCATTGCCCAAGCACAACAACATTCCAGAGCTAGGAGTGAGGCAGTCAGGGGCCATCACTCCCCGCCCCCTTTTTCAATTTTTGAAAGTAAGAAAAATCACTCTGACATATTTCAGCAGAGCTTCTTCATTTATCACTGTTTAGATTGGAATCCTATGACCGTTCCCATAGGAATTATTAGCAATGGCCATGGAAATACCAACTTTCACATTAAAATCTACCCTCAGGTGTTGGGAAGGGAGGGGAGGGACCCAACATCAATTGAAACACAGAACTACCTGATATTTTTTACTTTACTTTTTTTTTTTTTTTCAGTGCTAGGGATTAAACCCAGAGCCTTGCTCATTCTAGGCAAGTGCTCTGCCACTGAGCTATACTCCCAGTCTAGCCACATAAGTCTTTTTTTTTTCTGTACTGAGAATTATATCTAGGGACATTTTACTTCTGAGCTATATACCCAGTCCTTTTATTTATTTATTTATTTTATTTTGAGAGAGGGCCTCACTAAGTCTCTGAGGCTGGCCTTGAACTTGCAACCCTCCTGCCTCAGCCTCCCAAGCTTCTGGGATTACAGGTTTGCACCACCACCATGCCCAGATGCTTACCTAATTCTTGAACCAGTTTTAACAAAGAAGCAGGTCAGGAGATAGACCTGTATAGACAACCAGAAGTCTCCAACACATTGTAATTCAACAGGATGAGAGCTTTAAAAGACATCTGTACATGATCCTATGAATTTTTGTAAAATAATCTGAGAATATATCTTTTGTGTGTGTGTATTTGATTAGTGCTGTCTCTGAATTCAGTCCAAATTTACAGAAGGCCGAACAAATCTAAAATCCTGGCCAGGATTTTATCAAAGCATCATTCTCTCATTAACAAAATTCAGCACAGAAAAGAACAGTGGATAAAGGCAAAATAGAGTCTCCTGCTCTGCTGTCTATATTCTTGTGGTCTCTTGGCCACCTCTAAATCCTTACCTTGTGAGTGTTACTGTGCAACTTAAAAGAGATAGATGTATAAATGCAATTTGTGAATTTTAAAGTTCTTAAATTAACTACTGTGAATTTTAATAACAATATATTTTTAATACTGTACATATCAGACTTTTCTCTCTGTCCATTGACAATTTAGCCAATATCAGGTAAGGCCAACCCATATTATGGTCTCCTCTTGTCAGCTAATGCTATGTAATAGATTCACAGAGCTCCCTGCACTCCATTCCATTATAATTTTCAGGAAATCAAAACCGTTAAAAAGAGAACGGAATCAAAGTGACTTTTCAACTGGAGCAAACTATTGCATCTAAATTGTAGATTAACAGTGTCATGCTCCACAGCCAGGACTGTGAATCTCTGCTGCAGTATGATACCTCTAAAAAATTAGAAAGCACTTTTCAGGTAATTATGCACTTTGCTGTGCTTTGCCTGGTGCAAACTTGAAGTTTGGGAATTTAATTTTTTTTTTCTAGCAGGTATTAACTGCAAGGTTTAGACAATAAATGATGATCAAGGAAATTCTTATGGGGAGACCTGCGGCCATCTGTTATGTGTTCAATCATGCAGCTCCTCAGAATACCATTTATTTACCTTTTTTTTTTCTTTCCCCAAGAGCCAGAATTTTCTACTGAGATGTTCTCATTTCTTTCATGCCTTTGATCAACATTGTTAAAGAGGCGAGGAGTATGCACACATGAACTGGCTGCTCACCGTAGTTGTATAAAAATAGTGCCACTAATTTATCCACAAAGTAAGCAAATCTCATTGCTCTTGGAAAAGAATTTTTTTAAAAATCTTAGACACAACAACTTTTCCAGGGTATTTAAAACCTGGGAAGGTAAATGTGAGGAACCTGATTTTGTAGGATATTCGATTTTACCACCCAGGTATTATCCTAGAAATTAGCTTAATCCTTCAAGTGGTCCCTGATCCCAATGAATAAAATCCAGAAACCTTCATTGGTGAAACAGCTTGTGAGGGTCGTCGTTGGGCATGGAGTCCACATCCTCTAGACATTCCTGTCAGCTGAAAGTTCAAAAGTAAGAAATAAATTTCCCATCGAGGAATAAGGCCATCTTACCTTATAGAACAGATAATAGATTTGTAAATCCCCCCAGAGTTCAGATAATAGAATGCATTAACACAGACCCGAACTTTATGAATTAAAAGATGCTGTGGCAATGGTGGTGTTCATTTTCAGAAGTCCATAAAAATAAAATGAGAGAACAGATCCAAGCAGTGCAGATATACTTGCAAAAAAAGGAAAAAAAAAGGAAACAATAAAGAAGGACTAGTGGCTTCCTGAAAGGATAATTAACTATCAACTGTTCAAATAAATGTATGTTTTATTTTGTATGTTGTCAAATTTTGTTGCATCTTACATTGGAATTGTTCAATTACATTACTGTGATCCTTCTAATTATGCACCACGTAGAACATTCTGGATTTACCAATCAATCCTTTGTTAATGAGAATCAGCAACTCAGTTAGGGAGGGAGCAGTGACACAGAGAGACCTTACTTTGAACAAGAGTGGATGTGCCAAGATAACTTGGAGGATTTTTCTGTGTGGTTACCTGTCTTTTCTGGGGTAGCAACTTGCTGGACATTTCCTTTTCTCGCTGCCTTTGAATTTCTATAGGATATGTTTTCTGAAATAAAACCCCACTCAATACCACTGTCACCTTATAAATGTGCAGATCTGCTTTGTCATTTTGTGGTCCTTTTTTTTAGTACCAGGGATTAAACTCAGGGCAGTCGATCACTGAGTCCCATCCCCAGCCCTATTTTGTATTTTATTTAGAGACAAGGTGTCCTGAGTTGCTTAGTGCCTTGCTGTGGCTGAGGCTGGCTTTGAACACGAGATCCTCCTGCCTCATCCTCTGGAGCTGCGGGGATTGTGTTCCTTTTTTAAACCTAAAATATCTGTCTGTCCACTTCTCTGTCTCCTGCCCAAATCATATCCAGCATCGCCCCAATTGCACACCAGGACAACCGGAGCATCTACCACACCAGTAACTCGTCTGTCCTGTTCTCTTGTTCATTCTGGACCCAGTCAGGTGTCACTCTCTGTCCAAGTTGTGTTTGTAACTCAGATCTCTCATTCCTGCTGTCTCAGGGGCCCTATGGGACCCCCACCTTGGTGGACTCATGCTGCAGGCACATATCCTTCTCCCTAAGCTGGTGACTCCTGAAGGTTCTCACGTGGCAGTATCTGAGGACGGGGACAAGAATATTAGGTGTCTTTTACCAAGTGCTTAAAAAGTTTAGCATCGTTCAGTTTCTAGTGATCTCGCTGAATAGGCTTGTCTAGAAGGAATCTATAAAAAATCTGTGTTGGCTCCAAGCATGGCTGCATAGACATTGAGACACTTTATTACAATTCTTTCTGGACCCTTTTCTGCACTCGGCTTCCCCTGTGTTCCCGTCACCCGTAGGCAGTCTCTCTGTGCGTGGTGATTCCCCACAGCCCGGGGCATGCATCTCCACTAGTTCCAAAATAGAGACTCGCTGCTAAGAATGGCCAGGTCTGATGGACTAGCTTACCCCTCGACTGTGGTGTCGTTCAGCCTCCGACTAACCATAGGGTCAGACAGGGAGGATGAGCATATCTTCAAAGAAATGGAGATCCTCCTGCAAAAGAGCATGAACAGAGGCTCCGACATCCACACACAGATTTACAGCCTCTCACTGCCAACCATTCCAGTCGCTCTTGTGGTTACTAGCTCCTTGCAAGCTTTAACCAGCCTTGGGAGGGTGCAGCTGACACTATTTCAACCTGGATCTGTTTCAGTGTCTCAGTTCCTGCCTCTAGGCTTCTCTGGCTCTAGGTACCAGTCACATCCAGGAAGATGAATGATGCTGAAATATGAGAAACCCAAAGGTGGGAAGGAGCAGGTCCCACTTGATTCACCCTTGATCCACAGGGGACAAGACCTAAGGGCTACACTCCTTTGCCTTCTGTCCCCAAAGCTTCTGCAGAATTATTAAACCTTCTCAGGACTGGATTCTGACACCTGCCTTCCTGGCACTCCTTCATTCCTGGTACTCGTTCTTCCACTAGAATAGCTACATGCCAGTATCAACCTCTATATCTGCTTTGGAAAAAAGCCAAGCTATGACCACCTGTACCAGAATTGGCCGTAGAAAATAGCTCCTCTAGATGACTCTTGCAGGTGACTCATGCATGGCCAAGAGGAGTGGATTTTAAGGCCAAGAAGAGGAGTGGATTTTAAGCAAGGAAGATGGGCAATCATGCAAATCTATTTCAGACAGATCAAGTGCAAAATCACAATTAAGTATATCCTTGTGCATTTGAAATCACATCCTATGGCCAGTTTCTTCTAGAAGGGTCAATAATTCTATTGGCTAGAATTTCATATAAGTGCAATAATTGAAGTTAATTAAAACCAAATAGAATAGAAAATTTTGCTCCCACAATTGAAACTAGACACATTGCAAATATCCAGTTGCTACATGAGACTAGTGGCTACTATTCTTGACAACAAAGAGTTATATTGGGTTTATGATCACTTCTATCATCTGAGAAAGTTCTGGTACACATCACAGAGAAACCAATAGCATGCATTAGTAGATACTTTATGATGGAAAATAGATGGTTTTGCTTGTAGGAGCAATCTTTTAAGAACGAGAGACAGGAATCATTTAATCATTTATGGGCTGAAACTTAATCATTGAGCTGCATAAGCTTAGTCATTAAGTTTGCTGAATCATTGATTTGGTCATCAAATCAATAAATACATATTGACACTTCACTGTAGTAGGCACTGTCATTGACTGAGGGATAGGATATAGTAGTTGTCCCAAACTCATAATCCCATGTTGTTCAGAGAGACTCAAGGCTGCTAAGAGATCCATAGTAGCACTGGATCAAATGTAAAATTACACCTGAGTTATGAAATGAATTACAGTATTCCATTTGGAGGTAGCAATTTTTCCTAAAGGGTCAGGGGATTCTTTTCCATGGAGATGAGATAATAATCTAAAGGTCAATGAGGGACTTTTCTAGATAAAGGAGAAAGATATGGTAGGAGGATTGGAGAAGACTATTTTATGCAGAGAACACAAGATGTATGGTCTCTGCAGAATGAGCTTCCCAAGGACAGTCAGAAGTCTAAAAGAGGACTATCCCTGGTCAGATTTTTTTTACCTGAATCTTATAGAAGTTGGTCTCAGCAGTACAAATAGAGTTTAAATTGAGCACATTATTCAGGTTAGTAAGATGTGTTTGAATTTTAAGTAAAAATTAGGATCCTGGATATTAGGACTTTACATATTCCTAAGTCACGGGGTGCTGAGGCTCCAGGGTAGCTGATAGGTGAACAGGATCGCATGTGTTGCTGATCCATGAATGATTTGAAGACATAGGTGCTCCTAAGCCGTAAAATATCTGTCACCTTCTCGAGGCTTTTTCTCATTGTGTTCACCTCTTCACCATCTTGGCCCAAATCAGTCTTCCCATAAAAGATAATCCGGTTCCAAGTCCTGTTAAATTACTATGATCATCAATGAGGAAATAACCCAAGTGGAACATAGGCTGGAGTGGAAAAACACATTTATACTAATAATACGAAAGCTGCAGTGTGAAATTAGGGAATAATGCTAGAATTACTGCACTTAACCTTTCATTCTTCGTAGTAGAAAGTCAGGAAGACATGGTGTACTACAAACCCATCCACTCAGCGTTTCCAAGGCTGCTCAGGCAGAGAAAGTGCAGCTCTGGTAAAAAAAAAAAAAAAAAAAAAAAAGGACAGGTGACATTGGGACTGATTCAGAGCAGAGGCAAAACTGTATTGCATCTGTTGCTGGCAAAGCATTCTTTTAGGGCATAAAGAGGTTTTCTGATGCTCCGTCCTTGGGATTAAATTAACATGACACTGTCGGGTCGCTTTTGGAATGGGCAGTACCTCCTTTCTGCTGGCAGAAGAGCACAATTGTCATGACCAATATTAAGACTGAGATTCAAGGGACACAGCCACACCACCTTTTTCCTGTTGCTGTGAACATGACTTGTTTGTCCTAATGAAAATATGCTAAACAGGAATTTCAGACCTGGGAGACACCTCATCTTTACAAACCCTGCACTCTAATGCTTGATTCCCCCTTCAATAGCTCCATCAGTATCTGTGCCCTATTCCAAAATTCCATTGCTACCATGGAAAGCATCACTATTGTGATGAATGGTAAATGTGAGTAAATGAGTAGCCTACAAATAAGCACTCTGACACTTATTTAGACAGGGCATGAGCAAAATATATGTTTTGCTTTCAGCCTACAATATTTTACAAACATTCATGAATATTATGATGTCATAGTTTGGGGTGTTCTCTCTCTCTCTCTCATGACCCCTTCTGGTTCATGCTCACACCCCTCTCCTCCCTCTTTCCTGTATTACCTGTGTCAACATGGAAATCATGTGCCAGTGATGTAGAATACAGCATCCTCATTTAATTGCAAGCTGCTGTGTTTTAGATATTTGTGACTCTCCAACATTCATGTTGACACTTATCCCCTAAGAGCTGGGCCCTTAACTGTGAGAAGTAAATTTGTGTTTTTTGACAGTTCCCCAGTCTGTGGGAATTTGCTACAGCAGAACAAATGCTGTGGCATATTTGCATATTTGTGTGTGTGTGTGTGTGTGTGTGTGTGTGTGTGTGTGTGTGTAAAGTCAAGTTTCTGAGGGGCAATACATGTCAATTTATTGCCACATACTCAGTGTAGGGAATTAATCACTAATGCAAAATAAAAACATTCTCAGGCACACGATGATCAAAGATATGAATTTTCACTGAATAATCTGTTTAAAGTATATTTCATAAGGAAGAGATGAGTAGCATGAAAGAATGAAAAGGAAAGAAAATGGGAAATGTCCGAGTAAATAGAAGCAAACATTTTTTACGTAAAACAATGAGAATGTCAAATTTCATGGATTTAACTATTCAAGATTGTGCCAAATTTTTATTAGTTAATTAGAACTGAAGGATAATGAAAATAATATCAAAATTTGCAATGTAACTAAAGCATTATCTAGGTGACAATTACTACTTAAATGCTTTCATTAGCAGTGGAAAATGCTGACATTAATGAACTAGACATCCACCCTAATAGAAAAGAACAAATGAACAATTCCAGGAAAGTCCTAAAGAGTACAAATTATGAGAAGTAAAAGGAAATGTAGAGAAGAGATGCAAAACCAAATTTGTTCTTTTTAAATGCTTAGTACAATGAGAAAGCTTTGTGTGATACGCAGTGGCACACACCTGTAAACCCAGCAGCTCAGGAGACAGACGCAGGAGGATCACGCGTTCAAACCCAGACTCACCATTAGCAAGGTGCTAAGCAACTCAGTGAGACCCTGTCTCTAACAAAATACAAAAAAAATAGGGCTAGAATGCAGAAGATTCTCACCATTCCATTTCTGTGCTTTTCCAATTCATCTCCCAAATCCCTGAGAATCACTGATCTTCTATTTCTAGAGTTTTGCCTTTTCCAAACAGTTGGCTCATACCAATTGACCTCTTGCTTTAAGCTATATGCACTGAGGTTTCTTCTATGGTCTTTCCGTTTTGAGAGCTCATTTCATTTTCTGACAATATTTCATTGTGGGATTTACAATAGTTTGGTTATCTGTTTACCTGTGGAAGGATATCTCGTTTTTTTCAAGTTAGTATAGGGAAATTGGGGATAAATCTTCTGTGAATAAAATATACAGGTTTGTATGTGGACATCAGCTTTGAACAAACTGGATAAATATTAGGAGCACAATTCCTATAAGTCATGTTAGGGATATGTTTAACTTTGTAATAAATTCTCAGGCTTTCTTCCAAGTGCCTGCATAGGTTTGTATTCCCAGAAACACAGAATGAGAAATTCTCTTGCTTCCTGTCCTTGCCAGTATTTGGTAGTAACATCATTTCTTTTTATTTTAGCCACACTGATAGGTGTGTACTGATTTTAATTTGCACTTCCCTAATAGCACAAAGAAATGCTAACTGTCTTTTGAAGTGCTTATTTGCCGTCTTTATACCCACTTCTCTGAAGTATTTGTTCATGTCTTTTGCTCATTTTCTAATTGGATTTTTTAATACTGATTTTGGGACTTCTTCATCTGTTGTAAATGTCAGTCCTGTGTCAAGGATAATTTTCTACTGTGTGATTTTGTGCATGTTTTATAATTGTGCATTTCACATGTAGGTCAATAATCCATTTTGAGTTAATTTTTATAAAGTTGGAAGGTCTGAGTCTAGATTCATTTTGTTTGTGTTACTTCCCCCCATGGATTTCAAATCATTTCAGCAGCATTTGTTGAAAAGGTCACCTTTCTTCATTTAATTGTCTTTTACCTTCTTGTCAAAGATCAGTTAACTCTATTAGTGAGGATTTAATTCTGGGCTATCTTTCTCTGTTCTATTGAAGAGTAATTAGAAGCAAACATTTAATACTTAAGTGTGTACCCATTATTTCACCAATTATTTGACCGTCTATCCACCAATTATTTCACCAGTACCACACTGGGTTGACAGTAAGGCATGAAGCTGGGTACTGTCGGCTCTTCTACTTTGATCTTCTGTTTTGTGTTTGCTATCCTGAGTCTTTTAACTTGCAATATGAGCTCTGTCACTCTGTCAATATCACTCTGTCAATATGAGAAAAAAATCACTTGCTGGAACTTCAAACAGGATTGAATTGAACCTTTTTGTAGTTAGGAAGAATTGGCATCCTAATATCATTAAGTCTTATCTATGAACATGGAATATGTCTCCATAAACAGTCATATGTCACTTAGGGATGGGGAAAAGTCCTGAGAAATGTGTCTTTAGGCATTTCTTTTTAAATTGTGTGAACATCATAGAACACACATTGACAAACCAGGACACTTGTGATGTTGCCAGGGGTTACAATCTTACAGGTCCACCATTATACATAGGGTCTGTCATTGATTGAAAGGTCTTTATGCAGTGTTTGTGCTAACCTCTGTACTTTCTTTCATCAGAGTTTTGAAGTTTACCTCATATAGATCCTACATGTTTCCCGGATTATATCTAAGTCTTTTATGTGGGGGTATTACTATAAGTGGTACTTTTTAAATTGCAAGTTTCTTTGCTAATGTAGAGGAAAGCAGCTGACTTTTGTAGATTAACTTGCAATGCTTCAGTCTGAACTATAATAGTTTACTAATCCCAGGAGTTTTAGTTTTATTTTTCAATTCTTTGGAATTTTTTTTCTACGTAGATGTTTATGTGAAACACAGATAATATTGTCTTATTTCTCCCTTTCCAAACTGTGTACATTGTACTTCCTTTTTTTGACCTGTTGCATTAGCTGGGACATCTAGTGAGGCTGAAGAGGAATTCTGAGAGGGAATACATTCGCCTTGTTGATCCTCCTGTGGAGATGTTCCTTGTTATCAAGTGTGAAGCTAGCTGTAGATGGTTTGTAGGTATTCTTTAATAAGTTCAGGAATTTCTACTCTATTTCTAGTTTGTTGGAAATTTTAAAAAAGAAGTCATAAATTGACATTGAATTTTCTTAATGGCTTTTCTGTTTTGATTAATAAGATTATATGATTTTTTTTCTTCAGTAGTCTGCTGATATGAAAGATGACATTGATTGATCTGTGAGTATTGAATCAACTTGTATTCCTGAAATAAATTCTGCTTGGTCATGGTATATGATTCCTTTTTTATACTGTTGAATTCAATTTACCAATATTTTTCTCAGTTTATATGTGTTTGTTGCTGTAACATTTTGTTTTGAACATCACAAATGCACCAGATGAGCCATTCATCTTAAGACATCTGTACCATAACTAAAAAGCACTGTACTCATGTTCATAATAAATTTCTGACAAACTAAAACTCATGAATGATATTGTTCTCTAATAATAAAATACTTCATCATCAATTCAAAGTAATTCTTAAATAAAAAGATCAAAATCTCCCTTCCTTTTCTTATATTTAAACCAAAATGTTAAAAAAATACTCATTTTTCACCTAGAAAGAACACTTATGTTAACCAGTTTAAAATAAAACCCAGCATGCCTTGAAACAGGGGAAAGCAAGAAAAAATATTTAATTGAGCAATTTGGTATCTATATTCATCAGAAATATTGGTCTCTAGTTTTCCTTTCTTGGAATGTCTTTATCTGGTTTTAGTAATAGAATAATGCTGGGCTTATAAAATGAACTAGGAATTGTTCTCTTTTCTTTTCGTTAGTGTTATTAGGGCATAGCTTTATTTATCTCTTGCCTTTCAATCCCTCTGTCTTTGCATTTAAAGTGGGTTTCTCCTAGACAATATACAGTAAAGTCCTGCATTTATGCTTTATAATTTTATCACAAAAGAAACATCACAGATATTTTTAGGGGAATTTTACCAAGTATTCAAGGAGGGTATAATTACATGTCTTAGTAAGCTTTGGTGTCAGGGTGACCAAAAGACCTGATGATCAATATAGAGGAGAGAAAGCTTATTGGGGGCTCACAATTTCAGGAGTTCAATCTATGTATGGCTACTCCATAGCTCTGGGCCCAAGGTGAGACAGAGCATCATAGCAGAAGAGTGTGAAGGAGGAAAGCAGTTAAGGACATGGCCATCAGGAGCAGGGACAAAATATATACCCCAAAGTAATGGCCCCAGTAACCTACCTCCTCCAGGCACCTACCTCCTCCTACCTGCCTTCAGTTACAGTCCAGTTAATCCATATCAGTGGATTAATGCACTGATTAGGTTAAGGCTGTCATAACTAAATCATTGTGACTCTGAATGTTCTTTCATTGTCTCACATATGAACTTTTGAAGGACACCTCATATTCAGAACATAACATTCCAGTTTTCCCAAATGTATTCACAGAATAATAAATGAAGCAGGAGTTCTACTCCTTTTAGAAAGTGGTATAATCTTGATAAACCAAAGCAATTAAAATAAATAACAAAAAACTATATATGAGGAGGAAAAAATGTCAGGAATTTAATTCTGTAGTGTAGATACAAAGACAACTGAGTTCAGAAGCATATCAAAAGTCATACATCTTGATCATTTAAATTTCACATAGAAATGCAAGATTAATTCAGAATTATATAATTCACCACATTTCCATGACAAAAAAGAAGAAAAATAAGAAAATCATATCAATAGATTTTTTTAAGGTAACAGCCACTATGGATAAATATCTTTAAAATTACAAATATAAGAGGATTTTTAAAAAATGTTTTTTAGTTGTTGATGGATCTTTATTTTATTTATTTGTCTGTGGTGCTGAGAATTGAACCCAGTGCATCACACATGCTAGGCAACTGAGTTACCACTGAGCCAAAACCCCAGCACCCAAAGAGGATTTCTTAATGAAGGAATCTACAATAAGTATTTTATCAGGAGAAACATAAAGCATTCTTGTTAAAAATCACAAAGAAGGTAAAAATGCACAGTGCCAACGTTGACATTCACTGTGAGATGTAGGTAAAGGCAGCACAATCCATTAAGAAAAAGAAATTAATTGGTAAGAATTTAAAAGGGAGATACCAATCTGCCATTATTATTTTGCAGACTGTATTATGGCAGAACATAGAGCATGCTTCTCATTGCTCAGTATGAAGTTAATATACACAATCCAATTGTATCATTTTATATGAGCAATTCATAGACAAAATAGTTTTGAGTTATTGGCCCAATAACAACAAAAATAAAAATAACGTACTTTGAAATAAAATAAAACATAGAAAATTTGAATAAATAACTTTTTAAACTTTTTAAAAATTATTTTAAAAACTCTTATGTGGAGGCACATATCATAGTCAATGCCTCTAAGACTTGAGAAAGGTATTAATTTTCCTGGAATTTCTTTGGATAGTCAAATAACTTTCAGTAAATCCCAAGAATTCTAATTTATTTGGAAGCCAGAAAGCTTGACAGAAGTAATTATGATGAGATGGAGGTAAAGACTTAAGAGAAGACAAGGATAGTCATGACATAATGATTGATGGAGCAAAGACGCAGTGCTTTTAAGTCTGTAAGCACCTTAATGTTGGAGCACCCAGTATTATAAAACAAACACTCTTAGACATAAAAAGTGAGACAGGCTCCAACACAGTAACTGTGGTTTATCATCCTACTCTCATCAATGGAGGAATCATCCAGATAAAACAATAATAACATTAACAACAAAATAATAGTGAAACTATGGGCACACCAAATAGACTTAACAGGTATTTACAGAGCATTCCATCCAACAGCTATGGAAAATATGTTCTTTCCATCAGCACATGGAACTTTCCCTAGAATGGACCACCTGTGAGGCTGCCAAACATGTCAACAAATTTAAAAGTAAAAATGAAAGCATGTCATGTATATTTTCTCATCACAATGGACAAAACCTAGAAGTCAAGGACAAGAAATTTTAGAAATGAAACAACACTCTTTTAAATTGAACAATCTTTGAATAAATCAAAAGGGAAATTAAAACATTTCTCAAAACAAATAAAAATGGAAGCAAAACATACCAAATCTCATGGGATATAGCAAAGGCAGAACACTAATGGTTAATTTGAATTGCCAACTTCATTGGATTAACAAATGCCTAAGATTAAGAGGCTTCTGGATGTGTCAATGTGGATGTATCTAAGAATGATTGGCATGTGGGATAGCCAAAAGAAGTGGAGATCCTCCCTAAGCATGGGTGCCACCATCCAATAGGATAATGGCTTGGATGGAATAAAAGTTGGAGGAACAAGGAAGCAGCAGCAGATACAAGGTCCATTCTTTTTGAACAGTTCCTTAATTGCCACTGGGATCTCATAAGGATACCAGACTCTCGCTCTTTCACTCTTCCAAAGCAGACTCTGCTAGTGATTCTCTAAAGAGTTCCCAGAAGCCTTTAGTCTTGGACTAGGGTAGCACCATTAATCCCTCTTGTTCTGAGGTATCAGCCTCTTGGACTACACAGCTACTGATTTTTACAGCTCTCCAGCTTGCAGATGACCATTGTGGACTATCCAGCTTCTAGTCATTTAAATCAACCTAATAACTCCCCCCACCACCACCTTCTTCTATTTTTTTTGGTTTTAGTTGGACACAATACCTTTATTTTATTTATTTTTTATTTTTTTATGTGGTGCTGAGGATTGAACCTAGCACCTCCTGCACATGCTAGGCAAGTGCTCTACCACTGATCCACAAACCCAGCCCTAAATCCCTTTTTTATAATCATACTTCCTGTTGGTTGTGTTCCTCTAGAGAACTCTAATACAAGTACTGAGAGGGAAGATTGTAGCAATAAGTGCCTACATCAAAAATAGATTCCAATGAACAATGAAGCATGTCAATGCTTTCTAAAAGCAAGAATAAAGCAAACTTGAATTTGGGAGAGAAATGGATAAAGAGGAGAGCAGAAAGAAATGAACTAGAGCCTCAGAAATCAAAACAAGACAAAAATCCAGAAGATCATTGACAAAAAGACCTGGTGTTTTGAAAACAGAAACAATACCAACCAATCTTTAGCTAGACTAACCAAAGGGAAAAAAAGGAGAAACCTTAAATAAATAAAATCAGAATTGAAAAGGAAACACCATAAACAATAGCATAGAAATACAAAGCATCATTGAGAATTATTATGAAAAGCCATGTGCTAACAAATGGGAAGACATAAAATAAATATAAAAATTTCTGCACACATGGGCCTACCAAAATTAAACCATGAGGACATAAAAAGAAACGTGAATGGACCAATAGCAAATAATGAGATTTAATCAGCAATAATATTTTTAACAAAGTCTTGCAACAAAGGAAAGTCCAGGACCAGATGGCTTCACTGCTAAATTTTACCAGAATTTTAAGGAACTAATGCCAGTTCCTCTCTAATTATTTCAAATAATTGAAAGGGAGGGAACCCTTCCAAACATATTCTATGAGACCATCATGACGCTGTTACAAAACCCAACAAGAATACAGTGAAAAGAGGAATAGCACAAAATCCTGGTGCAAATTTTCTCAACAAAACAGCAGCAAATCTAGTTTAACATCACATCAAAAAGATCATTCTCCATGATCAGATGCGTTTCATCCCAGAGATATAAGAATGTTTTAAGATATGCAAATCAATAAGTGTCATACATCATGTTGACAGGCAGAAGGATCACAGGATCACCTCAATCCATGCAGAAACAGAGTTGGATGAAACTGAATATCTTTCCAGGGTAGAAATCCTGAACAAGTTGAGATCATGCCTTGAAAGATTATGCCTCAACACGACAAAGGCCTTCTCTGAAGATCCCACAGCTAACATCGCAAGGAGTGGGAAAAACTCAACGCCTTTCCTCAAAGATGAGGAACAAAAAGAGAATGTCCACTCTCTCTCTACCCTGAATTGATATTATGGAGGCTTCAGGAGGGAAATTTGGCAAGAAAAAGGAAGAAAAGGTACACAGGTATGATGGAGGGTGTTGAATGGTCCCTGTTTACAGATGGTATGATTCTATAAGAACCTGAAGAACCCACGGAAAGACTGTTAGAATTGATAAACAAGTTCTTTAATAAAGTAGCAGATACAAAATTAACATGCAAAAAAGTAGCTTTTCTGTACAATGAATACAAATTGATGAGAAAGGATTAAAAAAAAGCAATCTCATTTACAATAGCTAAACACGAGAGAGAGAGAGAGAGAGAGAGAGAGAGAGAGAGAGAGAGAGAGAGAGAGAGAGAAACCTAGAAATAGACTTAACCAAGGAAATGGAAAGCCTCTACAATAAAAATTACAAAAACACTTAGGAAGGTAATTGAGAAGACATAGAAAATTGGAAAGACCTCCCATGTTCACGGATTGGAAGAACTGTTATTGTTAATATATGTATGCTACCTAAGTGATCTATACATTCATGGAAGCCCCTATTAAAATATCAAAGATATTCTTCACAGCATTAGCCCAAACAATCCTGGGAGCACAGAAGATCCCATGTAGCCAAAAAAATCTTGAGTGAAAAGAAGAAGCTGCAGGCATCACAATGTATAAATTCTAGCCATAGTCCAGAGCCATAGTAGCCTCAGTGGCCGGATATCAGCAGACAGACACAGAGCACACAAGAACAAATCCAAGATCTGAGAAATAAAGCCACGTAGGTGAAGCCAGGTAAACCTTGACATGGGCACCAAGAGGTGTCCTTGGAGGACGGACAGCCTCTTCTGTAAACAGTGCCATGCCAATTGGAAATCCACACTGAAACCTGACTCCTAGTTCTCCTCCTGCACAAATCGGACTTAAGACCTGAAACTCGGAATCTACGAGGAGAACATGTAAGGGGAAAACTCCTAGAGACTGGTTCTGGCAAGGATATTCTGGATAGGACTCCAAATCACAGGAAAGAAAGGCACAACTAACAAATGGGATTACATCACACTAAAAACCTGCACAAAAAAGGAGACAATCAATAGAGGGAGGAGACAGCCTACAGAATGAAAGAGAGAATGTTTGCCTAGCATCCATCTGACAGAGAGATAATGTCCAGAATCTATAATGAACTAAAACTAAATAAGTTAATAACAACAAAAACTTAGCAACAACAAACACTCCACAAAAATGTAATCTAGTTAACACCTGGGCATATTATCTGAACAGGCACTTTCCAAAAGGAGAAATGCATGTAACAAGCAAATATTTGAAAAAAAAAATTCAAAATCATTAGCCATCTGGTAAAGGCGAATACAAACCACAATGAGGTACCATCTTATTTCAGTTAGAATGGTTGTTAGAAGATGAACAATAAAACAAATAACAAATACTGATGGAGATATGGAGAAAAGGGAACTCTTGTACATTGTTGGGCAGAATATAAAATAATTATGGGGAATATTATGGAGGTTCCTGAAAAAACAAATAGATCTACCATATGATCTAGCAAAGCCACTTCTGGGTATATATCCAAGGGAAATGAAATCAGCATATCAAACTGATGCCTGTGCGGCCATGTTTATTGGGACCCTATTCACAGTGTGGAATCAACCTAGGTGCCCATCAACAGATTGAGAGGTGAAGGAAATGAGACCTGTATGCCCTATAGGGTATTATTCAGCCATAAAGAATGAAATCCTGCCATTTTCAGCAAGATAGATGGAATTGGAGGACAAGAAATGAAATCAGCCAGATCTGGAAAAACAAGTACTACCTATTCTTTTTCCTGTGTGGAGGCTTAAAGAAGAGAATTTGAAAGAATAATGATTATAAAGAGATGGAGAAATGTACCCGGGGTGGAGAGTAGAAAAAGGGAGTTTGCATTTGATCAGCACCCACTATATGCATGTTTGGAAATGTCACCCTGAATCCCATATATTTATTACTTAAAATGATTAGCATATATTAGTTGTACATAATATATCTTCTAATTTTCATCACATGGGCCATCCAAGTAAGATCTGGCTGGATTTTGACTCTATCATGAGGTTGATAGCCAAGTTTGGTAGTTTCCTTGAAGATATGAATATTTGTTGAACAGAAATATTTGGCCAGAAATAGTTTCTGAATATACTTAATTGACCTTTGTGTTTGGTCTTTCAACCAGTGTTAGACTTTCCCGTTATTGACTTCCCAGGTAGACAAGAGCTATATCTGAAAATGTATGGAATATATATATATATATATATATATATATATATATATATATATATATATATATATATATATATATAACTGTAATGTCATTATCATACCTATCAAAGTTAGTAACAATGTTTGAACAGTAAGGGGGAAAATGCTCAAAAAACTGATTAGCTTTAACAGATAAAGAGAATTGCAAAACTCCTGTAAATACCTACAGCTCAGAATTACAGGATAATAGTGCTTGTATAGGTCATGATACTTGTTACTTTCCACCCCTATTCTTCTGTCAAATTTCCATTTTCACAAGAAGATGGTTTCTTTCCTTTTGGAAATTAACATCTATTTGTCCCAAATGGATGTCAGAGCCTGTGGTATGGACACATGAGTAGGGGGCCAACCAGGCAGGAGCAAGAATGGAGATGTCCCTGGACAGTAGGCATGTGCCTACTATGATGGTAAAAGCTACAAGAAAGAACTTGCTATATATTCCACAAATCACCTAGCAATTGAGAATATGTCAATCAGTAGTCAGATACGATTTTCTTTCATATCACATTTCACCTTTTGTCTTTTGCCATTTATATGCCTTACCATCATGGACATGGGAATGAATGTTAAACTTCAATTAAAACGATTTTCCTGCAGATCATTTAAGCTAATGAAAATGCTGCCTGCATTAGTCTTGAAAGCACTTACAGACTAAAATGCAAAGCACTTTTGTATGTTGTGATTTATGGGTTTTTTTTTCTACAATGATTACCACTCCCAGTTATTTGCAGTGAAGCTAGTCTTGGAAGAAGGATACTTGACAATAATTTTAACAACTTTACTTTTAAATTCATGTATCAATCAAAATGCTTCATTTGGATAAGGATTTTTTTTTTTGTAAAGAAGACATCGTTCTGATTAATCTCCATTTTTTTCTTTAAAAAATTTGTGCAGGTACATTTGAATACTTTATACTCATATTATGCAATATTATCAATATTTTTGAAGTGCGCTCAAGTTATTTTCATACATATGTGAAGTACCTTCCACAAACTCACCAATTATTGGGGTAAATTTTTTTAAAAAAAAAACTTTATTTAAAAGATTTTTTTTAACTGAATTACCATCATACTTTTTTAAGAATCATGTCCAAACGCTTCACAGGATTTATTACATGATAAATTAATTCTTTATCCATGTTAAAGCTCAATATTTCACAATTCTTATTAAAGTAACTCAAGTTGTTTTCTAATATGTTCCAGATTCTTTTAAAGCTGTCCTTTGGTTTTGTGAACCAGTGTTTAATTCAATAGAGTCCCTTCTTAATTAAAACACTAGTCATCATGTAAAATATTGTCTTTCTTTGCCTCTTTGAAATCTGGAGTGATACTGATTGCTTTAGGCTATTGTGGTTTCAATACTCACTTCTTCTGCTGACAACCAAAGACCCTGTGGAGAGCAGAGAATTAAATTTGCCTCTGAATTTCCCTCAAATCCTCAAGTCCAATGAGTCTTCCTTCCTTAGAACTTATTTAATTTTATGGATCTATCATTGAATTACTCAATTGCTAATTGATCCTTCTGTATGCATTGGCCAATCATCTGTACAAGGTCAAGATTCCTGTTTATTTTGGATATTGGATAGATTTAGTTGGATGTACAACATCTCATTTCTCAAAATTCAAAGACTGTTTCTAAGAAAATCTTGAGAAATGGAGAATTATACTTGACTTGAATCTTGAACCTCTGGATATTCAATTTATGCTATCTCTCAAAGACAAATTAACACTGACTTCAATTACCTTCACCATGTATTTTTAAAATTCAATTATAATAAATACATTGTCTTTTACAGTAGTTTTTAAAGAAACCCCAGTGAGTATAAAAGTTCTACAAAGGGAATCAGTAAACCTGGTATACTGTCTCTGTTAAAATAAACCACATGGGCATTTGAGATCTTAAATAAATTCTGATTTCTCGCAAAAAATGTTATACTTCAGTCATGTCCTGAAGATCAGATATTAAATAAAACACAATTGAGAAAGCAGCAAAATATAAATAAAGCAGAACAAACCTTTCAATCAGGCAAAACCCAGTGCAGTCACTTCTTGAGTAAATGTCTGGGCAAAGGAGAGGTTTATTCTGTCTAAAAAAAAAAAAAAAAAAAAAAATTGGCCTCCTGCCTGAGCTAGCAGAGCAGGTCACTGAGCATCTGAATGCTGCCTTTGGCTGACATATCAAGCATTAAATAAGAAAGAAAGAAACAGCTTAATCAACCTTAGCTGAACCTTCTCTAGACACTAAGATAACTCCCTACGAACTCTGCCCTCCTTGCATACCTCAAGGATATTTCCTGAGAGGAAACTACATCCTGAGCAGAGACTGGGTGCTGAAATATGGACCTGAGAGAGTTGCTGTGTATATTAGTCGGCTTTCCTTCCCTGTAAAAAAACACCCGAGATAATCAATTTGAGAAATAATGTAGTCTGAATCTAACACATGGCTTAAATTTCCTGTGCTTGAATTTTAACTTTGAAGGTAAAAAGTGATGATCAACTTAAAGCTTACTTGTTGTTAGGTCAGTGCTTAGTATCAGTAGGAATGTCACAGATCAGTAGTGTACATCAGCATTTAGCGGATTCCAAAATCCTGGTAATTCCAAATATTATGCAGTCGATTTTGGGTTCTCTTTTAGGTACTCAAGATTGAACCTGGGGATGCTTAGCCACTGAGCTACATCCTCAGCCTTCTTTATTATTATTATTATTATTATTATTATTATTATTATTATTATTATTATTTTGAGATAGGGTGTTGCTAAGTTGCTTAGGGCCTCACTAAGTTGCTGAGACTGGCTTTGAACTTGAGATCCTCCTGCCTCAGCCTCCCAAGTTGCTGGGATTAGAGTTGTGTACCACCACACCTGCCTTGATTTTTCTTACACATTTCTCTTATAAATTACTTCGCTTAAAGTAAAATTGCATGGGTTGAAGGTTTTACTACTAAAGCTTAGTACTTGTTGTTAGTGGGGAGTTAGGGTAGAAAGTGTGAAATTGAACCCAAAAGGTGCAAATCTCCCTTTTCTTAGGGTAGGGATGCTGGGTTGTTAGAATTCCTAGCCACATACAGTGTGGACAAAGGACCTCAAGTCAACAGCTGTATTTCTGGTTTAACCACTCAATTACTGCATGAATATTCCCCTCCTCACTTTTCCCTTCTGCTTCTGTTCCTTAATTTCTCTTCACGATAGATTCAATATATTTGTTTTAGATGGGTGCTATCACAAATGAACATAATCTTGCTGACTTAAAAATGTTCACATCTTTGCTTTACAGTGTTGGAGGTCAGAATCTAAAATAAATTTCCATTGAACCTACGGGAGAATCCTATTCTTTTTCTCGTCCAGGTTCACCACAGTGTTTCTCGGCTTTGGGTCCTTCTCCATCTTCTGCTGCAAGTTGTGGCCATGAAGCATCCCACTGTAGTCTCCACATTGCCTGTCTCCTCTACAGGCTGAGCCCCCTGCTGACATTGCTATCAGTCTTTTCCCCTCTCTCTCTCCTTTTCCCCTTCTTTTTTTACTTTATAGTGGTAAATATAATGTAAGTTCTCCTCCTCCTCCTCCTCCTCCTCCTCCTCCTCCTTCTTCTTCTTCTTCTTCTTTTGGTACCAGGGATCAAACTCACAGGCACTCAACCATTGAGCCACATCCCCAGTCCTATTTTGTATTTTATTTAGAGACAGGTTCTCACTGAATTGGTTAGTGCCTCGCTTTTGCTGAGGCTGGCTTTGAACTCGCCATCCTCCTGCCTCAGCCTCCCAAGCTGAGCCACTGATATGACAGGTGTGTGCCATGGCACCCAGCTTGTTATTATTTTTTTTGCATGTTTTAAGTTCAGTACAGTGTGTTTTATTCTGTTTACAGTGTTGCACGGCAGATCTCTGAAGCTCATTGATCTTATGCAACTGTAACTTTATGCTTATGGGTTAGTAACTCCCCATTCTCTCTTATACCCAGATTCTAGAAACTATCATGCCATCCTTTGACTCTGTGAATGTGACTATTTTAGCTACTTCATGTAAGAAGAGTTCTACTGTATCTCTTTCTGTGAATGAACAGTGTCCTCATGTTTGTGTACAGTAGAAGTTTCTTCTTTCAGGCTGATGTATGTGTGTCTGTGTGTGCATGCGTTTTATGTGAAAGACCCCATGGCAGATTTATGCTTTACAACATTTTCTGCCCTGGGTTTTTTTTCACTCACTTGATCACCCCTTTGCTATGCAGATACTTTTTAGACAGATGCAGTCCCACCTGTTGAGGATTGCTTGTGCTATCTGTGTCCTATCCTTGGAGTCATTGCCAAGGTCAGTGTTATGAAGTTTTCCTTATGTTTTCATCTGGGAGTTTTACAATTTTAGGTCTGACCTTTAAGTCTTCAATCTATTCTCACTTAGCATCTGTGTGTGGTGAGAGAGAAGAGTTCAAGCATAGTATTTTGCATATATATGTCCAGCTTTTTTTTTTGCATGTAGTTTTTCATAGCATTGTATATTGTAGATGGCTACAATACCTCTATTTTATTTATTTACATTTATGTGGTGCTGAGGATCAAACTCAGTGCCTCACACATGCTAAACAAGTGCTCTACCACTGAGCCACAACCCCAGCCCTACAGTACCATTTGTTGAAGAGGCTGTGTCTTCTTCCCCATCGGGTATTTGTGTACTTTTGTGGAAGATCAGTGGATCCTATGTGCATTGATTTATTTATGTGATCTCTTTTCATTTTCCTATGTCTATAGTTCTGTCTTGGTGCCCAAAATGTACTGTTTGTATTGCTGTAGCTTTGTAATATATTCTGAAAAAAACATTGCTGTGATGCCTCTGACTTCATTCTTTCTCAAGCCTGATTTGGTCACTTGTGATCTTTTGTGCCTCTTATAAATATTAGAAGTGTTCTTTTCTATTTTTATAAAAAAATTGTCATAGGGATTTTGATGGTGATAGTATCGAATTTCTTCATCATTGGTGATAGTATTGATGTTGATAATATTGAATTTTTTCATTATTTAAAAAACACTAAGCACCCTAATTCATGGACACAGGATGCTTTTCCAAAAGTTTAAGTCTTTAATTTCTCTCATCAACCTTTGGTAGTTTTAAGCCACATGCCTTTCACCTCCTCAGTTATAATCTGAGGTGTTTTATTCTTTATGGTGCTTTAATAAATAGAGTCGTTTTATTAATTCCTCTTGGGTATTTTTTGTTTATTTGTGCATAAAAACGTGTGATTTTTGTGTCTTGCTTTTGTATCTTGTAACTTGTCTGAAATCCTTCAGTTCTAAGAGTTTTTAAGAGGAATCTTAAAGGTGTTCAATATGCAAGATGTTGTCATCTGCAAACAAGGAAAACTTCCTATTTTTTTTTTTTCAATTTGGATGTGTTTAATTTCTTCTGGCTCCAGTGGAGATTTCCAGCACTATGTTGAACAAAAGTAAGAAGAGAGAACCCCCTGGCCTTATTCTAGATTTTAGAGGAAAAACTCAGCTTCATGATGCATTAATTGCTAGCTATGGGTACTTTATGGTGGCCTTTATTGGGTCGAGATATTTTCTTTCTATTACTCACTTGTTGAGGGTTTTATCATTAAAGGGCACTGTATTTTGTCAACGACTGATGCCTGCATTTCATGAGACATTTCCCTCTAATCCTTTCTTCTATTAAGGTGGCACATCACACTAAGCAACTTGCCACGTGGAACCATCTTGATCCCAGGGACATCCTATTTGATCAGAGTATATGACACTTTTCATGTCACAATGAACTTGGCCTCCTAGCATTTTGTTGAGAATTTTTGTATCTCTTTCATCAGGGATTTAGGTTTCAGGTGTTTTTTTTTTTTTTTTTTTGTGTGTGTGTGTGTGTGTGTGTGTGTGTATTTTGGTATGTGTGGCATCTTTGGCTTTCAGGTAAAAATAATGCTGGCCCGTAAAATTGATTTGGAAGGGATGACTCCTCTTCATCTCTTAAAAGAGATAGAGAATAGTTAGCTTCATTTCTTCTCTTAATGTTTGGTAGCATTCACCAATGAAGTCATCTGTTCCTGGAATTCTCATTGTTGAAAGATGTTTTTTCCTTTGTTTGATTACCGATTCCATAGTCATATTAATGACAAGTCTATTTAGATATTTGTTTCTTTGTGATCTAGTTTTGCCAGGGTTGCTTCTAGAAGTTCATTCACTCTTCCTAGTTTATTATTCTGGTTGGTATATAGTTATCCGTGGTAAGTGTGAAGACATTTGTGATATGCTTTAAGGGCAATTGGGGTAATCCATGAACCTCCTCACCTCAAGATTCTCAACTTAATCCTATCTTCAAAGTCCCCGTGAAGAATAAGGTGCCATTCACTCATTCCAGGGATCAGAGTTTGAATAAACAGGGAGTCATTTTTCAACCTAACATACCATGCTATGCTATTTTCTCTCAAGATTATATTCATTAAAAGTGATATTTGGGGGCTGGGGTTATGGCTCAGTGGTAGAGTGCTTGCCTCGCATGTGTGAGGCCCTGGTTTTGATCCTCAGCACCACTTCAAATAAATAAATATGAAGATATATAAAAAATTGACATTAATACAGTTACTTTCCTAAATCATAAAAATGGAATTGATCATAAAGATATAGAAAACTCTAAGCACTGAAAGCCCTGAAAGAGGGTGGGAACAACTAGAAAGAGAGAGGGAAGCAATTTCAGAGCCCTTGTTCCTTCCCACCCAGACATGTCTCCATTCTCTCTCACCCAGGGTCTGTCCTCTCGTCTCTGCAGTCCGGTCCTCTCTATTTTCCTGGTCCACAGATTCCAACATTCCTGAGCTTTGTTCACAGGTAAGAAATGTGACTGCTGAGAAACTGCCATGCATTTCTGAAGCCAAAAGTCAACAACTATAAGAAGGAAGCTGCTGTATAGTTCAGTGCAAGCAACCCGGCTTGGACTAGTCCACCGTGGCACTGCAACATGGTTCTCCTGGCTAAGACTGCCTGTATTCATTCATTGATATTGACCAGGGGAACTTGGTGGGCAGCAAATAGAAAGGTGGTCAGGTGGTTCCTGGACACGCCTCTCCCTAGGTGTCCTTTTCTTATGCAACTTCACTCCTACAAAAACCAATCCCTCCTTGGGGGATGAGGTGGGACACAAAAAGTAGTGTGATAACAGAATTTTGCATAAAATGCCTCTTTTTAAAAAACTTTAGTTATATGCTGCAGTCTGGCTGGGCACAAATCATGAGCCACTGAATCAGGAACAAACTTTATTTCTGAACTCCACAAGCACGCTCCACACACACTCCCCGGGAACTCCCTGGAATCCCACTCAGCTCCTCCAGGAACCATCCACCGGAAATTGCTCCTCTGACACTTCCCCAACCAATGTGAACTCTTCAGGAATCCCCGAAAGAGCTCAACTGGAACTCAACGGGAACTTCCTCTGCAAGAACTCAAAAGTCATCATCTTAATGGCTCGATGGTGTCACATCTCAACCACTACTTCTGGCAAAAATGCCATGCCATGCGTCATCCCAACTCGGCTGTGGCCCTCAGCAGTTATACATGGACACAATACCTTCATTTTATTTATTTATGTCTATGTAGCACTGAGGATCGAACCCAGTGACTTACACATGCTAGGCAAACACTCACCACTGAGCCACAATTGCTTCTTTATAGAAATGCTTTACTTATGAAATAAGTAAGCATTATTACCTTTTGTCTGTAGTTGAGAACATGAAAATCCAAAACAGTTACAGGGCTTCTGAAAGTTGACTAGCGTGGGTCTTCTAATAATAAAAATAGTATTCCTTTCTTCAAGTGACTGCATAGAGTTGAAAAGATACTAAACTAAGAGTTAGAGGACCTGGGTTTATGGTTTATGTCTGCTATTTAAAACTCTCTCTGGCTCTCTTTATGTCCTCTAAAGTGGAATAAAAATTCCTTAACCCCAAGTGTCATTCTTTCAGGTTCAAATGACCATAATTTAGTAAAAGTCTCTGTACAATTAATAATTTTTAAAATCCTAAAGAAATGCCAGGTCACCTGTCTCTGATTAGTTTTGATACCATTTCCGTAATTCAAATGGTGCTATTGCTAAATGAATTGCAGTAGAGTCTGTCTTGGGTTCTGCCTCGCATGTGCAAACTTAAATCAGAGCAAGAGTTTCAACTCGAGTGCCAGCGATGGAGGCAAGCGCGTCTACTTGTCAGTAGAGGAGAGCATTTTCCAGGAACAAGGCTCTTGGCTGCTGAGGTGGGCAGGGAAGGATCCAAGAGATGTCAAGTTCTGGATGAGACCCAGAGCAGCCTGCCTGCTTACACGAATAGACACTCATATCCTCTCAAGTTCAATTTCCTCAGTGATGCTGTTCTAGCAGGGGGCTGGGGGGAGTTTACCTCTCCCTGTAACAGGACCCCCGGCAGCAATGAGCTGAGAGAAAAAAACGGGCATGGGGACAGGTGGCTGAGAGCCAGCATCTTAGGCACTATCATGAGAAGATGATGCAGATAATGTTTCATTAACAGGTCCAGAATGCACAATTCTATGCTTAATGGGAATTTTAAAATGGCATGGGGCTATTTCTCTACCAGACAGATCAACATTAGCCACATTGCTTGATGATAATGTTTCCCTGCTGCTCTCTTTGTAGCATATGCACATTGGATAGATAAGCTCAGAAGTTTGAGAATAACCTTGAATGAGGGACTAAGGAATATATTTTATTCTTTGTACGCTTGTGGGCAATGTTTTATAAAATAATAAAAGATTAAAATGACTGCAAGACATGGAAATTTATCCTCTAGGATTGAAAGTAAGTAGCACTACCAGTAGCTTTTAAAAAGCATTTTGTTACATGTTTCTTTTGAATTTTTCATATACATTTGTATAACTCTTTTTTTTTCTTTCAAGAGTAACTATAATTGGTATTTAATTAAATATACCCAGGGATGTTTTCTTCTCTGTTGAAGTTGAGCTAGTTCAAATCACATGCATTTTTTTCCCAAGGAAAGAAGTCCTAGAGTTAAGTTTTGAAGATTTTCTAAAGTTATTTCTTAAATTGGTAACTAAATATAGCAAGAACAGCTCCAGTTAAAATTACGTACAGGACCAAGGATATAGCTCAGTGGTAGAGTGTGTGCTCAGCATGCATGAGACCCTGAGCTTGATTCCCAGGACTTCCAAAAAGAAAAAGACACAGAAAAGGAAATATGCACAAACATTACTAACAATTGTGTTTTTTAAAAGTTGAAACTTGAAAACCAAATAGGCAAGGCAATTAATAATGTCTATTCACTCATAGTAGTAGGGGAAAAAATCTTTAGATCATTTAGATATTTTAAAATATGTGGCCCCCCAAAAAAACATTTAAAATTTTAATTACCTGTGACATTTTGAAAACAATGTACTGAAATAACCAATTTGCTCATTTGCTCTTCGTTGTGTTGCTTTGTTCTCTTATAGATGGTAATATTTTTTTAAAAAGTATGTGTTAAAGCTCTTTAGAGAGCCAAACAGCTCGTTCCATGTGGCTAGGATGGGGATGTCAAATCCTTTGGCTTATCCTGTCTCCATTTAAGAATTATGTGTAGAGCCTCCTTGGAATTCCACATCACAAGAGGAAAGGGTGCTCCACCCTATTTCTCCTGCTGTTTAGAGAAAAAAGTCTGGACAGTCTATGCAAGAGAACTCTGAGAGGGCCCAGAGGTGAAGAGAAGAAAGCTGGCTGCCCCTGAGAGTCCAGCAACGACCACCCAGCGAGTTTCCTGCGACATTTGAAGCCTCCAGTATATATCAGTCTGTGTGATAGAGAAGTCCCCAGCCTGAAACTCCCAACAGTGTGTCCAAAGCCTAAAGTACACCCAGAAAGGTATCCCTCTCTTGCCAAGAGACCAGGCAGTTGTGAAAGGCTCAACCCACCCCACTGCGGGTAGCACCAGTGCCCACCCTATGTGCTGGGTGAAGAGCCCAACTGCATGCAGAGCCTCCCCCGCTGACACTACTGTTGCCTTTCTGCACCTTTGTGCCTCTTTGTCTCAACCGGATACTGTGTAGCCCATCCAGTAAGGTTTTTCTTTTAATTCCTATGTTCATCAATTCTCTAATAGTTTTTTTTTATATTATTATTAAATAAATCGGTGCTTTTCAAAACATCCCGCTCTTACTTGAAAGCTTCTTCTATTGCGATGGTCAGTTAAATGGATTTCCTGTGCATGGTGATTTTTGTCTGACAGCTTGTCTTCAGTGAGAGCTGATCGTAGGTTTCCCATGCCTGGGACGTGAAGGCATGCATACTTTGGGCTCTCTAAGGTGCCCGTCGTTGGGTTTGGTTTCAATTTTCAGGCAGTTAGAGTTCAGGCAGATCACCTTGGCTGAATAAGGATTTCACTGATTCAAGATTGTTGGGTACCACTTCAACCCTGAGGACTCTCAACTGTGGCTGGCTTTGAGGGGTAGTATTTATCTTCTCAGTGTAGTCAGATGGGCAAATTATACCTTGACTTTTGAACAGCCGGGCTATTTGCTTTCTCTTCCTCCTTTCCTTCCCCCTCCTCCCTCTATGCCTTCCTCTCTCCTTCCTCCCTCACTTTTTCCTATTTTTTTTCATTTCTTTTTTATGTACATTGAATACATTTCCATCTTGTTCTGATGCCTTCTGTGCTCAGCATGTGCTTATCTTTTAGGACAATGTCTAGAATGTATTTTCGTTAATATGGTTTTGGATTATTCAGTTTTACTTTTATTACACAATATTCTATTCAAATGCAAATTTTTACAACACTTTATAATGTCATCAGGCAAAAATTAACTTTTTAAACCCATCATATCACTGAAGAACCAAAACTTGTAACCTAAATGAAATCACCTTTGTGCTCACTCTGAGTGACGTCTCTTTGCATCCCCTCCGTCTTTGATTTCTTCAGAAATGATATGTACAGAGTATTCATTTGAGCTTTTGACATTAAGAGATACTTTTTAAAGAAGTCCAAAAGCTTTCAATTCTCTTTTAAAACTGGACGTCAGCTGAGGCAATCTCACCTTTCCTTATAAAGGGTTTCCACCTTATCAGAACGTTCTCTATGTTTTTGTTCTCCTTACATTATGAAGCTATCATTTATTTAGAAATTAAAAAAAATAACTACTTTTAAAGTGCTTCCAAGTTGCTCCATGAAAACTGGTTATTTATAAGCTCTTTAAGGGGTGTGATTAGACTGTTCCTGATATTAATGTGAGTAGAGCAACTGTAAAGGGGACATATATTCCACATCCATTAGGACCTGAATGGTTTTCTCAGTCAATTTTTTTTAACTCTCACCGTTGCTGTGGCAACCAGCTACACACATGAAAAACTTAAGGACACTCTAGCTATAGCTAGCATTTCTCTTTCTTTCTTCCCTGGGAGCTTCCTGTCTGACCTTACAGTAAAGTCTACAAGAAACTAATCAATCATTCTGAAGCATTCAAAGTCAGGGAGTGGGAGGTTGCTGACATTCCCCAGGATGACCTTTGACCAGTGGGGAATGGCAGCCAATAGACAAGTACCATCTTTTTCTGTCCCTTGCATAGATGACTGTGAGGCACACTTTATATTACTCGTGGGGATGACCCCATTGAACACAGGTTGTACATAGCAACTCACTTTTTCCATATCCCACTCCTCTTTTTGAGATCACTTCCCACAACAAATGATCTTTACACAAGCCCTTGCCTTTCGCTCCAATTTTAAGGAGATGACAGTGGGACTCATGTTAATAAGCTACTCATAATGAATAAGTTTTGCATTCACTAAAGTATTTTAAATGTCAAAGACTCTGACTATTTTGATAGATGATTTATGAGTAGAAACTCTAGGGGATGGATTGACTCTGGGTGTTGAAATCAGCTGCTATGGCAATTATCTTAATACCAGTTAATATATTGATGTGTGTGTGCACGCGCACATTGTCTTTATGCAAAGTCATCAGTAAAGCTACTGAGGTAAATTACTATCGGTGTAGATCTTTATTGAAATAATATCTATTATCATCTGCTGTATTCTATGTTAACAGAAGTAAATGATGTAAAAGACATTGTCTCACCTTTGATAATTTTATTCTTGAATGGAAATAATAGCCAATAAGCTAGGAATTCTAATAAAGTGAGAAAATTATTCTTGTAAGGGTATGGGATGTTTTGGTATCACTAAGCAAACACACACATGGGCATTGGTAAGGGATACTTTGGTAGAGTCATGAAAGGCTACAATCATCAGACCAAACAATTGGAGTGCACTGTGTGTTGATAGGTGTTCTGGTTTGAGTATGAGCCATCTCCCCAAAGTTCCTGGATTAATGCAGGAATATTCAGAAGTGAAAAAGATCAGATGATGAGAGCTATAACTCATCAGTCCATTCTAACTAGAATGGACTGGCCGGGTGGTAACTGTAGGCAGGTGTAGGCTTGGTTGGAGGAGGTGGGTCCTTAGAGGGTGCCCTGGAAGGATTTATCTTCCTTATGGCCTCTTCCACCTTCCCTTCTCTATGCTTTCCAGCTGCCATGAGCTGAGATCTTCCATCCACTATGCCCTTCCACCATGATGTTCTGACTCATCTGGGTCCCATAGCAATGGAGTTGGCCCATCATGGTCTAAATCTCTGAAATTTCGAGACAAAATAAGCTTCCTCGCTTCTAAGTCATTCTTGTCAACTATTTTGGCCACATCTGACCAACACAGCCAATGATGTTTTTCTTGTATTTTACTATCAGTACCCTTATCAGGTGGAATCTATTTACATCCCCATTGACAGATGTAGAAAGTGAGAATTTAGTTCAAAGACTTCCCCAACTATGAGTAAGGACTGGTCAAGTGGAAGAAGGGGGATGGAATAAAGGATCTAAGTTGGGACTGTACAAAGACACTGAGGTTTGAGAAAACCTGTTCTTTGGAGGAAACAAATAACACTGTTTTAAGATTAGAAATCAGGGGCACTAGGAGATGAGGGTCGTGAGCAGCCATGAGCCAGACCACAAAAGGCCAGGCATGTGATCATAAGTATGTTGAAAGATACAGCCTCTGAAAGATATCCAACAGCAGGGGACCTGTGCAGGTTTGTGTTTCATAGATTATGGACACACAAGACTGTACAAGATGCCGTGCTGATGATGTCTTGCCCATGTTGGTCTCTTTTTATCCTTAGACCTAAAGGCATACTCTGTATGTCCTTTGTCATGCTGGGCTTGGAATGCTATAAACTGTATTTCTACTTTTCTGTATGATTTCTTCATTAGGTTTGCTGGTCCAGGAAGGGAGACAGGCAGGCTGGAGGAGTAGGAGGGGTTTGTTTCTTCCTGCTTCATTCTGTTCAGTGGTATTGTCTCCAGGAGAGCCGGGCACCACAGCACCAACAGTAGCTGTCCCTAATGTTTGACACAGCTCTCTAAACCTTGCTCTGTGTGACAAAAGCTGAAATTAAGACAGAGGTAGCCAATTTACTCCAGTCAGAATGGCAGCTATCAAGAACACAAACAACAATAATTGTTGGTGAGGATGTGGGGAAAAAGGCACACTTATACACTGCTGATGGGACTGCAAATTGGTGCAGCCAATCTTGAAAGCAGTATGGAGATTCCTTGGAAAACTGGGAATGGAACCACCATTTGACCCAGCTATCCCACTCCTTGGTTTATACCCAAAGGACTTAAAAATAGCACACTACAGGGACACAGCCACATCAATGTTCATAGCAGCACAATTCAAAATAGCTGAACTGTGGAACCAATTCAGATACCCTTCAGTAGATGAATGGATAGGGAAACTGTGGCATATTATACAAAATGGAACATTACTCGGCATTAAAAAAGAATAAAATCATGGCATTTGCAGATAAATGGATGGAGTTGGAGAATATAATGCTAAGTAAAGCAAGCCAATCCCCAAAACCAAAAGCCAAATGTTTTCTTTGATATGAGGATGCTGACTCACAATGGCGATTGGTGGGGGGGGGGCATGGGAGAAATGGAAGAACTTCAGATAGAGCAAAGGGGAGGGAGGAGAAGGGAGGGGGCAGTGGGGTTGGAATGACAGGTAGTCATCATTACCCTAAGTACATGTATGAAGACACAAATGGTGTGCAAATACTTTGTGTACAACCAGTGATTTGAAAAATTGTGCTCTATGTGTGTAATATGAAATGAATTGTGTTCTGCCATCATGTACAACAAATTAGAATAAATAAATAATTTAATAAAGAAAGTGTAAAATTAACAAAAAGAGGCAGCAGATACGCCAATGTGAATGTTTTTAACAAAAAAATTATATTATTATGAAAATTAACTGAATTTGTTACAAGGCAATAACCAGCTTCTCACCTAAGTTTATGGTGTTTGAGTAACTAGACATACATATATGATGTTGACTCATTCATTCATCATGCATATTTAAAAGTATTTAAAAGTATTTATTACAATTAAAGGTATTTATTGCAGACTTCAATGTACAGAGCACAGAGGCTGTGTGGATACAGCCATGAATAGACAAAAAGAATTCCTTCTCTTGCTCAGGCCATGCTATAGCGCAGAGAGACGCAGTAAATCAGCAAACAGCTTTACAGATAAAATACAGATACCCTGATAGAGAATGTGTGTGAAGTCAATGACAGAAGGGAACAGGGCAAAAATGTAAACCTCTTTAGAATGTGTTCACCTGGAAGTTATCAAAAATGTGAATAGATCCCTAGGATACTTGTGATTTACTTCATCAGAAGTTGGAAGGGATTTGGGTTCAGGGTTGATCCTGCGGCTCAGTGAGGTTGTCAATCTGCAGACTGTGGCTAACTTTCTCTTTCACCATTTTTTATTATATTGGCTATTGATCATCCTGTTTGTCCACTTAGGGCTACACAATGACATCCACTTGTGTTCACCATACATCTCATGCCAGGGTGGTTAGCACTTGAAAAGGCAGGGGCCAAGATCCTGATGGGAATCTTAGCCATTGTGGGCAGAACACACTGCACGAGTTAAAGAATGAGGGATGGGTGCGAGTTTGTGTTTGCATTCTGTATGTGTCCTTTGGCAAAAAATGAGTGTACATACAGGACTATATTAAAATTTTTTTCCCCAACGTGCCAATGATTTTTGTGATTTTCAGAGTTTGCTTTTAGACAAACAACATTAGCTTGACAATTTTTCTCTGAAAGACTGTAAGAGTTGCTGAATCACAAAGAATCAGAGGTATTAATAAGCTTTCACACACAGGATTATAGCACTGTTAGTGTGATGAGCTTTAGACATGTGCTAAGGAAATTGGAAAAAAGAACCCAAGTCGGACAATTCACTTCCACATGAGAACTAGCCACGGTGGGACTATGGAGGGCCCCAGGAAGATGCCCTTCATATCCTGGTGATCTGGATAACCTTTCGTTTGTAGATTAATAGCTTTTTTTAACATACTATCTTTCTGGAAATGGGTATAATTAAACTTGTTACTCAAGGGTACTGTATGATTTAATCACTTACTATTAAGTAAAGCTCTCTGAGATCCTTAAGCAAAGGGTCTTATGCAGATGCAGAATACCATTATCAGGACACAATTTTAGCTTCTCACTGAGGGTTAAGAAATGACATTGCAGAGACCCTTCTTCTATCCACTGAAATTTACCCTGTAAAAAAATGATACTATTTATAAAGCAAGGCAACGTACATTAAGCAAGTTGTAAGGATGTCTAATTATGTTATCAGTTGAGACATTAATAAAAAAAATACCACTCAACATTTGTTTCTGGCCGTTAAATAATTATGGTAAGACTTTTTAGAGATGTAATTAATTTATTTTGACATAGCCTCATGCACACCTTTTCTTTAACAGTGATTCATTTTACAGTAGTAATGGGGGAATATGGAACACATCAAATTCCTAAGTCCTTGGGAGTGTATTAACTTTTGTACACAGACCTCTAAATAAAATTTATTTCCCTGTATGTATATTTCAGGAACATAAAACTGTCTGTAAAAGTCAAAATTTGTACATTTAAAAGCAAAGGCTATCGTCTGTTTTAATAAAAATGTTAGAATAGTCTAACTAATATGTATTTGTTGGAAGCACTTGAAAGAAACCTCACCAGAGATGGAAAATTCCCACCCAAGATCAAAGACTGTGGTAAAAGAAAGAAAAACTGGTCAATGGCAAGGATCCCTTCCTCCCACCCACACACCATTGCTTCCCAGCATTCATAACGATGGCTACAGGCTTTGAAAGCTTAATAAGCAAGAGTACACCCATATCTTATGCCTATGGTGAATAAGTATCTTTATATACACAGATGATTGCAAATGTATCATTTCCAACCTCTGTTTGGAGAGAAAAATATAACTTTTTCCCTGGCAATTTGAAAAGCTGCATTGGGTAGTGTTGTATAGTGAATTACAATAAAAAGTTGAAGTACAAAAACATATCTCTTACTAATTCCTTCCTGAACCATGCTGTTTCTCAGCGAGCGTCTGACATTTATGTATCTGTGGTACACAGACACTCTACAGGGCTAGACATGGGAGAAAAACATGCCCAGTAGGTGTGCACCTGTATTCTCCTTTCTGTTTTAACAGAGAAGTGGCACAGTAAGGGTGTGTCTTGCAGTAATCAAGAATACACACTTACCTCAGGGTTGTTCAGAAGAATGGTCCTCATAGAGTATATCAGCCCTGACATCTTTGATTTCTTTATGTTAGAGATTTTGGTAAAGGGAATATGGCATTAGCTATTATTATGAACTCAATTTTTGCTCAGAGAGATTTATAATGATCTCAGGTACAAAGCACTATCTAGGCACTGGGGAGTTAGCAAATTATATGCTTGTGCTCAGAGAGTTTGCACTGTGTGTGTGTGTGTGTGTGTGTGTGTGTGTGTGTGTGTATACACCAGGGATTGAAATCAGGGACACTCAACCACTGAGCCACCTCCCCAGCCCTGTTTTGTATTTTATTGAGAGACAGGGTCTCACTGAGTTGTTTTGTGCCTTGCTTTTGCTGAGGCTGGCTTTGAACTTATGATACTCTTGCCTCAGTCTCCCAAGCCCTTGGGATTACAGGCATCTGCTACTACACCCGGCTGAGAGTTTATACTCTTATGCAAAGAATGGTAACTCACCAATTGTTGCTTGAGATTTAGAAAAACAGTCAAGAAGATGAATCAAAGACATAAAAAAAATTTTTAAAAAGTTGAAAAGGAAAAAATTTGCATCTTCATGTATACTTCTCTTTATAAAGCAAGAAAAAAAAATCTCTCCAGTAAAATAAATGATAATAAAGAAAAGAGACAATCTAAATCTGACCATTGCAATGAAGCTAGGCCAACCAGCAATATAAGCTCATCAATGTGGGGGCTATTTCTTATTTTTCATATCAAACCTCCCAAAAGTTTTACCATTGACTTTGAATTTGGCATATAGGTGTGCATGGATTCTTCTACATTTTGTTGCATAGCAGTTAAAAATTTTTTCTTTGGTTGACATAAAAATATATCTTCCAGCCTGTATTGCTGCAGAGCCATCTCTGAGGTAGCGTAGGAACTACCCTGTGTGAACACAGTAGCACATTACCACATCCCTGGCTCGCTGCTAAACCCCAGTCTGATTCTCTCCATTCATTTATACTCTCTGCCTGGTTTGGGGTCCTATATTTTATAAGAAATTGAAACAGAGATGTTATCTCTCTTGCATTCTTGAATTATGTATCTGGATCTTAATTTGTATATTTTGATATTTTAATAACAACTACTTTATTGAGCATCATCTATATCATCGGACAGTAAACTTTTTATTCACAAAGGAAGAGAGAGCTAACAGTTCAGTTGTGTGTGTCCTGTGGTCTCTGACACATCCAGCTGACTGTGCCACCCACAATAATACAGCTGATATGTGCCATTGTCTTCCTAATTCAACTTCTCTCTAATGGACAGTGAAATTCAAATTTTACATCACTGTCAAGTGTCACAAAATTTTATCCTTTGGATTTCTTCCCAGTCATTTATATACGTAAAAATTTATTCTCGTTATGGACTGAATTTTTGTATCTTGCCAAATTCCCATTTTGAAACCCAACTCCCATGGTGACTATATTTGGAGATGGAGTTTTGAGAAGGTAATTGGGGTTACATGAGATGATAAGGGTGTGATCCTAATTTGATTGGGTTGGTGCCCATAGAATAAAAGAAACAGACTTCTTCTTGCAAGTTAGGAAGGGATGCCTGACTGGGAACTGAGTTGGCCAGCATGTTGGGCTTCCAGTCTCCAGAACTATGAGAAAATAAGTACCTGTGAGGTTAAGCCACCCAGTCTATGGTACTTCATGAGTTGACAAAGGCATTCTGAGCTAGCTGGACATGAATCAGGGGATTTCGACTTCTGGCTTGGGATGACCAAGCCCTGGTCCATCTGCCAATTTTCTGTTGCCTGTTCTTGAGAATCTAAAGAAATAATAAACATGTTTTCATTTTGCAATGGCAAAGGTAGCACTTACCAAATGCTACAAACCTAGTTAAAGTTGAGCCAGATCTGAGAGAGAGAGAGAGAGAGAGAGAGAGAGAGAGAGAGAGAGAGAGAGAGAGAGGAGAGAGAGAGAAGAGAGACTTGAGTCTTCTCTGAGATTCCTTTTGGCCTGTGTGCTAGCTCAGAACACAATGGATACTTCTGTGGGTAGGCTGCAATTGGTGAAATTGGTAAATATGGGCTAAAAGATAAATATGTTCTGAAAGTCCTTGTTTAAGATCCTTATTTCCATTCTATCCTATCCTTGGTCTTCCCCAAAGCATTCCAATGTGTCTAGTTGCTTCCCCCAAACAGAAAGGGCTTTTTAAATTTTGTATATAATGACTCATTTTAAAAAAATTCTGTCCTAATTAGCTACACATGACAGGAGAAGGCATTTTGACACGTTGTACACAAATAGAGCACAATGTCTCATTCCTCTGGCTGTACATGGTGGGGAGTCACACCAGTAGCATAATCATGCATGTATATAGGGTTATAATGTCTGTCTCATTCCACCATCTTTCCCACCCCTATATCTCCTTCCCTCCCCCTCACTCCCCTATGTATAATCCAAAGTTCCTTCATCCTTCCCTGCCCCACCCCCATTATGGATTAGCATCCAATTATATGGGAAACATTCAGTCTTTGGTTTTGTGGGTTTGGCTTATTTCACTTAGCATGATATTCTCTAGCTCCCTCCATTTACCTGCAAATGCCGTAATTTCTTTCTTCTGTATGGCTGAGTAATGTTCCATTGTGTATATGTATCACAGTTTCTTTATCCATTCATCTATTGAAGGGCATCTAGTTTGGTTCTATAGCTTGGCTACTGTAAATTGAGCTGCTATAAATATTGATGTGGCTACGTCACTATAGTATACTGATTTTTAAGTCCATTGGCTATAAAAAGAGGAGTAGAATAACTGGGTCAAATGGTGGTTCCATTCCAAGTTTTCTGAGGAATCTCTGTACTGCTTACCATAGTGGTTGCACCAATTTACAATCCCACAAAAAAAGCAAGGGTTTGCTCGTATACCAGCAATGTATGAGTTTGCCTTTTCCCCCCACATCCTCGACAACACTTACTGTTATTGTATTCTTGATAACTGTTATTCTGAATTGAGTAAGATGAAAATCTTAGAGTCGTTTTGATTTGCATTTCTCTAATTGCTAGAGATAACGAACTTTTTTTTATATGTTTGTTGATTGTATTTCTTTCAGAAAGGGCTTTTTATATTTATTTTTTTAAAGCAAATGTTTATCTTCATTTTTGGCAACCTTTACTCTATTAGAAATCCTGGCTTATGACAGAGTCCAGGAGTGTTGTTCTCTGGTTCAGAGTTGCTGGGAAAATTGCTTCTGATTCCTGCTATTTCAGCCCATCTGTAACATGCACGGTGTGCTGTTTATTTGATCTTTCTCATGCAAAAGTCTCAGTCATCTGACTCAGGCACCAAGTCTCCTTCAGCGCTTGACTCTTTCAGTACATCTCACTTAAGAGCCATCTCACATGATGCTCAGGAAAGCCATTCACAAAACTGTGCTCTTCACTGTGGATACATTACTCTGCCCTTAAAAACCACCCATCAAGTGTTTTTTGTTTTTTGTTTTTTAATGACCCTCTGATCTCAGTTTTGGCCAGAGAGATGTTAAGGTCACCAAGAATTATTTAGAGAATGCCAAAAACTTCTTTTTTTAAAAAAATTGTATTCTAATTTGTTATATATGACAGCAGAATGCATTACAATTCATATTACACATATAGAGCACAATTTTTCATATCTCTGGTTTTGTACAATGTATATTCACACCATTCGTGTCTTCATATATGTACTTAGGGTAATGATGTCCGTCTCATTCCACCACCTTTTTTTACCCACTTGACCCCTCCCTTTTTCACCCTCACCTTTGCCCTATCTATAGAGTTTATGTAATCTTCCCATGCTCTCCCTCCCAACCCCACTATGGATCAGCTTCCTTACATCAGAGAAAACATTCAGCATTTGGTTTTGGGGGGTTGCCTAATTTTACTTAGCATTATACTTGGAGAGTATTTATTTTATTAATTCATTTACCTACAAATGCACAGAATACGATATACAATCAATCAACAAATATATGAGAAATAGTTCAACATGTCTAACAATTAGAGAAGTGAAAATCAAAACTACTCTAAGATTTCATCTTACTCCAGTCAGAATGGCAGCTATTATAAATACAAACAACAGTAACTGTTATCGAGGATGTGTGGGAAAAGGTACATTCATACATTGCTTGTGGGTCTGCAAATTGGTGCAGCCAATATGGAAAGGAGTATGGAGATTCCTTGGAAAATTGGAAATGGAACCACCATTTGACCCAGCTATCCAACTCCTCGGTCTATACCCAAAGGACTTAAAAACAGCATATTACAGTAATGCAGCCACATCAATGTTCACAGCAGCAAAATTCACAATAGCTAAACTGTGGAACCAACCTAGGTGCTAAGAACATTTTCAAAGCACTTTTCAAGTCTGGCTGAGAACTCTGACCTACATGAAATGGTGTGAATATACTTTGTGTACAACCAGAGATATGAAAAACTGTGCTCCTTATATGTGTAATAAGAATTGTAATGTATTCCACTGTAATATAAAAATTTTAAAAAAGAAATAGACAAGAAGACATTAATATTTAAAATCATGTGTCGCCCCCCCCCCCCAAAAAAAAGAGCCATCAGCAATATTCTAACCAAGAAAGCAAGGATTTCTTATATTCCTATGTCCATGTTATTGCAAAGAAAGGGTCATGAACCAAACAAGTTCAGTTTATTGGTCCAGAACCAATCCCAGGTAGCCACTGTACAGCAGAGACAAAGAATTCTTTTTGTGGTTTGCTTTCTCATCTTCAGTCTAACCAGCTGGTCTGTTAATTGCCCGTAGACAATTAGAATAACTCAGTACTCTGCTTCAGAAGTGCACTCACCTCCACTACTGGAATGGGCTACAGAATGAGTCTGCTCCTCTCTCTCTAAGCATGCAATACCTTTCCAGGAAAGAGGAGGGCAGGTGCTTACTGCTAAGTTGCCTGGATTAGCCAGCCACGAGAGGACTCAGTGTTTCTACCACCACTGATTGTACCTTTTCTAATGGTATTAATTGTTTCATTATAGTTAGACATCATAGTGAGATTCATTGTGAAATATTTACCTAGGCACTCAACACACACACAAAAAAAATTGGTCTGTTTCACTCCTGGGGACCCTCTGGTTGTTACATGCATGGACTAGAATTTGCTCCACTTCAGTCCCCACTGCTTCCTCTTTGCCTCCTCGCCTCCCTCTCCCTATTCCCCTTCCTCCACTCAACACGTCTTTCTCCTATTTATTTATAGTTTATTTTAACTGGTGCTTCATAGATATACACCAATGTGGAATTCACTGTGGTATATCCATATATGTATAGAGCATAACGTGGTCCAAACTCCTTCTGCAGTTCCTCCCTTTTCCTGTCTCTGCTTCCTAACTTCCTCAATTCCTTTCCCTCTGCATTTCTCTCTCTTCTATTTTCATGCAATTTCCCCTTTTTTACTTTCCTACTTCTCTCTAGCTTCCACCTATTAGAGGAAAAACATCCGACCCTGGGCTTTCTGAGTCTGTCTGATTTCACTTACATGTTTTCCTCAATTCCACCCATTTACCAGCAAATGACATAATATTGTCCTCCTCTGTGGCATAGTCAAGCTCACTATGTATCTATGCCACATTTTCTTTATCTCCTCATCGGTTGACAGGGACGTGGGCTGGTTCCCTAATTTATTTCTTGTGAATTGCTCTGCTACATACATTGATGTCGCTGTTATCACTATAGTGTGCTGATGTTAGTTCATATGGCTCATATGGTGGTTTCATTCCTAGTTTTCAGAGGAATTTTCATATTATTTCCAAAGTGCACTCAAGTTATACACCAACAATTAATTAGCATACCTTTCCTCCCACCTTCTTGCCGGCATTGATTATTGTTTTCCTAATGATTGCCATTATAACTGGATTGGGTTGAGATCCCAGTGAGATTTTGATTTGCATTTCCCTGGTTATTACGGACACTGAATATTTTTTCATATATCTATTGCCCTTTTGCATATCTTCTTTTGTTTTTCTGCCTAGTTATTAATTTGGTTATTCAGTTGGATATTTTTTTTGGGGGGGTTGTTAAATTTTTGAGTTCTTTACATAATCAGGGTATTAATCCTCAGTTGGAGGAGAAACTAGGAAAGATATTTTTTTCTCCTCTATAGGCTCATTCTTCCCGCTACTGTTTCCTTTGCAATGCAGACGCTTTTAAATTTGAGGTTATCTGAGGGGTTGATTCTTGGTTCTATTTCTTGAGCTTTGGGGTGTTGTGAAGAAAGTCAGCATGCTAGTTGACCCTATGTTTTCTTCTAGCATTGTGGAGTTTCTGGTCTAATTCCTACATCTTCAATCCACTTTGAGTTGGCTTTTGGGAATCTAGTTTCATTCTTATCTATCACCATCTATATAAAAGGCTATTTCTTTTCTCTAACATGTTTTTGGTACCTTTGTTAAGTATCAGATGATGGTATCTGTGTGGATTTGGCTCTGTGTCTTCTACATTGCTTTTCGGGTCCATTTTGATCCCATGCCATGCTGTATTTGTTACCATACCTCTGTAGTATAATTTGAGGCTCAGAATTGCAATGCCTCCTGCAACACTCTTCTGGCTCAAGATTGCTTTGACTATTCTGGGTCTCTTATTCTTCCAAATGAATTTGGTTACTGTTTCTTTCTAGCTTTGTGAAGAATGACATTGGCATTTTGATGGAGATTGCATTGAATCTGTAGAGCCCTCCACACTTCCCCAGTCCCCTTCCTATGCTCTTCTACTGGTCTCTCTTCTATTTGTGATAAGATTGCTCTTATCCACATTTATAGCAACACCATTCACATTAACCAAATTATGGGACTAGCCTAATATTCATCAGTGGGTGAGTGAATAAAGAAAATGTGTTATGTATACAAACTAGAATTTTATTCAGCCACAAAAAAAAAATGAATGGGAATGGGAAAAGAAAACCTCATGCTAAGTGAAATAAGCCAGACTCTGAAAGTCAAGGGTTGTTGAATGCTTTTTCTAATATGTGGAAGCTAGAGAGGAGAAAAGAGGGGAATCTCATGAGAATGTTTATAAGCATTTTTATAGGCATTTTAAAAATTATTTTAAGATACTCTCTAAGGAATAATTGGTTAGCATCTAAGAGTAGCATTCCATCTGCAGGTTCAGATGATTTCTTATTCAAAGAATAAATGGAAAAGCTACTTTCAATAACACACATGCAACTTATTTTAACTAAAGCTTCTCATACTTATATTCTTAGCATTTGAGTAAAGAAAAGGTGGAATTCCATTTGAAGTGATTGAACAACTGGGCAGAATTGGTGGGTCATTTCATAGGAATGTGTATCTGTTCATGCTTGTATAACCAGACCCTTTGACAAGCCTAGTGACATCATGGGAAGACCCCACAAAGTAAAGATGGCTCTTGCCCTCCCATAAGGGGTGTGTGTGTGTGTGTGTGTGTGTGTGTGTGTGTGTGTGTGTTACTGGAGATAAACCCCAGATCGTGCTCATGTTAAGCAAATGCTTTACCATGGAGTTACATCCCCAGCCCTGGGCCCTCAAACTTCAAATTCTAATGGAAGTTTATGAACACCTGTAACAGAAAAAGTCCCCGTTAGCAGCCCAAGGACACCTGCAGTATCCACCCTGATATATATGCTCCCACCTGAAATATAGCTGGTACCAAGTAACAAGAAATGAGAAACGACGATTTATTATACCAGTGTCCACAAAGGCAAAGTTAAACATAAACTATAGTGCAACCAGGTGAAGAAACAAGGAGAGCAGGGGGAATAATGTGGCTGGATTGTAGAGGAAAACAAATTAAAATAGCAAATGCGTAACAATGAACTTGAGTGCATATGATAGAGTTACACAGACATACTATATTTAATACATGTTTTATCTAAATATACACAAGGACATTTATGTATGTTTAATTGTATAGCTATATATTTAAGTAGGTATCCATTCTATAATATATTAAACATGTACACTTAATTATCTAAATATAAATATTCCCATTTGCAATTTAGTATCTTTCATGCATACCGAAGGCAGAGGTTTTATATGATTATGGGTTTTACATTGAGTTACTCTAGAAGGACAGGGGTGCTGTAGACTGTGGGAGTGGAGGTCCTCAACTTTGGGGAAACAAATGAGATACCTGGGCTGGGATGGAGGTTTATACATTCTTATTCAACAGACTTGTATATATTTTTTAAATTTTCCCTCAAGTGTGGATTTTGTCATTAAATTACTGAATGGGTTTAAAAATGTGACCATAGTCACTATTCATGCGTTGATCAAAAAAGTATTCCTAGGGTGAAAGAAGGTCTACCCAAGTCCAACTGGCCCTAGATCCTCAGCGGAAGTAGCTGACCCGCCCTGTTCACCCCTCCACATAATTCCAAGGGGCCACTCTCCATGTCTATATGGCAGCTCCATTCCTAACCCACCAATTCAAAGATGTTAAATTATTTTTATGTATTTTTAAACCCTATAAACAGTTAAAGAATTATCTCTTCTTTTGAACCACACATCTCAGATACCCCTGGACACACTGAGATTTTAAACTAAGATGTAAGTCCTTAATGTGTGCTAAAACAGTGTTCAGGGTGTTGGGAAAACATTCAGTTTTTTTGAGAGAAGTTAAATATCTGAGATGAGTTTTCCTTTTATTTTTATGGTGGTAGATAATTGTCTTTTCAATTTTCATGCATGTGGGTTAAAAGGACATAAACCCATTCAAACCTGTTAAATTTGAAATTAAATATTAATGGCTTCAACAACAGCAGTGACAAACTCTGGCGAAAAACATCCTTTATGATTGTAGATTAGGAAGCCATAACTTGACTATAAATCCTAAATCATCATCTTCCATTTCTATGGCCATAATTGGCGTAGAAAACACTAAAGGGTCTCTCAGTAATTGCCGCTAAATTACTGAATCATACTTATTCTCATCTTAATAATTAAAAATATTTCAAATGCCAAACTTGGTTTTGTGGACTCTAAGTATTAACCATTAGGTGATAACTAGACCTTGCTTTGCTATGTTAAAATTTAAAAAAAAATCCACTTAGTCATTTTAGTTATGACTGTGAGGTGTAATTTATCAAAAGCACAATGAGAGGTTATCAAACTCTCATTTCAGTAAGAGAAAGAGGAACATTACCCTCAAGAGATAAATCTTTCATTAAACTTTACAAAGACCTTAAGCCGGCTCTACCCCATTTATCACTACTAGTCTTCCAGAATACACCAGCTGCCAGTGTTTAGAGAGCAGCTCAGGGCAGATGGCCAAAATCAGGGCTGATGGCTGGTAGGATGGATTAAACTTCTGCTCCATTTTTTAACACGTCCAAATCCATCTAAGAAAATCACTTTAAAATCAGCCGCGGAGCCGAGTGGTATTCCGTAGGATTCCCAGGAGCGCGTGTGGAGTGTGCTGGTGGAGTTCAGAAATAAAGTTTGTTCCTGCTTCAGTGGCTCGTGATTTGTGCCCAGCCAGACTGCAGCAATTTCCAATTCATATGAAGAATTTTCTAGAAACTAAATGGGATTTTAATCAAAATTATACAGTGTCCCTGCAGATTACCTACACTTCACCTTGATGTTGGGCTTCCAGTCCCCAGCCAGAGTTTCAAGATGGATGCTTCTGCAACTACAGTGATGGTGGAAATAGCGAAGGTACTGAGGTGCATAGTGCAGTTTATAAGTCTGCATGGAACCCATTAACATGACTTCATTTGGGAAAAAATGGCCTTTGTGGATGTTAAATTAAAAATCTTGAGATATGATAATTATGGATTAAGGTGGAGCCTAAACCAATGGTAAGTGTCCTTAGAAGAGAAAGAGAAAAAAACACAAAATAATAATCATGTGAAAACACAAGTGGAGATTGGAAGAATTCAGACTCAAGACAAAATATACATGGGGCCATCAGAAGGTTGAAGAGGCAAGGGTGAATTGTCAAGACCTTCAGAGAGAGTGCTCTCCTATCTTTGCTTTGACTTCATTCTTTGGTTCTCCAGAACTGTGGAATAGTAAGTGATTTTTTTAAAGCCACTGACTTCATGGTGATTTGTTGTGTGGCAGGCACAGGAAACCAGTGCATCATATGAAGTAGCATATATGTAGGTTCTGGGATTTAGGACATGGACATTTTGGAGGCTCATCAATTTGCCTACCACATGTATATACCTTATAACTGCAAAGTGATATCCTCATTCAAAATAATTTTAATTTTAGAGGTCAGTATATTCTAAAAATAACTGCTAACAAGTGCAAATTGGTTGCTGCAATCCAGAGACAGCAAGAGTAAAGAAATCCTGCCATACAATATTAATGTCAATGATAAAATTAGATTCACTAAAATATTCAAATACTATATTTTTGGTTATTTATCACTCTAAAACAAATTTCCCTATGAGTTAATGGTATAAAGAAATAATTGTATTAATGATTCCATGGATTAGGAAGCTAAACAAAGAAACTATAGAACTTAATAATATAATCAATAACTTAGACTTAACAAACACATATGGAATATTTCATTCTTCAACCAATGAATACAGTTCCTTCTTGGAAGTACACGGATCCTTCTTTAAAATAGACCACATGTTAAGCCACAAAGCAACTCTTAGCAAATACAAAAAAAAAAAAAAAAAAGAAAGAAAGAAATATTACCCTGCATTCTATCCGATCATAATGGAATGAAATTAGAAAGTGATGATAAAATTAAAAAAAAAAAAAACAGAAGCTACTCCAACACCTGGAGACTAAATAATATGCTATTGAATGAACAGTGGATTGCAGACAACATCAAAGATGAGATTAAAAAAATTCTTATAGGTCAGTAAGAACACTGATATAACATATCAAAATCTCTAGAGCACTATGAAGGCAGTACTAAGAGGAAAGTTCATTGCATGAGGTTTATTCTTTAAAAGAAGAAAAAGTCAACAAATAAATGGCCTAACGTTACACCTCAAAGCCCTAGAGAAAGAAAAACAAATCAACACCCAAAACAGTAGAAGACAGGAAATAATTAAAATTAGAGCCAAAAATCAATGAAGTTGAAACAAAAGAAAAAAATTGACAAAACAAGAAGTTGTTTACTTGAAAAAATGAGTAAAATTGATAAACCCTTAGCCATGCTAAAGAAGAGAAGAAAAGAGAAAACTCAAATTACTAAAATACAGATGAAAAAGGAAATATCACAAAGGAAACTACATAAATACAGAAGATAATTAGAAATTATTTTGAAACTTTGTACTCCAATAAAACAGAAAATATCAAAGACATCAAAAAATTTCTAGAATCATCTGATTTATCCAAACTGAATCAGGAGGATATACACAAGTTAAACAGATCAATTTCTAGCAATGAAATAGAAGATGCCATTAGAAGCCTATTAACGAAGAAAAGCCTAGGAGCAGATGGATACACAGTTGAGTTCTACATGATCTTCAAAGAAGAAGTAATACCAATACTTCTCAAATTACTTTATGAAATATGAAATAGAAAAAGAGGGAACACTTCCAAACTCATTCTATGAGGCCAATATCACCCTGATTCCACAACTAGGCAAAAACACATCAAAGAAAGCAAACTGCAGACCAATATCTCTAATGAACATAGATGCAAAAATTCTCAATAAAATTCTGGCAAATTGAATTCAAAAACATATCAGAAAGTGGGGTCCATCCCAGGGATGCAAGGTTGGTTCAACATACAGAATTCAATACATGTAATTCATCACATCAATAGACTTAAAGATAAGAATAATATGATCATCTGTATAGATGCAGAAAAAGCTTTTGACAAAATTCATGGTCTTTTAAAAACAATATAGATTGCCTGGGCTAATTCTACACCGTTATTTTCATCTCATGGTTTAATCCATTCTTGCTAAAAGATGGAATAAACTATCATGTTAAAAATGTATACATATTCATTCCTTAAATGTTTTTATCTCAAGTCATTTATAGATGTGGGCAATGTCAATAAATGTGTTTTATAACAACAAAAAAAAAAATAAAAAAAAAATAAAATCAGCCGCATTAGGGGATGACTTTTGGTATTGGACTCAACTATTTAATAAATGTTAAAATGATTTTTTTTTGTTTGAAGTGTGGTGAAAATTTATCTCTAACAACAACAAAAATATCCTGTTGTTGAGAGAGAGAAAAAAAAACACAATTTCTCTTCCATGCTCATAAAATCATGTTTGATGCTATCATTCTTGTAACTGCAAAGTATCAATTTGGCATTTGTTTGTACTCTCCTTGGAGCACAGCCTTTTATGTGTGCAGCTACTCCAAGTTATTTTTATTGCCATTGAAATCATCCTGTTTCATGTATATTTGTGCTTTTTATCATCCTCTCTCCCCTCTGGAACATAAGCACCTTGAGAGCAGGTCCTGTCCACGGTACCCAGAGCACTTGTAGAAGGCTGGTCAGCTTTCTGTCACAGTCACAAACCACCAGAGATCAACAACTTTTTAGGAGAAAAAGCATATTTGGTTCATGGCTCCTTGACGTTTCACTCCCTGGCACACTAAATTACCACTTCACACCTAAAATGACTTTTAAAAAAGAAGTAAAGGCACAAGAGACTGAGAAATATTAAAGAATTGATTACATGCCCTTGACTGGTTTTTTTGTGTGTGTTCATGAGTTAAAGATTTACTTTCAGAACCACTGAAGGGAAAAGCTAGAGGTATTTCTTCAAGGGAGATTTTACATTCCTCTTAATGTGATTGATTTCATTAATTAAACTTAACATCAAAAGAAATGTAAAGGAGTAACTCAGATATTATGACATAGAGGAAAATCCCTAACATCTGATAAACAGAAGTTGTAATAAATATCTAAATTCCTCTTCCTGATACAGCATTTGTTTTTGGTTTTTATTTTTGTATCAGGGGTTGAATCCAGGGTTGCTTAATGACTGAAGCATATCCCCAGTCCTCTTTTAATTTTTTTTCTAATTTTGAAATGGGGCCTTACTAAGTTGCTGAGACTGGCTTTGAACTTGATCTCCTCCTGCCTCAGATTCTTGAGCTACCCAGCTTCCTGATACAGCTTTGTAAGAATTGGTTTCATTGCATACGGGGCTTAACAAGTCCATAAAAAATGCAAATAAAACTACTAAAGTCTGCAAAGGTGGTAATTTAGATAACTTTGCTATTTCCCCCAGTTATTTTATAGACAGATACTGATGTTTTACAAACTTCTTTAATTACTCTTTGTTTTTTGCTTTTTTCTCCTTCTTAACTAAATTCTGTGAGCTGAACATTTTTGTTCTTTACCTCCTGCTTCCAAACTGTCAGTAACTTGAGTTAATAAACTAAATATTTGTTAAGAATGGGTGATTCTGTGCAGGCACGAACCACACATCTGTAACTTGCAATTGAAAAGGAAATAGCCTTTAGTGAACCACCTTTTCCATTGTATTGAACTGAAATCATCAAGTTTTATTTAAATGATCATCAAAAAGAAATATGCAAGGGACAACGTGGAGAATGATCTAATATTCCAGGGTAATGGGTCCTTAAGTCTTCAGCTTTATGCAAGGGAAGAATAGTGAAGATGGGAGAGGAGACTCCTATTGGTTGCAGGCTGAGGCTTGCAGGTTTACCCCAGTGGGTTCCTGATATAACTGAAACTCTCGCATCTCAGGACGCCCGTCAGTCAGGATGATCAGGTGGGCACTTAGACAACTTTAGTTATGTTGGCAGATGAAGATGGTTTTCAGTCAGCCCTTCATATCAGCAAATTCTATATCCATGGACTCAACTAACCTTGGATCAAAGATATTTAAAAATAATTGAGGTTGTATCTAAAAATGCTCTCATGAGCAATGTTAACTCAGGGGACCATTTTTTTTTTTTAATGTGAGGGAGATTAATCTTGAAGGGAAAAAAAAAACTCACACCACCATTTTTCTTAGCATTTGGAAACTCATAGCAAGGGTAATGACTATCTCCTACAACCACTTCCATTATGTACTCCTAATAGATTGTAGTTTATTTATTAGTAGTAAATAACAAATGGAATTACTACACAATTGTATACATATGACATATACATATTTATTCTATTTTTTTTTCTGTTCCTCTGGAGAACCCTAATGCCCTGAGTAATTGAATAGTGAAGGCCAATTGGCTTATTGTACTTTAAATCTTCTTCCCAGATTCATTGTGTTCCTTCTTTATACTGCCATCACCAATACTCTAAATTTAATCCTCCAGAAATAATTTCTGAGTTAGCACACCCTGCTCCATCGTTAGCACATCAGAACTCATATGTCATAAAACATATAAATCCATTACCTGATGAGCCACAGACGCATTTGGATGCAGGAGTAAGCCCTTGAGCCAACATGTGACCTTTCTTAGTGAATCTGGGGCATGTAGGAGCATGTTGGGACTGAATAATTTAGGTACCGGATTATGTTGGGTCAAACCAAATGAGCAAAAAAAAAAAAAAAAGTTTATGAAATCTTTATGAGGTGACATGAGATGTCGACAAAGCCCAAAACCTGGTGTACTCTTAAGTGTGGGGAGTAGGAAATGTTCTCTGAAGAGCATAACTTAAAGGATGGATGAAGTAGACAGCTTCTTAGACAAAGCTGAAAAATTGCTTGGTCCTTTCCAGATTGGAACCAGCTGTGGCCTGTTGCCAGGGGCCTGGGATAAGGGATGGCCTGTCGCTGAACTTGGGTGTCCCACCCCTGGGAGGCTTGTCTTGATCTGGATGTGACTTCCTAAAAGAGGCACATGTAACTGCATAGGGGCAGAGGCTTGCCACACTGGACCCCAGGTATTTGTGTGTTTGAAATAAATAGAGACTCCGAGACCTGAGTAGAAGCTGATTTTTTCCCCCAAGTTTTTGATAAAATTCCTAAGAGCAGAGGATTCTGGATGTCATTTATCAAGGTCCTGAAATAGCCTATGTAAAATGAATCACTGTAAAATAACCTCAGATTTCATCAACATAATCTCCCTATGAAGGGATTATTTTTAGATGTTAAAAATCCCTACTTTTCTTGAATATCCAAAAGCCTCTATTTGGGGCTTCTGTTTTCATACAGCTGATTTGTTTCCACAAGATATATTACACTAAGTTGCAAAAATTCGATCTATCTTTATTATTCAAACTAATATTGCATCTGTATTTCAGGTGTCCTTGATACTTTTAGTGCAAAATTCAGCACAGGATGTTTTCCATGATCCTCTGCCCTCCTCAGATTTGACTTTGGATTGCACATGCATTCAATGTAACTTCTAGAAGCAGACCGAAGATCCTGGTCTCTGGAAAATTCCTTCTTCATTCTTGTCCCTGTGTCTTAGTTTGGGATGCTGAATAGAATATTGTAGAAAGGAGAAGGCTTACCAACAAAATAAGTTTATTTTTCACTGTTCAAGAACATAGAAGTTGAAGGGTAATTGGATTCTGGTGATGCCCCTCTTCCAATTTGTAGAGGGTCAACTAATCCTTGTACTTTCACATGGTGGAAGAAACAATGTTCTGTTTAGTAAGGGCACCAATCCCATTCAGGAGGGCTCCATCCTCATGACCTAATTACCTCTCAAAGGTAATTATTTACCTCCTTATGTCATCACACTATGGCTTAGCAATTTCAACATAAGAATTTTGAGAGTGTATAAGCATTCAATCCTTTGCCCTTTCAGATGAAAAAAATCGAAATGTATCCTGTGATCAATCGATGTTTTTCCTTGTGGTTATCAGTTGCTATGTGTATACCCTTTGTGGATAATCAGGTCTGGATAAAAGGTCAGTGGCAGAAATGCACTTGGTCAGAGAGCCTAGGGACAAACACAGTTTAAAAAATCCAAAAATGCTCACATTTTCTCAGAGACTAGGGACTCCTGAATTTCCAGAGGGAATGCAGGCTGATTAGCTTTTCTCTGAGCAGAGAAAAGGGAACGTCCATTTAATGTTTTTTTTTTTCTGCTAAGTGTATTACAGAAAATAAAAAGTGAATCATTTCTGCATTGAATTATGAGCATAACCCTGCCATATATCTTTGTGAATTGATCTTGTTTAGTGAACTCTAACTATCTAAGAGCAATGACTATCAAATTCTAACATGGCAAACAGTCAATATTTGTGCAACAACTCAGCTTTCTGTCAGATATCACTCATGGATCACATCATTTCCCCCTTCATGCCAATCAGGGCTTCACAATCCTCTAAAAATAGCCTTGGAGCCACTATGATCAATGAACCCGAGTTGCTCGGGAGATAGAACCCATTTTCCACACCTGACTTCTTTGCTGTCCTCGAAAGTGGCCAACACGTTGTTATTTCAACATTGCCTACGTTCGTCCCTTGTTAATGAATTGCACTTGGGTGAAACAAACCAAATACGCTCGATAAAATTGCAGAAACTTGATGATTTCAAAGAAAGCAGATATTCAGTATTCGGCTGTTTCCCCCACCCCCAAACCCTAAAGAAATTTCTGTGTTTTGAAAATAAACAGATCATTCCCACCCGAACACATTTTGTTGCAAATATCCCATGCACCACCCAGAAGGAAGAGATCAAAGTCAGCTGTGTGAAGATGGTTACCCAGGGCACAGTTAAAGGTTCAGAGGAGTGAGCAGAGATTCTGCCAGCACAGTATTCAGGACTTAGAAGAGATCAGACTTACCACAAATTGAAGCTGAAAGAAGTTTGGATTGGCCAAAACTTCATTTGCTTTCTTCAATAGAAAGAAAGTTCACTTCTTCTCCATGGCTGCCTGGGCTGATTTCTGTAGGCTGTTCTTCCCACCCGTGAGTGTGTGTGTGTGTGTGTGTGTGTGTGTAATAGTCCCTGAGAAAATAAAATAGAGCCAGCACGGCAAGATAACTAGACCATCCCCATATAGAAATACCTATCTGAAATTTAAGTGTTTTTACGGGTTAACTCACATTGCTGTCTATAATGTTCTATATGCCTCTCTTCCTATGTGCTCTCTTTAAATGAACAATATTGCTTATCTTTTACTTTTGTTGTGTACTCTTGTTTTATTTTCATCATATATATACACTGATTTTTTTAATGTTTCATTACTAGCCTCCTTTTATTCAAGATTTTCTTTGTACCAAGCAAGGGAAGATTTTTTTTAAAATTTATTTATTTGACTCATACATTGATTCAACAGATGTTTTATGAATGGCAATTTTTCCTGACTTATGTGATAGTGTGGAGATTAAATAAGAATAAGGGACCTACTTTTGTGCGGCTTTTGTGTTAATAGGGTATTAAAAATACACAGTGGAATAGTATCTGTGCTGTGATTTCTCGATCTGGTTTGAGTGTGTCTCCATAGAGTTTATATGTTGGCAGCCTGGTCCCAGGGAGCTTTAAGAGATGGTTTTAGGTCACTGAAGGTGTGATCTTAGAAAGGCTCAACAGAGGTCTCATAGGCCCCTGTGACTTCCTGTCTCACCCTGTGGTATTTCCCTTTTGTATGTGCTCCACCATTGCGATGCTCTCTGTCATGAGGTCCTCACCAGAGCAGATCTCCTGCCTGTGTCATGCCCTTGAACCTCTAGAACTGTGAGGCCAATGAACCTCTATTGTTGTAAAGTCACCCAGCCTCGGGTATTTTGCTATAGCAATAGAAAGTGAATTAATGCCATCTGATAGAGATAAGAGCTATGGGGGAAATGAATAGCATAGTTAAAGGACAAGTAGAAGAAGCAGAAAGTAAGGAGGGTTTAGGTGGCCAGGAAAACTCTGTAAGCAGGAAATATTTGATTGGATTCTGAGGTGACAGTATGTGGTTAGTGGGGAGGAAGAGAATTTTTAAGCCAAAATAACAGCAGCAGTAACTGAGCTTAGAGGTTGTGAGCTGCAGAAATGGGACCAGCGTGATGCAGAGTGGAGGAAGAGGGCTCAGGTGCACGGAATGACATGAAGTCAGAGTACACAGGGGTAACATGATCCGAGGCCAAGCAAATCATGGTTACACATCCCTACTGCTGTTTTTGTGCATTGGGAAACGACTCGAAGGGAACTTTCATAGTTTCGCTTTTATTTTACAGAGATTATTTGAGGCACCAAAGGCAGAAGTTAAGAGACAAAATAGGAGACTGTTGCTATAGTCTACACCTAACGTGAAACTCTGGATATGGGTCATATGAATGCAGCTGTCAAAAAGTGGTTGAATGTTTTGTTTTCTTTAAGGTACATCTATTCATATTTGAGTATTAGAGGTGAAAAATAAAGCAAAAAGCCACTAGTGTTTGAGTGTGAATGGCAGAGACCCATTAAGAAGACAACAAACTGGCTGAGTGTAATCCCAGCACCTTGGGAGGCTGAGGCAGGAGGGGATCAAGAATTTAAAGCCACCCTCAGTAACAGTGAGGTGCAAAGCAATTCATAATGGAATATTACTCAGCCTTAAAGAATAATCAAATTATAGCTTTTGCAGGTAAATGGATGGAGTTGGAGAATATCATGCTAAGTGAAGTAAGCCAATCCCTCAAATATCAAAGGCCAAATGTTTTCTGTGATAGTTGGAGGCTGATCCATAATGGGGGGTGGGACTAGAGAAGAAAGGAAGAACTTTGGATTGGGCAGAGGGGAGGCAGGAGAGAAGAGGGGTGTGAGCGGGGGAGATGTGGGAATGACATGGACTTTATATCCTATGTATGGGTATGATTGCACGAATGGTGTGACTCTACATCTTCTACAACCAGATAAATTAAAAGTTGTGCGCCATTTGTGTAAAAAATGTAATTAAATTTAAAAAAAAAATTAAAAGAGAGAAGGTGAAGAGTAAGAAAGGATATGAGCTAACGGGGTCATATGGAAGGGTCAGAAAAGGATCCCTGTCCGATGTGGCCAAGTGGTAGACTAGGAAAGGATGAAGCAGGCATCAGAGTCCTCACCTTGCAGAGTGTGGTGACTGTCGAAGCACAGATGCATGAGAATGACTTCTGAAGTGGTTTTACAGGGAATAGTTTCAACAGGACAACTAGTTTTAAAACTGCATTTATTGAGCCTTATTCTTAGGTCGTCTGCTGTGCAGGAGAACCTTGACATTATTATTATGCACCTGGAGAGGGACATGGAGTAGATGGATGGCTTTTGTTTTGAACATGTAAGTGATCATAGAATATACATGTATTAAGTATTGCAGTGAATGATTTTAGAGAACTGGGACCATAAATGTTATGCTCAGTAGGGCCAGATAGCAAAGATTTGGAGCTACCCTGACCCTATGGTCTCTGCTGCAATTGGTCATCTTTACTACTGTGACATAAGAGCAGCCAAAGGCTACAGGTAAATAGGCAAGGCTGTGGTCTCATGAAACTCTCTACCTGCACTTTAATTTTTTGAATGTCATGTAATTTTTACATCATAAAACATTATTCTTCATTTATATTTTCCAACTATTTAAAAACGTGAGAACTTTCTTGGGCGTCCAGCCGTATTGAGCCCATGGTCTATGATTTGCTGACCTCTGCTAGAAGACAAAGTGTGGTGCTATAGAAAGGAAGGGAGAAGGATCTACACCCTCTGGAGTTCCGCAGCTTTTTCTACTTTAATGACAACTGGACATGAGAAGCTGAGTACTGCAATCTTCAGCTGTTTGGATCTGTCCCCTGAGTAGACAAAGTCTTGGACTAACCAAATTTGGTATTTTTTCCTTAAAGGATGATGGAAGGAGAAAGGCCGAGGGGGTTGAGAGTATGCTCAAGGGAGTGATGGCAGTGGCTGATCATGAAACTTGAGTTAAATTAGAAAAGTAAAGGAATACACGGGAGTGTGGGAAAGTCAATCGATGAACAGATCCTAAGTTGGGAGTCACGGTTGTAGGGGGCCAGGATACTGGAAGGGTGAGAGGGAAAGACAGGTGGGTTTTTAAAGAGAACAGTGGTTGTGAGATTAACGAGGTGTGTTTGTTGCTAATAACCATGGCAGTGGGCGACAGACTGGACGGGGGGGGGGGCTATTTAGGTCAGAGAAGGCTCTGGAGGGACGGAGGCATCCGAAACGTCTATGAAAACGTCAAAATCACTGAGATATATGAAAAGAAGGGAGTTTGGAGATGTGGGAAAAGTCATTTTCTTCAAGGGTTGAAGGCAGCTATGTAGTAAATGTTGCTTGGCCAATGTAATACCTAGGGCACAGGGCAATCCAAAACCAATGCCCATGTCTTTTCATTTTCTTTCTTTGTTTTCAAAATTTTTATTATATCATTCTAATTCTACTAGTATTAGAGTTCATGTTGACTAAAATCATACATACAGGTAATTTGATTTCAATCCTCACGCCCCCTTTTCCTTCCCTTCTCCCTCCCGACTCTCCTTCTTTTACTGAAATTCCCTTCACATCGTTGTTAATTCATTTTTTAAAATAGTTTTTTTAGTTGTAGATAGACACAATGCCTTTTTTTACTTATTTACTTGTTTTTTATGTGGTGCTGAGGCTCAAACCCAGTGCTCCACAGATGCTAGGCAAGCGCTCTACCACTTAGCTGAAGCCCAAGCCCTTGTAAATTTATTCTTGATTGGTACTTTCTACATATACATAACGGTGAGGTTCCATTTGGTACATTTCTATATGAACATAAAATTATTTTGTTAAATTCATTCCCATTTTTCCCCCTTTCTATTCCTCCCTCCCTCCCTCCCTCCCTCTCATCCTCCTCCTTCTACCCCAATGATCTTCCCCATGTCTTTGGGATATCCTATCCCCTCTCAAAACACCTTCTTTCCTTTATTTTACTCTTGCTTCCACATGTGAGAGAGAACATTGGACCCTTCATTTTCTGAGTTTGACTTATGTATTTCACTTAGCATCAATTTCTCCATTTCCATTCATTTACTGGCAAATACCATTATTCCACTCTTCCCTGTGGCCGAGTTGCATTTGGTAGATATACATTTTCTTGATCTGTTCCTCTATTGATGGGCACCTGGGTGGGTTCCATCACTTGAACATTGTGAAATGTGCTGCTACCAACATGGAGGTGGCTGTATCTTTACAGTATGCTGATTTGGGCTTTTATGGGATAAATACAGAGGAGTGGGTTAACTGGATCATATGGTGGTTCCATTCCTAGTTTTCTGAGGAATCTCCATACTGCTTTGCAGAGTGGTCATACTAATCTGCAGTCCCACCAACAATACACACGTTCACCTCGTCCCCACATCCTCCCCAGTATTTATTATGATTCATGTTCTTGATCATTGCCTTTCTAACTGGAGTGAGATGAAATCTTACTGTACTTCTTATTTGCATTTCCCTGACTGCTAGAGATAGTGAACATTTTTTAAAAATATATTTATTTGCTGGTCCATTGTGTTTCTTCTTTTGAGAAGTTTCTGCTCCTCTCTTTAACCATCAGGACATTTGCCTCTGTAAGGCTGGATGCATACGGTATAGTTTACGGTCAACGGCAAGCTAAATCTTGGGAATGACAAACACCTTCCTATTGCCATTTGGTCTTCTTGACCCCCATCTCATGGCACTTGTCATTTCCACCAAATCATCTTGGTGGTCTTCTTCCTGAACACACCTCTTGCAATTCCTATTTGCTCTTGGGGTCAAGTTTTTATCTTCATGAAATCCTAAAACTATCCAACAAACTTTCATTCTGTTCAGTCTTCATCAAAAGTCTAATGATGTCTGGTTATTTAATAGTCTGATTTATTTTGTAAACATTTTGTGAGATTATGCATGTCTTCCCTACTACCCTGTAAGGTCTCTGAGGGAGAAGACCTTTTTCCCCCCTTTTTATCGTCCTGGCCCCATTCAAAGCCTCCTAGGTCTAACCACATAGTCAGAAGTAGAACTTGGTGATTGATTAAGCTTGTCATCCAGAAGTATCAGAGGAAAAATTTTTCAATTATTCCTTGAATCTCCTAAACCAACTGACACCTAAAAATCTATTATGTCAATAAGTAATAAATTTCAGAAATGGCATAATACACAGACCATATTTAAAAAGGCTTCATAGGAGACACTTGGTATTTGGTAGAAGTGAACTTAATCATTGTCCTATGAATTCATATTGGATGCACAATTATACTTGAACAAACAAGTTCACCCTGTCCTCTTTTTTATTATTTAAGGGGAAATTGTGAAGGCCACGAAACTTCTGAAGCTCAATAATAAAAGTCAAGTTAACGTTTTATCTTGCTAGTAAAGTAATTGGAAATTGAAGGCAGTTTTGTGACAGGGATCATTGGAGAGAAGCATTCAGGGACAGAACACAGAAGTGAAGGGAGCAGGTGACAGAAGAGCTCTTCTCAGATGGCTTATTTCCAACAGTATGTGAAAGGTTAGGGTTCCTGCTGGCATGTACCTCACATGTTGTCTCTAGAAGGTTACATTGTGCAGTGGCATTGAGCAAAGCTGGAAGAAGCAAGAAAAGTTTCATCTCCACATTCTGATGCAGACCAGTCTTGGGTACATGGTCCTTTTCTTCAGAGAATGTGACAGTCATGATGAACTACTAAATGGACCTCCGTTCCTTTCCACAGAAAAGTTCTCAAATTGTAGTTAGGTGATTAATGCCCACTGTCATAAGTTATATGGAATTATATTTCTTTTTCAGATTTTTACTTTTTCCTTCCATTTAATAGTCTGATTTATTTTAATGGCTATAATGTATTCTGGAAAAATCCATTTAATTTTTCATTATCTATATTGAATGCCTCTAATAAAAGTATTAATCAAAAAAGCATGGGAGAATATACTGAAAATGATAAATGAGGCTTAGTGTTTGTTTTATGAATCAGCCCTATTTTAATAATTTTGCAAATTTATATGGGTTAGATAAGAAACCTGAGACAGCAGAATGTCCTTCAGTAAAGCCACAATGGCCAAAATGGTGGTGAGCACAGAGAAGCATTTCATTGAACACTGCAAATGTTAACCTAGAAGTTTCCAGTTGGCAATGGCTGGTTTATTCAAATGAAGGCAACTGAATATTAATATATAACATTTTTAAATAGGAGGAACCTTATTTTATATCTTACACTGGTTCAAAACTAGACTCTGTTTCAAAATAAAATAAAAAAGGAGGGAGTGCAGCTCAGTGGTAGAGCATGTATCCAAGCACATAGGATCACAAATAAATAAATAAATATCCTGAGGCAATCATGATAACAGAATCAGCTGCAGCATTAACTAAGGACATCCATAGCAGTTTTTCCAAAGGACAGAGTTCTGTAAATGGGAGCTTCATTCTTTGTGGGAAACGTAAATAGATGTTTACCATTACATGGGTATTTTGACCTATTTTCCCAATAATCATCATCTCACCTGATGACACAATCATTTTGCTCTCTTAAGACCAAAAACCTCATATATTGCCCTACTTTTTAATTATTTACGTACTTCTTTGCAGTTCCGATGGAGTTCTTTGTTGACAAGTCTAACATTAAGATGTGAACATAGATATTTTTTCCTTAATTTTTTTTCAGGATTTTGGCTTTCACTTAAAGTGGTGGCCAATCAAGATTCAGTTCATATAGAAAATACTGTTTAAGTCTGCTTTTTCACCTCTGTGACCCAAAGACTAGACAAGAACAATTTTAAGGAGGAAACATTTATTTGGGGCTCATGGTTTCTGAGGTCTCAGTCCATAGACAGCTGACTCCATTCCTTGGGGCCTGAGGTGAGGCAGAACATCATGGCAGAAGTGTATGGTACAGGAACGTATCTCAGGATATGGCAAATCAGGAGAGAGAGAGAGAGAGAAAGAGAGAGAGAGAGAGAGATCGAGAGAGAGAGAGATCAGAGATCTCTCATTTACCAGGGACAAAATAAAAAGGCACACCCCCAATGACCTGCCTCCTCCACCCACAACTTATCTGCCTACAGTTAACAACCAATTAATCCCTATCAGCAGATTAATGAATGCACTGATTAAGTTGAAACTCCCACAACTCAATCATTTCACCTCTAAATTATCTTTTGTAGTCTCACACACATATGAGCTTTCAGAGGGCACCTCATATCTAAACCATAACAAATGCTCTCACAAAATACAAAATACATGCTCAATTACATCCACGAGAAATAATACAATTCTTAACAGGAGTTATTCTTACACATTCTTTATTTTGTGGAGTCATTCTGTTGTATTTTAGGGAGTTTTTTTTGGTTCTGTTCATATTATTTTTGTTGGATTTGCCAAGAAACTTGTAACTAACTCCTAGTTCAGGGAATATTTTTGTGAAAGTCATTACATGGATTATTGTTCATGTCTTAGGAGAAGAAAGCATTAGGAGTATATTTTTAATAAATTAAACAAGGATGTTGCTTTGGTTCAGTTGAACAACCAGTTAATTTGATGAAATACTAACTGAATGATTTACTTCAGAGAGCCCTCAAAATACAATGGCTACATTTGAATCTGATAAGATTTTATTCCCAGTTCAACTCATTACTTATTGACAACCTTTGTGAAACTGTTGTCTGCTTAACAAATTTCAACTTAAATGTCAGGTAAGACGGTGGACTCTCTGAGGACACAAAAGGATCACCCAGATTTTCTGTGTCTGTGCAGCAAACTGAAGTTCAAATTTGAGTAGAGTGTTTACATTTTTATTATTCTCCCCATCCTTTAGCCTTAGGACCTTAAAGTTGCATTTCTGCCTCTCCCCCAAATCACAGAGATAAGATTACTGACTCTAGTTGACAGACAGCCAGGGCTCTGGCCTCAGAAAAGCACATGGTACATCTAAAGTGACAGCATTCACTCCAGTTCAGGACATAATTCCCTGTGGGAACTGGGTTCCCAGTACTGATATTTTGAATTTCTCAAGAGAAATTGGAATAGTAGAATGAATGGACATCACTCTCCTGTGTTCATATATGAATACACCACCAGGGTAACTCAGCATCATGTGCAACCACAAGAATGGGATCCTAATTGGGATAAGTGATACTCCATGTATGTATAATATGTCACAATACACTCTACTGTCATGTATATCTAAAAAGAACAAAGAAAAAAGGAAATTGGGATTATATGACTTTATGTGAAATATCTTGATTTTGGAACATTGTTCAAAATTTTTCATCAGATTATCATGCCAACCAAGGAAGATATTTCTGGGACCAAATGTGTCCATCAACTCCTGCTTTGCTATTTCTCAGAGACATCCTCTAAGAGGAGAGTGTTCAGTGGCCTCCTCTCCACTGCCCTGCTTGGCAGGGCTCCTGCAGAACTGGAATAACATAATTTCTTACCCTGTCTAGCACTTCCTGGCACATAACTCCTAGTGATTTTGCTAGAAATTACTCTTTTAGGCTGGAGGTATAGCTCAGTTGATAGAGTGCTTGCCTCGCATGCACAAGTCCCTGGGTTCAATACCCAGCACCACCCAAAGAAAGAAAATAGTGTCTTATGCTCCAGTTTATCTTATGACCCTCTAAGTATGTAAACCACAATCATTTGCATGAGTTGCAGAAAATTTAGATTGTTTGCTCCTTGGGGAGTCCTTGAAGTGCTGGAAGTCAATTCCTGCTTGCTACCTAATTTTAAAGTTCCAGGTTTTACAACTTTTACTTCTGAGTTCTCTGGCTATACTTAAAATACCCATGTGCGCACACACACACACACACACACACACACACACACACATACACACACACGCATATTCAAATGCGGGTGTTCATGCACATGGGGCATGAACTTCATATTGAGCTTGAACAATTCCCTTAATGGAGCCACATTTAAAAATTTTGAGATTCCATCATCTGATTAATTCTAGCCATGTTAAGGGATGGGTATTCAAGATGGCTTGAGTTCAGACCCGAACTATAAGAATTTCTTGATTTTATTTTCATTGAACAAAGACATAAAAAATCTCATAAAATCATACCACATTCAGCCAACAATGGAGGTTCATATGTAAATGACCACAGGGAATAAATATTCAAAAGAGATTTATGCAAAAATGATAATTTCAATCATTTTAATTGTACAGCAGCCTGAAAGGTGTATGAAAATGACCCGTGTTATACACAGAGCCTATTGGTTATTCATCGGACAAGTCCAGCTCCGAAAAAGGGGCAGAATCACATTCTTCTGTCATCCTAACAACAGAGACTGATGTTGACCATAATTAGACTAATTGAACAGTGAGTGGGCGCTATATAATTCAATTAGTGCATAAATAAGCAGAGTGTTCTGGTGGTTTTCATTTGTTTTCCTCTAGAATATGTTGATCTGGAACATGAATACAATTCTTCATTGATTTTATTGTATTTTCAGAGTGTTTGAAGTTACTTTTGAAAATACAAGGGTATTCCTAGCAGGCAAGCTCAAAGACCAACATGGAAACAGCTTAGGATTCTTTTAGGGACAGAATCTATAGAAGTGTCAAAATTGAAACCTACCTTTACCAGCATGTCATGTGCTTGTTTAGTAACTGGCCCCACAGATGTTGAAGTCAGAGAACCTGCATTCAAACACCATGTAGGAGCTCAGTTGTCATTTGTAAATAACTTTCTTAAGCCTTAAGTTTCTATATTTAAAATATAATAATAGCAAAAACTTCCACTAATGGTCCTTCTAAAATAAAATGATGTGGGTAAAGCAGTTTCTTTAGCAGATAACAATGTGCAATACTATCTATCTATCTATCTATCTATCTATCTATCTATCTATCTATCTATCTATCTAATCAATCATCTATTCATCTTTCTAACCATCTGTTCAATCCTACTTCTTATTATCCTTATCATTTGTGGCCTTGCAGAGGTAAAGCAGGAATTCCTGTGCATTAAATGATTCTTCAGGCATTGTGTTTCTCTTCATTAAGTGGACTTGTCTGTATTATTTGACATTTCTTATCTATAAAACTTCTATTCAATAGTTTACACCTAGAAAAATACCCACATAGCTTGTTTTTATGAATCTAAACAAATAGCTCCAAATTGATTGGATTTATTTAGCTTTATTTTTCAAGACAAAAATGTTTAAATTTTAAAAAATGATGTTATCTGTTTTGATTATTGTATTTAAAGGATGCATTCTGTAAGTATTTGGATTTTAATTCACTCCAATCAGAGGATGTTTTTTGAGCCTATCATACACACCAGATATTATGCTGTAGAAATAAAAAAGACCAGTCGTGATACCCCTCCAGCCACCAGAGAGATCTCTTTATGCCCTGAATTCTGAAGCAGAATAGATCAATGGACATATTTAAGAAACACAGCGTCCTTTTTGCCTAAGTTCCTGAGTGAACTGCACTTCTGTCCTCTTGGCTCTCTGGGCAGTACCATGGTGCTTAGCAAGAACATTTTTCCTTAAGAAGCAAAATGGTAGCCAAGAAGAAAGAAGATTGGTATGAAGTAAAAAACATCTCTTATGTTCAATATCAGAAATACTGGGGAAATGCTAGTCCCTAGGAGGCAGGGGACCAAAATTGCATCTGATGTCCTCAAAGGTCATGTGTTTGAAGTGAGCCTTGCTGACCTGAAAAATAACGAAATTATATTTAGGAAATTCAAGCTAACTATGGAAGATATTGAGGGTAAATGCTGCCTGAGTAAGTTCCATGGCATGGATCTTACTTACGAAACAATGTACTCCAGGATCAAAAACATGGTCCCCTGTGATTGAAACTCGTTTTGTCATTGGATGGTACTGGTAGAGCTGATGGTTATTTGCTCTGCTGGTTCTGTGTTGTTGTTTGAATGAAACAGTCAAGTACAGAAGACTGCCCCATGTCCACCCAATTCAGAAAAATATGACAGCAGTCATGTCCCAAGAGATGCATACCAATGACATAAAAGAAGAGGTCAATGAATTGATTCCATATAGCATCAGGAAAGATGCAGAAAAGTTTGCCAATGTATTTCCTTCTTCCAGAATGTCTTCATTAGAATAGCAAAAGTACTAATGAAGCCCATATTTGAACTGGGAGCCCATGAAGCCTCCTGGTGAAGGTAGTCATTCTGGGGATGAGGCAGGTGCTAATAAGGAATGATCTACACTGACCCATATGAACCATCTCAATCCAAGAATCTGAATAGTGACAAGGTCCTGTTTTTGATAGAAAAAGAAAGAGGGAGGAAGGAAGAAAGTAAATTAGTTCTTTACCTCTAGAATCTGAATTTGGCACTAGTTCAAATGTGATATTCCCTTGGGCACCTCTGAGAATCCAGCAAAATTGTCTTTAGTGACTTCATGTAAGGTTCACAGTGAGGAAGAACTAACTCACTGTCTTCATATAAACAAACCCAAACCGGCTTCTATATATTGGCTTCCAGGCCATTACAGGCTGATTAAAAGCCGGCTGACACCAAACTCAAATGTTCCCACTAGTGATGACTTTTAAAGTAGTTCAAATACGATTATTTAGTCACTTAGGGCCTACCTGCTTTGTATCTCCCATGAAACTTTGCCTGGCCCCCGACACCAATCGGTAAAATGCAATCCTGTATTTAGAACACCCCAAAGTGCTCTTGGAAGCTCTTTAATATAGAAGATTCCCCACAGTGCTACTAATTACCACACCTATACCCACACACACACACACACACACACACACACACACACACATGCATGCATTTACATAGCCTTGGGACTACCTTACTGTCTTTTTCTATGAAAGACCTCCTTTCTCATGTGGCTCTGTTACTGCCCAACAAGATTTGGTGAATAGCAAATGTGCCAGTGGACATCAATTTTTGCTGATCAGCCCCCAACTCCCTGGGATCCCTTTAAATGTATGTGCCAAGTACTGATCAGAGAACTGAGGTTTCAAAGTACTTGACCTTGGAGAACATAGACTCTAAATGGGGAGAAGAGTCTTATGAATCATTTTAATGTAATACTCTACTTTCTCTTGAAGAAAGATATCCAGAGACATAAAATTATGGAGCAGTTATCTTGGTTTGGGGCAAGTAGGGAGAGGTTTTGTGTAGTAGATGAAGTCTGAGTGATACCTTGAATAATAATGAAGACTTTGGTAAAACGGGAGAATCTTTTTCAGCAGAGAGAATAACAAACAGAAGTTTATAAGTGAGAAACTTGGGGATGTATCATTGGCTTCACCTTCATTCTCAGTAGCATTGATGTTAAACTACCAGTAATGGAAAGACTTCAACAGAACTTGATGGAAACTTTCTCATTTAATTTTTATCATCAGCCTTACGTGTTTTAGATACGTGGAACTATGCTTAGAAAATTAACCAACCACCACAGTGACCATGATACGATCCATTGGGGTTGGGGGCTCTCCAAGATCCACAGCCATGTCCCCAGGCCACACATCCTATCTTCAGTGTGGTAAGGTCCTTACTGTTCACCTGTCATGGGGGTCTGAACCGTATTAGAATCAAGACATTCCAGACCAAAAGAAATGTTCACAATGTACACGTCAATTATGTCTCATATTGTCCAAGGGTTGCTGTGTCCCTGGATATGTGACTGCTTTACTATAAAGCATGAAGTGGAAAAATTGTTAGCGACTAAATTATGGAAGAATACACAGGGACTAGAGGCTTCCCCATGACCAGCTAAGGAGATTGGCCTCAGCTGGACAGCTGTCAGAGGAGACCATCTTTGGGTGTGCATATGTGTACATTAAGAGCCTGTCAAGGAAAATAGAGTCCCAATGGAAGTTCAGGGCAGGAGGTAAAAATGAACATATCAGGGTCTTATTCACAACAGTATTGAAAATATAAAGAAAACGAATTCATGAACACACACACACACACACACACACACACACAGAGACACACACACACAAACAAACAAATGGTAAAACCCCTCGAAAGGTAGCAGGTCAAAGGGGCCGTGAGTGAGTGAAGAAATTATCTTGTTTATGTCCAGACTTTGACCTAGAGACACTATGGGATATTGAGGAAAGAGGTCCCTGGTTGACTAGCTGACAGTGAACTGGTGGAGAGGAGCATGAAGAGCGAGGAGAACTGAGACCCCCAAATTGGAACTCCAGCAGTGAACCCCTGTTGTGAATCAACCAGTGCCTGCTAATTAGTGTCCCACCCCACAGAACAAGGAAACTTAACCATGTTTTGTGTGTGTGTGTGTGTGTGTGTGTGTGTGTGTGTTTTAACAAAACAATAAAACCTGTAGATGCTCCACTTTTGAGTATGGGGTACAGAAGGAAAAGGAAAGAAGGAAAGGAAAGAAGAGGCATTCAGAAATGCAGGAGGTGAGAGCTGTACTAGGTTTGGTTCTTTGCCTAGAACAATAGGTTCTAGGAAGCCTCCTCAATGAGAATCTATTCGCTGTGGGCATGAAGGTGTCACAGAACTTCCAAAGAAACATTTTATCTTTGAGACTGAGGCCTATTTATAAATTTTAACATTTATTTTTAAAATATATCTTACATTTTATTTACATATATCACATTTTGCCATATTATAAACATAAATATGAGCATTACTTTAAGTATTGTATCTGTGATACATTTTATTTTGTAAAATGTTGGTGGCGATGGCAGCTAAGAGCTGATACTTACAATAAGCAAGCTGACTGAGTTAAAAAAAATTTTTTTTTTGAACATTTTCTTTTTTTCGAGGAAATTTTCGGATAGTGTGAAAGAACGTTTTTCACTTCATTTTTTTTTTTTTCATTTTCACTGCAAATAATACAGAATGCTGTAGTTTTAAAAAAGTACTCAAGAGCTTCCTGAGATTTTCTTAAGGCTCCTTTCAATCATTTTATATTACAATAATTTTCGTTGGGGGTGATGATTGTGTCATCAGTCCTATGAATAATTAAATATTCCGGCATTACCTTTTCTACCTCTGTTAAGACTGTTTACAAATGCCTTTAAGTTTAAAGGAATTCTCCAATATTACTTTCATGAACTTCAAAAAAAAATCTTTCATTACCTTACAGATTGAAATTTTATCTTAAAATTACTTTGTACCCTATCTTATTTGGATAGACGACTCAATGAAGACATCAACTACCGTTAAATGGGAGGGATGTTTCAATGGAGAATAATTTTATATCATCAGTCAGATCGTAAGCATCTTGTCTTGTATCAATATTCATAACGGCATACTGGATATGCAGCTAAACACGCTGCTTGATTTTATTTTCAATTTATTTCAGACAACTGTAAGCATGGAGATCATTGACAGGACTATAACTCTTTGAGTTTACCGTTTTACTTTTGCTGGGAAGTATTATTTCCTTGCTATGCTCTGAGCTCCCTTCTTTTAGTGTTTACCCTGGAAGACAAATCTCTTCTTATTAGTATATGGCATCTGCGTTGTTCATCACCAGCCTAATCATTTCACCACCATTTGCAATAGTTGGAAAACTACTTTCACAATATACAGAAATCTAGAATCAGTATTCTGGATCTTGTTGATCACTGCCAATTATGGGGCTCTTTGTGTCTTTTGGTAGGAAATATATTATTATGTAATATATAAACTTGCAGAGGCTAAATATTTTTGTTAAGGGGCAGGTGTATCTTTCTTGTTTGTGCTGAAATATCAGTGGCAAGGAGACATCCTCATTGGGAACAAATAGCCAAGTAAGAAATCTCGCTAGAATCTGCCTTTTGCTGCAGAAACAGAAAGCATTTGCAGGATCTCTTTTACACACTTGCTGTATGCTGATGATTTTGAGCCTGACTCCACCCTGTGTCCTAGGACCTAGTTGTAAGGGCCTCAATGAGGATCTAATGAAGGGGTATCTGTGCATCTTTAGAATCAGGATTGAAAACAGGCTTCCTAAGGTTTTCAAAGAGTCTTACTTTTGTATTTCCCTATGCTTTTAAATGTGTCTGGTTGATTTTTTCCCCCAGTAACCAGCATGTAAGCTTTAAACTGAATGCTGTGGGCTGAAAGCCTACCCTCTGTGTCAAATGAATTTTCACTTCAGGGGTACCTTCATCTCCTCCCTGTCTGTTCTCCACTCACCCAAAGGTGGACTGTTGGAGTCTCAGAAATATGATTATCAGATTCATAAAAAATGTGTGCACCATGCATTATAGAAAGTCATGGAGAAAATGGAAATACCTCAGAATTGTCAAGGCTGTGAACTTGCCTTCCTTTAAGGTCTACCACATTCATGCATTCACTTCCTTACATGTTCAGTAAGTAATGACTGAGCATCAGATGAATGCTAGAGGCAACACTCATCTGGATCATAAGCCTTGTGTTAAGTGGTTGACCCTCTCAGATAGGAAGCAGACACTAATTCCATGTGCAAATACAGAGGTAAATATCTATATGAGCAAACAAATAACATACATTTACTTCAAATAGATAGGTAGAAACCAGATGCGGTGATGCACACCTGTAATCCCAGCAGCTTGGGAGGCTGAGACAGGAGGATTGTGAGTTCACAGCCAGCCTCAGCAAAAGTGAGGCACTAAGCAATTCAGTGACATCCTGTCTCTAAAATAAAATGCAAAATAGGGCTGGGGATGTGGGTCAGGGGTTCAGTGCCCCTGAGTACAATCCATAGTACCAAAAAAAATAACATACATTTACTTCAAATAGATAGGTAGAATATCTATTTGAAAGAAGGAGAAATACTAGAAACCTATAGCAACCAACATGTATTGAGGGGATCAGTCAACCTTCCAGAAGTAGTGGCTTTGGGGATAAAGTGCAATAGGTCATTAATATTCATCCAGGTGAAAGTTGAGGATAATAAGGTGAAGCTACTTGGCAACATGGAGAAACTATCATGATTCTTTGGGTTTGGGGGTGTTTTTTCACATTGTTTCCAATTTAGGGCAAGTTGAAGTTATGTGGGATCCAGAAGCATGAAACTAATCTGTGACCTTTAAAACGTTTAAATATTTATATTGTCCATTTAAAAATACTTTATTTTCTGTGTAATCATTCATGGTGGGATAGGTACCAGTTATGATTTTATTTTAAATTGCAAAAAGACCTCATCCGGGCTGAGGTCTTCACTTTTAGGAAATTGTATTTTGTCATATATGTAAAATACGTATGTATGAAACTGAGTTCAGAGGTGGGCTGTTTCAGATTTATTACGGAAATATTTTGGCTTCAGTTATGGATTGGTACTTTGGGTAGGACCCCCTGGCCTGCCACTTAACCTAGTTCTGTTTAACTCAGTAAACACATGGCCAATGCTTCTTGAATTGGGTTGAGGCCCGTGAACCTCCCTGGGTGGAAACAGATGATACCCTGCTCACAGGGCTCTAGGAAGCCTCCTTGTTCCTTTCCAAATTGTCATGGTTGGCCAGCTGCAGTTTTAAAAACTATGGATGAAATTCCTTCTGTGTCCTCGTGGGATGGCAGAGGGTGGGTGTGGGGTGTAGGGTCTGAAGCTTGCCGGGGAGTGGCCATGCTGAGATTTCAAGTCCTTCAACTGAAGGATTGCTTCCAACAGTCATGAGGAAGGCCTGGCTGGGGCTGCTGAGTCCTGTCTGCACGCTGGGGCCACAGCCATGCTCAACCCAGACAGTACGGGCCTCGGCCAAGACAAAGGGCCAGCAGCCCCGCATCCTCAGTGGCTGTCACAGATCAGAGGGAGATTTTAGGTTTTATCTTTGGATGACATGTTGAGCTGTCAGAGAGAAAGGGCTGCCTCAATACGGGTTTGCCAGAGTCCGGCATCACAGTGAATAAATTTAAAGGCACCTTCCCCAGCTTCACCTCCTCCTGCTGAGACATCACAGGGCCAGCCAGCCAGAGCAGCTAAGACTAAGAACCCACAGGTTCCTGAGCGTGAATAAAAATGGATGTAGCCATACTTTGCATTTATATAGCCCTTTTACACTTGGGTCTTCACAATAACCCGGAATGGTGGGCTGAGCAGGTGTTATTATCTATGTTTTACAGAAATACCTCCCAGAGGCAAGGAGCACGTGGAAAGAGGTGAACGGATGGAAATGCAAGCCAATGAGGCTAATGGGCCTTGTAAAAAGCAAGATAGAAAATGAGTGTGTTTAGAGGGAGGAAAGTTGCATTAAACATCTATGGTCGGGTTTTTAGTTTCTTCCCGCTGCTTGTGTTATTTATTTTTTAATTAGTTATATCAAAAATGTTGGTTTATGAACTCACGATGGTGGTATCATGAGTGTGTTTGTTTACAGAAGGGATCTTAAGTTCACAGGCCCGGAAAGGCTCGGCAGACGGCCTGACCAGAAAGGCGGGTGGCCCGGGCTGTGCTTCAGTGAGAAGCCCGAGCCTCTCTTACAGTGGACACTACCTGTTGCAGATAAGGTTCTCTGCAGGAATGCAAGAGAGGGTCCCCAGGTGATGTCCTTGGTCAGGAATACTCACATGTTACACAGAAGCTCTCATTTGAAATATTTGTGACTAGAATTTTTAAAAATTATAAAAAACACCCAAAGGCCAAAAAAAATGTCTTGAAAGTGGATTCAGCACACCTACTGCAATTCCCAACCACCTACAACCAACTGCCTGAGTATTAAAAGTTCTGATTATATTCAGAATGGTCTACCAATCCTCTTTCCACTGAAAGAGATCCTGAAGTCTGTTCCTGGAGAGAATCTTTGCCTTGAACCTACTCCAGATGTTAGTAGTGATATCTTTGAACGGTAGCTGTTGATCATGAGGAGCAGCTTCAGCATCCCAAAGTTATTGAGAGCCCTTTGAGTGACTTCTCATTAGAGATAACTTATGATGACCTTTGACACTAAAAATTCCCCGAGCCATTCTCTAAAGGGTATGTGGACTGTTCAAATAAATATATCCCGTGGGAGCAGAGGGACATTATTATCTCCATGTCAGTAGGTTTTCCTTTCATTTTTATGGACTTCTAAGTTGAAGTGGTCACATCCCTCTAGATAGTAGAAATAATGTTATCCATAGCTTTGTAGAAAGGAGCATCCCATCTGCTTTAGCTGCTGAGCTACATCTAATGCATAAAATGTGCAGTCATTTTCAACATTTTCTGAATGCAAGAATGTGGTGTAAGGTAAGAAGTATGAATCTTAGTGACCAATAATCCAAAATTATATCATCTGCCAGTGGAACACAAGGTAGCTAACTGGGTGACTCCTCGGAGCCAATGTAACTCTGGGCCATAACTCTTGGATGTAGGCATCTGAGCTCATTTATTTTCAAGTAGGAAAACTGAGGGGCAGAAAAGCACAATGTGAGTATTTCAACTTCATGGGGTTAATGAAGTGAGTGTCTCAATGGCTTTTTTTTTTAATCCAATGCTAGTCTCTAGGAAAACAGAAAAATAAGTGCTAGTCCCCAAACCTGCACATACATACACACACGCAAATACACTGGAGAGGCTTGGAGTAGACTCGTAAGACTCCTTTCATCTTCCCATCTCACTTCTTCCCTCCTCTGGTTCTTTCTCTCCTTCTTCTTAAGGCGTTCTGAATTTCAGTGTTACAGTGGGGACATGGTTATGGTTGCTGGTAAAAACTGCACTGGCTAACCCCATCGAAGTAGAGAACGCAATTTTATATTAGAAATGAGAACATTGAGATAATTTGAAAGAGTCTAAAAGGTTTCTGTGATGGGAGACAATTCATTTCACCAATTACCCAAGAAATATTATTTCCAAAGTGAAGATAAGCTAACAAAAGGTAAGAAAGAAAGAGGGGAAAAAAAGTCACAATCTCCATTACCCAGCAACAAAGGCTGTTTATATTTCAATGTGTGATGTTTGTGACTTTTCTGATGCGAATTTATGTGTTTACAAAAATTGATTCCCACTCTACATTATTCTTCCATTCAAGGATTTTCAAACTGTGACTTATGACCAATTAGTGGGTTAGAAAATCAATTCAGTGGGTAATGGCTGACATTAAAATAATTAATTTAACTGGAACATAAAGTAAGAGAATAAATAGAGCAAAGGGGAATCTTTTTTCAGTTGTACATACATGTGCACACACGTGCACAGTTGTGTTTGGAGTCACGGTGTGAAGTGATTTCTTTTTTGAATGATTGAATATTATTGATACAAAATGGTGGGTTTCATTCTTATTGACAGCAAAAATACCTGAATCAGTACTACAGCCTATCTCCTTTTCGTATTTATTGTGAAAGCACACCCTTTTAAACCAGTATTGGCATCCAGAATCATTTTGAATTCTTCCTGAACATTTCATCAGTGAATCCCCTTCTGTTGAGCACTCAGTTAGTTCTTGCTTTGTGGTTATATGCAACATGATGGTGAACATCTATGTGTATATTTCCAATTATTTCTGCAGAATAAAGAAGCTAAAGATCTCCAGCTGTGAATGTTTGGGTTGTGCCTAGACGGTGTGGTATTAGGTTGCGAGCAGGCCATCCAAAGTTTCTTGTCTGCTTGATGAGCAGACAGAATTTTTCAGCTTGGAGGGTGTCTTGGCTGTTTCAACTGTTAATCCCATTCCAATTCCATCTTGTAAGAGACTTCCACAGATTCTGCTGATTTTGATCATCATGAGAAATAGTTTACAAACCATTTCATTTCTGCTTAAAATATTTTGGGAAATTAGTTGTACTCTGCTTTGGGCCTATGTTATTGCTACCTTAATGTAGCAACAAAACACCAGGTACTTATGATTCGTGCATCTCTTGTGGTGGAGACATCAAGGTGTTTGTGTCCCCAGGTCTTTATTTCTAAGGCCAGCTGACTCAGGAGTGAAAAACTCAGGAGTTTTTTTTTTTTTTTTTTCTTCTTCTTCTTTATTTGGCTAGCAGTTTTCTTTGGGGCAAATCATAGAATTAATCTAACTTCCAAGGATTGGATCATAAGTTGATTAATTACATCTCATGCAGGGGCAGTAGCCTCAGATCATTCTACTGTTGACTTTTCTTGGAAGGAAACCCTGTCTATTGGTCAATAGAAAACCCTGTCCATTGGTCAATCATTCTGTCATCGCTTGAAACAGAGTCTGGCATTAAGGGATGTGGAGAAGGTTTTAAATGACTAATCCTTGCTGACTTTCAATCAAAATTAAAGTTTTGCTTGTTTTAACACTTCTATAATAAAGAGCAATTTGTATGTTTACTAGAAGCAGTCTCATAATTTCTTTATCTCCACCCACATAGGCACAAAATTCATTATATTAAAATTACACACTGTGACAAATCTCTCTATGCATCCTTCACATGAGGCAAGCTTTCTGAAATTTATTTGTCATAATGAATAAATGTATCAGAAGATCAAAAAGTTGTCTCCGGAGTCTGCCTAGGATTCCTTTGAATGGAAACCTTTCTACATTTTCTGTGATTTGATAAGAGCAGGACTAAAATTTCCTATCATAATAATTATTTCGTCGATAGGCTAATCAGGGTTTTCTGCAAGCTGCAGAAACCGTACCAGCATGTGGTAACTATCTATAAAGGGCTTTCATGTTTTCATCCTCACTCAGAAGTGTGAAAACTTGTCAAATTAACTGTGTAGAGCAAGGGCTGAAACTAGGGTTCTTGTATGTAAATAAAGCGGAATCACAGCCTAGCCGTTTGGAAGTGTGTGCCCCTCTTCTCTGTGGAGGTCATGACAAACTATCATGTCAGATGCAGTAAAGTCTCAGCAGTTTTCAGAAACAGGCAAGGGATTGAACATTTAATAAACACAGTCTCATTTGAGGAGTTAGAAATAACTCAGATTGGAGGGACCTCTAGTGGCCATTGTTGGCATGTCTGAGGGTGAACCCACTAAAACAAGGAACACTAAAGTTGCTTTAAAAATCCTATGCTAGGGGCTAGAGACAGCTCAGGTGGAAGAGTGCTTGCCTTGCATGCACAAGGCCCTGGGTTCAATCCCCAGCACCACCCCAAAAAAGAAAAAAAGAATCCATTCTAAATTTACCTGATATACATGTATAATTTCACTACTGATGTGATTCTGTACCACATAGAGCTAGAGGAATGAGAAGTTGAGCTCCCTTGTGCACAGTGTGTCAAAATGCATTTTACTGTCATGCATAATTATTTTTTTTAATCGAGAAAAACTAACATATTTATTGTGAGAGAAATCACCTTACAAGAAATTCATGTACTTTTTTGCATTACAATTCTTAATTCATATATACACCACAATTCATATCTCTGTATATAAGGTATGTTGACACCCAATTCGTGTCTTCATACATGTACTTTGTATAATGATGACCATCACATTCCACCATCCTTGGTAATCCCCTTCTTCCTCCCTTTCCCTCCCACTCCTATTCCCTATCTAGAATTAATCTAATCCTCCCATGCTCCCCCAACCTACCCCACTATGAGTCACACCCCTTATATCAGAGAAAACATTCAGCATTTGTTTTTTTGGGATTGGCTAACTTCACTTAGCATTATCTTCTCCAACGCCATCCATTTACTTGCAAATGCCAAGTTTTTTTTTTAAAATTCTGAGTAATATTCCATTGTGTATAAATGCCATAACTAATTTTTAATTAAAAATAAGGAGAAAAATCCCATTCTAGGGAACGTTAAAATATTGAGGAATGATATTATAAAATTATACAGTTATACTGGGTGTGTGTAAGAATATGTAACAACAAATCCAATTAAGTAAACTATAATGCACCAAAAAAAAGAAAAAATCACATTCTATATTTCTGCAACAATACATTATTTATTTTTAAAACTTCGTTTTAGTGAATTTAACTTTACCAAAATAGAATATTTGATATGGACAAGGGAGTTGCTCTGCAGGAGAAAAATTAAAGCATTCAGTCTGAATACATATACTCAAAAGCCAATTGAAATTTTCCTTTTAACATGCCATAGAACCCAAATACAAAAGCCAGGAAAAAAAAAACAAAACATTTTTTATGAATCTTATTTCTGCTATCACAGAATATCCTACTTATATTACTTGGGGTATATTCCATACATAAAGCACTTTTTAATTTTTATCCCAAAAGTTTAATTGACTTCCATTATTGAAAATTTTTCAAAATGAGAAACAGCCAATCAATCAAAGATCCCTTCCATAAAACCCTCTGTAAACGTTTCCTGGGACACTATTTGATATAATAAAATCAGTGACCTGAATAATTCCAAAAGCCACATCAAAGTACAGAGTCATCCTCCTGCCTTTAGAAAGCTGAAGTGTTTTGGAGAAGAGACCACAAATCCCAAGAACCTGGGAGTTCTGTTGTCAAAGATGACCTTCCCTAGAGTTTGGAGGTTTATGCATCATGATAATAACCGAAATAAAGCCTGGTATATTTTCATAACTCCAGAGGAATATTACAAAATCCAATGTACTTTTGCTTCTACCTGTGAATGAAAATTCATTTTTCCCATTGTTTTATATTATAGCACAGTCTACGTAGTTTTGTTCTTAATTACTTGGTAATTATCTCTCCATGGATAACAAGATTTGCTTCCCAACTGCAAACTCTTTGTAAACAGAGAACACCTCTTCTCACCTTCTTACACCTCCTTATTAACAGGCTGCTCCCTCTCCTGTGTATTGGCCGGGTTCCCTCATTGCTTACAGGCACCTGCTGTTCCCCCATGAGTCCTTCCAAAGGCATGTACAGGAATCTGGAGTACATGGGTATAGGTGGGGGGAAAGAATCAGCCCTACTGTAGATCCTGGAGATTTTATTACCATTAAGGCTGATTCAATGTCATATATCTGCTTCCTTTAAGAATCTCTTCGGGCCATTTTGTCTATAAATAGGAATCATCTAGCAGAGCCAATAATTCCAGGAGCATTGTTTACTTAGGTCAGAAAATTCTTAATTTTTTTTAAATGCCTGTTTTCATAGGTTATCATTTCTTTCCATTAGGAATGAAGCAAAAACACATACAGAAGCATAAACAATATTGATCTTGGTTATCAACAATAGAAATCAGACATTTGCTTTCCACATTACAAATGTGACACATATATCAAATATTATCTGTAACTACTGTAACTACGGTAATTCTAGATGATAATTTCACAAATTTAAAAATTCTAGATAATAAACACATCAGTGTAAACGGAAAAAAAGTGGTTCCCAGTTTCTTCTTTTTAGGAAAAAAAAAAAAAACTTCATAAAACTAGCCATCTCCAAAAGTGAGGCCCTAAATTGAGACAAAAATAATTATAACATTCTTAAAAATAGTTTTCACAAACTGCAAATCCATTGATAAAGCCATGAAACAGAAAAAAATGACTTAATCCTATGCAAATTATGGACCCCCCCAATTAATAAATAAAGCTGAGCGTTGCTAAGAACAGTCAGCAAAAGCCTATAAGGTTGCTGCTAGGACTCAAGATGGCAGTTCTTGGAGTCTCAGAAGCTTTTTCTTTGCTTGGCAGAGAGGAGAAAGCTGTGAGGCCAGACTGCACGGGAATTATGCCACCAGAGTTTTTCACATAAATGTAATGAGTGTGCCGAAGGCCAATCAGGAGACAGCGCAGCCCCACTGGGCAAGTCTTCAGACAACCCAGTGCCAACAAGTAAGAGCCACCAAAGGCACAGGATGCCATTCCCCTGATAGAAGGTCATGGCACTCAAAGAAAATTGGTGCTTGGCGGCCCATGCCCAGAGACTCTGAGAGTGAAGGCAATCAACAGAACAGAGACGTAGTAAACAACCGGCAAACACTTATGGATTGAGAACAGACTGGGAAGCCAACTACAGAGACTGTCCTGGAGAGGGGAGGAAAGGTGGTGGTGGGCGGGAGCATTTGCTGTTACGTCTCTTTAGTTCAATCAACACTTGGTTCATGTCTTAATTTTAATGTAGTATACCCCCCACAGTGAAAAATTGGAAGATGCAGAAAATTTTTTTAAATGATTGAAAAGGATACAGTTTGTGATTGGTCCCCTGACAATAATTGATGGCCCTGTGATCTCCAGGGACTTGGCCTCCCATGTGGTCATCACTCTTTCCTCTTGGCATTGGGGTTGGGATCAATGAGATGATGCACAAGGTTCCATGAACAGCCTGGCACATAATAACCTACTCCCAAAACTGGAATATGTAATTATGCAATCTTATATTTACACATGTATGTGGACATGTAGTCCTTTTTTTCTGTTCACTATACTGGTAATGATGGATTTCGTGGGTATACCTTTTTATGTTTTCTTTCTCCATTTATATAGTAAGCACTTTCAAGCATCAACAAACCCTCTTTGTGAATATCCCATTGAATTGATGACATG